>NC_042622.1:226982212-227582212 GCF_901001135.1 Rhinatrema bivittatum
CGATCCCAGGATGGCTGAGCAGTTGAGAAACTGTAGAAAGTGAGTAGGCAGAGTAGGCAGAGTTCATGAACAGAACTAGATGACAAAACTCACGTAAGGTCTCAAGTATGCTCAGGAGCTGGAAAGGATTAGGCCCTCGAGGAGCGAGTACCGGTTCCTATCTGTAATCTGAAAGTAAAGAAAAGAGCGAGGCCCCCGAGGAGCAGGTACCTCTGGTAAGTCCGAGGAGGCAGAGTAGCGTGGACGAATCCTTGCTAACTCGATTTGTTAATGTTTTCACAGACCTTTAAATATTGGAAGCAGATGACATCATCTCAGGGGGACGCCCCTGAGGTTCGCGCCCTTGCTGGTACAAGAGTCGGGACGCGCGCGTGCGCACTCACCCTAGGCATCAGGACAAGATGGCGGAGTTGCAGTGTCGAGCCGGTCCGGGGACGCCGGAGGGAGCGGCATGGAGACGCCGCGGCAGCCAGCCGTCCATCAGACCCGGAGGGAGTCGCCACAGAGGTAAAGAGGGCGGAATGAGGGCGTTGAGCAGCGACGGACGCAACAGGGGGAGCCTGTGCCTCTGTGTGTGTGTGTGCAAGTTTGTCTGTGCTTGTCTATTTGCATACCTGCATATGGGTGTGTGAATCTGTGTACATGTGCAATCAGGTGTGTGCACATGTGAGAGCCTGTGATTGTTTTTCGAACTTGTGCATGCTTGCATGAGCTTGTGATCAATTCTGCAAGCTTGCACAAGCTTGTGTGAACTTCTGTGTATTTGCATGTACGTTTGCATGCTAGCATGTGCTTGCATGAGCTTGTGTGAGTGCTTGTGCAAGCTTCTGCACACTTGCAGGAGCTTGCAAGCATTCATGCTTGTGCAAACTTTGTTCACTTGCACAAGCTTGTGTGCATGCATATGTCTACCTGTCCCTGTGTGTGTGTAAGCATGAGAGACAAATCTTTGCAGACAGTTTGACTGAAATGACTGTCTGACCAACATAAGCCTTTTATATATTTGTTTGGTTTTTTGTTTTTTTTTACAAAGAAAGAAGAAGCTATAGAGCCAAGAAATGGGGTAAAGGTTTTTTGGTGGTGTAAAAAGCAGTGCAAACCCAACACAGATTGAAAGAATGAGTGCGTGATTAGAATGGAAAGCAGGAAAACAAGACCTCTAAAATAAAATCAGTACAAAAGAAAATGTAAGCAAGCATGATGGGAACTTTTTTTTTTAAATCTTTATTTATACAATTTTTAAAGGTTTGTGTTCTTTGAACCCTCAGAGTTACGTAGGTTTCTTGATGCCAGATTACCTGTTACTGAATCCTAGCCCGAGTTAATAATTATAATTATAATTGGAACCACAATATTTCCTTTATAAATTTTACTTTTTTTTTGCTCATTTCACCAATACGCTTTAGATCTCTTTTTGCTTTATAACGGGGGATAAATCCTTTGCATGTAGGAAAGTATTCATTATTGTATGCATACTTTGTATTTGATAATTCTTGTACCCAATCTATGGCAAGCGGATATTGCTGTCTGTATTGTTTAAAAATTGTATAAATAAAGATTAAAAAAAAAAAAGCATGATGGGAACTAAAAAAACTTTTAATAGAATATTGGAAATGGCCAGACCTCAGAGCAGTACCAGGACTGGAACTCAGTCACCTGATCTAATCCATCTCTCTTTCTCTACTTTGTTGAGTAGAAATTAGATAGATAGATAGATAGATAGATAGATAAAAATATATAGATAGATGATAGTTAGATATAGATAAAGATATCATTTTATTTTACAAGGAGGCATTTTTAGAGGTCATAAATTGTAATAGGATTCCAGCAGAAAAGGCTGTTTCTTTAATAGAGAAATTGTTCTTGGCAAAACTGTAGACCTAGTATGAATTTGGGAGGTTTTAGTGACCCAACAAATGCCTACACAATTTGAAGGGGTATTTGACTGGCCTATCAGCAGGAGAACTCTACAAGTTTAACCTGACAGTGTCAGAGCTAACATATTAATTTCACTGGGAGGAGGCAAAGGTACAAGCTTGGACCATGATCTTATTAATATTGTCTCTGACAGAGAGGAAAGGGCTGATGTGCTGAGTGTATTAGGGCAGGGGTGCTCCAACCGGTCCTTGACCCCCTCTCCCCCAGCCAGTGGGGTTTTCAGGATATATCTAATGTGTTACGAGCCTAGGAGAGTGGTCGCTTGTTCGGGACTGAGCATATGCCCTTGGCCCACAGCACGAGCCCCGAGGAAAACCCAGGGCATGCGCCGTGGCAGGCGAGGTGTATCCAAGCATGGGCAGACAGGCTGAAGACTCGGAGACCTCTGACCTTTGCCGAACCTGAATACACCAGAAGAGACCCAGCAATGCAATGCTGGGGTAGCCCTCCATCCACTCGATAGCCCTTTCAGACCTGCCACCTAGGAACGGCAGGTGCGACAGGACGGACAGAGGTTGAGGACAGAAGATGACTCTGGAACAAAGACGAGACATAGGCACTTGAAAACTTGGGTGAGACATGGAGACTTGGAGATCTGGGCGAGATGTGGAGACTTTGGATGAGACATAGGCACTTGGAGACTCAGGCAAGCACTCCCCTCAGTGCGCCCTACACAGCCTCCCATGGGCTGGTCACGGACCACGCGGAGAGCAGGATGAGCACAGGACTGAAGCTCAGGAAGAGAGAGGAATCTAAGCAGTGCTTGAAGAAGGATCCAACCGGAACGGGGCTCCAATGACTGGGAACAGGACACCGGATCAGATACGGATTTACTCACAGGATGGTCATCTGGAGACTGGATCCAGCAGGAAGGGACAAGGCTGGAACTCCCGGAGCCAGGAACTGGAGAAACTGGAACATCCGAAGACAGGAACCAAAGAGACTGGAACATCTGAAAACAGGAATCGAAGAACTGGAACATCTGGACAATGAGACAAACGAGGACGCTGGATCCATTGAGAGACCAGGAACACAGAACGAAGACAAGGGAGCTCCCACGAAGAACAGCAGACCTTGAAGGAGTAAAGAATGACCTCAGAGCCTCCTGGATGGAAGAACAGGAATGGAGCATCCAGGAGCAGACAGGGCAACGAGGGGCTGGTGAAGAGCCCTTTTATAGGGCTGAAGAGGCGACATAGGGTGATGTCATCCAGTAGGGCCGCGGGGCTTTTCCTGCCATAGGCCCTTTAAACATAGAAGAGAGGCGCAGTCGTGCGCCTATGGAGAGCCGGGACCAGGAACAGCAGCAGCGGCGTCCTGCAGCAAAAGAAGGCTAAAGGCGGCACTCCTGCCGCGAGACAAGGCAGGAGCGACGGCAGCTCCATGCCACAGAGGAGGGCAATGGCGGCAGTGGCTCCACCCGCCATGGATGGAGGAGACAGCAGCAGCGGCTTCCCTGCCACGCTGAGAGAAGCGGCATTGGCAGCCTCCAGGGCACGACGGAAGAGCAGCGGCAGTGCTCCTGCCGCATGAAGAACAGCGGCAATGGCAGCTGCGCTAGGGCCGCGGGGAAACAAGCTCGGAGAGCCTGGCGTCGGGCTGCAGGGAGAAGGAGCGGCATTGGGCCACGGAAAGGTGAGAGGCTGCTCGCGGCTGGGCCCCATGAGCAGAATCGCAACATAATGAATATGCATGACATGTATTTGCATTGCAGTACCTCCTGTGTATGCAAATATCTCTTATGCATATTCACTAGGGATATCCTGAAAACCCAATTGGCTGCGGGAGTGGGGGCCCGAGGACCAGCTTGAGCACCCCTGAATTAGGAAGCCCATTTGACTCAGATACCCTTGGGACAAGCTGAGACCACCCCAGCTTTTACCCTTATTATATCTATGAATTTGTAGTCCTGCTTTTCTTATACGGCTTTTAATACAAATGTTTAATGTGGCAACCTAAGCACATTCACTTTGCACTCACTACTGCTGTTTGGAGATCATACATTGAGTTTATATTAATCCTGGTTTAAGCAATTCCACCCCAGGGAACTGGTGTCATTTCTGGACTCTTTTTTTTTTTTTTTTTTTCTGGGAGTAATTTACACTGGATTTCATGTTTGTGAATGAAGCAGACTTTGAGTAAACTCCCTGGCGAAGTTTGAACTCAAATGTGAAATAATCCGATTAGCTAATTTGGAACTGAATACAGGAGAAGTATTTCAAGAGCAGAAGGGTCTGAGCATGCAAACAGAAACTAGTTATTGATTTATTTACCTCTCTGATTTGTATTCCGCTTTTACTGCACCTCAAAGTGGACGAGGAAACATAGAAATGGCAGCAAAAAAAAAAGATCAAACAGTCCATCCAGTCTTATCAGCAAGCTTATGGCAGCATCTGCCGCGCCGTACAGATCACCCCCACACTTACGGCCTAATTTTAAAAGGCGTTGTTTTCTGCTTTGGATACTGGACTCTGCCTTGCCTGCCGCCTGCCTCTGACCCTGCTTTGGATACTGGACTCTGCCTTGCCTGCCGCCTGCCTCTGACCCTGCTTTGGATACTGGACTCTGCCTTGCCTGCTGCATGCCTCTGACCCTGCTTTGGATACTGGACTCTGCCTTGCCTGCCCCCTGCCTCTGACCCTGCTTTGGATACTGGACTTTGCCTTGCCTGCCCCCTGCCTCTGACCCTGCTTTGGATACTGGACTCTGCCTTGCCTGCCGCCTGCCTCTGACCCTGCTTTGGATACTGGACTTTGCCTGCCTCTGACCCTGCTTTGGATACTGGACTCTGCCTTGCCTGCCCCCTGCCTCTGACCCTGCTTTGGATACTGGACTCTGCCTTGCCTGCCCCCTGCCTCTGACCCTGCTTTGGATACTGGACTCTGCCTTGCCTGCCTCTGACCCTGCTTTGGATACTGGACTTTGTCTCTTTGCTGCCTGCCTCTGACCCTGCTTTGGATACTGGACTCTGCCTTGCCTGCCTCTGATCCTGCTTTGGATACTGGACTTTGTCTCTTTGCTGCCTGCCTCGACTCCGGACTGCCTATACCGGAGTTACCACTGCCCTGCTGGTAACTCCGGCTGCCGGCCCTGAGGTTCATCTCCCACCGATGAAGAACCATGGTAAGCCTTTCTACCTTGTCATTGTGGCCCAAGGGTTCACTGATTCATTCAATCGTAACAAGCGCTTAGTAGGGGAATAGCAAAAGAGCCATTTAGAGCACATCATTAAATCGAACCTTTGAGTTTAAAACTCTAGCTTAAGTGACAACGAACCCAAAAGATCTAAAACTGACATCATGCAGCAATACATCAACATAATGACTAACCTCGATACCACAAAACTCCCGATAATGAGAAACAGAAACCTGGTGAATATAACTATCAATGACTCTGTGAAATACTTGAGATGCCTCACATTCCTCCTCATAAACGCTCAAGCCATCACAAAAAAAAAATCATGCTAATTACAGACATAATACAAGATCAAAATGATAAGGGGAATGGAACAACTCCCCTATGAGGAAAGACTAAAGAGGTTAGGACTTTTCAGCTTGGAGAAGAGACGGCTGAGGGGGGATATGATAGAGGTGTTTAAAATCATGAGAAGTCTAGAAAGGGTAGATGTGAATCGGTTATTTACTCTTTCGGATAATAGAAAGACTAGGGGGCACTCCATGAAGTTAGCATGGGGCACATTTAAAACTAATCGGAGAAAGTTCTTTTTTACTCAACGCACAATTAAACTCTGGAATTTGTTGGCAGAGGATGTGGTTAGTGCAGTTAGTATAGCTGTGTTTAAAAAAGGATTGGATAAGTTCTTGGAGGAGAAGTCCATTACCTGCTATTAAGTTCACTTAGGGGCGGATTTTAAGAGCCCTGCTCGCGTAAATCCGCCCGGATTTACGCGAGCAGGGCCTTGCGCGCCGGTGCGCCTATTTTACATAGGCCTGCCAGCGCGCGCAGAGCCCCGGGACTCGCGTAAGTCCCGGGGTTTTCCGAGGGGGGCGTGTCGGGGGCGTGTCGGGAGCGGGGCCGATCGGCGCGGCGTTTTCAGGGCGGGACGCAGCGTTTTGGGGGCGGGCCTGGGGGCGTGGTTTCGGCAAGGGGCGGTCCAGGGGCATGGCCGCGCCCTCCGGAACCGCTCCCAGGTTGTGTCTAGGCGCGCCAGCGGCCCACTGGCGCGCGGGGATTTACTTCTCCCTCCAGGAGGCGTAAATCCCCCAACAAAGGTAGGGGGGGGGTTTTAGACAGGGCCGGGGGGATGGGTTAGGTAGAGGAAGGGAGGGGAAGGTGAGGGGAGGGCTATAGCGAATTCCCTCCGAGGCCGCTCCGATTTCGGAGCGGCCTCGGAGGGAATCGAAATCGGTAGCCTTGCCCGCGCCGATCCAGGATTTTAGCAGATACGCGCGGCTACACACGTATCTACTAAAATCCAGCTTACTTTTGTTTGCGCCTGATGCGCCTACAAAAGTACACGAGGGCGCCCTTTTTTAAAATCTACCCCTTAGAGAATAGCCACTGCCATTAGCAATGGTAACATGGAATAGACTTAGTTTTTGGGTACTTGCCAGGTTCTTTTGGCCTGGATTGGCCACTGTTGGAAACAGGATGCTGGGCTTGATGGACCCTTGGTCTGACCCAGTATGGCATTTTCTTATGTTCTTATCAAAAACCATATTTCATTGCGATCACTGAAACCTGGCTAAAAAATACAGACAATGTACTAACAAACCAACTAGCAAATAGTGCACACAACATATTCTCAATACCCAGGAAAGTACGCAGAGGTGGCAGAATAATGCTAATAGCTAAAAAAAAAGCCTTGCTTTGAAACTAATACCCAACTCACTCCCTAAACAATATGAATTAGCCCTCTTCGATTCAAACAATCTCCAAATTTGCCTAGTCTACTTGATAATGACTGTTGCGGTTCTGGCCGCGAGCGCCGTGACCAGACCCTTACTTCCGTGCTCCTGGACCTATTCCCGCTTCTGGAGGCCTGGTTTGTGCCCTGTTTGGTGGCATCCCCGCGGGGGCCGCGCCGCCGGGAAGCTTCCCTTGGACGCTTTTCTAGGCCGTTTCCCGCCAGTGGTGACTCCGCCCAGTTCCTGATGTCAGACGCCACAGCCTTGATAAGCCGGCCGCAGACATTCAGTCTTAGCCTTGCAACGGGTTTACCTCCTGGTTCACTGTTGCGTCGTGCCCCGGAGTGAGCTGCCTTGCTACTCGCTCTGTTCCTGCTTGCCTGCTACAGTACCTGCTTGGTTCCTCCTTGCTTGCTACAGTACCTGCTTGGTTCCTGCTTGCCTGCTACAGTTCCAGCCTGGTTCCAGTACCCGAGTCCTGCTACAGTTCCTGCCTGGTTCCAGTACCCGTGCCCTGTTACAGTACTTGTCTACTGTTCTAGTCTGGTTCCAGTTCTCAGTCCTGACCAACAACCCGCCTAAGTCCCAGCGGCCAGGCCCCTATGGGCTCCTCCTGGGGGGGCTTCGGCTTCCAAGGGTGAAGCCACCTAAGTCCCAGTGCTTGGGCTCCTACGGGCTCCTCCCAGGGGAGCACCAGCTTCCAGGGTGAAGAGCACCTCTACATCCTGCCTGAACATCTGCCTCCTGGCCTGCCACATACTAGAGACATTGACCACCTTTCCCAGTCTCCTGCAGGTCGGCCCAAGGGTCCACTAAACTGAGACTCCATAACAATGACATCTCCCTACTAATCAAATTCCTCACATCAACAATCAATCACAAAAAACCCACAATCATACTCGGAGGAAATGACATCTCCCCACTAATCGAATTCCTCACATCAACAATCAATCACAAAAAACCCACAATCATACTCGGAGGAAATGACATCTCCCCACTAATCAAATTCCTCACATCAACAATCAATCACAAAAAACCCACAATCATACTCGGAGACTTCAATCTCCACTTTGATGAAACCCCATTATCACACACCACCCAACCCTGATTGATGTTCTATCCGTCTTCAACTTCTCTAAACTAATAAGCAAACCAACACGTAAAGCAGGACACACAATGAACCAGATATTCACTAATGACAAATTCCTCTCAAATTCCTCAGTAACCAGCTCCCCAGTGCCATGGTCTGACCATTACCTCATAAAATGCACAACAACAATGCATCCTAAAATCAACCCAGAACCAAACAAGACATATGCTTTCAAATTCAGACCTCCATTCACCCTAGAACCACTACAACAAGAACTCGGAAAACAATTAAAAAACATAAACATAAACAAAGCAACATAATCATGGCAACAAATAACCTTGGTCATTGCTAATAATATAAACCCATAAAGAATAAAAAAAGATAGATAACAAAAGAAAAAAGGAGAACCCATGGTTCAATAAACATCTAAGGGACATCAAAGCAACCCTTAGAAAAAAAGAAAAAGAATGGCGCAAAAACAAATGCCCCTTAACACTAGCTAGATACAGAACATACTTAGCATTCTACAAAACATCAATAAACAACACTATTTATTTATTTATTTATTTATTTATTTAGCATTTTTATATACCGAAGTTCATGTAGCAGAGTTACAAATCAATTCGGTTTACATTTTAACATAAACATGCATGTAAGAATGCTATTACATAGAACAAGGAATATTTGACTTGGAACAACTAAAACTGGGAGAACTAAAAGAACACTAAAGAGAACTAAAGAGAACACTAAAAGAGAATATTACAGCAAAAAAAATCCCAAACAACTCAAACAACCAAAAGACTGTTCAACATAGTAAAAAACCTAACATCAGACAATAGCAACACAAACACGCACTCAAACAATAACCTAAGCCAAGAACTAGCAATTTTTTTCAAAACAAAATCAGCAAAATCTCCGAAAATATAATCAAAACCCCCACACAAAACATACAACTAAACTACAAAGACATAACTCCATGGTCCTCCTTTGAATCTATATTGTCCATTGAAACCGAGAAACTAATCAAAATACTCAACCCGGCACACAATGAAATCGATAAAATTCCCACATGAACCCTTAAAGAGTTATCCCACACCATCTCCCCAATCATCACTTCAATCATTAACAAATCACTTAAAGAAGGCGAGCTACCAGACACCCTTAAAATGGCAACAATTAAACTCATTGTAAAAAAAAAAAAAGAACCTTGACCCTACTGAGCTCAATAACTGCTGCCCGATCTCAAACAGAAAAGTTGTCCTGAAACAACTTAACAAACATATAGAACTAAACAACATTTTTAAAGATGGCGCCGGCCATCCATTACTCCTACCATGTGACAGAAGCCGGCCAATGGCACGGATACCCTGTCACATGGTAAGGGCAAAGGGCCATCGGCACCATTTTTATTAGTGGCAGCCGACGGCCCGAGAGTAGGAGATCGCTCCCGGGACCCCCCTGGACCACCAGGTAATTTAAAAACATTTTGGGGGGGGGGGTCGGGAGGGTGGGGGAAGCTAAGGGAGCTGCTTTAAAGGGTCGGGTGGGTTTAGAGGTTGTTTTTGTGTGCCGTTTTTCCCGCCCTCCCCCAAAACGATAAGAGAACCCCACGAACAATTTCGTGGAGTTTTCCTATCAGTTTCGGAGAGCCCCCGATTTCTGACGACTTTGAAAATATTGTACGATATTTTCAATCTTCAGAAATACGATTCACATCCCTATCTACTACATTTATTTATTTATTTATTTATTTATTTATTTAACAACTTTTAATATACCGACGTTCGTATGGCACATCTCGCCGGTTTACAAGTAACTCAATTAAAGGAGGAAATTACAATGAACAGGGGGCAGGGGATGGGAGCAGGCCAGAAAAAAGGAGGGGGGTAAGGGAGACAGGAGAAGAGAGAGAAAGATAGGTAGCGTAAAAGAGAGTAAGGAACAACCGTCAAAAATAAGAAATAGGAGGAACTTATTTACAGAAGGGACTTATTTACAGAAGGGACTTATTTACAGAAGGGACAGGGACAAGCGAGTAACGTGGTTACGCCATCAAAATGACACAGTGTGATATTAAGAAATGGAAAACATGTATGCAGACGACATACAAATTGTCATCCCTGTAACAAATACCATTGAAAATGCTCTCAAACTAACAGCCACCTATCTCAACCAGATTGCTTTGGACTGTCGAGCTAATTATGGAATCGATAGTCCAAAGCTGTCTGGTCGGTACAGATGAATAATTTAAGAGAGCCGATATAGAGAAAGTGAAATAATAACATTTCAAACATCCTTGATATTCGCGCCCTTCTAACCATTGGAGCCCTTCTTAACAACAAAGAGATATATATTTGAGGTTGAATCAATGATAGTTTGATGGATACTTAGAAGCTGATTGGATAATGGTACACAGATACAATTAATACTGAAATTGAAATGGTTCATGTGTAGCTGATGGTTACGTTTGAAAATAAAAGTTCCCCTGAAGAAGCTGTATAGGTGAAATGAGGCCTTGTTGGGATATGTGAAATATGTGATCACGCCATCATTTGTTCAGTGGGAAATGGACAGGGACAAGCGAGTAACGTGGTTACGCCATCAAAATGACACAGTGTGATATTAAGAAATGGAAAACTATGGTTGGGCATAATAGTTCTTTTTTCCGGTAATGTACTGTATTATTAAGTAATAGATAAGTGGATGAATGCCATATGAATTGTAAATTCTATGTCTCTGTATTCACTGATGGAAATGAGCTATACATGAAAAAGTATAGCTATTTCGAGGTATACTGTGTTAAAATATAAAGGGTGACTAAGTGTACTGTGCTTAAGCATAAAGGGTAACTAAGTTAGTGATAGCATGAGATTAGTCATAGTTGAGGGTTGAAGAGTGATTTTTAGATTGAGGAATTGGGTATTCTATATACTAAATTTATGTATGAATATCTTGAATTGTATGTAAAGAAAATACTTTTATAAAATTTTCAATAAATATCAATTTTTAATTTAAATAATTGATGGTATCAAATATTATAAGCTAATTTAGGTGCTTTTTTCATTCCCCTTTTAGGGTTTTTTTTGTGGTATATATATATATAGATATATACACACGTACATACCTACATATACTCACCCATACATATCTATGTACACACATACACATCAACATACACTCACTCACATATCTATAGCTATCTATATACACACACATACATACCTACATACACTCACACACACATACATCTATAGCTATTTATACACACACACACATACCTACATATACTCACACACATATTTATGCCCTATCTATACACACACACATACATATCTACACACATACATCTATAGCTATTTATACACACACACACATATACCTACATATACTCACACACAGAGCGAGGCCCGAGCGAGACACACACAGGCAGACCGACACACACACACAGAGCGAGAGCGAGCGAGAGAACACGTCACGGACCGAAACACGCCCACACACACACTAGAGCGAGAGCGCGAGCGAGAGAGACACACAGGCAGACCGACACACACACAGAGCGAGAGCGAGCGAGAGAACACGCACAGACCGACCACACGCCCACACACACCACAGAGCGAGAGCGCGCGAGAGAGACACAACAGGCAGACCGACACACACACACAGAGCGAGAGCGAGCGAGAGAACACGCACAGACCGAAACCACGCCCACACACACACAAGCGAGAGCGAGCGAGAGAACACGCAGAGACCAAACACGCCCACACACACACAGAGCGAGAGCGAGCGAGAGAGAGGACACAGGCAGACCGACACACACACACAGAGCGAGAGCGAGCGAGAGAACACGCACAGACCGAAACACGCCCACACACACACACATATCTATATCTATCTATATAACCCTCACATACCTAAACACTCCCACACACACACATATCTATATCTATCTATATAACACTCACATACCAAAACACTCCCACACACACATATATCTATATCTATCTATATACACACATGCATACCTACACACACACACACACACATATCTATATCTATCTATATAACCCTCACATACCTAAACACTCCCACACACACACATATCTAATTATCTATATCTCTCTATATATACACACATTCATACCTACACACACACACATATCTATATCTATCTATATAACACTCACATACCAAAACACTCCCACACACACATATATCTATATCTATCTATATACACACATGCATACCTACACTCACCCACACACATATCTATATCTATCTATATACACACAATCTATTTCAATCTATATACACAAACATATACCTACACACACCCACACTCACATATCTATATCTATTTCTATACACACAAACATACCTACACACACACTCACATAGCTATATCTATCTATATACAGACACACACATATCTATATCTATTTATATACACACATACATACCTGCACACACCCATACACACACATCTATAGCTATCTATATACACACACACATACATATCTAGGGTCAACCACACACACATATCTATAGCTATCTATATACACATCCACACCCACACCCACACACAGCTATATATACACACAAGTACATACCTACACACACCAATACACACATTTCTATATACACACATGCATAACCACACCCACACACAGCTATATATACACAAGTACATACCTACACACACCAATACACACATTTCTATATACACACATGCATAACCACACCCACACACAGCTATATATACACAAGAACATACATACACACACAAATACGCACATTTCTATATACACACATGCATACCCACACCCACACACAGCTATATACACACAAGTACATACCTACACACACCAATACACACATGCATACCCACACACACACACACACACACATCTATAGCTATCTATATACACACACACATATCTAGAGTCAACCACACACACATATCTATAGCTATCTATATGCACATCCACACCCACACCCACACACAGCTATATACACACAAGTACATACCTACACACACCAATATACACATTTCTATATACACACACATGCATACCCACACACACACACATCTATAGCTATCTATATACACATACACATACATATCTAGAGTCAACCACACACACATATCTATAGCTATCTATATACACATCCACACCCATACACATATCTATTTTTGAATGGAGGAGTATCCTAGTGGTTAGAGCAGCGGCCTACGAACCAGGGAAACCAGGGTTTAAATCCCACTGTCATTCCTTGTGACCTTGGGCAAATCACTTTACCCTCCATTGCCACAGGTACAAACATAGGCCTGGATTTTCTATCTTTGCAAAGTTTTCTGAATCGCGTGGTAACAGGGGGCGGGGGGCGAAGCGGGGGGAGGTCCTGCGAAAGCCGGCGTTATCGCTTCCGGCTTTCGCAGCCAATAGCGCCACCGTGAAAGGCGGCGCTATTGGGCGCGCTACTGGCAGCGATAACGGGTCTTACCTTTATCGCCGCCAGCAAAGTTTCCGCAGCGTCTGCCCCGAAGCCACCCCGACTCCTCCTCTTCCGGCCCCGACGCTGCCCCGACTCCGCCCCTATCTAGCTATCGCTATCCCTTCTCTATCCCCTCTGGGGATAGAGAAGGGATAGCGTATTTCTCTATCCCCTCTGGGGATAGAGAAATACCTACAGTAGAAAAGCAGAATATAAATAATATGTACACATACCCATGCACATATTTATCTATCCATCTATGTACACTTACATACATATCTACACCCCCATATCTATAGCTATAGCTATTTATAGAAAGCCATTCAGCTTGTATGGGAAAAACTGTACATTACAAAAATGTCAACCAGAAATGGACATTATTTTTTATTGCATTATGAATTTCTGGGTTTTTCTAGAAAGGGAAGGATTTTCTGGACTTTTGTTCTGCACACAGTACATAGAAATGTTCCAGGGAATGCTACAAGGAAATGAATGATTTGGATTTAGAACCTTTGATAAAAGTCAACTACTGTATAGACCTTTGACCTGGATTTGAGCAAAATATAGGACTGTGCATCACAGTCTTCCTGCAGAAATCCTCTTCTTGTGGGATCTCTGCCTCTCACTCCAACCCATTCAATTCGGATGCCGGTCCAGCTCAGGCAATGACCTTGCCACTGTCTGCCACCCCCTGGCCCTGGAAAAGATTTTATACAGGCTTCCCTTACCCGCCGGAGCAGCCAGCCCTGGGAAAGGCTATGGAGAGAAGGAAAGAGCAAAGGAAGGCACAGTCTGTAACAAAAAAAAAAGAGAAGCAAAATAAACAAATACAACAAAAAAAGCAAAACCAATTAAAATTCAGCAAAGTAAGCAGAAAATATTGGACAAAAGAAAACAAACCCTTATGACCCAAAAAGGCAAAAATTTTAACAAAAAAAAAAATTAGACACTAGTCATGAAATAAAGAAGGAGATAATATGCAAAATCAAAAATGGCAAAATATTAAAAATAAAAATAAAAAAGGAGCAAATAAAGTAGAACATTTTATTTTTCAATAAGGAACTGTCAATTTTGGGTCGTAGAATTTTAGAAAGGTTTTTGCCAAATGGTCAGGTTCTTGTTCTTGCTTTAACACCAAAACATTTAATAGGCAGGAAATATGCCAGATCTATGGCTCCCCCCCCTCCCCCTTTCCACCCTACATCTGCCAGCTTTCTTCGTCCCTCTGCTCACAGAAAGCAAGCCCTGCGTGCATAGTTAACACAGATCCCATTGGGGGGGATATGGCAGTGCCAGCATCAGGCAGCGTCTGTGCCCTTTTGTACCCCCAGCAGCTTTGGGACCATCTGCGGGAGGCTAGAGACCTGCCATCTGGCTCTAGAGGCAGAGCCGGTCCCGGTGCGTTCTGCTACTGCCACTTCGGCAGCCCTGCTACGAAACCGTGATGGATAAGATAATACACTTATAGCTCTTCTCCCCCTCCCCTGCCCCATTCAGTGCCAGAATGAGAGGCAGGAGGGACCCAGATCCACGGCATCCCAAACAAGGATCAGCAAGATAACCTCTTCTGTTTGAGTCTGTTTCCTTCGATCCTGCAGTCCCATCTCCTCACCACCCCTCCGCTTCCAACACACACACACACACACACTCTCTTTTTATTTATGAAATTAAGGGGGAACCAATTGTGTGACACATTGACTGAAGCCTGGGTCTTCCCAGGAAGTCAGCATAGACCGTGGAGGGACACCTTGCACCAAGCAGCAGCAGCTGCTGCTTAGTTTTAGGGATTTCCAAGGCCCATAATAGAGTTATCGGCATTTTTGGGTCACTAAACGCTTGTGTCATGCTAAACTTTAGTCCTCGTCTCATTATAAAGAATAGTGGCCTCACTCCCTGAGAGGGATGCATGCCAGAGCTTTGTCTGTCTTCCCCCTCCTTCTTGCTTTATCTTTCATGTTTGGTACCTTTACTTCAGCACTGAAGGGTGACCCTTGACCTCAGCATTTGGCATTGTGCTTAGAAAATGACTGGACCGAGTGCTTGGCAAATGAGCAGACCAAGTAAATTATTTTTCCTGATAATACCTTCCATGTTTCTCTGTGTGGCTATGGGGAAAATGCTTAGTACATAATGTCTCATGAAGTCAGATACAAAAAAAAGAGGAAATGAGAAATTAAGAACATAAGAAATTGCCATGCTGGGTCAGACCAAGGGTCCATCAAGCCCAGCATCCTTATTTCCAACAGAGGCCAAACCAGGCCACAAGAACCTGGCAATTACCCAAACACCAAGAAGATCCCATGCTACTGATGCAATTAATAGCAGTGGCCATTCCCTAAGTCAACTTGATTAATAGCCGTTAATGGACTTCTCCTCCAAGAACTTATCCAAACCTTTTTTGAACCCAGCTACACTAACTGCACTAACCACATCCTCTGGCAACAAATCCCAGAGCTTTATTGTGCGTTGAGTGAAAAAGAATTTTCTCTGATTGGTCTTAAATGTGCTACTTGCTAACTTCATGGAATGCCCCCTAGTCCTTCTATTATTCGAAAGTGTAAATAACCGAGTCACATCTACTCGTTCAAGACCTCTCATGATCTTAAAGACCTCTATCATATTCCCCCTCAGCCGTCTCTTCTCCAAGCTGAACAGCCCTAACCTCTTCAGCCTTTCCTCATAGGGGAGCTGTTCCATCCCCTTTATCATTTTGGTTGCCCTTCTCTGTACCTTCTCCATTGCAATTATATCTATTTTGAGATGCGGCAACCAGAATTGTACACAGTATTCAAGGTGCAGTCTCACCATGGAGCGATACAGAGGCATTATGACATTTTCCGTTTAATTAAACATTCCCTTCCTAATAATTCCTAAAATTCTGTTTGCTTTTTTGACTGCTGCAGCACACTGAGCCGACGATTTTAAAGTATTATCCTCTATGATGCCTAGATCTTTCTCCTGGGTGGTAGCTCCTATTATGGAACCTAACATCATGTAACTACAGTAAGGGTTATTTTTCCCTATGTGCAATCACCTTGTCAAGAAACCTGAATTTTTACGACTCTTCCCCACAACACACACACACAACACACACACACACACACACACACACACATATACCCAATACTAATTCGTTGCATGTGTGACTTTCCCTTGACTCTTGTGGTGGGTTTTCTTGTGCTAAGCCTGGGGAATCCTACTACTCTCCCAAGTTGGTGTTATTCTGCTTGACTAATGAAGCCAGCTTCACCAGAGCATCCACTTAGAAATCCACTTCTTAATAAACTCTGAACAAAGGCAGCTGAGGCCAGAAATAGTACCAAGGGAGCAGAGGAGCCTTTCAAAGCCCTGCTGACTCTGAAGAGGCAGCCCAAAGCAGGGAATCCCTGAGGCTGGGCTGGACAGCTCCAGTCCCAGAGAAACCACAAATGGATCTGGTGGTTTGCAGGAGACTCGACACATGCAAATATATTGTGCTTTTAACCCAGAAGTCTACAGACAGCCATGGGAACATTCACAGCCTAGACCTGTTTGTCCATCCCCATATCAATGCCCAATTCATTGTCTGTAAAGAGCTTGTTATAGATACATGAAATGAGCCATGAATGTCCACAGACTTCTTAAATATCACCGTGTGTGACTACAGATCCCCCCCCCCCCCCCCCCCCATTTCCCCACTCCTCACCCGCTGTATCCAGACTGTGGGATAAAGCTGGTGTCTATTTCTCTCTCCAGCTCAAGTTGCATTAGCCAAGCATTTGTTTGGGCCTTACACCTCCCTCTGACTCTCTCCATTCTTCTCAGGAGGATGCAGGTGTGAAAAAGTCTGGGTCCATCCCTCTGGTTAATTTGTAATCAGAGCTGTGGCCCCTGGGAAGAGAGTGAAGAATGGCTGAGGGGAGCTGGATGAAATATGTTCTGGGATTTATTGGAGGACTGGGGGAGGGGGTCTTCTAATAAAAAATAGATGGGGGACAACAGGACCCCCAAGGGAGTATGAGGGGCATGGGCTGACCTTTTCTACCCTAGGAACTATCACCAGCTTTGGCTTCTCTTTTCAAGGGGAGGACAAAATAAAATACCTTCCTTTTCACTTTTCTGTTTCTCACCAATAAAAAGAGAAAACCTTCCCCGGACATTTCCAAATGCCACTGGAATTTCCCTCCCCCCTCCCCGTTTATACAGTAAAGGGAATTTGGAGAATTATATAGCGAATTTCATCTCAATCCTCTTTTAGAGTGCAATTCTTCAGAAACACAGGTGCAGCCTCCTCCAGGGTGCAAGCACGTTTCTGACAGTCGGGCTGCCTGCAATCTTCCAGAGGGAGATTACTGACCAATTAGAAGTGGGCGATCTACCGTATATAAACTGGATTTTTTTTTCCTGAAGCTTCTGTCACTCATTGTGTGACTCTGAGTAAGTGACTCCCCCCACTCCGTGCTCCGACACAGACTGTAAACTCGGTGGGAGCAGAAACCTGAAATGCGGGCCATTAATCTCGATCAGCACTGTGGACAGCGGCAGTGGTTTATCCTTCCATTTCTCTGCTTCTCAGGCCCCAGAGATCTTCTATCCTAAGACACCCCCCCCCCCCCCCCTTCCTTTCTACCTCTCTCTCAGTTGTTTTAAGTAACTTGGGATGAAATAAAGGAGTTGCCAGAGACTGACACCTCAATTTGTCATTTCTGTTGCAACTTTCTGTGCTCTGTCCTGTCTCTGGCCCTGAAATCATCAACAAAAAAAGCATTTTAATTGGTTGTGAGCAGATGCTGGTGTACAGTTCACCCTTAATGAGTTTTGCCTTTTGTTAACTAGAAGAGCTCATTTTATAAGCTTGAATGCGCAATTAATTGCATTCTGACATAGAATGAAAATATATTTTTTTTTTTTCAAACAAACCTAGTTTTCAGATTCTCTTTGTTATTTAGTTCAGGCTGTTTCTGCCTCCTGATTCCTCGTCCTCTCTCTGGGATGCAGCAGATCTTATGCCAAGTCAGCAGATTTACACCAGTCCTCATTTTCTGAAGCTTGGAAGTCTCAACAGAGAGAGTTCCCCCGTGGTCACCAAGGGTCAGCGTGCGTTGGGCTGGGAGCTAGAAAAGCAAGAGAGGCTACAGCACCAAATGCAGCCACATCACTGGACCGTGATCTCGTAAGATAGGAGAAATTAAAAAGGACTGGACTTAGGGAGACTTCCGAGAAACACCGGGTTGGGTCAGTACTGACCCAGAGCACAGCAGAGTATTAGAGGGTTCTGTGCTGCTGCTAACGGCGCCATCTTCCAGATTAAGCAGTGAAAGAAGGTCTTATTTATGCTATGGCCATTGGAGATCCCCCAGGCGCTTTCTGTGAGAAGAGGGTTGTTAACTCCAGAGTCAGAGCTAAACAGGATGGCTAACTTGACACCATATTTTCATGATAAGACAATCCAGTCCTGCTTTGCCCCATTCCATGCAGAGCTGATTTCACTCAGGAAAGCAGATCCGCAAATTCATGCTTCTAGTGAGGTAAACCAGGCTCGAATCGGCCTGCTCTAAAAAAAAAATAAAAAAAAATGAAGCCAGTTGGAAATCCTACTTCAGACACCTATGATAATTCAGGGGTAGATTGGCAGCCCTTCAGTCCACTGCTTGATGTCCAGTTAAGATTTCTGCTTTTTTTTTTTTTCTGCACAGCTGCCATGCCAACCAGCTTCAAAGCCGCCCAAGGCTCCTTCAGCTAGTTCTAATATTTTTACTCACATGCTGGGCATCCCCGGAATACTGAGTTAGCAATTTGAAAACTACGACTGGCTCAAAAGAAGATGGCGGGAATAAGCTGCTACATGTATAAAGAGGCATTTGCAGCAGTGCCCCCTTCCAAGACCTGCGCTGCCTTTTCTACAGTGAGACTGACAGATGACAGCCTCTGTCTCAGAGAGGTGAGCAGGTGTAAAGATACGTCTATCTAAGTAAAGGTTTGTCATTGAAATGTGGCCTGTCAGGTATCTGGCAAACAATGAGTTTTCCTGCGAAGCTGAGCTGCCACTCTGGAAATTGTTTCAGAGTCCAGGAAGGAACATCCTTCCCTTCAGCCAATGCTGTGCCACTGTTTTCAGCCTTATTGCACCACCCTCCCAAAACCCAGCACAAATCCGCTGCTGAATATTTGCTTGGGTCTTGAGACCATATCTGTCCTCATAGGGCTCCCAGAAGGCCCCAAGTCATCAGGGACTGGTTAAACCCAACCTGGTTTTCCCTTATTGTGTGCTTGGACTTGTAGTTCCAATCTCCCTTAGGAATACAGAAACTCCAGAGATGAAGTAGAACAAAATCAGGAAAATCACTTAAAAGAGAGAAGAAAAATGTGAATGCTTTCAGGTCTCTATCTTGGTGCTGGTTGTGTATCCCAGTGGTAAAAGCAATAAAGAAGTCATCTGTGAACTATGTGGGATCTAATCCCACTGCTGCCACCAATGATCAGGTTACCCTTTCTGAGCCACTTAACCAACCTGCGCTCAATTCTATCACATATATTTACTACATCTCCTGAGGTGCATAAATTACTGTGAAATCAGCAGGTAAATTTTAATCATTATGAAATATATGGGCTTATTGTATAATAATGCATATTCTTAATGTTACCTGTTACTTCAGTCATTTTTCAAGTTCTTAGGAAAAAGCATGACACACACACACACACACACACATATATATATATATATATAATTATTTATCCCCTCTTTCCAAAGTTGACTTCTTCAGGAATACTGTATGCCCATTTGTTTTCCTGGGTATGGAGAACCAATCCCAGTGAAAGGTCAGTATTTGACAGTTGGCCTCCCTAAAAGGCAATAGCCCACCAAAGGTTTTTCTGGGAATCATATTTTCCTAATGAAAAAATTGTCAGGTTTGAGTTTCTCCAGGGCTTTCCACATAGGCAACCTCGGCCTCTCACAAAGAGAATGGGATTAACCCAAGGACATTCTTCCACTACATAAAACCTTGCAAAGGAAGAAGAGGGTGCAGCCATATTATAATGACACCATCAGCATGAAAGAGACTGGTGACCATTGGATATGATTATTATAATAAGATAATTATATCCCCTAATCTTTTCTTTACCAGAGGGAGATGTTAGTGAGAGCTCTGGGAGACTTCTTTCCCTCCCTTATATACATAGATATGCTTAGGAGATATATTACTCCATGATTACTATCAAATTTAGTAAAGACCATCAATTAGAAAGACAATTTCCCCAGCGGTTCCATGGTGACAAGTCCACAGCTTTGTAATGTGCAGCTAATCCTGGCATAAAGAGACAAAGAGGGGCTCGGGCTGCTGAGCATGAATCATTAAGAGCTTGAATTCAATGAGATGAAAAAAAAGGAGAGAAAGAACCTTAGTTTAATTCAATCTTGGCTGTCTGGCTCTGCTTTGAAGCCTGCCCCTGATTTGTATGAAAGTATGAGCCAGTCACCTTTGTTTTTAGAGTCTGAACCCATGTCAGATGTGTTTATGGACAGTAAATTGATGCACAAGGGAAGCCTGCCTTGGAGTGGGGAGGGGGGTACCTGGTGACAGACACAGTGTCCCCTTTAGCTGAATGTCCCTTTTAATCCAGCCTGTGGAATGTTACTGTGTCCAGTTATCATTCGAGATGTACAGTAGAATGTTTGAATGTGTGTGTGTGTGTGTGTGTGTGTGTTTGTGTTTATTGCATGTTTTATGCTCATGTGTATTTTGTGTGTACATGCATGTCCTTATTCACATGTATATATTTGCATATGTGTATACATGTGTATTTTTGTGTGCATTTGTGCAGGGCAGGGCTCTTAGTTACTAACCTCCAGTCTCTCGGTATGGAGGAGAGGAAATGGCCCTCTGCTGCTTTGGGAAAAACTCTCCACACTTTGCAAGGAGATTTCCTGGAGATTCCTGTGGGTAATCCCAGTGGGAGAGTACACGACTTTAAAGTCATTTCCATTTTCTAATTGAATTGCTGTCGGATTTTCTGTCACAGACAGACGCTGCCTCTTACCCATTAGGCACAGCTAAACTTGGCGATGTAAGTGAGAGGGACACAGCGGGAGCTGGCTCTTGTATTTCTATAGACTAATGGATAAAAAAAAAACCAAACCGTTCTATCCATAGTCTTCACAATAAGGAGCCTTCACTAGAGAGGTAAAACTGCTGAGTTTTGTGACCCAGATAGAGAAGGATACTATGACCTTTTCAGTTTGTACAGATATATAAAATATATCTGACAAATCTTCGGTTTTATCATTACGGCACATTATTGGCTTTTTCACCAATGTACCACAGGCACAATAATTTGAGAAGGGGAGAGAGTTTGCTATTATTATAAACATTTAGCATGGATGAGCTACTCTCTGAAACAGATATCATTTGGTCTTGGGTGATCTTGCTCCCTCTGTGAAACCAACTCCCTCAAGGTCACACTTTGCTTGATACAAAATTACAGGAGCTGGATAGAAGCTAGCCTAGGTTCCTAATGGCAATCAGCACAGCAGCCCCATGAGTCAAGCACAGCTGCTCAAATAGTGCTCCAGCAGAGGTGGAAAAATGTAAGGAGAATTATTGAAAAATCTGAAGGAAAAAACCATAATAATTGTGTTTGTGCTATCAATCTGAATTATCACAAGACTTTTTTTTTTTGCTTTGGTAGCACTGATTTTTAGCCCACTTTTTAAAGAGAAAGAAGGTTTATTTGAGATTATGATGTCTGTGTCTGCACCTGTATTCTGATAATGACGTTTGTATTTGGTGTCCCATTCACTCCAAATTGTCAGGACATTTCGGGGGGGGGTGGGGGGAGGCTACGAGGACTATGACAGGGATAGATTTTCGGATCCATACATATGTATGGACTATGGACATGCACATCTATACATCCCAGAAAGTGGGATACTGGGATACTTTGGCTCTGGATGGAACATCTGTTTAAAGGTGAAATTATTTTCTTTACAAAGTATTGATCATAATACAAGTAGAAACCAACAGATTCTAAAGAACCTCATTCTATGTCTCTCCATAGATTCCAGTTCAAGCTCCTGTGCATGAATTTCTTTACCACACACCACCCCAAGTAATTATGTCCCACTGATCTAAACTAGAAAGTTCACATCCTGCCTAATTATGTGGGTGCCCTTGAAGTTTGAGACCCCAGCTGAAGACATTTCCAAGTTATAAGGGAGACACTCACACACCCTCTCTCTCTCTCTCTCTCTCACACACACACACTCTCACACTGTTGTAGATTTGCTCCTCCAGAGGGGAGGAGCTAGCAATCTGTTGTAGATCTACTCCTCCAGAGGGGAGGAGTTAGTAATCCGTTATAATTCTGCTGATTGGAGTTAGCTATCTGTTATCGAGCTCCTCCTGTAGGGGGAGGAGTTAGTAGTCTGATATCAATCCCTACTACTAGGAGTAGCAATCTGTTATAAGTCCGCCAGGGAATTAGCAATCTGTTATGGATCACCCTGCCAAGGGGAACAGCTAATAATTGTAATACTCCGTAGGCGGAGTTAATGATCTGTGGTGGGTTGGCTTCCCACAGAGTGGCAGTCATATAATACCGCTCTAGTAGTGTAAGGGATGACACTTGAGGTAACTTGGTGAATCCCTGGGCCAATGGCAGATGACAGCGCCCCCAGGAGGATATCCTGAGAGGGACCACCGGCTAGGCTGGAGTATGGAGACAAACACAGATAGTTCTTTATTAGACAGGAAGTAGAACCACCAGAGGTGGCAGTAGTGAGCTGATGTGCCCAGCAGGACTGAAGTCCCTCAGATACTGGAATTGCAGTCTCTGGATTGCTGAGCTGTAGAAAGAGACTATAGATACTGAGTAGACAGGGTATGCTGGATACATAACCAGTAGTAGATGATACACTCACAATTGTAGAGATCTGTAATGGCTTTATTTATTTTATTTATAACTTTTTTATATACCAAGGTTCAATTAACAAGATTAATTATCACTTCGGTTTACATTACAACCAGCAAAAAATAACAGAGACAAAGTCTTGTTTTACAATGAACAGGGTAGAAGTAACCTGGATTAAAACAATGAACAGGGTAGAAGTAACCTGGATAAACATAAAATGGGTGAAGCAAGTATAGAGAATTGGGTCTGTATAACTTGGCCGAAAAGCAGGGAAATTAAATAGGGGAGGACTATGAAGGCCTCAAGCTGGATAGAGTACTCATGATGCGGATAAGAACCAAGGCTGAAGTGAGTAGTTATGGGAAGGCTAGTTCGAATAACAAAGTCTTCAGTCTTCAATATATTCAGGAACAGGAGCCGTAAGCGAGTACTGGTCCCTATATGCAGTCTGGAATGAGAACTCACAATATCTGTGTGTGGGATGGCTTATGGAATAGGAGAGAGTCTTTGGAGGGTTTTAGGAACATAGGCCCTCGTGGAGTGAGTACCGGTTCCTATCTGCAGTCTATAATAGTAATGCACAGGATATAGGTATATGATAGCTTCCGATATAGAAGAGAGTTTGAGAAGAGTTTTAGGAACATGGACCCTCGTGGAGCGAGTACCGGTTCTCCTATCTGTAATAGAACTCACAGTGTTCACATCTGCGATCGCCTCCAGGCAATAGGAGTCTTCTGAGCATTCAGGGACGTAGGCCTTCGTGGAGCAAGTACCGGATCCCGTCTTAGCAATCTGAAATCAAGAAGAGAGAGCGGGGCCCCGAGGAGCGGGTACCCCTAGGTAAGGTGGTGGAGGCAGAGCAGCGGAGAAAGAATTCCCCTTGCTAACTCGATTCATAGTAGCAAACAAAGCCCTTTTAAAGTGGAAGCAAATGACGTCACTACGGGGGGAACACCCCCGAGGTTCGCGCCCTTGCCGGTACAAACTCTGGAGCGCGCGCCCGCGCGCCCTTACGTCATCAAGAATATGGCGGATCCGCAGCGTCAGGCCAGCCCGGGGATTCCAGGAAGTACGGCGAGGAGAAGCAGCCGCAGCATCTGTCCGTCAGACCCGAAGGAGTCGCCACTAAGGTAGAAGGGGTGGAGCGAGGGCGAGAACAGGCACGAACGCAACACACACACACACTCTCACACACACACACACACATACACATTGCTATGAGCTCTTTCTTTGGATAGAATTGAGGCTAAAAACTCCTAAATGGCATGCAGAATACTTTTTGAAACATCAATTTAAATCCATTAGCATAACAAAATGGTAAAAACCCAAAGGGTATGAAGCATTGTGCAAAGACTAAATGCATCCATCAAATCAGGTGGGAAGTCCATGGGGACCCAAAGGATATGCACATACAAGTCTGAAATATTAGGATAGAGGCCCCAATTATAGTATGTTTTACTGACTCTCCAGACAAATTCTGCAGAATGTGACAAATGGAATCGGGAGACCCAGGAAATCAAGGAGCAAGTTGATGAAGCAATAGGAGCAAACACAAGGAAAGTGAAAGCATTTTTCTGCTTTGAACGGCAGCTAGAATCCCTCAGCATCCTTGGAACCTGAGGGTAGCCATTTAAAACTTCATTTCCATGTTAATGTTCCAGCTGAGAAACAAGAAGAGCTATTGACAAAAGGAAATGCCCAGCTCATCTGTGAGCTGCCTGGGCAATAAAGAGCAGGATCATCTGAAACAATTAAAACATGCTCAGGAATGATCCCTCCTCTGCCCTGATGCTTCATTAGTAGAAGAGCCAGTGCAGGAAAGCACAGGTTTCTGCACCTTCCCTGCTGTTTCCTGGCCGTTATGCCATAAGAGCATTCAGCCTTGCTGCAGACTCCCTGCTATTTCATTGCAGTCTCACTAATATAAGAGGCTGCCTGTAGCAGCTGCCCCTACCACAGCCTGACAGGGCTAAACCCTTTGACCTTTTCACTGCCTCTGGCTGCAATTTTATTGCAGTATGTCCGGTCACTATCAGATGGCATTTTAGGAAGAGGCATACTTAAAAAGTAGTTGGACGGCTGGGTGAAGGTTGAGCCAAGGGGGGCAAAACCAAGTCTAGCGTGGCAGGGCATCTCAGCGCAGAGTTGCAACACTGGAGCAGGCTCAGGGTCCGGGAACCCAGGAAAGAGGCATGGATAAGGAATGCTGGAAAAGGCCTGCAGAACTGAATGTGGTTGTAGGTATAAGGCCAGACCAGCAGAGGTTCTGGAGGATGCTTCCCAGGAGTGAAGGTGTGCCTCTGCTGCTTTCCTTTTGCATGCTCTCTGCTGCACCAATGGGGCCTTCCGAGAGCATGTTGTAACTTATCTGCCAACCAGAGGATAAATGTCGTATGGCCTTTCCCTGCCTCTGTACCTCCTGTGGTTCCTCTGCAGCTTCCTGGTCATCTACTGAAACCAACACCTCATGCCATTTCCTACCAGAAGGTGATGCACTTCTTTTGGGTCCAAGATCGTCTTGCTTCTTCTCTTGACTTTGTTCTGTCAGGCATCTGTCGGTTCAGACACAAAGGGTAATCAAAGCTTCCAGGCTCCCCGAAAGTTCCAGCAGTGCCAGTTCATCCTTTGACTTAGAAGACCCCCCACCCTTCTAAAATAAACTCAAAGAGCCAGTTCATTTCAGTCCAAATCAGAGGCCCAGTGACAAAACTCTGCAGCATACTGCTCCCAGAGTCCCCTGGGAGAGGAGTCCAGAGGTCACCGCAAGCGATCCAGGGATTGACTTCCTATCATTAAAATCATCCATTGTACCTGAAGACTGGAGGGTGGCCAATGTAACCCCAATATTTAAAAAAGGCTCCAGGGGCGATCCGGGTAACTATAGACCAGTGAGCCTGACTTCACTGCCTGGAAAATAGTGGAAACTATTCTGAAGATCAAAATCCTAGAGCATATAGAAAGACATTGTTTAATGGAACACAGTCAACATGGATTTACCCAAGGGAAGTCTTGCCTCACAAATCTGCTTCTTTTTTTTGAAGGGGTTAATAAACATGTGGATAACATGTGGATAAAGGTGAACCAGTAGATGTAGTGTATTTGGATTTTCAGAAGGCATTTGACAAAGTCCCTTATGAGAGGCTTCTAAGAAAACTAAAAAGTCATAGGATAGGAGGCAATATCCTTTCGTGGATTACAAACTGGTTAAAAGACAGGAAACAGAGAGTAGGATTAAATGGTCAATTTTTTCAGTGGAAAAGGGTAAACAGTGGAGTTCCTTAGGGATCTGTACTTGGACCTGTGCTTTTCAATATATATATAAATGATCTGGAAAGGAATGTGAGGTTATCAAATTTGTGGATGATACAAAATTATTCAGAGTAGTTAAATCACAAGCGGATTGCGATACATTACAGGAGGACCTTGCAAAACTGGAAGATTGGGCATCCAAATGGTAGATGAAATTTAATGTGGACAGTATTACAAGCCTTAATTTTTTCCAGTACTGACTACTGTAATGCCCTTCTACTGGGCTTACCGTACACCACAATAAGACCACTAAAGATATTACAAAACACAGCTGCAAGAATTTTAACTGGTAAAAGAAAAAGAGAACATATCACCGATACTCTAATTGAACTGCATTGGTTACCCATTGAGCAAAGAATACAATACAAGACTTTATGTACCATACATAAATTAATACATGATGAAAAAGCAGAATGGCTGAACACAGCCCTCCGCGTACATACCCCCCATAGAAACCTGAGATCAGCAAACAAAGCATTGCTAACTATTCCCTCAGTTAAGACGGCCAGACTAACCCAAGTAAGGGATAGGGCCCTATCCCTAGCAGGACCCTCAATATGGAACAATATGCCTTTAGAAATCAGATTGCAAAGAAACATCAAAACCTTCAGAAAACGTTTAAAAACATGGCTATTTAAGCAAGCATACCACAAAGAGAATGGAGAGTAGAACCCAGGGAAATGTAGGTTGCGGTCAGTCGAACTCCCACACACACACCTTTTTACTTAATGTGCGTGTTTATATTTTTATTCTCTCTTTTTTTCTTTTAACAACAAAGAACTAGAGCTAAGTAGTATTTTACCTTACAGCTGATACAGAGAAAACTGGACATGACTTATAACACTCACCAATTAATACTTATTGGGGTAGATTTTTAAAAGCTGCGCGATCGCGTACTTTTGTTTGCGCAGCAGGCGCAAACAAAAGTACGCTGGATTTTCTAAAATCCTGGATCGGCGTGCGCAAGGCTGCCGATTTTGGGCAGCCGGCGCGCGCCGAGTCACGCAGCCTGTCACCGTTCCCTCCGAGGCCGCACCAAAATTGGAGCAGCCTCGGAGGGAACTTTCTTTCGCCCTCCCCTCACCTTCCCCTCCCTTCCCCTACCTAACCCACCCCCCCGGCCCTATCTAAACCCCCCCCCTACCTTTATCCACGGATTTACGCCTCTGGAGGGAGACGTAAATCCACGTGCGCCAGCGGGCTGCTGGCGCGCCGAGACTCGACCCGGGGGCAGTTCCGGAGGGCGCGGCCACGCCCCTGAAACTCCCCGGGCCAAAACCACGCCCCCGGTCCCGCCCCCAAAATGCCGCGCTCCACCCCCGAAACGCCGCGTCATCGGGTCCTGCCCCCTTCCAAAAACCCCAGGACCTACGCGCGTCCCAGGGCTCTGCGCGCGCCGGCGGCCTATGGAAAATAGTCGCGCCGGCGCGCAAGGCCCTGCTCGCGTAAATCCGGGTGGATTTACGCAAGCAGGGCTTTTAAAATCCGCCCGTTTATGAAACTATGTTACAGTATTTTGATGGCACCTGTTTAGTTGTTATAATTTAAGACATTTTATGGAACATGTAGTTATGTGCCCTATTGTGAACCGTTGTGATGGCGTCTGCTTAACAACGGTATAGAAAAGATTTTAAATAAATAAAATAAATAAATAGGGAAAAATAACCCTTACTGTAGTTACACAATGTTAGGTTCCATATTAGGAACTACCATCCAGGAAAAAGATCCAGGCGTCATAGTGGATAATACTTTAAAATTGTTGGCTCAGTGTGCTGCAGCAGTCAAAAAAGCAAACAGAATGTTAGGAATTATTAGGAAGGGAATAGTTAATAAAACGGAAAATGTCATAATGCCTCTGTATCGCTCCATTGTGAGACCGCACCTGGAATACTGTGTACAATTCTGGTCGCCGCATCTCAAAAAAGATATAGTTGCGATGGAGAAGGTACAGAGAAGGGCAACCAAAATGATAAAGGGAATGGAACAGCTCCCCTATGAGGAAAGGCTGAAGAGGTTAGGGCTGTTCAGCTTGGAGAAGAGACAGCTGAGGGGGGATATGATAGGGGTCTTTAAGATCATGAGAGGTCTTGAACGAGTAGATGTGAATCAGTTATTTACACTGTCGAATAATAGAAGGACTAGGGGGCATTCCATGAAGTTAGCAAGTAGCACATTTAAGACTAATCAGAGAAAATTCTTTTTCACTCAATGCACAATAAAGCTCTGGAATTTGTTGCCAGAGGGTGTGGTTAGTGCAGTTAATGTAGCTGGGTTCAAAAAAAGGTTTGGATAAGTTCTTGCAGAAGAAGTCCATTAACTGCTATTAATCAAGTTTATTTAGGGAATAGCCACTGCTATTAATTGCATCAGTAGCATGGGATCTTCTTAGTGTTTGGGTACTTGCCAGGTTCTTGTGGCCTGGTTTGGCCTCTGTTGGAAACAGGATGCTGGGCTTGATGGACTCTTGGTCTGACCCAGCATGGCAATTTCTTATGTCCTTATGTTCTTATAATCTTCCACTGTCCATTGACCTTGGCAGAGATGCATAAGACTGTTCTCAGCTAAACAGATCCGGTCTGACGCTCCAAAATCTGGAAACATGGAAGCTATGAATTGAGCCACATGGTCAAGGATCAGACTATCTTGCTCTAGCAGTGGCGTCAGAGCCAGTGCAAAGGTTTTAAGCAGCCTTGTAAACTGTATTCATTGCACCCTACCCCACCTTCCTACCAAAAATGATGCATTTATAATAGCAGATTTACTATGAAAAAAGGAATTCAAACAGTCTTCTGAGATAAAAATATCACTTACAACTACACGTACATTATTTTTATATGCACTGCTGTGGGGCCAACCAGAAACCTCTGCAAAAAAGACCCTTGAAACCCATATGGTATTAGGAATATTGTAACACATATTGCTGTGTGAGCTTGGTTATGAGTAAACTGAATTACATTTACAACACAGTAAACTTCACCACACTAGAACAGCACTAACTGCCAGCACATAAACAGTAACCATCCTACCTCTGAAAAGGCAGCACTGTAAATATTATACCAGGCCCTAAAACACCAGTACTCCTCCTATTAGGAAAACAGAACAAGCCAGGCGGTTATAGATACCCTTACAGAAACTAAGCAGAATATCTCACCTCTGTCACACATGTGGAACACAGACAGACCCTCACCAAATGCAGAATAAAGAGCCCATATAGTATTAATAGAAATGATAAGAAATGTATCTATTTTATGTGTGTTTCAATCCCAGTATCTTTCATCGTTTGGAAACAAAAAGGTCTCTCTTTTGCTTTGCTTTTGTTTCATGGTGTACACTATGTGTCACTCCAAAAAATGTTTGTACTGGTTGAAATAAACTCCTTCTTTGATTCTCTCTTTATCTCACCTGATTTAAACAACCACAAACCAATGCACTTTAATTTATATTATGGCACCTAGAATTTGTAATGACACCTTCTATGGTGCACACAAGATAATTTTTTTTTTTAATTGTGTCTGTTTTGTTTTGGCTGCTGGTTTTATAAAAACTCTGTTACTTGATGCCGTGTACTGTACTGGTCTGAGCATAGTTTTGGAAAAACAGTTTATAAGCTGCAATAAATATACGACCAAACTCAAAATGAGTTGCCATCCAGTCATAGTATAATAAATATGAGCAAGTGCCCAGTCAATAGCTTGCACAAAAGGCAATAGTTGCTGTAGTGAAAATAAGTAATGCCTTTTGGGGATTTTTTTTTTTTTAAACATGCCATATATCAAGGTAAAGAAACAAAGCAACTTGATGGCAGAAAAAGACCATATGGGCCTATCTAAGTCTGCTCATCCACACAACTGCTCAAGTTTGTAAGAAGGAATAATGGCCTCCAGAAACGATGAATACAGTTCTCTGTCGGTTAACATTTTTCCTCTTGGGAGTCAATATTTTCCACTGTTAACCAGATCATCCACACTGCACACTCTTCCTCACCTTCATTTTTTGTTTTAGTAGCTGCACTGCACTACACTGCACTGCACTGAAAGAAGAACATTCTCTTCATAAAAAGAATAAAATGAGTAGACTGGATGGGCTAATTAGGGTTTATCTGCCATCTCCTACTATGTTACTGTAAAATGTATAGGCTTATAATTCTATAAATATTGCTGGCCTATACAATGGCATGAAATCCCAGGATGGGCTCATCGTCTTCTCTATTATTGACTAGCGCCATCTAATAGCCTTACACAAGACAGCCAACAAGGGGGTATGTTTGCCCAGCTTGCTGGCTCTCCATCCGGCAAAGACCCTTTGAGCCACCACATAAGGAAGGCAAGATGACCGAATACAGGGCAGTGTATGCTTCGGTAAGTAGCAATAGCACCACAGGCAGGTGAATAAACACATTCCCGGCCACTTCTGTCCTTCTGCTGCTGATTTAAAGCGTGTTTGTTCAAGTGGGTAGCGCCAGTAGGAAACTCACATTAATACTCTGCTTGTTGACATTCGGGAGTGTGTGAGCATGTATGTACTTAATACTCCGTGTCAAGCTGAGATGGAAATGGAAATTTATAGCGCTATGTCCAGCTTGAGAACTCAAAGCTCTGAGAGAGAGAGAGAGAGGAGGAGGAAATAAGGGAGAAAAGAAGAAGTACAGGGGAGAGCAGGGGTGTCTTGTAATATGACTTTCAGCTAACTTTGTACACAGGCTTTGGACAGACTTGGTGCCTTAATGGTGGAAATGCTGATGGACGCGCTCTCAGGAGCCTCACTTCTCCCTGGTGCAGGCGGATCAGACGAGGAGCGACTGGGTTTGCACTGGCTGCGGTGATTCTCTTGCTGTAAGTCTTGGACCCCCATTGCATCTGCTGCCTTTGAAACCCTGCTCCTGACACTTGGCACTTCCCCCGTCCACGGCAGAGCTGCTTTAGAAAGAGGATGCGGAAGTGGGCAGCCTATGAGATCTTTCCCCGCTTTAGATACAGGGATTTACTCTGAGACAGACAAGGGACAGACATCTATTCATCATCCCAGGGGCTTTCACAGCTACAGGCTCAAGGGTCTTTTGTCCCTGACCTTTTGTGCTGCCACCAGCATCGTCCTGGAAACGGCTCTTTTCTCTTCCAGTGCTAATAGAGAATGCCACTCCCAGGTGCATCCTGTGGTGCCTTGTCAGTTTCAGCAGATGACAAGGATGGAGGAGAAAAAAATTAAAGACAAGACTGGATGGGGAGGAAACACTGGAAAAAAATGTGCCTACTGCAAAGTTTCTCAGCCCGAGTTTTCAGGGGCTGATAAACGTGAAGAGCCTGCTTCCGATCAAGCTGCTGAGGCCTGGCATTCAACGGCCAGCTGCTTTCTGCAATCCAGGACCTTCCCTATGCTCCTGTCCTAGCACTGCTGAGGGAGGCAGCATTTTCTTTCTTTGTGGGGTGAAAAAAAACCCAAAAAACCATGTATCAGATGGAAAGAGAAGCCTAATGTATACAGGATTCCTGGGCAAAGATGAGCCATGAGGAATCCTAAGATGCAAATTCAAGCCTATATCCTGCCTTCTGCTCTCTGGGCAAAGTCATTTTATCACTCTGTTCCTCAGTGCACCCAAGGCTAATCAAGGAATAAGGATAAACTGAATCATTCTCCACTTACCCCTTTGGAAGCTATCAGGCAACTCAGGTGTCATAAATCTACTACTAGGCCATCCGCCCTGGAGGTGGCTGCATGCATGTTTCTATGGAGACGCGTGATCAGATGGCACAGCTTCCCTGGCTTCTTTGCATAGTGAAGGGCCTTGGAATTCCGTCTTGAGTGAACGAAGCACAAAAAGCAAATTGCAATTATTAGTGCATTGTATTGCTGTTTAGGCACACAAACCCAGTCACTGAGGCTGGCAGCAAATGGGTTGGACATGGTGATAAACGATCCCTTTCTTATAAAACAGTTACTTTTGACCCATTTTAGGAACTCGACCTCTTCCCCAGTGACGCTAAAAGAGAAATCTCTGCCTGGGAATATAAATCACTGTGTACCTGGTGGTGTCCAGAGCCTTTTAGAGGAGGGAACAGGAATGTGACACCAGGGATGAAAGCACACTACTACACACAGTAATATGCTTTGGAAAAGAAGGAACACAGGCATTAATTAAACTTGGGGGGGAATACAGAAAAAAGCAACTCTGGCAACCAGGGTTCATTTTCTGGGTTTAGCTTAAATTGCGGGGAGGGTAGGTGAGGGAATTTTGCTGGAGATTTTCAGGGGTTCACACTGGGCGGCTTCTCCAGAGCTGAAAATGGTAGCATACTGCAGGGGCTGAAAATGCCAGAGGAGGCTCCAGCAAAATGTAGAAGGCAGGGGGTGGAAATGCTTGGAAGGGTCTTCGCTATAACACTGTAATTGCTTGACATATTTTACCGTTAATCACATGTTCCTTTCCATGGACAAAATAGAGAGAACTCTCAGTGAAGTACATCAGCACTAGTATTCAACGACTCCTGATTCATCCAGGAAATGCTCTCCCTCCCTCCCCCTCTCTCCTTAGGATCAGCACCAATTTTCAAAGCAATTGGGCTCACAGGAAACTTGCCACATAAATGAATTGGGAAAACGTGATTTTTGTTCTTGCTTTTATTTTTGGAAAACAAAAACCCTGTTTATATTCCAGGAGCAGTGGGCAAGGAAAACAATCCTAAGATTTAAAAACAAAAACAAAAAAAAAAAAATGAAATTTAAAAGAAAAAAAAAAATCGTGTGCTGCACAATGATTGACTCTGCAGGCTCCAAAGCTGTCATTAAGATGTACATTTTAGTTGTGTGGTTGGAGTTGGATTCACAGCGGGAAAACATACATACATACTTGTTTCAAGTAAAACGGTATAAAAGTATAACATAACACACACACACACACACACACATATATTATACTCAGCTCCACGAAATCCTGGTAGCCAAGGGAAAATATTCCACTTATCAGATGAGACCTAGAGAGGATCATTGGATCATTACCTCCTGAGATGCCATCCAGTGCCGGGATCTGGATTCTAGGGCTGACTCTGCCTTTGACTCTCTTGACTCTCAGGCAGGTGTTTTTCACCCCCTGAGCCCCAGGTCATTTCCTCGCTTTCAGACAGGACACTGAAAGTTGCCTTTTGGCAGCCCACAGCAGATAACATTGAATGAGACTGAGCGGTCCCACGAGCTTGACATCAACATTTGAGGCAGAATATACATTTTTGCAAATAAATAAATATGGGAAGAATCCACTGGGAAGAAGAGGAAAGGTGAGGAGAAAGGCGGGGGCTCAGGAGATTCTGGATTGAACAGAAGGCATCAGAAGCCTCCATTAATGTCAAGTCTGGTGGGCCAGGCTTAAAGCCAAGTCACAACTGTGGCCCAACTGATTGAGGGTAAACCGAGCAACCTGACTGAACCTTAGCTCTCTTCCATTGCACGCCTCGTCTTATAGCCCCAATGCCCCTGACAAAAACAGGATTATACCTCTGCCAGCGTTAGCAGAGTGACCTGTCTCAGCTGGCAGCTCATCTCCCACCCACCCCCCAGCCCTGCCCTCTGTGGAAATCTTCATGGGGACGGGCGAGGATTGCATTCCCCGGCTCTTTTCTATGTTCCTAAACTCAGCATCGCTTGAGAACCTCCAGACCAGAAACTATGGATAATTATGCCCTTCATTTTACAAGAGGCTGAATCCCTGATGAATGCCGCTGCCGTAAAATGACAGAAGCAATGAAACATCAGAGAGAGCAAACTGTAGCATCAGTCACCGCTTTACAACATCTGCATTCCCCTCCTAGCCCTGCCCATCTACCCAGCCTGCCTTTTCCTACCTGCCACAGTCCCACAGACCTTGCTTCTCCTCTGGCTCTACCATTACTTCTGAACTTGTAAAGATCCCTCTGGGCTTCTTCCATGCTTTCTCGAATTCTCTATTGTTTTTCGTCCCAGCCGTTATTCCTTGTATCACCTAGTCTTTCTGCAAAAAAAAAAAAAGAAAAAGAAATGCCTTATGTTAATCCAGGGTCTACCCCCTCGCCGGCCTCATACTATGACCCTTTGCTCTAGAAATAAAGGTTAACAAATAAAACAAAACAGCAGACTAGTTCAAAAAAGGTACTCAAGTGGTTTCTCCACATTCAGGAGTTAAAATCTTAAGCGTGCAGTTTAATGCTGCTCTAACGATGCAGAAACACATTAGTGCAATGGTTAAAGTCTGCTTTGTCCAATTATGGAATATTTGCCATCTTCCTCCATAGTTATCTGAAACTGATCTGCATGCTTTAGTTTCAGCTTGCATGGATTATTGCAATTCTCTAGGACTAGCATTTCCCAGGTATCAATTACATAGGTTACGGATAGTACAAACGCACGACGCGCTCGTTTAATGGCTGGAACCAAAATCGATGAGAAGGCCCTCCACTGGCCTCCCACCGTGCAAAGAATAGTTTTCAAAGCGTTGCGCTCGATATAGTGAGTTATGCATAATGCTGCTGCTTCATACCTTGCCCACAGTAAGCAGGAGTTCATGGCAACAATTTTTTACTTAAGGTCATGGATAGTGAATTGGCTGGAACTGAGCGAAGAGCCTTCTCATATACTGATCCTTACTCCTCCAGATGCAGGAACAATCTTGCAGCCTTCCATAAAACGCGTAAATCTTGGTTATTTTCTAAAGCTTTGGGAAGGATTTAAGTTACGGTTTTAATGTCATTTGATTGTCTGCAATGTCATTTATGTTTCATACGCACACTGCTCTGGAGCCTCCCCGGGAGAAGCGGTCAATAAATTTGGAAATAAAATAAAAATATAACCCCCAAAGTAACAACCCACCGGACAAAAGGAGCGACGAGCTCTCCAGAAAGGGCCATCGCTCCTCGCTGGTTGTGCTCTGTAGATCTCCCGGCTCTCAACCCCACTTTACCTCTACCTTCCTCTCATGTCAGAAACGAGAGGTGACTTGGGCCTTTTCCAGTGCAGTGATTTTATTTCATTGTATTTCATCCTTTCCTTTGTCAGGCTGCTGTGCAGTGTTCTTTGTTCTGGGGATGCCTTTGCCTGAAAAGAATACGTTGTTGGACATTTACATGTTGTTCGGCTGCTGGTGTGATTTTAGTTCTCTCTGAAATAGCAAAATCAATGTGTCACTTGCTGTGCGGGTTTTAAGCCCGCCCTGCACATCTGTGGATCTATTAAGGCGGGATGTTCTCTCCAGCTCCTGGTGCAAAATGCTAATGCTTTTGTTCTCCAGCGAAGGATCAGAAACGGAATAAAATGAGCTCAAATGAGGAGCTATCTCCTAAGCAACTGTGAGCAGTGTCTGCCCTTCTTCCCTGGCACATTAACCCTCCTTGGGAACGAATCAGGGCAGCAGCGGCAAAGGGAAAAGAAGTTTTGCACCCACGGGACTCTGGGGCCGCTATAAGTAGCCACACGGAGCCTACCGCGGGTTTCTACTCTGGATTAAACGTGGACTTTTCAGTGCTAATCTTAATCAGGTTATTCAATATAGGTTTTAAGCCTGGAAAATCCTGGGCCACAAAACCCTCACAGGCAGATGCAATAAGACGCACGTTAAAACGGGTCGTTTCCCTTAACACGCGCACAGCCGCATCCCTGTAAATAGGGACCGAGTAAAAAAAATAAGGACATGTTAAGGATGAACTGTGCAGCATCCCTAGTACTCAAATGCATCGGACACCCACAATTGCGTTGGGCGTGCATCTGTTTCAGCCCCACCTCAGGCTGATTTCACCCCTTGCTGTCCTGCGTGTATATTGTGCATGGAAAGTGTTCTTACAGAATATCAAACCATTACATTATGCCTCTATTTTTAAACATCACAACCAGTAGATTTAAGTGTCACAATGATACTAAGTTGGAGGAACCACAGAGCACCATATTTTTAAATTTCTCACGAGCCCTTGACTCACGATTGACCTAACGCCACCACCTGGGCTGGAGTTAAATCTGCCGCATTGAAAAGTGTGCATTGGGCGCCCAGTGATTTTTTGCATCGAGGGGTAATAGCTAACAGCATCGTGTACATGGAATTCACATGTGATGAGCGCTATCGGCTATGCATTTATGCGGGCGCTCGTTTTGGATGCTCTAATTTCCTTAGTGCAGCGGGTGTTGGTCTAACGTGTCCAAAACGCGCATCTGACCACGTGTAAACCTGTGCGCTAGACTGGAGGCACTTTATTGCATCAGTCCTTCCGTGTACGTGTCTTGGGTGCAAGCAAATCACATGTAAAAGAGGGTATTAGCCACATTAGCAAGGAGACATTTTAGCACTTGATTTTCAATGCAGGAAATTTAATGCCAGGGTCTGGGCAGGTGTAAAAGTTTAAGTTACATTTCTGGTGGCCATTTTACTCCATTGTGACACTGTGAGTAGGCACTTCTTTGAGCTTTTCTGTGACTTACTTATGAGTTACACCCTTAGGACCCCCCTCAGCTAGCCCTCTGTTGCGCACGTGGACCCTTGGGCCAAGGTGGAGTTGACACAGCCTGCAGGTCCCCACTGTCGGCTGACAGAGCTGGCTGAGGCAGAGGCCCAACTGTAGCCCTCTTTCCCCTTAGGGTGAGCCCTCGGCTGTCAGGGCCGGCAGGACGTAGGCGTGGGCCTCTACAGTAGAGGTGAAGATCCATTGAAGTCGATAGGTCACAGGCCAGGGTACAGGGCAGGCGGAACCAGCTGAGTTAGAGACAGGCAGTGGTCAGGGCAAGCAGTGTTCAATCTGAGAAGAGTCCAGGCAGGTATCAGTGGCAAGTGGAGTTCAGTCAGGGTCGAGGTCCATGCGGTGGTCAGTGGCAGGCAGAGTTCAGTTAGAGTCAAAGTTCCAAGTCAAAGTCAAACCAGAGATCCGTCCAAGGGAGACAAAGATCAGAGAGCAGGCATGGAGGCAAGGAACAGCACAGGCCAGCAGAGAAGACACAGAAGACTGAAGACGAGGAGCTCAGGAACACAGACCAAGTGTTGCGCCTGTTGGTCGCAGGCGGCTGTGACCTTTGCTGCTCACATCCTTTCTCTAAGCAGCTCCGAGTCTGGGGAGAAAGGTGGCCTCCGCTTCCACACGCCGACCCTCATGGTGTGCCCAGGACGGCATGGGCACTCCCGGCAGCCATCTTATATCCGGGGTTACCTAGGGCACGTGTGCGCGCGCCTGCCCCCTTCTTAAATGCATCATGGTGGGAACCTCAGGGGCGTCCACACCGCATGACGTCATCCGTTTACCATACTTAAGCCCAGCTGACTTCTTACAATACGAGTTAGCAAGGATTCCTGTCCTGCTATTTCCACCACACTGGGACTACGTTTCGCTATCCTACTGGATGACCTAGGTACCCGCTCCTCGGGGGCCTTGCCGCACTCAGGGCTATCCACTCCTCGGAGAGCCATTATTATCTGTTCTTTTTTCCAGTGTGTTCCTGCATCGTCCTCGGACGAACCTTGCTGTTCCTGTACCGTACCTCCTTGGTGCCTGATCGTCCATCTACTCCACAGTACCGGCGTGAGTACAGAACCTGCTCTTCTACCTTTGTGGCACAGATTCTTCGATTACCCCGCTTGCGGGTCACTACCAGATCCCTCTAGTCTTGTGCAACTTCCTATTGGCTTCCGGCCCACCCCATGCTGCGGACCACTACCGGAGTTGCCAGCACAAGCTACACCTAGAGAAGGTATTCATCAGACTAGTCCACGCTGCAGATTACTATCGGACTGACCAGCTGCAGGTCACTCTCTCTGAACAGACTCTATTGATCCGCTCCTCGGATCACCATTGGCTGTATAATAAAGTTGTTTCCTCTGTTGTCCATCACTGCTGAGACCTTGCCTGTTGTGGTAAGTGCCACAGGGCTCTTCCCTGTGGGCGGAGTCTTCACACGTCACGACCCAAGGACCCACTATTAGTTCAAGACACACAGAAAGTAACACCAAGACTGCCACAACAGGAACCATGGAGATGGGAACAGGCGACTGGGAGCTCAAGGATGATGATCAGGAACACGCAGAGGCAAAGTATTTCTACTGGAAAAGTCAACCTATTGCCGAATCAAGGAGAGGCAGCTGAAGTGGCCTTTTAAGGGCCCGGACTGTGACCTCATCAAGAAGGGCCATGGGGCACTTCTCGCCATGGTTCCTTTAAATTTAGCTAAGGGGCGCATGTTCCTAAGGGGAACATGCCACGGCAGAACTTGATGGCGGCATCTCAGCCACGAGACCTGGCCACTTATTGCTGTGTTGGGCAGCAGTGCTCCTGCCAAGGATGGCAGCATGGAGCATCAGGGAGCTCCCGCCACGGCAGGACACAGTGCATCTAACCCATCCGGGGAGGAGGTGAGAGCGGCGATCCATGGGAATAGCCCGTGGACCGCCAATTGCAACACCCTCATCATCTTGGAGATACATTTCTCACCATACTCCCTTGCTCTTTCCACACTAACTATAGTGGTGCCACTGGTATGAACACCATAAAAAGAGTCCAGCTGAAGAGTCCCTGGACCCGGTGCTCCATCAGCATTAGTACGGGACCAGTACTTTTCAATATATTTATAAATGATCTGGAAAGAAATACGACAAGTGAGGTAATCAGAATTGCAGATGATACAAAATTGTTCAGAGTAGTTAAATCACAAGCAGATTGTGATAAATTGCAGAAAGACCTTCTGAGACTGGAAAATTGGGCATCCAAATGGCAGATAAAATTTAATGTGGACAAGTGCAAGGTGATGCATATAGGGAAAAATAACCCTTGCCATAGTTACACAATGTTGGGTTCCATATTAGGAGCTACCATCCAAGAAAGAGATCTAGGTGTCATAGTGGATAACACATTGAAATCGTCGGTTCAGTGTGCTGCAGCAGTCAAAAAAGCAAACAGAATGTTGGGAATTATTAGAAAGGGAATGGTGAATAAAACGGAAAATGTCATAATGCCTCTGTATCAATCCATGGTGAGACTGCACCTTGAATACTGTGTACAATTCTGGTCGTCGCATCTCAAAAAAGATATAATTGCGATGGAGAAGGTACAGAGAAGGGCGACCAAAATGATAAAGGGGATGGAACAGCTCCCCTATGAGGAAAGACTAAAGAGGTTAGGACTTTTCAGCTTGGAAAAGAGACGGCTGAGGGGGGATTTGATAGAGGTGTTTAAAATCATGAGAGGTCTAGAACGGGTAGATGTGAATCGGTTATTTACTCTTTCGGATAGTAGAAAGACTAGGGGGCATTCCATGAAGTTAGCATGGGGCACATTTAAAACTAATCAGAGAAAGTTCTTTTTCACTCAACGCACAATTAAACTCTGGAATATGTTACCAGAGGATGTGGTTAGTGCAGTTAGTATAACTGTGTTTAAAAAAAGATTGGATAAGTTCTTGGAGGAGTCCATTACCTGCTATTAAGTTCACTTAGAGAATAGCCACTGCCATTAGCAATGGTTACATGGAATAGACTTAGTTTTTGGGTACTTGCCAGGTTCTTATGGCCTGGATTGGCCACTGTTGGAAACAGGATGCTGGGCTTGATGGACCCTTGGTCTGACCCAGTATGGCATTTTCTTATGTTCTTATGCATTCGCATTGTGGGCCTCCTCCAGGGCTGGATTAAATCAGTGTGTACCCATAGGCAAAGGGGAAGGAGGAGGAGTTATCTTCCCCCTCGTCCCTGAGGAGGGGCAAGGGGGATGATTCCTCTTGCCCAGATCCTCTTGTCAGGTGCCTCCCCCCCCCCACACACACAACACCCCCATCTTTAAGTTGTGGCACTGACTCCGATGGCGGCAGCAGCACAGACTAGGAAGATTTAAAAAAAAAAAACAAAAAAAAACCAACTATTCAAAAAGGCACTGAAAACCTGCTTTTCACAACTATCGTGAACGTTCTCTTGTGCCCCGCCATGAACGATGGAAGGGCGGGTCACAAATATTTTAAATAAAAATAAATAAAAACTACATCAGCGAGGGGCCTTCCATAGCCCCTTCCATGCTGACGGACTCTGCAGCATCCCACCCCCCTCCTCCTGCAAGGGCTTCCTGCCTCTGGGGAGCCCTGTGTGAGGAGCAGGGCGCCGCAGGGTCCATCGGTGCAAAAGGGCTATGGAAGGCCCTGCGCTGATTGACCTTCCTGGTCCGTGCTGCTGCCGCCCACAGTGATGCTGCCGCAGTAGACATAGGGTTTAGGCACAGGCTGCAGTGCCGACACTCCGGCACCTACTGAAATTTGGCACCGCAGGCAGTTGCCTGTGTTGCCTATACCTAAACGGCCTCCTCCTGTCCGGCACTTGGATTTTCTTGATCTGTACCAGCTTGGCCCGGACGGCCACCCCAGTGCCCTGTCAGTGATGCTTCAGCTGATCCACTGACAGGCTGCTGACATCCCTGGCGATGCTGTCCCAGATTTTCCACCGCACCAGAAGATCCTTCTCTTCCTCCGTGAAGTGCACATAACTTCTGGCTAAATGCCTCTGAATATGGACCTCAAAATATTTCATCTGTTTTCAATCTGTACTGTATGGTATGATTTTAATATGCTTTTGGTATGTTTAGTATGTTCAGATGAGATGTTAATAAAGCGACTGGTCTGATTCTTCCTTTGGCGTGACGCCATTTTATCACAGATCTGTCATCCTGGGGCCACTGCATTCTTAAGCCAGAGATTTCCGCCCAAGATGGATATATTATGCATCACTTATCACACCCCAGAACCGCCCGGGTCACTTCTAGCAGCCCAATAGGCAACACTGCAGCATTTTCCAAACTGGCAATCGTTTTTAGCGCCATTTTTTTCATAGTTTTTTTTTTTTTTTTTTTTTGCTTCTCGGCTTTAGTGCCGGTTTTGGCAGGCTTTTTGGGCTTATCGCGGATTTTTAGCGCCAGTTTGATTTGCGCACCATTAGCTTATACTATCGAATGGGACCGTGTGTTTTTAACACCCGCGGGGTATGAAATATCGGCACTAACATCTCGCGCTGGTTTTGGCGCGGGTTTTTATTACATCGGGCCCCTGTGCGGGCAAAACCGGGTGGAGGAAGGGATGCAGCTGCAGCCCGCAAGAGGAAGTGAAGAAAGTAGGGAGAACCGGAAGAAAGAAAAGAGAGGACTGGCAAAAAGGTGGCATTGCAGAGGGTGGTGTGGATCCCGGAAGAAGGAAGTCAGCTCCTTGAAGGCGGTCTCCAGGGCAGCAGCAGCCCAGTTGGTTTTCAGGATTTCCACACTGAATGTCCGTTTTAGAAATCTCGAAAATCCCACAGTGTTGCCACCCCCAGGACCGAGTTTGGGGGACTCCTGCCTTAAGACTTTGCCTATAAACCTGTAGACCAGAGCTCCAGAGAAAACTCTAATGGCTTTCAAAGGACCAGCAAAAAAAAAAGACGGTGCCGTGCAGAGCTTTCCAAACTTGTCCTGGAGACCAAACAGACTGTGGGGTTTTCAGGATATCCCCAATGACCGCATGAGATAAATCCGCAATGTGTGCAGATTTATCTCATGCGCATGCATTATGGGTAACCAGAACATCCAACCAGCTGTGGGGGTCACCAGGGCAGATTTCAGAAGCTCTGGTCCACTGCAGGGGCTTTGCAGAGGGTAATGGACCTGGGAATTCTGCACATCTTTATTTGGGGCCGACATGAATTTATTCATGGATCTTATTGTACACCAACCTTTGGGCCTCATGAGCCCCCTTCAAATGCAATTAATTCAGAGATTAATAATGTAACTCATGGAGACTTTATTTAAAGCGTCGGTGGAGAATCTGAACTCCACCAGACGAATAGTCCCTTCTCAGATGCTGCAACTGATATAGGATATTGGGGGAAGAGGGAAGCATTTGGTTCCCTTTTATTATGAAAAGGAAAATCTAAAAATATCTAATGACAAACCAGTCCCATATGCCAATGTAACTACACTTAAAAAAATAACAATCGCGTGGAGAGATGTGTGATCAGACGTCAGCGCTGTCCCTGACTTTTTCTTTCCATTGTGCCCCTATCTCTGAAGTGAAAGTACGATGTGTTCCAGGCAGCACAGGCTGGAAGAGAAGGCAAGGCAGAGAGAGAACTGGAGAGGAGAGGAGAGGAGAGGAGAGGAGTGTTCCTCGGGGCAGATCATGCTTGGCACGTTGGCCAGACTGGGAAGGAGAGGCTCAGGGGTATTTGGGGAGAGGAATGCATGAGATCTCCTTCTTCTGACGACGGTCCCCTGTGCATCTGGAATGTCAGGGATTAATGCTCTGTCACCCTTAACTTGGTGTTTGAAAAAACCTTCCCCTCAATGTTCCTCTCCAGCAGTGAGGCTTTTAACAACCTTCGCTTGCTGCATCATAACGTTTATTTGATTTGTATTTTACTTATTTTTTTTAAAGTCCTTCTTAGGTTTTATTTGCTTTGTTGCTTTGTTTTTCTCCTCTTGAACAATTCCAATTAGCGACATGTTTTAATACTGGGGGTACAATAATTCTCTGCGATTCCTGCTGATTTGAAGGGGTGCTTAATTATTCCAAATCTCTTTAATTAACAACGTTCAGGCACTGGCTGTTATGTGGTTATAGATGCAGCACATTTCCCAGCAGATGAGGGATATTTTTACCTTGTCTTTTTTTTTTCAAGTGATGATGGCTTGTTGGGCAGGTGGCCAGTGTCTGCATACAGGTGTGTGCAGTACTGAGGCAGCCCTACACCAAAGAGAGCTAAAGAAAAGATTTTGCTTTCCAGAAAACATAAAGTGACCTTTTCTGTTGTGAACTTGGAGAGAGACAGTTCTGGTTACCTAGACCACAAAAATCTTGTTGTGAGCTTGGAACCACTGCTTGCTGTGATGTCATCAAGCACTTTTAAAGCTGCTTTGCCATTGGTCACTGCCTCATGCTGTATTGTTGGTGCATTAAAGGACCTTGACCCAAAGTTACATAGTGCTTTCTGACAAATCACAAGGATTCATCATTTTTTTTCCTCAACCATTCTACAAACATTTGCTTCACTGGTACAGAACACGTCCATAACTCCATTTCATTTAAGTATTTGTATAAAGGATGCATGGCAGACCTTACCTGTCAATACTTAACAGCCCATAGTATCTCAAGGCCCTCTTCAGTGAATATATTTCAGGCTATTTAGGCAGTCTTAAAGACACTAAGGCTTCGAATCAACCAATCTGATTGCAGCTTCACTTCTGTAGCTTTTAATTACCCTTTGTATCAGTATTCTAAACAGTTTGGCAGGTTACTTTTTCCCACAGTATTCAAGTGGTGAAGTAGCTGAGAAATGTCTCACTAAAGCAATGTAAACACCGGCAGGCATCTCTCTTATTCAACACCACAGCCCCCACCAGTGCACTGCTTGCCTATGTCCCTCTACACCAGGTCTCTCTGCTATGCCTTCTCAAGGGATACAATGCTTGTCTCTGGATCTGGTTGGTGCAATGTGGCTGAAACTTCAATTCTAAAGGTAAATGAGGTAGGGAACCCTCCTAACACACACACTCACACACACACACATACACACACACATATACACAAAGAAAAGGCCAACTGTCTTCTCAAACACAAAGACACACTCTCACTCTCACTCTGTCTCTCAGACAGAAAGACACACACACACTCTCAGACAAAAAGATACACGTTAACTCTTATTCACTCTCTCAGACACAAAAAAACACACACACATACTTTCTCAGACAAAAAGAAACTCACACACTCTCTCTTTCTCACACAGATACACACACACATTCACTTTCACTCTCAGTCAAAAAGACACACACACGTTCCTGCTCTCTCTCTCAGACACAAATACACACACATACACACTTTGCTGTTGTACTGCTGTGCTCATGGGCTCACTCATAAGCCGATGCAATAAATATGCACAGAAAGCGGACGCTGAACAGTCAGCGCCTGCTTTCTTAACGCGTCCCAGGTGGGGGGGGGGGGACGCCATGCAAAATTTAAATGAGGGGGTCGCGCTTGTAAGAAGGCGCTAGGGTTGCTTGTGTGTCCCTAGCGCCTCCTTGCTAACGAGAACCCCATCGGCGGCGCCGGTCCACAGGTTACGAAAACCGACGCCGAGTTTATCGGCGACGGTTTTCCTAAACACCGCCAGCCGCACAGCCAGGGGGTTCAGGAAACAGACGCTTGTCATTCAAGCGTCTGTTTCCTGCACCTGATTGCCAGTGGGGGGTTTTTTCTATTTTTTAACTTTATTTAATTTTGGTTTACCTCCCACTTAATATCGCAATGATATTAAAACATGCTGGTTTAAGGAGAGCTCAGCAATTAACGCCTGCTCTAGGCTGAGCGCACTGTATTGTTTCGGCTCCTCAGTGAGTAACCCCACCCCAATACTGTCCTATTATGTAAAGTTCTTGTTTGTTGCCAGCTCTTCCACAACATGCAGCATCCCCCTCCTTTTCCTATTTTCACCCCTTCTTGGCACCCACTCTCTCCAGGAGACTCACTGGTGCCACAGCCAGTGCATAAAGCTCACAAGATGCAGGTTGGCCACGTCTGTGCTAACAAAATACCTCATACATGCAGAACAAAAAAAGAGACCATAAAGTAGAAATAGAAATGTGCAGACAAAAACAAAACTGGAAACCATAACAAGCCCGATTGTACTATGCAGTGCAACAATGGAAAAAAAGAATGACACCATTCCTCATAAAATATCAATTAAAATCAAGAAATATAAAAGATCATTCATAATAAGATAACTATGTTAGCAAGCATATGAGCGTTTGAACACTCTGTTAAACATCAAAACTTTGTAAACCGATGTGATGGCGAAACCGAATGACGGTATATAAAACTCGATAAATAAATTAAATAAATATATAAATAATAGTAAAACTAATACTAATAAAAAGAATAAATATTTCAAAACAGTTGATGAATAGAATATCTAATAATATAATTAAAAACTCACATAATATAAGCTCCCAGAGGACACAAAAAAAAACTATTGAAACTTCCTGGTATTATTCCATCATAAGGATGATGTGATGACTTTGAGGAGAGTGGGTTATTATTTTCAAAAAGTGGAATGCTTTCTTGTATTAAATTCTGCATTTAAGTTTCTTTTTGTGTTTGGTAGTTCATATGTTGGAATTTACTGGAAGATAGATGGCAAACTGTTACTGCAACTTTATATGTGCAGATGTAGAATATGCCAATAAAAATGTTTAACCATAAAAACTCACATAACTTGTTTTAATATTTCCCCAAACACCAATAAAATATTTCAAAACAGCAGGCACATCAAATAACTCCCCAAAATTAATACTAATAAGGATTTAAAAATCTCTTGCTCTCCATACCTGAGATTTTTTGATGGCCAGTCACCCTGAGATTGTTGTGGATTGGAGGGGACCACCACACAAATTTTATCCTCACTCTCACACACACATGCTTACAAATGGTCATTCTCTGAAACATTCCTTCACATGCTCTCACACTAGCACAGGCATGCTCACACACACATACGCACAGGCACTCTCATATATACACAGACAATGGCACTCTCTCACACACCCAGGCACTCTCTCACTTTTACACATGTTCATTGTCTCAAATATTGCCTTTCATGCCTTCACACAGGCGCTCACACACACACACAAGCAGTACTCTCACACATACATGCTCACACAGACAGGCACTCACACAGTCACACAGGCACTATCTTGTACAAACACACTTACAGCATGTTCATTCAAACATTCTCTCACAAGCCCTTATACAGGTACAGGCACTCTCTTCTCTCTCTCTCTCTCTCTCTCACACACACATACACTCACACACACACACAGGCACAGACACTCATTTACTCAAACACACACACAGGCAATCTTTCTCACACATACAGAGACACTCTCACATATATACAGGCACTCTGTCACTCATTCAAACACTTGCGCTCTCTCAGGACCTCGTCTGGGCTCCACAGTGGCTCCATCTTCAGCCTCTGCAGGATGGGCTCCATGGTGGTCCCATCTTCAGCTGCCATGGGATGAGCTCCATTGCAATCTACCATTCCTCTTCCAGAGTGACCTGTTGGGACTTCATCTTAGGGGCCACTACAGGCTGGACTTTGAAGCAGTCTACTGAGTTTATTCACTGGCTGCCATGGGATGGCTTCTGTGGCAGCCCAGTCAGACCTCATAGTCAGCTGCCATGAAATGAGCTCATCAGCAGCCCAACTGGATTTCGTCTTTGGCCATCATTTGGAGGGGATAAGGATGTGAAAGCAGACAGTTTCTACATGCTACAATCCGCACACCACCACCAGTAGCCAATTCTTGGGTGAAAACTGTAAACTTACAACTTCCACTCTTGTGCTGGCTTCTGAGAAGGAAGAGGATCACAGCGTACAGTAGGCAGAGACAGTTGATGGAACAGGCTGGATTTCTCTTGTGAGTCACAGTTTGTGCTCCAAAGAGCTGCATGCAGCTCATGAGATGCTGGTTGGCTACCTCTGACCTAGATCCACTAGAAGTGAAAGAGGCTCCAGGGGCAATGCTACTAAGCTTAAATCCAAGATTCAGTGGAGATGGGGAAGCCCACCAAGCCAGGGTGCCTGGGCAGATGGTAACTTGGAGCCATTGCCCACCCAAGGAGGGAATGTTCCTCCTCCTTGATGATGATCATTCCCTCCCATCTGCAGGATGGAGGGGGAGGGTCATGGAAGGGGTCAGCAAGTGGAGGCTGGCCAGCAGGTAGGGTTATAAAAGGGAGCAAGCCATGTAACTCACCCTCTTTCCATTTTCCTGCTTTCACCCACCCTCCCTCATAGCAATGCATTTAAGGGGATCATTTGGGGTGCAAGTTATGTCTATGTCACAACTCAGAGAGGAGGGCATCTGAGGTATGGAATAACAAGGAATGGGTTGGACACTAACCAGTTGATGGGATTGGAGGCATGGTCATTGCCCAGCCTGGTAGCTGGAAGGTGATGGAAGTGGAGTGCAGGGTGTGGGCTGGACCTAGATGGCCATGCCAGACACTACCTCAGACACATTAATGCCACATGTATAAATATGTAATAAAGTTGCTACCCTGTTATACCAAGAAACTTACGTGTGTTGTTGTGATTTGGATAGTGGGATCATGTGATGAATAGAGAGGTGAAAGGGTGAAGCTCACAGCTGCCTACGTTTCAGAAAGGAGTAAGAGATGCCAGGCGCCAGCCCAAAATAAAAGAAACAGCTCTGGAAAATCTGATTCTTGCCTGAACTCCAGATAAGTGATAGAAGGAGTAGAGAAGGCTCTGGCTTCAGCTGAATGTGACTTTTTGGCAGGATTTCAAGCCACGAGGAAAGGGACATTTCTGCACCTTGCAGATGTTTGCCAATCCAATAGTTTGCCTTTTGTGAAACGCAGATTGAAGGTTACTCTTGAGAAAATCCCTTAAACGTGTATAATTCTTGTGAAGACCAAATCCAGCCTATTGGGGCACCAGGGACCTGTCTTGGGTTTTAAACTCTCACCCCATAGGGCACCTTGGGAATTTGTAGGTCTATCTTTCCAAATACATTGCATTTATTAGTTGATTTATGAAGATTCAGAACCTGCTGTATACAGCACATGGTCATAATGCAAGGCAGTCTTTTCATCTGTTATTACTATTTGTACAGGATGTGCCCAGAATAAAATTCCAACTTTAATAGTGTGTGTGTGTGTGTATGTGTGTATGTTATGTGTGTATGTGTATGTGTGTGTGTTTGTGTGTGTATAATTGAGTGTGTGTGTGTGTTTGTATGTCTGTCTCTGTTTTTCAGAGGGCACTTAGTCAAGATTCTATCATTATCATAACATTATTCAGAAGCACATACAACATCTGGGGGAAACACATTTTTCTAAAGATGCTTTTTCCATGGTTTTAATGAGTATGTTTATTTTTGCACTGGAATCAGGGAGGATATTTTAGCCTGGTTTTGCCATTTCTGCACATTGTCGATCATTTTCATCGTCCCCTATTGCTCTGCAGTGTGATGGAGAGAAAGAGACAGAGAGATGCTTGCTGTACCTGCTCTGTAGATAGAGAGAGGCTTGCACTGCTGTTGCCCTATTGTACCAATTCCAGAAAGAGAGAGAGGCTTGCACTGCTGTTGCCCTGCTGTACCTCTTCTGTGGGTAGATGGAGGATGTCAGTCTGGCACCTTTCATAACCTCTGAGTTGATTGCAAAAACCCCCTCTCAGACTGCTAATATTTTAATTGGTACACTCAGCCGTTCTGACCTGAAAGTCACAGAGCTGACACATGCACACATATGGAACTGCCATATTCTGATTCATTTCAAGTCTCTGAACACCAGGGTGCATTTTTTTTTTCTGGAATGTATTTCTTTGTAAGGCATGTCGCAGCTCCATGAGTCAAGGAGCAAATCCCTCACAGAACGAAAATTAATTCTGATTCCCAAACAGCAAGGCAGCTAGTTTAGTAGAAATGCATAATAAATACTGAATAGAATTTTTAAAAAAAAGGAGTCCGATTTAGAGGCCTGAGATTCTCTTAGCTGTAGGAACAGCATTGTCAGTTTTTAAACAACTGCCTAAGAAGGAGGGGTGGTGCAGCCATTCTAATTGGGGTAATAAGATCCTAAATTGGTGTCTTGAGCTCCCTCCAGTGGTGAGAGAATTACAGCTGAGGACGACTGAAAGGGCTTCCCAGTCCTGGTCAACAGGAGCACCTTCTTTTGGCTGATAATTATTTCCAGTGTGGAGGATTCAGAGCTCCTGATGAGTAGACACATTAAACTATGCTGAATTTTTAAATTCAGTTTCTCTTAGATTAACATTCCATCAGGTATTTAACTGCACTGTTTTCCACCTTCAGTTTTCAGCAAGATTGGAACCAAGACTAAGAGGTTGGGTTTTGGTTTTTTTTGCAATGTCGTTTTAAGGCACTATGCCTGTGTTCGCCTTGTGCTTCATTCATTTCTTTGACAGCAAATTCATAATTTCTTCTTTTCTTAGTAGTGCTGTTCAAAAATGTGAAAAGTACTATTAATTTTGAAATGGGCATCTGTCCCTCTATCTGTCACGGGAGCTGTCCAAATCATGGTGCTGAACGGCAGTGACCAGCACTTTAATAAAGCCCGAAGTTTATTGATCATTCCTGGGCGGTGTTCCAGTCCATGGTGTTCTACGATCAGGAGGGTCATCATTTCTAGTGGTCGGTTGTGCTTCAGAGCTGTAAGCCTACACTCATTCTTCACGGCTGGTTTAGAAAGGTATGGCTCAGCACTTAAACTTCTACGGAGATGCTGTCAAGAAATTACACCTGCTTACCTGAACTCAGCTATTCATAAAACAAAGAGAGAGAGAGGAGGGATGACAGCGTGAGTTGATTCACGCTTTATTTTTACATTCTTACATACATATGAGAAGGAGGGGAGGGGGATCAGTGAATCTAGGGGTTTTGTTGTTACTTGGTTTCTCATGGCAATCTGGCATTGTGTTTTCCTGTTACTCTACTGCCACTTAGAGGTCATTGTCCTCACCTGCAGTAGCCCCTACTAGTCTAGTGCTGAGACCTCTGTCCCCCAGGCACACACCCATCCCAGCAGAGGTGACTGCAATTAAAACTGATAGTGTTTGAGCATTACTGGGATAGAAACGGAGGAAAGTGGTAAAAGCACGAATGGGGAGAGGCTACGGGGCTAGAAGATCAAACAACGGGAGGCAAGAAAACCGACTTGGGTAAGAAGTGATGTTCTTCAGGCAGTTAAGCTGATATGGGTCAGCTGGGAGATACCTTTAGCAATAACAAGGTACACTGGGGCAACCAGGTAGACTAGGTGGCTGAAAAGGTCCTTACCTGCTGACATCTTCCATGTTACTGTGTTTATACTGGACAGTTTCTTCTAGATGAAAAAAAAAAAATCAGGAGCCCACCAAGGCTTCTAGTATATTTTCCTCCATTGCATTGGGAGTGGTGATTCGTGTGGAAACTCAAGTAGGTTTAATTGTTCTGCTCTCTGTGATTTTCAGAGATGCGGCTAATGGTTTTTGACAAGAGCGGCTTGTTAGCGAGCTGTCTCCAAGTGTTAGCAGGAAGGGAAACGAGAGAAACAAACACTGTAGCTGTTAGGATAAATAAAGCATGACACCCGACCCAGTGTGACATGCTGCTCTTCCCAGCGCTCCTCCAGAGAAGGGTTTAACAGCAGTGCTCATCATTGCTGGAGCAGTAAGAACATGGACAGACACTAAGCACTGTCCTCTGGATCCCTGCTATAGCCAATCCCCTGATAAATGTGACAGAGAGTATTGTATGTAGTCATCTCCCATATTCTTTCAATATATTTCAGTAAAGGAACATTCCTTTTATAGTAACTTCAGTTAAGGTTGAATTTCCAGGTGAAGAAATGTTTTCACTGAATAACTGAATGGAGAAAACCCCTTGTGTTGCAGGTGTGGACCCTTAGGCCAAGATGGTGTTGATGCAACCTACAGGGAGGAGCCCTGCAAGTCTCCACTGTCGGCAGATGGACTCAGACGAGGCAGAGGCCCAACTGAAACTTCATCTTTACCAGCCCTCATTCCCCTCGGGTTGAGCCTTCGAGTGCCAAGGCCAGCAGGAGGGGGCCTCTGTGGACAGCAAATATTCTTCAACATAGGAGGATCGGAGTGGATTGAGATCAGACATATCCTGAGACAGGCCAGGATCAGTGGCAGATGACGTTCAGAGAGGTCCAAGAATCAGGCAGCTGTCAGAGGCAGGTGGCAAGCAAGAAGGTCCAGAACTCAGGCAGTGGTCGGAGTCAGGTTGCAAGTGAGAAGGTCCAGGAGTCAGGTAGTGGTCGGAGTCAGGTTGCAAGTGAGAAGGTCCAGGAGTCAGGTAGTGGTCGGAGTCAGGTTGCAAGTGAGAAGGTCCAGGAGTCAGGTAGTGGTCGGAGTCAGGTTGCAAGTGAGAAGGTCCAGGAGTCAGGTAGTGGTCGGAGTCAGGTTGCAAGTGAGAAGGTCCAGAACTCAGGCAGTGGTCGGAGTCAGGTTGCAAGTGAGAAGGTCCAGGAGTCAGGTAGTGGTCAAATACCAGATATATATATCTGTAGGGCAGAAGGGACGGGTAGGCAGGCAGGAAGGCAAGGAGTAGAACAGGTGGGCAACCAAGGAGACAAAGATGAACTAAAGACGAGGACAGTAACTGAAGATGAGGATCAGGAACTGAAGATGAGAATCAGGAACTGCTGAAGCAACTCACACTGCAAGGAATATAGGGAGACCTGTTGCCGAGGCGAATTAGGACCGGAGTATTGCCCTTTTTATAGGGCCTTGAACTGACAACACTACCAGGGTCCCCAAGGAATTTCCCGCCATGGTCCCTTTAAATAGGAACAAGAGGAGCACACGCACCTAAAAAGAGGCACGCTGCTCCAGGCCTGGCGGGATCCAGCCGCGTGTGCGGACAGCGACCGTGTAAGCATGGTGGGTCAGGCCAGCGGCATTCTGCTGCTTAGGAGGCAACGTTGGCAGCTTCCAGATCCAGTGGGACCTGGTCAAAGGTGAGAGCGGTGGTTTGCGGGGTTAGCCCCACAGACTGCCAAATGTAGCACCTTAATATAGTGTAAGACTCTCACAATTACAATGAAGGAGATTCTCTGTTACATTGAGAGAGACTGTTACAGTGAATGGCTGAGTCTCTCTTACACTGATGAAGCCACAAGTATATCACAGGCTTGTTTTTGTTATAATACATGAGTATCTCTCTCTCACACACACACTCACACACACACACACACACACACACAGACCTACACACACTAGACGAGTCTCATCTTGCTACAGAGAATAATCACAGGTTATGTTATTAACTCCATCAATTGGATGGAAATCAGCATGTCAGCTATGCAGTCTAATCAAACATTCACAAAGCATGGCTCAGTTAAGGCAGGCATGACATGAACAAAATGATATATAGTAAGTTTCTCCACCTACATTGTAGGGGGAAAAAAAACTGTTCTCTCTAAACACGGTGAACTTTTTATGGAAATTCTGAATTCACTATAAGAACAATTCTCAGCGGTGGAAATGGATTTCAAATATTCTAAGCTACATTTCAGAAAACTGCTGGATATGTTGGAACCCCCTTAGTATTGGCTCAATTGCTGAAAACTGAAGATCAAAAACAGTGCAGTAAAATGCCTGGTGGAATGGTAATACCCAGTTGCAGAAGTTAAATGTATCCAGGCACCTGACTATTTCTTTTGGCTCAAAACTTTTTTTTTTTTCTGCTTTTCAGGTACTTCAAAGCAGATTACATTCAGGTAGTGAAGGCATTTCCCTGTCCCCAAAGGGCTCAAGTAAAGTGTAGTAGCAGGATTTGAACGTTGGTTTTGCTGGTTTATAGGCTGCTGCTCTAACCACTAGGCTACTCCTCAAAGGTTACAATGACAGGCATTCTTCCTCAGCAGCCGTAGTGCCTGCAGACAGAAGGGTCAGTTTTCTGAGATGCTGGCGCTGAAACTGGTCACCATCCTGATCCATAAAGTCTTCTGTGTGATGCTTTCTCTTCAGCCAGCGTATCTCCAGGGCTGGGCAATGATCTCACCCTTGAAGTTGCACAACGAACAGAGAGTTTGCTATAAGTTCTTTAAACGGTACCTTAGCTTTCATGCCCACAATGTCATACTAAGAGGGGGTGCGGGGGATGTGGCCTGCCCTAGGTGTACAGCCAGGAGGGGGATGCCATTGAGAGGAAGGTTGGCGGCCGCGAACGGAGCCCATCCCGCTCATGGCAGAAGAAGAGGAAGAACGGCACCTGCGAGTGGAGCCCACCCCGCTCACAGCAGAAGAAGAGGGAGGCGCCAGTGGGCCTCGAGAAGATCATGGCGGAGGAGCAGAGAACAGCTAACATCGACGCGGCCTGTGAGTATGTGTGAGCAGAATGACAGGCACAGGAGAGTGTGTGTGTATGATTTGGAGCTTGTGTGCCTGCGTGAGGGTGTGTGTACACTAGCGGGTAGATTTTCAAAGGGGTACGCCCGTACCCCCCGAAAACCTACCCCAAACCCCCCCTGCGCGCGCCCCGGGACGCGCGTAAGTCCCGGGGCTTGCATGGAGGGGCGTGTTGGGGGCGTGTCAAGGGCGTGCTGGGGGCATGCCGGGAATGACGTGGCGTTTCGGGGGCGTGTTGCGAGTGACGCGGCGTTTCGGGGGCGGCGCCGTGGGCGTGGTTTCGGCCCGGGGGCGTTCCGGGGGCGTGGCCGCGGTCTCCGGACCAGCCCCCAGACCGGAACACGGAGCGGGGCAGCCGGCCCGGTGCGTGCAAAGTTACGCCTGCTTCCAGCAGGCGTAACTTTGCCGACAAAGGTAGGGGGGGTTTAGATAGGGCCGGGGGGGTGGGTTAAGGAGGGGAAGGTGGGGGGAGGGCGAAGGAAAGTTCCCTCCGAGGCCACTCCGATTTCGGAGCGGCCTTGGAGGGAACAGGCAACACGCGCCGGGCTCGGCGCACACAGGTTGCACAAATGTGCACCCCCTTGCGCGCGCCGACCCCGTGCGAACTTTTGTTCACGCCTGGTGCGCAAACAAAAGTACGCCCTCGCGCAATTTTATAAAATCCAGCCCTAGGGATTTTGTGAGGGTGTATGTTTGTGTGTGAGAGGGAGCCCGTGTGAAGGGGTGTGTATGCTTGAGCGAGAGATTGTCTAATTGAAGGAGTGTATGAGCATGCAAGAGAGAAAGAGCCTGTGTGAGTGTGTGTTTGCCAGAGAGAAATGGAGCCTATGTGAGAGGGGGAAGAGTGTGTGCAATAGAGAGAGGGAGTCTATGTGAGGGTGTATGTGTGTGTGCAAGAGAGAGAGGAAGCCGATGGGAAGGTGTGGGTTTGTGAAAGAGGACAGAGGGAGCCTGTGTGAGTGGGTATGTGTATGTGAGAGAGAGGGATGCTGTTTGAGGGTGTATGTGTGTGTGTGTGTGTAAGAGAGAGAGGGAGCTTGTGTTAGGTTGTGTGTTTTGAGTGTGAGAGAGGGAGAGAGGGAGCCTATATGAAGAGGTGTGTATGTGGGAGGGAGAGACAAATGGAGGGAGCTTGTGTGCAGGGGTGTGTGAAAATGTGTGCAAGAGAGAGAGAGTAAGCCTGTATTAGGGAGAGGGGAACCTGGAGATCACCGGAGGGGGGGGGAGGGGGGGCGGGGGGATGGAGTCATGAAACTTGGAGGAGGGGGGTAACAAACAAAATATCCACCCTGAGTAGAAAACCTGGCTATTTAAACAAGCCTTTTACAAAGATAAAGATAAGGAGAAAAACGGTTGAATGATAAGCATGCACCAAACTAGAAGTTATTACTTTTAACCTACAAAATGCATTTTAATGTTAAATTAAAACTGCATAATATGTTCCGAACAAATAAGCTTAACTGACACACATAGTTTTTGACACTAAATAGTTACCGTTCTATGATGGCACATGGTTAATTTGTAATCTATACCACTCATGTTTTTCGTTACCGTGCCTTTTTGTAAACCGTTGTGATGGTTATCTAACTCAACGACGGTATAGAAGAGTTTTTAAATAAATAAATAAAAATGCTTTAGGCATGCCACTGCATGGTCATGGTGAGCAAGGGAATATAGGATTGTTTTTAAAATGTGAAGAGTCAACATTTGGATTGCTTGAGACAAGAGCAATCAGGGGGCCCTAAACCTAGTGATGGCCTGAATGTTTTTTTGCAGAACTGAGTCGTCTAGGGGAAAGAATTTGAAAATGATGAGGGAAGATCTTTGATCCTTGGTTTCCAGATCAAAATGTCAGTCCGAATCAGTGAAACAAATAGTTGATGAGGAAAAAATCATTCAGCCCCAGTATCTTGAATTGTATTTATATTTCTTGCTTTCTCATAATAAAAAAATTAAATTTTGGACCACAAAAGTAAGGGATCAATGTCCTTCTCTTTTTCTTTCAGGAAATAATAAAATTCCCTATTCCAGTCTTACTCAGATGTCCACTGTTCAGATCTAAAAGCTTTCATTTGCTTTTAGTTTGTAACTGCTAACCATCTGCACGTACCCTGCCTTAAATCCAGTGCCAAACACAAGATGGTTGCCAAGAATGACCGCCAGCCGCAAAATGGCCTCCGAGGCTGACGTTCCCTCCTCCCTCGGTGGGTGTGGCGCCGTAGGATGACATCACAATGGCGTGTAGGGGAATGCCCGGTGCACCCATGGCGGCCGTTTCGTTGCTCAGTATGGGCACTGTGAGCAGGTGTGTTGTGTGCTGTTTCGTTTCTGGTTATTCGTTGCCCGCTGTTGGAGAGGAAGGCAGCCGCAGAGCCAGGCGTTACGTCCTATTGCCATGCAGTCGGGAGCGGATGAGCCACTTCTGCGTCTGACTTTGGTTTCGTTGGTGAGATTGAAACTACAGCTCCATAGATGCCACGAGCAAAACCAGGCCTGTTTCAGGTTGTGCGAATGACCTGGAGCTGTCTGCTGCTCCCGTTTAGCGCCTGGCGGGCAGGGTTCTAGGTTAGTGCTATGCTACTGGGGCCCAGTCTTGTCTTATCCAAGGCATTATGGGAATTGTAGTCCTGCTGCAACTTGCAAACAAGAAACAAAGACCCAGAAGTAGTCCAGTACCAGTGGTGACCTGGATTTGGTTAGGATCTGCGGGAGGCTTGATGAGGATCGTGCTAGGAAGAGGGAAAGGACTGGTGTAGTCTTAAAAGTGCATGAACATCATCAGCTCTGAATAATCTTATGACAGTCTAAGAAATTGTCAAAAATGTAATTTTCTCTGGGTCTGATAATAGGCTTTATTTGTTAAAGCTTTTTCCCCATTGTGAATTTTTTTCTTTTTTTGCTTCCAGAGTGAGTTCTGTACTGAACAAGGATGCCAAGCAATTTGGTAAAAAGTACCTGTTCGATGGGAATGAGGATACCTGCTGGAACTCTGACCAGGTGAAGTTAGATCATTTAATAATGGCAATATCATGAATTTTGTCTAAATACACATAATGAAGAATAGGTGAGAAAAATTAAGAACATAAGAAAATGCCATACTGGGTCAGACCAAGGGTCCATCAAGCCCAGCATCCTGTTTCCAACAGTGGCCAATCCAGGCCACAAGAACCTGGCAAGTACCCAAAAACTAAGTCTATTCCATGTAACCATTGCTAATGGCAGTGGCTATTCTCTAAGTGAACTTAATAGCAGGTAATGGACTTCTCCTCCAAGAACTTATCCAATCCTTTTTTAAACACAGCTATACTAACTGCATGAACCACATTCTCTGGCAACAAATTCCAGAGTTTAATTGTACGTTGAGTAAAAAAGAACTTTCTCCGATTAGTTTTAAATGTGCCCCATGCTAACTTCATGGAGTGCCCCCTAGTCTTTCTACTATCTGAAAGAGTAAATAACCGATTCACATCTACCCGTTCTAGACCTCTCATGATTTTAAACACCTCTATCATATCCCCCCTCAGTTGTCTCTTCTCCAAGCTGAAAAGTCCTAACCTCTTTAGCCTTTCCTCATAGGGGAGTTGTTCCATTCCCTTTATCATTTTGGTAGCCCTTCTCTGTACCTTCTCCATCGCAATTATATCTTTTTTGAGATGCGGCGACCAGAATTGTACACAGTATTCAAGGTGCGGTCTCACCATGGAGCGATACAGAGGCATTATGACATTTTCCGTTTTATTCATCATTCCTTTTCTAATAATTCCCAACATTCTGTTTGCTTTTTTGACTGCCGCAGCACACTGCACCGACGATTTCAATGTGTTATCCACTATGACACCTAGATCTCTTTCTTGGGTTGTATCACCTAATATGGAACCCAACATTGTGTAATTATAGCATGGGTTATTTTTCCCTATATGCATCACCTTGCACTTATCCACATTAAATTTCATCTGCCATTTGGATGCCCAATTTTCTAGTCTCACAAGGTCTTCCTGCAATTTATCACAATCTGCTTGTGATTTAACTACTCTGAACAATTTTGTGTCATCTGCAAATTTGATTATCTCACTCGTCGTATTTCTTTCCAGATCATTTATAAATATATTGAACAGTAAGGGTCCCAATACAGATCCCTGAGGCACTCCACTGTCCATTCCCTTCCACTGAGAAAATTGCCCATTTAATCCTACTCTCTGTTTCCTGTCTTTTAGCCAGTTTGCAATCCACGAAAGGACATCGCCACCTATCCCATGACTTTTTACTTTTCCTAGAAGCCTCTCATGAGGAACTTTGTCAAACGCCTTCTGAAAATCCAAGTATACTATATCTACCGGTTCACCTTTATCCACATGTTTATTAACTCCTTCAAAAAAGTGAAGCAGATTTGTGAGGCAATACTCAGTGTGGCCTTCTGAAGAGTGGTGTTAGTGTGGGGGTGAGTCTGCTGTGCAAGGAATCTACTAGAGCAAGTTTGTAGGTTAACTGCTCAGCTTCACTCCTACTGAAGGATACAATACTTCAGGAGAGGCAGCAAAAGGTCCAGCACCTGTAGATTATGCTGAAGGACAAGTGATATTATTCAAACATCTGTGCAATAGCAATGTCTGCTGTAACACCCCCAAGATCCCTACTTTGGCAAAAGTAATAAGATGTAGGTGTGCTGGACTGGGAGGCCCTGAATTTGTAAACCTCAGAAGCTAATAGGGACCTGGTAGTCCCCTATGACTAGGGGACCACCAGGTAAGACAGCACTGTGGGCTGTGGAAGGCAATGGTAAAGCTCTGAAGTATTCTGCCTAGAAAAGGTTATAGGCATCCTGGTGGGACCTACACCTGGATGCCCAAAAATGGGTGGAAAGATAATAGGAAAAAACAAACAATAATGAGAAGGTGCATCTACAGTTCCTGTAACCTTTTTCTCTATTTGTGACTTTAGGGCACCCCCCAGTGGATACTATTGGAATTTCCAAAGAGTGTTGAGATCTCCCACCTACACATTCAGTTCCAAGGGGGTTTCGCCAGCCGAACCTGCAGACTGGAAGGTACAGAGCTGTAACCTTGGGTACTCAATAGTTTGCATTATAAATTTGTAAGCTATTAGGTCAGAAAAAGAATGCACTATTGACATTTTGTTTTCTTTTTTGGAGGAGGGGGAGATCTGCCAAGTTAAAAGCAAGTTCTATGATGTGAAAGATATTTGAAGCTATATCTGATGATCTTAGCTCAAGCAGAGCTGGGGGCACTCTGGCTATAAAGGGAACATTAACCTAAAGTGGTGCTGTGAGAGGTCTACATTCACTACAGCACCTGTCAGTACCACAGCTTGGTCTTCTAACTGCAGATCTCGGGATCTATTTTGGAATCTTTCTGCTTTAAGGCAAGGTTTCCACTAGGGCAGCTTCCCTCCCTGAGCAAGAGGTCTTTTTCCCTTATGCCCATTTCTTTTCTATTGCTAATAAGTCCTGTAACAAAAATAAATTTGTAAACCCTCGCAGTGCTTTGATGCAGAAGTTATCCTGGAAGAGAGACAAAGGTGCAGCAATGATGTAGTTGCTCAGTTAGGTTACCACAATTCTCAATTTGTTTCCAGGAATCTGTTCATGAGCTTATTGTGTAGATAAATACTGAACTCCTAGTCTTCATACACTTTTTGTCTTTTAGGTTGCACAAAGAATGAAGCCTTTGAAAAAATAACAGATTTATACCCTGAGGATATCAATGCCTTGCAAATATCCTTTCTGTTTTACGTTCTCTTAGTTTTGGGTGAGGGTGGGTGGAGGACTTGTTCTATAGACAAGAATAACACTCACCTTTACTGTAGCTCTCCCTTGGGTTTTTGCATCCCAAATGCGTTACTCTGCATTTTTTTAGCAATAATCTTAGCTGCCCGTATCTAAACCATTCCTCGAGTTTCACTAGTAAAGCACAAGAATGGTGTAACATCTAGCAGCTAAAATTTAATGATAAAAAATACAGAGTAACAATTTAGGCTGCAAAAACCCGAGAGGGAGAGATGTTTTTGGAGGCAAAATTCTTCTAAGCACAAAGGAAGAGCGGGATCTGGGTGTGATTTGTATCTAATGATCTTAAGGTGGCCAGAAATGTGGATAAAGCGACTTCAAAAGCTAGAAAGATGCATGGCTGCATAGGGAAGAGGAATGGTCCCTGGTGAGACCTCACTTGGGAATCCTGTGTACAGTTCTGGAGACTGCACCTTCACAAGGATATAAACAGGATGGAGTCAGTCCAGAGGGCGGCTACTAAAATATTGATAATGTTAATTCTAAAGCATATAGGGATAGACTGAATACCCTAGAGGAAAAGGTGAGATAGGGGGAGATATGATTAGAGATATTCAAATATCTCACAGGTCTCCACGCATAGGACGTCATGGGATGAAGGTGAAAGAGGGCTAGATCTTAAGAGAGATTTCTTTACGCAGAGAGTAGTGGATGCATGGAACGGCCTCCCAGTGGAGGTGGTGGAGACAAAAACGCTATCTGTATTCATGTAAACAAGGGATCTCCGAGGGACTGATGGCAATTGAAAGAGCTACATAAATTGGACAGATGGGCAGATTAGATGGGCCATATGGTCTTTTTCGACTGTCAAGTTTCTAACCACCACCACCACAGTGGTTCCTCTTAGGTGCTACAGTAGGGCTCGATTAGCCTGCCCCAGAAGTCTAAATCAAACTCCTAGGTTTTTCTTTCTCCAGTTCCAAACTTCCATTACCCTACCCTACCCTAGCAAAACTATTCAGGAAGGTGGAAGCAGGTACTAGAAAATGTCTGCATCTTCTACTGTAGACTTTTATTCTAAGTTTTGTACTCTGGTCAGTTTTCCTTTATAATTCCTTTTACAGATTTACTGTCTCAGGCAAGCCTGTGGAGAAACTGAAAATCGTCTTTGAGAACAGCACTGACTTCTTTGGAAGAATTATTGTTTATCACCTAGATGTCTTGGGCAGAAAACTGTAATTTATTATGTGAAGGAAAAGAAAAATGTACATTCTTTAAGAGAACTGATCACTAGAGAGAAAAGTTCACGATACTTTGACACCTTTGGTGCCCCGGAGCCCATACCTGCTGACATGCAGCTGCTGTCTTTTTTGTACCAGTGGCGTGGAAAGACTTAATGGTGGTACAAGAGAACTTGGGAAATCTGCAGGGCCAACTAAGAATGGCAGTCTCTGCCACTTGAGAAATGCCCACAAGCTTGGAAGGCACAGATAATTTTCAACTGCCATAAAAATTCAGCACCTGAAAGCATTTCAGCAGAGCAGCAGAATATGAGTCTTAGCAAACAAACTAGGCCATATTGCCACTAGTATATCCATCCCATGATGCACCTCCTTATGCTAGAATTACTGGTGGTATTGTTTAGGAAAAACCAGCTCTGCTGTAAGTGTTTTAGATACCTTGCATTGCTGCAGTGTGAGAAGCAGCCCTGATGCATCTGCTGCCCTCCCTGACTGTTAAGAGAGCATGGAGGCAGCAGCACGTGATTGTCAGCATTCTTCCTGTTTCATAATTATTTTTAATACACAATTATGTTTCTTTATATTTATGTAGAAATTGACTTGTTTTATCTTTACATGTCTATCGCCGGTGCAGTATAAAAAAAATGTTTTTGTCTTAGTGTATTGCTATCTCTACAGTCAGAAGGGGAGCTGGTGGCAATGGTCTCCCTCCATCTCTCCTGCCTAGGCAGCTTGATACAACTCTTGTGTGAATATATGTACGAGGGATCTTTCCCTGCCAGTCTGAAACAGCTGTTTCCACCAGTCAGGCAGTAGTTTAATGCTCAAGTAAGTCTCAATTTGCAATATCCTGCAACATGTCATAAGTTTTCATAATGATGTCCTCAAGCCTGTATGCAGTGCTAGTTTTCTCCCATAAGGTATTCAGAACAGATCAAGAACGCAAATGGGAAAGTGTCACAGGTGAATTTTACTTAAGTGCTCCCTACCCCATCCCAAACACCAAAAAAATTAAATTTCTCAGCATTCAGGTAAATCCACAACCAGTAGGTCATGCACATCTACCAGCAGAAGGAGATGGAGCAAAGTTGATGGCACTATATATATATATATATATATATATATATATATATATATATATATAGTGCCATCAACTATATATATATATATATATATATATATATATATAGTGCCATCAACTATATATATATATATATATATATATATATATATATATATACACACACACACACCCCAGCCCGCCAGTATTCTTTGTCTCCAGCAGATGGTGGACGTCCACTTTGCTACTGGGAATTGCTTGTTTAAAAAAAAAAGAGGAGAAAAGAAAATTAATCACACACTGCTTCTCCTGAGGTGATACCTTGTGGTTCCTCCCTCAATCGAGTTTTCCTGAGGTGATATCTGATGATCCCTCCTTCAGTCAAGTGCCTCAGTCTGGTAGCCAGTTTTCCAGCGTGGACTTAGCTGCCAGGAGAGAATCAGCTGAGAGGCTAGCGAATGCAGGAAGCCAAGCATGGCAGTGAAGGCATTAGCCCTCTTCCCCCCCCCCCCCCCCTCCCCCCAGCTGGAGACCAACCCTGTAGACAGCCGGGACGGCTGAGCTCAGGTAAGAGGATGTAGAAAAGAAAATACATAGGCGGGATAATTTTAAGGATTCCTCTCCCCCCTCTTCTGGTCTGGTCTCTGAGCCTCAGCATGTCAATCCAACATTCGTTCCCATCTCTGTGAGGGGCTGGGGGAGTTGCAGCAGTTTTGGCAGGCTGAGCAGCCTTTTGGCTAGGTCCTGTTCTCAGGCTTCTCTGAGACACCACATGGTAGGCCATGGCAGCAATTGCGCACCTCCTGTGCAAGACTACCACAAAACAGTCTGTTCACGCCTGCGAGTCCAGGTCGGGCATCCAAATTTTGGGCAGCTGTAGTTTGTGCATTCCTCAGACCCTAGTGCCTAAAGGAAAATTGGTTCTTACCTGCTAATTTTCGTTCCTGTAGTACCACGATCAGTCCAGACTCCTGGGTTTATGCATCCCTGCCATCAGAGGGAGACAAAGGTTTACTGACACTGCTACATAATCTCTGGTGCCATCTATAGTTCCTCATTATTGAACTGTACCCAAGCATAAAAAAACTAAACACCAACAACTCAAAAAATTTACAAAAAACTTTTTCAACAAGCCTGTATTCCATACCATGAAAAAAAACTGCCAATAAATCTCAGCCGAGTGGACGACACAGATCAAGCAGGTTTTGGACTGAACCATGGTACAGGAACAAAAATTAGCAGGTAAGAACCAATTTTCCTTTCCCTGTACGTACCTGAATCAGTCCAGATTCCTGGGATGTACCACAGCTCACTACTTAGGATGGGACCTGGAGAGTCCTGCCTGCAAGATACTAGCCAAACGACCGAGACTCTGGATCCCCCATATCCAGATGATAGTGCCTTGCAAATGTATGCAGCGACTTCCAAGTCGCCGCCCTACAAATTTCCTGTGGTGAAACCAATTGAGCCTCCATCCATGAGGCCGCCTGAGAACACGTAGAGTGTGTTCGCAAACCTTCAGGCACTTTATGCCCCTTGAGAATGTATGTAGACCCAATGGCCTCCTTGAGCCACCTCGCAATGGTAGCCTTGGAAGCCTGGGTACCTCTCTTCGAACCATTCCATAAAACAAAAAGATAGACTTCCTAAATTCATTTGTTACCTTAAGATATCTCAACAAAGCCCTGCGGACATCCAAAAGCTTAAGCTCCTGTGCATGAGGCATGGAAGTGCCCAACTCCAGGAATTCCAGAAGCTCTACTGTCTGATTCACATGAAATGCCAATAGTACCTTTGGTAAAAATGAGGGTACTGTCGGCAAGGATACTCCCGAGTCCGTAATTTGTAGAACGGACTCGGGAGTAATTTGTAGAACGGACAAAGCCTGCAACTCAGAGATTCTCTTAGTTGATCAAATAGCCACTAGAAAAACAACCTATAGGCTCTCTGAAGAGGTTCAAAAGGCACCTCACACAAGCCTCTGAGAACCAGATTAAGATTCCATAATGGACAAATTCTTAACCCCTCGCAAAAATCTAATCACGTCAGGATGAGAAATCATGTAACTTTCTACCTCATAGGCAAGCCAGAGCCGCTATCTGGACCCTAAGAATTGAAAACCAAGCCTTCCTGAAGAAAAGATAAAATCTCAGATACTGAAGACCTTAAGGCCTGCACTTCGTTAGCTATACACCAGGACTCAAAAAGCTTCCAGACCGTCACATACGACAACGAAGTAGACTTCCATCTAGCCTGAAGAAGATTAGCAATGACCATTTCTGGGTACCCTCTGCATCTCAAACGCTGCCTCTTAAAAGCCAAGCTGCTACACAAAAGTGAGCAGCCTGTTCTAAATATATGGAGCCCTGCCAAAGAAGGCCTGAAAGGTGGCTGAAGCATATTGGACCGTCCACTGCCAAGTTGATTAGATATGCGAACCACGGCCAGTGCAGCCATTCTGGGGCTACCAACACCAACTCGCCTGAGTGTGTCTCTATCTGATGCAACAATTTGCCTACCAAAGGTCAAGGGGGAAATACGTAAAGCAGAACCTCCCGAGGCCAAGCTAGCACCAGGGCATAGACTCCCTCGGCCCCGTACTAGTCTTCAACTGAAAAACCAAGCCGCCTTCGCATTGAGAATAGTTGCCATTAAGTCTAAGTCCATATGGGGACAGCCCCACCTCTCGCGGATGAGCTGCATTGCTGTCTCTGACAGCTCCCACTCCCCCGGATCTAGAAAACTGTGACTTAGAAAATCCACCTGGATGTTTTCGACCCCTGCGACGTGTGAGGCCATTACCCACTTCAAGTGTTGCTCTGCCCAAAACGATTAGCTCCTGGCCCACCGCTCGACTTTTGGTTCCTGCCTACTGATGAAGGCAACGGCCGTCGCATTATCCGACGACCCTCACTGAACGACCTCATATCAAAGACAGAAAGGCAAGCATGCTAAACGCACTGTCTTGGTCTCTAACTGATTGATACACCAAGATGCTTCCTTCGCGGACCAAGTGCCCTGGGCCAATTGCTGCTAACATACTGCTCCTCTTCTAGAGAGACTGGCATCGGTAGTAAGAATCACCCAAACCGTGACCTCCAGATTGACACCACGAACTAGATTGGACATCATCAGCCACCAAGACAGACTGTCTCATGCAGGTCTCTTGAGACGTAAGGGTAGATGGAATTCCACCACGCCAACAGAGCTCTCTGCAGTGGTCTCATGTGCAAAAGCCCACGGCACTGACTTCAGTGTTGAAGCCATCGAACCCAGGACCTGCAAATAATCCCAGATTCTGGGTATTGGTAAATCCAACAAGCGCCGGACTTGACTCTGCAAATTGCAAACCCGCTCCTCCATGAGAAATACCTTGCCTATCCACATGTCGAACCAAGCTCCCTAAAACAAGAGGGTCTGAGGCGGAGCCAAGTGACTCTTTGCTAAATTCACCACCCAACCTAGAGATTCCAGAGTATCTGTTATCTTCTGCAGTGAACGGCGACAAACATCCTCTGACTTTGCCCTAAGCCAGTCAGCCAGATAAGGGTTCACCAGCACTCCCTCATGCCTTAATGTCGCCATCACCACCACCACCATTACCTTGGTGAATGTGCGGGGTACCATGGCCAGCCCAAAGGGAAGAGCCTAAAACTGAAAATGCTGCTCTAGCACAATGAACTGCAGAAATCTCTAATGATCTGGGTGAATGGAAACGTGCAGGTATGCCTCCGTTAGATCCAAAGAGGCCAGAAACTCTTCCTTGTGCACATCCGGAACTTCGGGACTTTCAGCATTACATTCACCATTCCACACACGTAGTACACCGAGCCGCGCACCATTATCTAAACAGCACTGGGGAAAAAAGTTGCCCCTGCCAAGACCAAAATGTGCAATAAGCGGGAGCAACAAAGGAAGCCCTTCTCCTTTTACCTCCAACCTCCGAGCTGTCCCCCAGAAAACTCAAGCCTCCATCTTACCTCAGTTCTTGCCTTTTTTTTTTTTTTTTTTTTAATTAAACTTTAATTAAATCTAGCAAAACTCTGGATGGAAAACAGAGCTGTCCAGCACCAGATCAGCCAATTTTTTTTTTTTTTTTTTTTTTTTTTTAAAGAAAATGAGGCAAGCTGCAGAAAAAGAACCAGTTGCCCTGAGCCCACAGTTGCCTGAGCAGCCTCGTGAAGAGGAGGGATCTGGAACACCAGATTTACACCCCATGGAATAATGGAGTGAGCATACAAAAAGGTCCCCGACCTCCAGCTCGCCCACCTCAATCGAACAGAGAAGGATCCACCAGGACCCAAAAACCCCTGGAAGGAAGCTAACAAAAATCAAAGTACTCTCCAAACTACAGAACTGCATGATTTGCACCAATCACCGTCTGCTGGAGCCATAGAAATACTGAGGAACTGCAGGTGGTACCAGGGATTATGTAGCAGTGTCAGTAGAACTTTCTCTGTCTCCACCTGCTGGCAGGGATGCATAAACCCAGGAGTCCGGACTGATCCAGGTACGTACAGGGAAGGTCATCATAACAAAGTTCATGCTTCTGGGACATTCTAGCTTAAATATGTGTCCCATACTTGGGCCTTCTATCTGGCCTTGCCTTGTACAGGACACAAAGTTGGACGCACAATTGCCAGATGCTTGTTTGTGCTGCTAATGGATGTCTTATCCATGGTGCTGGTACCAAAAATCCTAAGTGCCTTGTGAATTGCACTGCTTGCCATATTTGAGCATCACAGCAGGGTGTCCCGTCTAATCTTGTCAGCACTACCTGGAAGCTCAGGGAAGTTGTCTCCCGCAGATTTGGCTGAGCCTGGCCTTTCCCAGCAGGATTGGGACTGGAGGGGGATCTGTGAAGTAATGCCTGGTTTTGAGGCTCCCCTAAGTGGAATTTCAGCAGGGGAGGACTTCTCAGTGGGCAGCTCTCTGACACCCCCTGGATCTGGTATGGTTCCTTTTGCCCTTTTTTATTGGGTGGAATTTTTTCAAGGGCTTAGGTCCCTTCTAATGTTAGGTGGAACTGGCCAAACCTAGAAGTTCAAGATCACAGGCTGCAGAATCCCACAAGTCTGATACCACAGATAAGTGTCTGAGTATGCCCCAGCCTGCTGTGGGTTCCACTGATAGGATGACGAGGGCGATCTTCACTCTCTGGAGGGTTTGGAATCATATAGATGGGTTGCCGGCTCTGATCTCTCAGACACTGATGATACTGACTGCTGGATGTTGGTTTGATGTTTGAGCCAAAGAAGAATCCTGTTTTAATGCCTTCAGGGGGCCATTCCAGAAACTAATTTCAAAGGGGGGTGAGCCTTGGTAGGACTGTACCCCCTGGATCCGACAGTGAGAGAAAGCAGTTGTGTTTTCTGAAAGCAGATGTACTAGTGTGTGCAGTCTCCAAGTGGACGACCTTTCCTGCAAAGGGGGAGCAGCATCGGAGAATGAGCAGGATAAGAAATGAGGCTATCCTTACAGAGGCCTTGAGGCGGTGGCAATGAATTGCAGTTAGCCTCTGGCGGCTCCCTGGTGGCTCATTCTTGTTTGCTTCTATCTCAGGAAGTCAAGACTGGTTTGAATACCAGGACAGTGATGGAACCAGCTGCTGCTTTTTTGGTGGATCTGGGCTGCACCTTGGTCTGTCTCTCTGCCAGAAGGGTGGCTTCAGTGTTTAGTGGCCACACACCAGCTGTGGTTGAGATTTGGTCATCTACAATTTTAAAGTCTAATTTTATAAAATTTCCCTTACAGTATCACTATTGTTTGAGAGTGAATTGGAGTAAATACCAATAGGCGGGGTGAGTCTCAGGTTCCTCGTTTACCAGAGGATTAAAAGCAGGTGCTGCGCTTTTTGCGTGAGGGGCTGTGCTAGGGGTTTCAGATGTTTTTTGAATAGACAGAAAAGCACCTTCTCAGAGGACTAGACCTCTGAGTGGGTCTCAGTCCTTTCAGCCCAGGTAACCCAGACAGGCATAGGCTCAGGTGCCTATGCATTCCGAGCCCCTCAATGAAGGTTTTCTGACCCAACTCCTAGAACTGGAGAGAAAGGTTTGCCTGTCTCTTCTTATTGGAGATGGGTCAAGATCACATCAGAACAATGGGTTCTGGAGGTAATAAGAAACGATCATGCTCTGAAGTTCTCCATTTCTCAGTGCAACTTCAGGCCATCTTTCTGTGACTCTCCGGCAATGAGGCTGGCAGTAGAGTTATTGTTGAGGACCCTGAGCTGGTGGGCTGTGTTTCAGGTGTTTAAGTCACAAGAAAGTATGGGCTGTTTTTCCATTTATTTCATTGTACCCAAGATGGTTTCCTTTTGCCCATCCTGGTCCTGCAAGTGACTCATTTACGCATGGAAACCTTATGCTTAGTGATAAGGGCAGTACAGTCGGGGAAGTTTCTTACATCTCTGGATTTGTCAGAGCTGTATCTACATATTCCTATTCTGCTGGAGCATAATCGCTTCTGCGGTTTGATGTTTTGGGGTGACATTATCAGTTTTTGAGTGCTACTTTTTGGTTTGGCCACCGCACCAGGACCTTCTCCAAGGTCCTGGTGATGGTACAAGTGTGATGGTGATGGTACAAGTGTCGGGACAAGATAGTATTCTGGTCCACCCATGCTTAGACATTTGCATAATTTGGGCAAGGGCATAGAGAGAGTCTTCAGGCCTTGTAGAAGGTGGTTTCCTTGCTGCAATTTCTAGGTTGGGTGATGAACTTGGCCAAGAGCAAGTTACAGCCGTCTCAGATGCTGGAGTGTCTTGGTGTTCATTTTGACACAAAGCAAGGTAGGGTGTTCCTGCTGGAGGCCCACATTCAGAAATGGATAGCGCAGGTGTGGCTACTGACAAACAATTCGCCCGCCAGTAGGGTCTTACCATATGGGTAAGGGCGCATATGCATCACTCTCAGCACACACTGTTTGCACGATGGAGTCCCCAGTCAGGACTTCTCGATACAGCTTCAGTTACCAATGACGCTTAGCATCCAAATGCAGCAGTGGTTGAAAGCAGATCATCTAAGGAAGGACGTTTCCCTGTGAACACCGGACTGCCTGGTATTCACAACAGATGTAAGCCTCTAGGGTTGGGATGCTCACTGTCAGGAGTTGATGGTGCAGGGGCATAAACTGCAGAGGAGTCGCTCTGGAGCATCAATCATCTGGAAGCATATGCCACACAGTTGGCATGCTTGCAGTTCGTTGACTTCTGGCAGGGTCAAGCACTCTGAGTAATGTCAGACACTGCAACAACAGTGGCTTGCATCAATCACCAGGAAGGCACAAAGGGCCAGCAATTATCACTGGAAATAGTCCAGCTCCTGGATGGGCGGAAGTACATCTTCAGAAAATCTCTGCCTCCCACATTGTGGGGAAAAAACAATGTAAGGGCTATTTTTCAGCAGAGTCTGGATCCAGGAGAATGGGAATTGTTGGACGAAGCGTTCCAGCTCATAGTGGACCGCTGGGGTCTACCATTTATAGACTTGCTGACAACATCGCTCAGTGTAAAGGTTCCTCCCTTTTTCCGTTGCAGGGGATAGCTGAAGTCCTTGGGCATCAACACTCTCAAGCAAAAGTGGCCGGTAGACAAGCTTCAGCATGCTTTTTCCCCTGTTCATATTGGGCAGAGTGATTGGCAGATCGAAGGACACATGGGACTGATGCTTCTGGTGGTTCCAGATTGGCCCAGGAGGCTGTGGAATGTAGATTTCGGGAGACTCCTGGAAGACTCTCCTTTCCAGATACCGGTCTACAGGGACTAGCTACAACAGGGACTTATTCTTCATGTAGGTCTGTCTTGATTTTGTCTTTCGGTGTGGTTCTTGACAGGGCTCAGCTGCTGAAGCGTGGACTCTCCACTGCTGTGATTTCCACTTTCCTTCAAGCACAAAAGTCCTCCCCTTCTTTAAATTACATTTGGGTTTGGAGTTTTTGAGGCTTGGTGTGAGGAATGAGGCATGTTTCCTCATTCAGTTAAGGTCCAACTCATTTTGGAATTCACAGGACAGGTCACTTAAGGGCTTGGCCCTTAAATTCTTGAAGGTGCAGGTGATAGCTCTTGCCTGTTTTCAAGGGTCAGGTGAATGGTGGACCCTTGTTGGCCCATCAGTATGTGGCCCAGATTTGTAGAGGATGAGGCTTTATCATCCTCATTGCAGTTGCCAGTGCCCTCGTGAAGCCTTAATTTAGGAAAATTTCCACTTTTTGGCCACTCAGTAGCCTCTCCTTGAGGTTAAATTCTTGAAGACTGTTTCTCGTGGTGAATTGTTCTATGTGTTGGGTCCAAGCTGCAGACTTTTTCTTGCCAGGAACCATTCCTGCAGGTGATTCTTAGGGCGGTGAAGCTACTGACTGTTCCGTCTTTTTTTTTTTTTGCCAAACATGGCCTCGGATTTTCATTCGAACCAATTTCCTACCTGTGCTGGATAGGGAGAGAGATGTGGATGAATATCTTCTGTGGCGGAGCTTGGAAGTCAGGATGTGGTATTGGAGGTTATTAAAACCTCTTAGGAAGACTGACCGCCTGTTTGTTCTCCATAGTGGAGATAACACGGTGAATCAGCATAGCTGGCTACATTAGCACGTTGGATTAAGGAGGTTATCACAGCCATATATGTGGATGCTGAGCAGCTGTTGCCTAAACAGGTTAGGGCTCATGCCACTAGAGTTCAGGCAGTGCCATGGGCAGACTTTAGATTGTTTCCCATCGAGATTAGCTGAGCTGTGAGGTGCTCTTCCTTAAACACATTTTCCAGGTATTACCGCCTGGATGTGCAGGCCCAGGAAGATGCAGCCTCTGTGCATGTGGTGTTGGTTGGACTGTGGGCAGCCTCCCTCCCTGTTCAGAGTAGCTTTGGTAATTTTTTTTATTTAACTTTTTTATATACCAACATTCAAGACTGTGGTCCCATCATGCTGGTTCACAAGAATGGTTCCCATTGGTCGTGGATTAATCTGTCTGAATGTTGAGAAATCAGAAATTACTACTCACCTGATAACTTCCTTTTCTCTAGTGAAGACAGGTTAATCCACCTTGCTGGCCTTGGCTGCCGATTTGTGGTTCTGTGGTCCTCCTGAGTGGCTGTGTGTCTGGGGATAACTGGTGTCAGTTTTAGTCCCTAGATTAGTGATGTTACCCTCTTTGTCTGAGTTCAGTGTTTCCCGTTGACTGAGTACTCGAGTAATTGTCTGTTAAGTTAAAATCAAGTGGTGTGTGTTTGTCCACACACCACTTGTCTTTTGCAGAGAATACTGGCCGGCTGATGTCAGTGCAGAGGTATATATACCATGACGTCAGCTTTGCTCCGTCTTCAGCTACTGGTAGATGTGCATAACCCACTGGTCATGGATTAATATTTCTTCACTAGAGGAAAGGAAATTATCAAGTAAGTAGTAATTTCTCCTTTTTATTTTGTAGAAGAATATAAAGCTAGAAAGGAGAAAACTGAGGTACATGTTAGCTATACAGAAATCTGTAAAACTTTTCAAAAAATTATACATTGAAAATTTATTGGTGACAGTTCTCAACGGGCCACGCTCAGATCTCTGACTGAGGTGGCATCCCTATTGTTAAGGCTTGCAAACTAAAATGTTTTATAATCATCCAATGATCAATAGATGTTGTACAATAAAATTAGACCAAGATTCTACAGAAATATTTTCTTTGTGGTTCCTGCGTTGAGGTTCATTCATTTTTCATCCGGATATGGTGCAATTTGTGTTTTTTGTAGGCTTGAGCTACCCGAAGAGCCAATCTATTATTTCACTGCTGAAAGTGAACAGCTGGGGCTTGTGAGGATGCAAAGGAGAACACTGAAGGAAACCCAGCTGTGCTCAAAGCTGGGTCTGCAGGTTCAGAAACTGGCAGAAATCAATGTGGCATGTCTATGGAGTGAGCACAATGTGAAAAACAAAGCTGGGATAGATTCATGAGGTAGCCCAGTGCTGTTTTTATAGCCTGAGCTGTTACCAAATAGGAAGATTTGCAGTAGGGTTCCCTCCTTCTCCAGAAAAATGGAAAACGGGAGTTCCCAGCAGCGTGTTTTGCACCTAATAGAGAAATGTTTTGTATACCCATCCCACTTTTGGTGGCAAATACCCACCAGCTGAAATGTGAGACATTGGGGTGTTTCCCCCCTCATCTCTTCTGTTACACTCTACTCATGAGCTGTAACTATCTGCTCTAGTAGGAGCATAACAGCTTTACAATGAACCCTTTTTTAAACTTTAAAGTTTAGAAAAAAAAGGCTCCGCCTGCCCCCCCCCCGGCTTGTACCTACGGGTTAAATGAGTGGATCAGACCATGTGCAATGTACAATGAATATTTACGTAGAGTGACAGAAGGCAACGTCCTAACACAAGGCACTATTTCTACAAACTATCCTTATCCATGATACGTTAGTATAAGTACTCCTGAGAGCTTCCCCCAGATGTGATTGATGCCAGCACTTGCTGTTTCTAAGGCAGTTTTACAACACAGTATTTGCAGGCTTTGTAGAACAGGGTTCCATGGCTTAGAATGGTTAAAGGAGGAAGAGCCCATCACCTTCAATGCCAGATTGCACCGCCCCCTTCCAAATGCTACGGGCATCAGAAATATGCTGCGGTATGCACTGGGTCCAGTCTCTCTCCCATCTTACTCAACTCCTCCCCACGAACTCCCATGTCTTTAGGCAAAATTGAATATTTCTGGCTTCAAGTGTAAGTCACAGCAATGGAGCGAGTAGCAGTTCTCAGATTGTACCCTAGTTTGGCACCTCAAGTGTTCACTGCATGAATTCATTGCTTTTTGCCAAAACGATTTTCTGAACGGAATATTGCCCAATTCCCAATATTGCATTCCACTTCATTCTGGCAGGTTAATCCCCACCAGTGGATTATGCACCTCTACCAGCAGACTGAGACTGAGCAAAAGCTGACGTCATGGCTCTATAGTCCTGCCCTGACAGCCCGCCAGTATTCTCAGTATCCAGCAAATGGACATGCGGGGAATTGCCTGTGAGCAAGAAAGTAAAGACAGAAAGGAAGAAAAGATATCTATATAGCACTGCTTGCCTCCTGAGGTGATACAGTTCGGACTTTCCCCTCAGTAGAATGCCTTTAGTCCAGTAGCCTTGGGTGCCGTGTACTTAAAATTCACCGCTGAGAGAAACTCGGCGGTGAACCATTCCTGCTCTCAGCCAGGGAGGGCTAAGCTCAGGTAAATGTTTTTACTTAAAAAAAAAAACAAAACAGGAGAAGGAAGAGAGGAGTTTTCCTTCTGGGTCTGTTTCTTCGGTGTTCAGCCTTCCGGCTCACGTCTCTGGGGAGTGCTGTGAAGTGTGGAGGTAGTTCAGGCATGGCAGGTTGAGCAGCTTTTGGTTAGTCCCCGCTTTCTCCCTGTTTTGGTGCAAGGTAGACCATGAGTTTGATTTTGCATGCTTTTCTCTATGCTCCGTCGGCGCATGCCTGCATGTTCCTATTGTACGTTCATTGCCAACTGTGCGTCCAAAAATTTAAGCATCCAAGCCTTTTGGATGCACAACTTGGGCGACTATCTTGGGTGTTCCTTAGACATGTGTATACCCAAATGCCAGTTTGGGCATCTATTTTGGGCTAACGTACTATACGTGCATCCCTTTTAGGTGTGGGTGCCTGACTGTATTTTTTTGTGCGTCCAGCTGGGCGCGTGCCTATACCTGTCTGCGTGCCTTACAACCATGGAAGCACCAGCAGTTCGGTTAGTGTGCTTGAGGTTCACCGAGTACCTAGAGGCTCGGGAGGTCCAGGTAATGTCTGACAGTGCAACAACAGTGGCTTACATCAAGCATCAGGGTGGAACCAAGAGTTAACAGGTGTCAAAGAAGATAGATGCGCTCATTGTGTGGGCGGAGCAACATCATTTTATTTGTCGGTTTTTGTATACCGTCATTCAGTGTAGCCATCACCTCTAGAAATCCTACTCTCATGTTGCCAGAAAGGTCAATATCAGAACAGACTTCCTCAGCAGGAGAATCTTGGAACCAGGAGAGTGGGAGCTGAAGGACAAAGACTTCCAGTTCCTTGTGAACCGCTGGGGCCTACCAGACCTAGACTAGTTGACGATCTTCAACAACACGAAGGTTCTGCACTTTGTCACAGACATGACACAAAAGCATTGGTCATCTACGCTCTCGTTCAGGAGTGGTCTTGCAGCACCCTGTTGTATGCCCCTCTGCCCTGGCCTCTGATAGGCAGGATTGTCTAAGATTGCAAGTGAAGCCATCATTTTAGTGGCTCTGGCCTGGGCTCAGAGGCTGTACTATGCCAATCTCCAGCAACCGCTGTTAGGCAGTCCCTTCAGGCTTCCGTCTCAGAAAGATCTTTTGGTGTTGGGGCCCATTCTTCACAAGGATACGTGTTGATTTTATCTTACTATTTAGCCATTGAAAGGGCTCTGTTGCTGAAGCAGGGTTGTCGCCTGCTGTGATTTCCACCTTACTGCGGCCAGGACATTTTTTTCTACTTTAGCCTATATTAGAGTTTAGAGAGTTAGAGCCTAGTGTTCTGAGCAAGGTTCCTGACCTCTCAAGATGGATATTCCTTTGATTTTGGAATTCTTACAGGATGGCTTGCATACGGGCTTGGCCCTTAACACCTTGAGAGTTCAAGTTGCAGCTCTTGCTTGCTATAGGGGGAGAGTCAATGGAGGGCCTTTGTCTTCCCATCCCAACATGTCCCATTTCTTGAAGGGAGTTAAGCATCTTCGCCCCCCTTTACGGTTTCCTTGGGACCTTGATTTGATTCTGGAGTTCTTCGTAAGACCAACCTTTTGGCTGCTGCATGCTCTTTCCTTGCATCTGCTTACCTTGAAGATAATTCTTCTGGTAGAAATTTGTTCGGCACGTCAGATCCTAGAACTGCACGCTCTTTCTTGCCAGGAGCTTTTTCTGCGTATGACTCCGAGAGCCGTTCATATTTGGACTGTGCCCTCTATTTTTGCCAAAAGTAGATTTGGGGTTTCATTTGACTCAGTTGATAGAGGCTACGGTCATCGCATTGTCAGACACGATTCTGAGTGCGCGATTGCGCAGGAGGGGTAGGAAGCTCTGCAGAGCCAGCCGGACGGCTCTCGTCTCGAGACGATTAATCGACCAGGATACTTCCACCGGAGGCCACCAACCCTGAACCAATCGAGTTTGGCATACTGCTCCCCAGCCAGAGAGACTGGCATATGTTGTTACCACCATCCACTGGGGGTATCTCCAGATTCATCCCGTGCTCCAAATTTTCCTGGGCAAGCCACCACAAAAGACTGGATCTGGCAACGCCTGCAAGTGGAAGCGGGAGGTGGAATTGTTCCGACAACGGTTTCCAGCGTGACAGCAATGCAGCTTGAAGCGGTCTCATACACAAAAGCCCACGGGACCAGTTCCAAGGTTGAAGCCATGGAACCAAGAACCTGCAGGTAATCCCAGACCCTGGGCACCAAGGCTTGCAAAAGAGGTTGGACCTGGCTGCGCAATTTGAGTATTCTGTCCTCTGAGAGGAACACCTTGCCCACTCGGGTATCAAAGCATGCTCCCAAAAAATTCAGGACCTGGGATGGGGTTAGATGGTTCTTGGTGAGGTTGACCACCCAGCCTATAGACCTCAGGTGGTGGAGAACGACATCTACCGCCATTGAGCATTGGTCTGCCGACTTTGCCGATGAGCCAGTCATCCAGATAGGGATGCACCAGAACTCCTTCCTTCCTCAGGGCTGCCGCTACCACCATGGCTTTGGTGAAGGTTCATGGAGCCTTGGCGAGGCCAAACGGTAGAGCACAAAATTGAAAATGTTGACAGAGAACCATAAACCTGAGGTACCTCTGATGGTCCTGGCGAATCCTGATGTAGAGATAGGCTTCCGTCAAATCCAATGCCGCCAGAAATTCGCCCTTTCGTACAGCCGCGATGACCGAGCGGAGCATCTCCATCCAGAAACACGGTACTTTGAGATCCACCTTCTTCAAGTCCAGGATGGGGTGAAAAGTCCCTTCCTTCTTGGGGACCACGAAGTAAATGGAGAACCAGCACAATGGCCCCCAGACTTTGGAGGCGCTCCAAGGTCTGACGAACGATAACCACTTTTTCTGGGGACCCACAAGGGGACACTAGAAATAGGTTGCATAGTGGCCAAGCAAACTCTAATGTGTAGCCGTGTCTTTTCACACTGAGAACCCACTGGTCCGAAGTGATTGTGGCCCACTCCTCGTAAAAAAAAAAAAAAAAAAAAAAAAAAAGTCAGCCGACCCCCCTAGGACCAGCTCCGAGGAGTGGGCCGGCCAGAACTCATTGGGCACCTTTATTCCCGCTGGGTCCCTGCCCGGAAACCTCACGAAGTGATCTACGCCCACGGTAGGCCTGCGACCAAGACCGGAACCTCGCAGAGGTCTGGCTTTGTCCTGCGCCCTGCACTCCGCTCTGCCGGAAATGCCTTTGGCCACGAAAATGAGGGCGATCAGAGGGACAAAATCTTCTGCCCCTTTGGCCTATCCTCTGGGAGCTTATACATCTTATCACCCAGCTGCTTTATTAACTGCTCCACGTCATCTCCGAAGAGCAGCCTGCCTTTGAAAGGAAGAGCACCGAACTGAGTCTTTGAAGATACATCCGCAGCTCAGTTACGGAGCCTCCTGGCAGAGACTGCTGACATCATTGCACGCAACGAGGTGTGAAGCAGGTCATACAAGGCGTCCGCACCATAAGTGACAGCAGTTTCGAGACGTTCCACCTGCTTAGCCTCTGGGGGCTCCAAATCCTTGGCGCTGAGCAATTGCTTCACACAGCGGAATCCTGCTACTGCAGACCGAATACCCAGGGCAGAAACTTCGGAAATCCTCTTGAGGTGACCTTCCAGCTTACAATCCTGGAGATCTTTCACTGCCACTCCAGCCCACCGGGATCGTAGTCCACTTCGTGACTGCCGAAATGGATGCATCCACTTTTGGAACCCATAAGAGATCCAAAATGTCTTCCGGAAGAGGGTAGAGTTTATCCATTGCTCTGCCAACCTTAAGCCCAGTCTCCAGCGTGTCCCACTCCCGTGCCATCATTTGCTGCAACATGGAGTGGAGAAGAAAAGTTTGCATGGGGCCCCGCAGTCCCGCTTAGACGGGATCCACTTTGTCCGGGGCTGGGTCCACAGAAGCTGTCATAATCCCCAATTCTTGCAGAATGTGTGGGATAAGGGGAGCCAACTCCTCCCGACGGAATAGGCTGACCACCTTCAGGTCGTCACCCTCAACTGAGGGGAGAATGCAAGCCTCACATCTGGGGTCTGGGCTGTTGGAAGGCGGAGGAGGATCCTTCTGACTCTGTTCCTGATTGGACTCATTCGTCTCAGCCTCCTGGGAAGTTCCACGGCCCGCGGGAGTATAAACCATCCGGATTTGCGTCGCCACCGGCAGATCCTCCTTCCTAGCCATCTTCCCAGGTGGGCCCTCAGGAAAATGATCCCTGCAAAATCCTCTCTTCTGGGCACCATTGGCCAAAAAAGCCTGGTGCATTAAAAGAATAAATTCTGGGGGAAAAAAAAAGGATTGGCTCCCTAGAGGCCCCTCCCTTGGTACTGGGGCCCCCTCAGAACGCCCCCCCCTGGGCCTCATCGGGGCTAACATCGGCAGGAGAAAGTGCCGTAGGAAAATCCCCTCCCTCTAATGCACCAGCCTCTGCCATGCGAAAGGTATCCAAAATGGCCACCGTTCCCACACTGAGAGGGAACGGATCGGCCTGCAACTCCTCGGCTGTTACAGCTGTGCCAGAGCCTGAGGAAGGCAGCGCAGACCTGCCCGAGAAAGGCTCCCCACCAGGGAGGCAACGAGTGCAGCAGTCAGACTCTCAGCCTGAAAATCGCACCCAGCAGCGTGAGCAACAGCTCGAGTGGGGCATGTTGCCGGAGGAGCCTCGTGTGCAAATGCGGGAGAATGGGGAAGGCGCCCGGCAACACTCACTGCTGACTGGAGACTCACAGCCGACCTCCTGCGAGCAAACACTTCCACCCGCTCCGACTGCTGCACTGTGCGCCTTTTTTTTTTAACAAGTTCAGGCAGAACAATTAAAGAGACAGCGCTCTCTGGGGGTTTTTTGTTTGTTTGTTATTTAAGAAAGGCAGAGGCCACAAGGGACGGCGGGTGAGAGTGAACTGGACCACCAGATATAAGAAAATTGGTTCTTACCTGATAATTTTCGTTCCTGTAGTACCACGGATTAGTCCAGACCATGGGTTATGCCTCCCTTCCAGCAGGTGAAGACAGAGAAAAACTTGAAAGGCACCCTCACTTAATCTGGTGTGCCTCCTGCATCCCTTCAGTATACAAAGTATCAAAGCAGAATAATACTAGCAATGAATCAAGCAAGAACAGAACTGCAAGAACGAACAAACATGTAACTTTCTTTCTTACTATGCTGCAATAACATAACCTGAATATGCGCATGCAGACTTTTGAAATACAGATCTCCATGTTACCCACTCCTAATCCTTGGACAGGTGTCTGGACTGATCCGTAGTACTACAGGAACAAAAATTATCAGGTAAGAACCAATTTTCTTTTCCCTGTACGTACACGGATCAGTCCAGACCATGGGATGTACCAAGGTTTCCCTAAATTGGGTGGGACCATGCGAGTCCCGCATGCAGTACGCCACCGCCAAAATCCCCGGGAGCCTGAATGTCCAACCGGTAGTGGCGAGCAAATGTATGGAGCGTCTTCCAAGTAGCCACTCTGCAAATCTCCTGAGGCGATACCAACTGGCATTCAGCCCACGAAGTTGCCTGAGAGGGACTAGAATGGGCCTTCAGGCCCTCAGGAACAGGTCTCTCTTTGCAAATGCATGCAGAGGAAATGACTTCTCTCCCAACCATCTTGCAATTGTCATTTTAGATGCCTTATGGCCCTTCCTGGGACCACTCCATAGGACAAATGATCTGAGAATCTGAAAGAGTTTGTGACTTCCAAATAACATAACAAGGATCGCCGAACATCTAACTGACGAAGCTCTCGTGCGTGTTGTACATCGTTCAATAAATTAGGAAAAGCCAGAAGCTCAACTGATTGATTTAAATGAAAAGAAGATACCACTTTAGGCAGAAAAGATGGGACAGTTCAAAGAGACACCCCCGAATCAGAGATCCTCAAAAAAGATTCCCTACAAGAGAGAGCCTGTAACTCAGAAATTCTGCGAGCTGAGTATATAGCCATCAAAAACAGTCTTCAAGGTAAGATCCTTCAACGTTACCACCATTTTAAGGGGTTCAAACGGCAGATCACACAATATGCGAAGAACCAAATTAAGACTCCACGACAGGCAAACCAGATGTAGAGGGGGCTTCAAATGCCTTACTCCTCTGAGGAAACGCACCACATCGGGATGAGATGCCACAGAGCTACCAACCAAAGTGCCTAGGACCGCCACCTGTACCCAGAGGGAGTTAAATGACAAGCCCTTGGCTAAACCATTTTTTCAAAAAGGCTACGATCTGAGCAATCATAGCATGTGGGGGAAGAATATCTCGCTCACGACACCACATCTCAAAAACTCTCCTCACCCTAATATATGAGAGAGAGCTAGATGTCTTTCTGGCTTGAAGCAGTGTAGTGATAACCTCCTCAGATTATCCTTTCTTCCTTAATCTCCTCCTTTCGAAAGCCAGGCCACTAGACAAAAGCAATCTGCCTAGTCGAAATATATAGGCCCTTGATGAAGAAGATGTGGCAGATGGCCGAGTAGTAGAGGCCCGTCCACAGCCAGATTGAACAAGTCCGCAAACCACGGGCATCGGGGTCATTTGGGAGCCACCCTGGGTGGACTTCTATCCTGCGAAGCACCTTGCCCACCAGAAGCCAAGGAGGAAACACGTAAAGGAGAAGACGTTGGCCAGGATAATACTAGCGCATCGACCCCACTCTGCGCAGTGATCTCTTCTGTGACTGAAGAAGCGAGGAGCCTTGGTATTGTCTCGCGTTGCCATCAAGTCCATATGGGGGGGGTCCCCCACCTGCGAGAAATGAGATCCATTGCTCAGTCTGAGAGCTCCCATTCTCCGGGATCTATGCGCCTGTGACTTAGAAAGTCCGCTTGTATGTTGTCCTTCCCTGCAATGTGAGATGCCGCAATCATTGCCAGATTTTGCTCCGCCCAAGCCATGAGCAGCTCCACCTCGTCAGCTATGGCTTGACTTCTGGTGCCTCCTTGACAGTTGATATAGGCCACCGTCGTTGTATTGTCAGATAAGATGCGAACTGTCTGGTGGATAACTGGGGAAGAAAGTGTTGCAGGGCCAAGCGAACCAGGCGCTTGATCGACCATCCGGACTCCTCCGGGGACCAGCTGCCCTGCACTGAAAGATACCGGCAAAGAGATCCCCAGCCTGAGACTGGCTTCTGTGGTCACCACTATCAAGTTCGGGATTTCCAAATCCACCCCTCGAGACAGGTTGTGAGGGCAAAGCCGTCACACCCAAGACTGGACCTGGTGTGATCAGTGAGCGGCAGCGGGAATTGAAAATTCTCTGACTTGGGATCCCATCGGGAAAGTAACGCTCACTGCAAAGGTCTCATATGAGCAAAATCCCAGGGAACCACCTCCAGAGTAGATGCCATTGAGCCGAGAACTTGAAGGTAGTCCCAGGCCTTGGGTAGTAAAAGAGCCAAAAAGCGACGAACTTGCCCCATCAGCTTGTGCGTTCAGTCCGTCAGGAGAAAAACATTCCTGACCGTAGTGTCAAACCGAGCCCCCAGAAACTCCAATGTTTGAGAAGGAATCAAGTTGCTCTTGGCCTGATTGATTACCCATTCGAGGGATTCCAAGAGAGCAGTAGCCTTGTGGATCGCTTCCAGACAACATTCTCTCAACTTTGCCCTGATGAGCCAATCGTCCAGGTAGGGATGAATGAGAAGGCCTTGTCCCTGGAGAGACGCCGCCACAACCACCATGACCTTGGTGAACGTCGAAACGGCAGAGCGCAAAATTGATAATGCATGCCCAGGACCATAAAATGAAGGAACTTCTGCTGATCCTCGCGAATGGGAATGTGTAAATATGCCCTTCATCAGATCCAGAGAGCCAGAAATTCTCCCTTGCGAACTGTCACGTATTGGGTTTGTGGCATAGTGAGGACTCTTAATCGCAGTGGGGAGGGGCCCTGTGGGGAACCACAGCGATAGGCTAGACCAGAGAGCAGACACTGGAGATGGAAAGCTTTATTGTACTGCTGTAGATAGATGGTAATTGTGCAGGAAGGAATGGCACTGAAGTCCAGCAAGATGCCAATACGCTAGGATAGTCTCAGATGTAGAAGTCTCACCCAGGTGTACAAAGATGGTAGATGTACAAAGTTGGTAGTGTTCCGCAGAGCGGGATATGCCGAAGCTGGTGGGTAGAAATGGAGAGCTGGAACATAGAGGTACTCACTGAAGAGTAGTGCAGGAATCCTCCTGGTAGATGATGAAGGTGGGACCAGAGGTCCGTGGTGCAAGATACTCTGAGCTGGGTAGGCCCTCAAGAAGCGAGTATCTGGGAGCACAGATAATCCTGAAATGAGAAGAGAGACCCCCGAGGAGCAGTTGTCTGAGTTAGTAGTAGAAATCCCAAAGGGTAGTTGGAAACGAGAGGCCCCCCCGAGGAGCAGGTGCCCAGAGCTTCTTCAGGAGCGAGATACCCCGGAGGGTAGCGAGGAATCTTAGCGTGCAACTTAGAAGCGGTCAGAGTAGCTAAACCAAAGTCCTTGCTAACTCGTTCGTTAGGAGCAGAGCGGAGGCTTAAATACCCGGAGGTATTAACGTCATGCGGTGGGGACGCCCGCGAGGTTCCCACCATGACGTGTAGATAAGCGTAGGCAGCGTGAGCGTGCACACCCTAGGAGACCGCAGGAAGGAGCATGGCGGACGGGGATGCCCATGCTGAGTTGAAGACGCCGAGGGTTTCGGCACTCGGCCCTGGAGGCAGCCATCTTACCCATCGAGGAGGAGAAGGGCAAAAAAAAGAGGTGAGGCAGAGCGGTTGCAGCCATCTGCGACCAACGGATGCAACACTGCAATTACGGAATGCAGTGTTTCCATTCGAAAGTGCGGCACCTTGAGAGCCTTGTTTACCTTCTTCAGATCCAAAATTGGTCGGAAGGATCCCTCCTCCTTTGGAACTACAAAGTAAATTGAGTACCTCCCTGTCCTCCAGTGTTCTGGAGGAACCAGTTTCACAGCCCCGAGAGCTAGGAGATGTTCAAGAATCTGACGTACAATCTGCCGTTTTACCTGGGGACCGCATGGAGATATTAAGTAGAAATCTCAGAGAGGGCGAGCAAATTCCAATTCCAAAGTGTAGCCTCATTCTATTATGCTTAGCACCCCTGATCTGAAGTAATCCTGGCCCACGCCTCGTAAAACCGGGATAGGCAACCCCCAACCTGAGGAACCAAGGGATGGGCCGGCTCCATCTCATTGTGTAGTCTTGGAGGCGAGAGATGAGGAAGAACCACCTTCTCGGGAGGTTCTGTAGCCTCAAAAGGATGAGGACCAGGCTTGGTTTCTGGCCACTGGTTGTCTCTGTCGAGCACTTGCGGCCTGCTCTGCCAAAACCTACGTTGCCCTCGAAAATGAGAGCGGGATGATGGAAATCCTCTGGAGGGCTTCGGTCTGTCCTATGGCAACTTGTGAACTTTGTTCTCTCCCAGGGACTTATCAACTGCTCCAAATCCTCACCGATTAAAAAACCACCTTTAAATGGAATATCCCCAAGCTGAGCCTTGGAGGAAACATCCACGGACCAGTTTCAGAGCCACAAAAGCCGCCTTGCTGACACTGCCAACGACATTGTGCAGAGCAGGTCATACATTGCGTCCGCTCCATATGCCACCGCAGCTTCCAAATGTTCTGCCTGCTCTGATTCTCCCGGAGGAAGATCTCTAGACGTCAGCAATTGCTGGACCCAGCGCAGGCTCGCATGCAGCATTTAACTGCTACACACCACCGCCCGGCTGACACCTCAAAAATGCGCTTAAGTAGTATTTCCAGCTTGCAATCCTGAAGGTCTTTGATAGCGCCCAAATCTGCAACTGGAATGGTGGTTCGCTTTAACCACAGCCGAAACTGAAGCGTCCACTTTGGGGGACCGCAGGAGCTCCAGAGATTCATCCAGCAACAGATACAGCTTATCCATGGCCCGACCGACCCTCAGACCAGCATCCGAAGCGTCCCACTCCCTGGTCATAAGCTGCTGAAGCATGGGATGGAAAAGAAAAGCTCGGGTCAGCGTTCTCAATCCCGCCAGGACTGGGTCCACCAAGTCCTGCGGCGGAGCATGGGGAGGGAGCTCCACCCCGAGCTCAGAAAGAACTGCAGCAATGAGAGGTTGTAATTCCTCCCTCTGGAACAGACGAGCCACTTTAGGATCATCACCATCCAGGGGGCTCTGCTTCCCCTGCTCATCGTCCAACCCTGCCCCAGCCGGGGAGAAAGGACAGTTCACAGCAGCTGTAGCCACACTGCCCAGAACCACCGGAGCGGCTGCTCCTCCTGAAGCCAAGGAGCCTTTTAGCTTCGTGACCTGTAGCAACGCAGGCGCATCCGTGCGCTTAGCTACCTTGGGGGCCGGTCCCTGCGCAGTCTCACCGGCAAAGCACCACCTTGCGGAGACCTGGAAGCCAGAAAGGCTTTATGCATAAGGAGGCCAAAATCTAAAGAAAAGGAATCAGAATCATCATCATCCCCCCCCACCCCCCCCCCCGGGACATGAGGGTCCTCCTGATCAAAAGGATTATCAGGACTGGCAGGAACCAGTGACAGCGCAGGGGGAAGCTCCCCATCCCCCTTGCCTGAGCTGCAGCAAATGTATTTAAGATGGCTGCCATCCCTGCACTGAGGGGAAACGGGTCAGCCCGAGGGTCCCGTGGAGCCAATCATTTTTGAGCCCCCCCTGGGGCTTAGCTGATGCTGCAGACCCAGAAAGGGAGCTGCCTTCCCCTCCCAGAAGGCAGCAGGATCAAATACCGGCCCGAGAAAGCCGCATGGACAATTCTCCACATGACACACACACACACACACAAAGATGGCCGCGGCCTCGTGAAGGGGGAAAAACAGCCCAGAACTCGGCAATTCGGATGGGGAGAGGTCCTAGATTGCAGCCCACCAAAAAAGAATTTTTCAAAAATTTTGATTTTTTTTTCTCCAAACGCTGAGGCTTGGCACGAGGTAATAGAGGGACCGAACCACCGGTAATCTCTTCCCCAGCTCCTGACCTGACTCGAGCCCCGCAGGGTTACCAACCCCAGCTCCAATAACCTGCCACCAGAGGGTATGACCCAGCAGGATCTATCAACCCCCTGGGAGGATTGGGAAACACTCCCTGCTGCAGAAGATTTCTTTGTTTTGTTTTTTTAAGCTTGCTTGATTCACAACTTTATATAGCTAGTTCACTCAATTATTTCAAGGGATAGCCTACACCCCAGAAACAGGACAAGACTGCAGGGTTTGCACCTCCTCCGTCTGCTGGAGACAGAGAAATACTGAAGGGATGCAGGAGGCACACCAGATTAAGTGAGGGTGCCTTTCAAGTTTTTCTATGTCTCCACCTGCTGGAAGGGAGGCACAACCCATGGTCTGGACTGATCTAGGTACATACAGGGAACACCCCCTGCACCCCAAGGAGCTAACAATGGGGTTCCCAACCCCTGCTCATTCCTTGCCTGCGACCGGGGAGGATGGTCCCACCAGGACCTAACAAACTCCCTGGGAGGCTGCTGCGATCCAAGAATTTGTTCTTTTTTTTTTTTTTTTTTTTTTTAAGCTTGGCTCAGACCCAGAGGTTTTGCACCACCTTAATCGGCTGGAGAGAAATACTGAGGAGCAGTAGGTGGCACACCAGGTTAAGAGGACGCTCTCAAAGTTTTTCTCTCTGTCTCCATCTGCTGGAAGGAAGGCAAAACCCAGCTGTCTGAACTGATCCGGTATGTACGGGGTAACTAGTAATTTCTCCTTTTCCACTAATTGTTATACCATACAGCTTTGGTTAACACCCACCAACTTGATTTAAACTGAAACTGTACAAACATTTACATGGTCTGTCCCTTCCTTTTCAATCCAAGCCCTGCAACTCTAAAACTAATAATGTCTGGTTTTTATGTCTGCCGCAGCGTCTGCGATCACACAAGACTGAACCACAGCTAAGGCAGCAGGAGAAAATGCAGAAGAGGGGAACGGTTTCAGCCATTTTTGTATAATTACACATTGAGGTGAGGGCTTTTTTTTGTATAGTTCTTCCTCGGTGGAAATATGAAATAAGGCCATTAGATCTGCAGTCCTTTCCCAGCAGAATGTGCATAGTTTCATGGGATTTTTTTACAAAGGGGGCGAGCTGTGTGGCTCTTGCAAGGTCCTCCCGTAGCAGCTGGGATTTGTCACATGTTGGAAATAAATCCCTTGGCTTTGAACGCACAGACCCTGGCTACAAGAGCAGCAAGCCTTTCCATCATGCCAGTCATGTTCCTCCTCACGCCGGTGAAGTCTTTGGATCTCACGCCTTGTTTTGGAACAGTTTCAGGATGTGGTTTTCGATAACCTGTTGGACTGCAGATTGGGAAAAGAAAATGGAAAATAAGGAAACTCTGGAGCAAGGGCAGCAGTGCAAAACAGGTCAAACTTTCTAATAGTTACTCCCATCACAGCATGTTCTTTGAAAGCACAGCATAGGAAAAGGCTGGCAAGAGGCAGCTCCTGAGAGAACCTTCCTAAAATTTTAATAATTCATCTTCACTGTGAAAACGGAGTTTTGCTCAGGCACCGAAGCAAGTAGAAATGGTAACCGGTACAAATAGCACCGAAGCCGCCTCCCTGGAAAGGGATGCATGCATCTCCTGAGCTCTCTGTAGCAGCAATATTGCAGGCAGCCAAAGCCTCTGACATAAATGTTACAAAGAAGGAAAGTATGACTAATAATTGCCTTTTTTATGCCCCAAAGCCACCGCCAGATCCATTGGCGTGTAACCGGAATCTGCTTCTGTGGTTAAATCGGCACCTCGAGCTGAAACAGAACAGAAAAATTGTTAGAAGCTGCAGCGGCTGAGTAGGTGGAGAGCAGCAAGAGACACAAGCAGCTGCAGCTCTCTGGCCTACAAGTCACCCAGGAACACGCCATGTAGAGGATAGATTAAGCAAAGTAAATATTCCGGAAGTCCTCGCGTCCGGAATGAAGCCTTAAGCCGGCGGGCACAAGTGCTCCAGTCCTACTCTTTAAAGTTTATGAAATGAAATTGCAGCTGTCAGAAAACCCAGGGCGTTGTAGTCAGGGTTTCTACCTCCCACTCTAGGGATCCCGGGTCTCCTAGCCCTGGTTTTCTCAAGGGCTTTTTTCACTCCTAGGGTATAATTACCAGAACACACTAGAAACAGAAAAAAAATCATCTGAATGTAAATAACACAGGGCTTGGATTTTACTTTTTACAGATGTTTGGTATTTCCCATCTTCCCTTAAATTGCCTATTATTTTATTAGAACTTTATCATTGTTTACAAGCAGCTTCTGAAATACAAAATAAAATATTACGGGTATAGACGTTAGGTACCTGTTTTAATAAGATGCAGCTCTTAAAATTGTGGTCACGTGGGAGTAGTGCAGACTCGGGTACCATTTTGCTGTCTGAAACTATCTTGGAGGTGATGTAATGCGACCCTGGCAGGGCTGGAAACCTACTGGAGAGCCTAGAAATTTTTCTCTCAAACCACTCTTACCGGTCCTTCCCCCCCCTCTGCAAAACGGTTTGATTTTCAGGGTAACAAAGTATGCAGGTTGATCAGGTTCTTTGCCCAATTTATGCCAACCTATCCCATGCTTACTGTCTTGAAAATGGACCACTGGTTAAGTCTCAGGATCCTATGCCCAAATCCAGGTCTTAGGAGATCTCCAATTGCCTGGTACAAGAGTTAAGAGAAACTAGGAGAAAGTTACTCTCCTACCCCAATACCACCCATCCCCCCCCCCCCAGCCTCAAATCCTTTGTTTACCTAGTAAAGCCTCCACACATTTCACATGATTAGCACGCACTGCATACAGCAAAGGTGTTCCTCCATTCTGAAACAGAAGAATCACATGCACAGTAATGCTCCTCCACTCTGCCACCGCAGGCCCAGATCCATCTCTGCTCGGCCCCCTCCCTCCCTCCCTCCTGCCAACCCACAAAGTCCGTTGCCTATTCCGGGCATCCTCCATCCTGTCAGGAAGGTGCACTTAAGCGTAAAAAAACAGGTGAAAGGTAGAGAGTGGTTGAAACCCATAAACCTTTCATTTTAAGGAATACAGCAAAAAAAATCAACAGCTGCCCCAACACTGGTTCTGGCAATATGGACCACGGGTGACAGTAGTAACCTATGAAAAAAACATCCCAACTATCAGATCCAGCTGCAAACGTTACAGAGATGTTGAACTACATAAACAGTATGAACAGAGTCTACCGCTTTTCCACTATAAAAAAAAAAAAAAAAAGTGACTGCCGTTCATCTTTTTCCCAGGGGATACTGAACACCCCTCTCCATGACCGATGGTCTTATTCAGAACATCCTTGTGCCATTCATTTTGTGGACAGCTAGGAGTACGGCACCAGTGTCGGTTCCACTTCACCAGTCAGAACACGGGCTGGGGGCCTCACCCAGCCCCTGGTGGGTGTCAGTGTGGAAACAAATGCAAGTCCTCTTATCCATAGTAATATGAAGGCTAGGAGATAATAGGTGGGTAAGGACTAATGGGCGAATGCTCTGGAGAAGGCAGGTATTTCGTTACATTGCAAGAGAAGAATGTGGACTCAGTGCTATCATACATCTTATAGATTTTATGAAGGTTTATTGTACACCGCATAGAGTTTTGATCTGTGGTACATAAATGTTCTGTACATAGACCGCATTAAATTCACTTTAACGCATAACAAACCCTGCAGGGTTTGTTCCTGACAGGACGACGAGTAAGCAAGGCATAACTGCTGCAGGCCCTATTATTCAGTCCTCCTCCCACTCCCAACCCAGCAGTCTACCTCAGCCTTTGGTTCAGGGCCTTCTACAATTATAATTAATTTAGTCTGGGGCTTAGATTCTATTAGGAAATGCTATCCTCGAATAAGCTGGCTCTAGTCTCTGCTTCTGGTTACTACATTGCTTGCCCCCCTGGAACCAGCTTCAGCGTTCCTTGATGCTCGAGTAAAACAGGTCTCTCCTCTCCCTTCGAACTTAGGGCCGGGTTTACTAAGGCTTTTCTCCCATTTTATGTTTATGGGGGGGGAAAAAAAAAAGCTTTGTAAAACAGGGCCCTTGGTAAACGAGGCCGCTTTTATTTGATTAATTCATTGTTTGATATATTCGTGCTGCTCTTGAGTTCTGAATATCCGTGGTTAAAAATGCCAGACCATTTTATCTTATCAAACTAATTGTGTCAAGTTCTAATTAACTTCCAAACCCTCGGTGAGTCAAACAATCTGTGCAATCTCTATCTTCCTCTCTCCGTAAGAAGTTATTTTGCAACCAGTGTTTTGCCTTCAAGTAAGGATTTTCGGTTTAGCTGGGTATTGCAGTGTAAATCAAAAAAATTTTTTAAGTAGGCTTCCAGCTATCACAGAGACCTCTCTCCATTTCTGTGAAACACCTGCAAGATCTTGACAATTAAGAATCTTGCAATCTCATAGCTTAAATGTCCAATTCCTCTAGAACGCTCACTGGATCACCATTTTAGAAGCAAAGCTGGCCACGTTTGCAGACACTCAGGCATTCTGACTTCTCCTCTTTCACGCCAAACACTGCACACTCGCTACACCAAGGGGGGGTCACATGTTAGGGAGGTTAGAAACCTCACTAGTACAGCATCTTACCCAGGTTTCAGGAAGGCCAATGAATAGCAACTTGTTTCTATGGGAGTGGCTTTCTATAAGTCCTCAATTTCTTCTCCATATTTATTTCATTGTTTCTTGAAGTACCTTAATCACTTCTGCTACCCCATGTCTATCATCCTCCAGGTATTAGTCTCTGTGCTTTATTTCTTGCATTTTTTTAAAAAAATGTTATTATATGGCAAAATTAACTAACAGTATTTTGTCAAATTTAGCTTCTAATATTCTACCCATCCCTACTGCTGATACCATTAGTTCACTTACCGATAGCAACAGTTTCTCTTGGCTCTCTGCCATTTTATATTCTACAGCTTTGGCCTTACTTATTTAAAAGAATGTATCTACTGATTAAAAATCACCCAAAGCCTTGTCTGTATCTCTATTTCTCTTATTCACTTATGTGGACATAGTCCTGCTTTTTTTTTTCCTATCCACAAATCTAGACAGGTAGCTGCCTGTCCAGATGCCACAGGCAGATAGTTCCAGATAAAAAGTATTCTTAATTGACTTAGTTAATGGTCAGTAATGGGGGCTGGATGAGCCTCGCAGCCAGTTTCTGTTCAGCTCCCTATTAAAACTCTTTACCCTTTTTCCTTTTCCCCCTACCCCACCTCAGAAAGTTGAGTGTGTGCCTTTTTAAGGCCGCTTCAGTGCCTCAAACCCCCATCATCTAGTTTTGCTTCTTTTACCCAGTCATAGATGTCAATGTCCACATCTTTTTCCAACAGCATGACCACGATCTCCGTGTAGCCGCCCATGCTGGCCAGGGACAGTGCGCTCTCTCGCTCCTTTGCCAGGATGTGAGGATCAGCGCCCTTAAAATAAAAAATAAGACAGAAAAGAAAAACCATTATGTTCCAAATCCAAAATGTGAGGACTCATAGGGGCTTCCCCCCTGAGATGAGCTCAGATCCAAGGTCAAAGCATCATAGAATAGGTTGCCTGGTCCATCCCCTATACCATGGGTGTCTGACCTGCCCTTGTCCAGTGATGGAGATTTCACCACCTCTCCAGATAAAATTGTTTCAGTGCTTGACTACCTGTACACTAAAAAAAAGTTCTACCCAATATCTAATTTAAATCTCCCCTGCTGTCACGTAAACCCATTGCTACTTGTCCTTCCCCTCACAGAGATACAGAACTGTTTACTATAACCTCCATTTCTGTTATGTAAAGACTACTCTCAAGTCATCTTCAGTCTTTACTTTTTCTGGCTAAACAAACCTAACTCCTTCAGCCTCTTCTTGGAGGTTGCAGCAGTCGGACTTCAGTTCCAGGCCCCATGACAGCCAAAACCAGGCTCTTAGTAGCCCTTCTGCACTGCCTAGTTATGAGAAGGGCCACATGTTGTTCCAGCTGCCTTACCAATTCCAGCAAAGAACGGACAGTTTCAATCTCCCCAAACGCTGCTGCCCACATGAGACACGTGAACCCTCGCTCGTCAGCTGCATTGATCAGGCTGTTGTCTGAAAATAAAAAAAATCACAAATAAAACAAATCTTCAGGTAATCTCACATGCACTGATCCCAAGGGTTTCCCCAAACCCAGTCCTGGGGAATATCACTAAGGCTATTCTTCAGGATCTCCACAATGAATGCACATGAGCCATCTCTGCATCCATGCGGAATGAGAACTGAGTAAACAGACATCTGTTGGTTAATCGGACCTGAGGGAGGGTTTCAAGAACTGAGCTGGTTCCAAGGTAGCAATAGAGAACTGAATATTCAGGCTTCCTCATGCACTTAAGCAAGAGACATAGCTCCCCCCCAAGGAGCTTTTATGAAGCCCTGATCCCCCACCCAGATCACTGTTCAATCCTTGCTTTCCCCTACATCCCAACCCCCACAGCGCTCTAGTCTAAGTTTTACCTTCCTGAGCAATCAATTTGGAACCCAAGGTTTTCAACCACAACACAAACTGGTCTTCAGTCATCACCAAATGTACATAAAACCAGTATTAAAGGAGAGGCCCATAATGCATTGTGCTAAGAGTTAGAAAGGCAGGATGGGACAACAGGAAGCCAAGTTAGCAACACTACAGGTTTCCAATAGCCCTGGCACTCATCAGCATATCAGATGTTTGGCTGAACAACAAGAGGGGTTGTGAGTTCACACAGGCTACTCAGCACTTGTTTAGACCAGTGATCTGTTACCTGTTTCTTTATAAAAGGGGCTTTCACTAGCTTAACTTCATTGGGTGAGACAATCTTGGTTATAAAATAACTGAATAAGGGGCTCCTAGCATCTGTGGTTTAGACAAGGGCATGGAAGGGAGAGTCATGCAAAATTCAACCAACCTTTTCGTAGGTGACCTTCCAACAGAGTTAGCTCCCCTTGTGCTGCCAGCTGATGGATGGATAAAGCTAACATGAAAAATCAGAAAGGTGAAATTAGTCCTTACCTGATAATTTCCTTTCATTTAGATCAATAGATCAATCCAGATGAATGGGTTATGCCCATCAACCAGCAGATGGAGACAGAGAGCAACAGGCTTACTCTTTATAGGCACTCAAATAGTAACTCCTCCTGAACAATTAACTCTGATATAGAGCCACCAAAGCAAATAAAAACAAAAAATTGCTTACCTTATAAAGGACCTGCTCTAAGTAATTTGAGTTATTTTGTTCTTCATCCTTTGGACTATATTAGAGTTTCACTCCTATAAGACACACATGCTGACACCATCCTGCCTGTAACAAGCTAACTGTGGACAGGCTGAATTCAAATTAATATCTGAAACTGCATAACTTTATATACCAACCTTTTTTTCCCACCAATAAACTTCCAGCAGAACACAGAAGCTAAAGATGGAAAAAGACAGACAATGAAAACTAGAGAACCCATGCCTACACAGCAGCAGTACGAGTCATATGGCTCTTCAGCATCCTCAAAGACTGCAGAGAAGTTACAGAAATGTGAAGTTTGGCAGAACAGGGAGGGTCCTGGAAAGCTATTCATTAGGTCAGGACACTGCCTAACCTGCTCTCAACACCTCAGAGGCAAAGGATGCCTCCTTCCTGACCGCCATATCCAGGTGGTAATGCTTGGAAAAGGAAATAAGGATCAGGTTGCCATCTTACAAATATCGGACAGAGACGCCACCTGCATTTCAGCCCAGATGTAGCCTGAGCTCTCGTGGTGTCACGGGTCAGGAGGGCTGGGATTTCCCCCAGGAGGAATAGGGCCAGACTGGGTCTTCTGCCTATACTAGCTACCTCCCCCACAGGCTGAGTCCTTGGGTTCTGGTGGCCAGCAGGATTTATCTGGAGCTGGATGAGCAGAGTGCATGGCTGAAGCTGGAACATTTCACAGGCTGGGAACTGAATCAAGGTATCAGCCGGGAGCTGGAAGAAGGAACACTGGGAACAAGGACAGGCTTGGACCAGAAGACAAGGCCTGAGACAGAAAACAAGGGTAGTGTCTGGGATATCAGACAAGGGACTGGACAAGACTAAGCCTGGACTGGGCAGGGCCAGGTCAGACCGGACAAGACTAGACAAGGAAAGGAAAGGATTAGACAAGGGCAGGATTAGAACAGGCAACAATAAATAAGGCCTAAACAAAGCACAAGGCTGGCTAGGCAAACCTAGAAGCCCAAAGGCCGCAAAGCAGAACAGGGAGGCCACAGAGCAAGGCAGGAGGCCAAGATAGGCCACAAAGCAGGAAAGCAAGGCAAGGAAACACAGATGGCCAGGTCAAGGAGCCACAGTGACTCAAAGGGAAGGTGGGAATGGACAGGCTGAGTTAAGGAGGGTCACTGATGACCTCTGCTGGTGGGGAAGCTGCATAGCAGGCAGAACCATGACACATGGAATGAGCCCTATCCTGCCTGGGAAGAGGAAAATATGAATCCACACAAGCTGCTGTGATAACTAACTTAATCCAGCGAGCTATTGTAGATTTAGTAGCTCCCTCACCTTTGTGCACTCTAGAATACAAGACGGATGATCAGACCTCCTGAAAGCATTAGTGACCTTAAGATAACACAAAAGAATCCTTCAAATGTCTGACATATGAAGCAATTTATATTCCACTACGTTAGTAAGATCACTGAAAGAGGGTAGACACACTGCCTGGTTCACATGGAAGGCCAAAAACATCTTCAGCAGAAAGGAAGGGACTGAATGTATCCTGACCACATCCTTAGTTAACAAAATTGGCTTTCTGCAAGAAAGCACCTGTAACTCCCAAACTCCATGAACAGAACAGATCACCTCAAGAAAGACAGTTTTCAGGGTAAATAGTTTCAGAGAAAGCCATTTAAGAGGCCAAAATTGAGTACCCACCAAAAAGGTCAAAACTAAATTCAGAACCCGAGAAGGTACAGGAGATTTAAGCAGAGGTTTGATATGCTTAATGCCTCTCAGAAATCACGATACATCAGGATGTGAAGACAAGGGTCTACCTAAACTTTGACCTCTAACACGGAAGAGCTGGCACCTGTACCTTCAATGAACTGAGAGCTAAACCTTTAGACAGACCCTCCTACAAAAAACCCAGAATCTGCGATACTGAAATTTTACCAAGAACGCACTGCTTTTCAGATCACCAATGCTCAAACGTTCTCCACACCCTCTGATAAGCCAAGGAAGTAGAAAACATTCTGGCCCACAAGAGGGTAAGCCACTACTACCTGAGAATATATTCCCTTTATTAATCTCGCCCTCTCAAGGGCCAAGCTGTAATACAAAATCGATCTGGATCCTCATGAAGTACCAGGCCCTGTGCTAGTAAACCCAGATCGAATGGAAACCTCAAGGGCTTTCCTCAAAGTAATCATATAGTCCCAAACAAGGGACACCTTGGCCAATACAGCACAACTAGGATCACCAGAACTGGATGCTCCACTATTCTCGGAAGAATGCTGCCCATCACGGTCCACAGAGGAAACAAGTACAGTAGACCATCTATCGGCCAGACTTGAACCACAGCATTGATCTCTGTCAAGAAATTCTCCTCTTTTCTGCATCCACCTTAGGGATCCAGAGCCTCCTCCATCAATGGATAAAGCTTTACCATAGCCCTACCGACTTTCAAGCCTGCTTCTGGGAAGTCACACTCCTGGCTAATCAGCTTCTGAATAATCTTAGGCAACAAGAAGGCACTAGGAGGAAACCGCAGCCCATCCAGGACTGGATTCACTCCATTATCCGACTCTTCCTGAATCTTAACTCCTAATTCCTTCAACGCTTGAGGAATGAGTGGATGCAGCTCCACCTTTGTAAACAGGCAGACCATACGAGGGTAATCCCCCTTCCTTCACCGGACCCTCATCCAGATCAGGGACATCCTTGCTTGTATCTGGATCAGCATTCAGAATTACCATCCGGGTCCATGTCTCGGTCCACCCCCAGCGGGGACACCGCATCGTTCTGCATATCGGAGTCATCCAAATCCCTGGGGTCATCCTCAGCTTCCACACAATAAAGACCCAGCGCCTCAGGAAATCTACAGAACCTCCCGCCAAAACCATCCTTGGCCTCTTGGTAAGGGGCACCAGAATGCCGCTCTCTGGATCTCTCACCTCCCATTTTCCTTCCTGGCCAGCAAGGCTCTATGCATTAGCAGGACAAATTCCAGAGAAACCTCCTCCAGATCCTCAGCTCCCAGAGGAAGCAGCCTGTCAGAGATCGCTCCCCCACCCTGTTCCTCCTCAGCCACCTGCACCACAGGAGATAGCGGAGGAAGGGAATCTCTGACCTCCCTACCAGCTGGAGGGCCCTGGAAGCGATCCCCCGCGGGCACAGCCGAAACAGTGGACCCTCCTGGGACCACAGCCGCAACCCCGCAGAACGGGACGCCCTCCTTTCCTGCGATCCTCCCACAGTGGTTCTCCTCTTTCCCCACCCCCCGACACTCAGCCAATGCAACAGATCGGGAATCAAACCGGGCGCACCAGAGTCCACACGCCCTGCATACGGTCGTGCGTGACTTAGGTGCCATTGTATACACGGTCAAACGCGGTCACTCAGCAAAAAACACAGCCCAAACTTGCCAACACTGAAGTAGGCCACACGTGGCTGCCCCGCTGAGCCACGCAGTCACGTAGGCCCAAGAGGCACATGGCAGCCCTCACACTGCAAGAATGTCCCCGCCGGGAAAATAAGATGTGAGCTCTGCTTGCTCCCCTGCCTGCTGACCCCAGCAGCTCCCGCCTGCTGAATGCCCCCATCGCCGAGCCTCAGGCAATCTCCAAGCAAGGACATCTTTCTCTTTTTTTTTTAAACTTAATTTAGAAAACACACAAAGTACTTCCCTATTCGGAAAACAGAGGCTCACAGGAGGGGACCTCAGAGGAAGAAAGGGAGTCAGTCCCCTGACTATCAAGACATTAGGAAGCAGCAGGCTATACAACAGTCTGGGGTTCCCAACCACCCTGGACGCCTGGCTCAACCCGAGGGATAGTCCACAAAGGTACCTAGCACCTCGGGGAGCATCTCGAATCCAAAAACCTAAATAAACTAAAAACCCTGTCAGAACTTCAGGTTTGCATCTCTACCATCTGCTGGAGACAGAGAAATACTGAGGGACTGCAGGTGACACTCTCGGATATGTAGCGGTGCCTCAAAAGTTTTGTTCTCTGTCTCCATCTGCTGGTAGGGATGCAAAACCCACTTGTCTGGACTGATCTGGGTATGAATAGGAACACTGAAGTTCCATCTACAATCTCAGGAGGCCATTCTCTTTCCTAAGAACATAAGAAATTGCCATGCTGGGTCAGACTAAGGGTCCATCAAGCCCAACATCCTGTTTCCAACAGAGGCCAAAACCAGGCCACAAGAACCTGGCAATTACCCAAACACTAAGAAGATCCCATGCTACTGATGCAATTAATAGCAGTGTCTATTCCCTAAGTAAAATTGATTAATAGCCATTAATGGACTTCTCCTCCAAGAACTTATTCAAACCTTTTTTGAACCCAGCTACACTAACTGCACTAACCACATCCTCTGGCAACAAATTCCAGAGCTTTATTGTGCGTTGAGTGAAAAATAATTTTCTCTGATTAGTCTTAAATGTGCTACTTGCTAACTTCATGGAATGCCCCCTAGTCGTCCTATTATTCGAAAGTGAAAATAACCGAGTCACATCTACTCGTTCAAGACCTCTCATGATCTTAAAGACCTCTATCATATCCCCCCTCAGCCGTCTCTTCTCCAAGCTGAACAGCCCTAATCTCTTCAGCCTATCCTCATAAGGAAGCTGTTCCATCCCCTTTATCATTTTGGTTGCCCTTCTCTGTACCTTCTCCATCGCAACTATATCTTTTTTGAGATGCGGCGACCAGAATTGTACACAGTATTCCAGGTGCGGTCTCACCATGGAGCAATACAGAGGCATTATGACATTTTCCGTTTTATTAACCATTCCCTTCCTAATAATTCCTAACATTCTGTTTGCTTTTTTGACTGCTGCAGCACACTGAGCTGACGATTTTAAAGTATTATCCACTATGATGCCTAGATCTTTTTCCTGGGTGGTAGCTCCTAATATGGAACCTAACATTGTGTAACTACAGCAACGGTTATTTTTCCCTATATGCAACACCTTGCACTTGTCCACATTAAATTTCATCTGCCATTTGGATGCCCAATCTTCAAGTCTTGCAAGGTCCTCCTGCAATGTATCACAGTCTGCTTGTGATTTAACTACTCTAAATAATTTTGTATCATCTGCAAATTTGATAACCTCACTCGTCGTATTCCTTTCCAGATCATTTATAAATATATTGAAAAGCACCGGTCCAAGTACAGATCCCTGAGGCACTCCACTGTTTACCCTTTTCCACTGAGAAAATGGACCATTTAATCCTACTCTCTGTTTCCTGTCTTTTAACCAGCTTGTAATCCACGAAAGGACATCGCCTCCTATCCCATGACTTTTTAGTTTACGAAGAAGCCTCTCATGAGGGACTTTGTCAAACGCTCATCTTCACTATTCCCAAGAGACAGCCTATGAAAGTCCTCTAGGGAATCCTCCAAATAACAGACATCCTTTTCTACCTCCCTGTTCTCCTTCACCCTGAGCCTGAACACCCGTTGCCTACAGCGGCAGAAGCTGTAGGCAACGGGTGTTCAGGGGCAAGTCCCGGCCCTGTTCCCTACCCCATACAGAAGGCCTGGTGCCCCTTAAAAAATTCACATTAAATGGCTGTCGAGGATAATGAAGAAACAACAGTGCAACAGTCTGTGGTACAGCTGATTGAGAAAGTACACTCACATTTATTTCCAACAGGGCTTAAGGAAAGGGGGTCCAAATTTCCCTTCACTCCTAAAATGGCCACCGGCACGCCATTCAGCCACAGGGGCAAAGAAACGTGATGCAGTATCACCAGCTGCGGACCCCCACCCCCCCACGCCTATGAATTCGGCACTCCGGAGGTCGTGTTCCCCCCCCGCCCCCCCCCCCGTGCCTTCTGACACTTACAGCAATGTTTGGCATTGGCCTCTGTTTGCATATTTCTAAGGATGCAAGCACTGCACAATGCGGCGCATTTCCTGCACTCAGCCACTATTACAAATGATGCATGTGACTTGTGGACTCTGTAGGGGAAAAAAAACCAACTTAAAATGTTTCCCCTACTCACCCAGGGCTCAACCTCCAAAATAAAGCAAAGAAGTTCCCCCATCCAGTCCTGTGGTCGCTAAAGACTCCCTTCCTCAATCTACCTGTTCTGCTTTTTTACTTTACAATTCTGACTTAAAGTGGCAGCACCTGAAAATGCAGGAACAGCCTGGGAGACAGCAAGAGTGTGTGGGGGGGGGGGGGGGGGGAACATTGCTCTCTGCTCTCACGGAAATGGTTAAGGAAAATTGGATTCAAACAGCATCCGACCGCCCTGACTTTTAGGGTCTGGTAAACTGATAAGCATGGGGGTAACCTGCACAGGGCAGCTGATACTGGCATAAGCTTGCTGGGCAGACTGGATGGATCCTTTGGTCATTTTCTGCAGTTATTTTTATGTCTGTTATGTGGAAGGAAAAAGTAGCCCCCCAGGAAGCCCTGTAGTTCTGCCTCGTTCAACTGAGGGAGGGAGCACAAGGGCTGTCTCCCCAGAAGCCAATTCCACTTATTTCTTTTTTTTTAGGTTGTCAAGAACCCTGCACAGGGAAGGAAAATCTTTCACCTCGGGAGCCTCAATCAAATTTCAGCCTACTAGTCTGTAGCCCCCAGCACGGGACGCTAGCCTACCATTTGCTAGAGACACACAATACTGGCAAACTGGTGTCAGCACAGGTGCCTATATAAGGAGTGACATTAGCAAGCCTCTTGGATCTCAGTCTCTATCTACTCGTTGGTGGTCATAACTGATTCATCTGAACTGGTCTCACTGGTTGAAGAGAAAAACCATTTTAGAAACATTTTATCCTGTTCAGTAAAGCAGTAGCTGTAGAGAGCTTCAATAAACAGATCATTTCTTTTAGTATTATATTGAACATAAGAACATAAGCTATGCCACACTAGGTCAGACCAAGGGTCCATCAAGCCCAGCATCCTGTTTCCAGCAGTGGCCAATCCAAGTCACAAGTACCTGGCAAGTACCCAAACATTAAATAAATCTCAAGCTACTATTGCTTATTAATTAATAGCAGTTTATGGAATTTTCCTCTAGGAACTTATCCAAACCTTTTTTAAACCCAGTTACACTAACTTCTGTAACCACCTCCTCTGGCAATGAATTCCAGAGCTTAACTATGCACTGAGTGAAAAATAATTTTCTTCAATTTGTTTTAAATGAGCTACTTGCTAACTTCATGGAGTGCTCCCTGGTCCTTCTATTATCTGAGAGAGTAAATAACTGATTTACATTAACTTGTTCAAGTCCTTTCATGATTTTGTAAACCTTGTTTTTTCAGATTGCCATCAATAGCATTTTCCAGCAGATTAAGGAATTTTTTTACTTCTGAGGAAAACAGGAAAACAATAGGTGGGTAAAAAAAATAAAAAATAACCTACACATTTGTTACTTTTTTTTTTTTTTTCAACTGCTGACTAGATAGTGATTTCCGTGTTTTAAAATAAAAATCAAAATGTACATTTTCAGAAATCACTTGAAACATTTATCTAGTATGCAGGCATCTGATTTGACCATGTGTACCTCCAGCACTTGTATAGAATGTAAAATTGGATCGGACTTTTTTTTTTAAGAGGTGTTAATCAAAAACAGTACCAGACCTGGAAACAATCATAAGTGCTCCTGCACTGGAAATGAATCCAAACCTAGGCAGGGCAATTTTCAAAGGTAGCGTTTTACTTTCACAAACAGCCCTTTCAAAATATTGTGCAACCAGTGCATGCATGGGATGGAGTCTGGGCCAGGGTTGGGACTTCCACGAAAACTTTATTTTAAAAAGTATGCATGTACATTCTTTCAGCAAACTATGCACATCAAATAGCAGCAGTAATTATGCACGTGTGTAGTTTTTGCTGGGATAATTTTCAAAGCTGTCTTTTGCCAACTGACAAACACGATGTTGCAGAATTACCTCTTAATAAGCCAGCAGCACTAAGCAATTTCCCTACAGAAAAAACATGATAAATTCTTTAGTATATCTGGCCCTTAGTGAGAAAAATGTAGTAATTTCAGAATATGAAATCATCAGCTCTTCTCAGCTCTCTGCCAAAGAAGCTAACAGCAAACAAGGCAGTGGCATATAGGCTAGTAGCCAACAAAGGGACCACTGGGGCAATGAAGTTAGCATTTTCAGGTTGTTCTTCCATTTTCCTGTATTTCTCTAGAAGAGCTCCAGGGTAGCAATTCCAGCTCCAGGGAAGCAATTCCTGAAGCAAAAGACATTCCCCAGGGGAAATTTGCAAGAAATGGGTCTAGTGAAACACCTGTTTTCTGCAGATTTCCAATGAACCTGACAAACATGGGACAGTGCCACGCAATAAAGACTGCCTTTCTCCTGCAGGTATTTGCAGATCACCTGCCCGTAGGTCTCTCGAGCCCCTTCCTTGTTCACTCTTGCCACCCAAACTGTGCTGGTCAGCAGGCTCAAGGATACTTACAGTCGACGGTAGCCGGTAGAGCGGAGATCTCGTTCTTTCGCTGCCTGTTGGTCAAGGTGGAGTGCTTCAATGAACTGCCAACTTTTTTTAAAAACAGAAACACCACCATTAAACTTAATTTAAGCTGTAACTTGGGTTGATAAGCAGAAACACTGTTAACAAGTAAACATAGTGAAGATACTTTATAAAGTAACAGGAAGATTCTTCTCAGCATCTGCTTTCTTCTGTCTGTATTTCACAGGGCAAAATTACCATTATAGGTAAACCATTTATAGTAGAAGCACTCTGAACACCTAAGAGCTGCCCAGTGAATAAGTTCCACGAAGAAGACTTTTTGCTAGGCCTGGGTTTTGAACTTACATCCCGCTGCATGGTAAGATTTATAATGCATGCAGCTTCCATGTAAAATCAGCCTGCAGGTACCATAATGCAACAGGATTGCAGGGTGGGGTGGTGTTAGAAATACAGGGCTGACCTAAAATCTCACTCCTAAAACTGAGTCAGGTGGTATCTCTCTGATGCCTATTACAGAAAAATATATTGACTATGATATCACAACCATGAATGAACCAAGCCAATACCAACAAGCAGAAGTCATTTGAGATTCATTTCCAAGCAGGAAGAAAAAAATATCACCAGGACTTAAATTTAAAACAATTTATAATGGAATATGTTTAGCCAGCTTTAGGTAAATATTACTTCTTATTTGTCTGAGCTTTTGAAATACTCGTATTTCACGATGTGCTTGCTTGTGAAAACCAGACTTTATGATTTCCCCTCATGTCATGGTTTACCACTGTGTACAGGCATGCCCTGCTCCAGGTCTGGAGTTACTTCGTCCTGAGTGCACGGGTACAGATGGAGAATCACAGTGCTCCGCTCATCTTCACTGCGGAGGTCTTCAGTCAGCTCCCCACTGCTGCCACTGTCCATGAGACCCTGCTCAGGTTGAAGCACACCGAACTCTTTATCTTCCATTGCTGTAATTTCTGGCAGAGAGGGAAACGAATCAGAGAACGATGGAAGAGGGTTATCTTCTTTAAGAGAGTGCACACTAACAGCATTCTACAAATACTATAATATTGCAATCCAGGATATTTCTTTTTGAGAATAGAACTCGTACTGCATCGGTTTCCCAAGTTTTCTTATATCACGAGAGACGCTAACACTTCAAAGTACCAGAATGTAATCCTTGAAATGCCGGAAGGTGGAAGATAAAAAATAAAGAAAGAAAGAACACTATCAGGGATAGTCCAATTAAAACTTGAACTTTTCTAATAAATGCTACCTATTTTATGTTCTTACTTCTTGCCCCCACTTCACGTGCCACATCGCAGTGGCTGACATTGGTTTATAACCATCTTGCTGAAGCAGAAATAGGCAAACTGAAGCCAGAGAAATTCAGCAACAGCCCTACCAGAAATGTCAACAGGATGGGCTAATCGCACAGCTTCAATCTGCAAATCTTGCTGCTGTTGCTGCACCACAGCTGTAAAATATCTTTTTTTTTTTCAAAATGTTAGCAGTTTTCACATTCCCACCCTGACGGCATCTAGCCTCACTTCTGAGCAAGCCACTGGATGCAGAGGCGTTTCACCAGAGCGCCAGGTACCTACCAAGAAAGTTTAGGTGTTCTCTCTCACCAGCTCCAAGTTATCAGAGCAGAGAAAGACTCATTGCATACCCCGGACTCAGCAACCCACAGAGCGCTCAGACAAGCTCCAAGCTGTCATTGCACTACATCAGGAGCTCACACCCAGCATGCCACTTCCGGAAAGTCCGCAATTGTAAACTGCCTCCTGATTGGCCACGTTTGCAAGACGCCTGGATTGGTCCAATAAGCCCTCTACCCTGATTGATCCCTATTTCCCGCGCCCCGCCTTCATTAAATTGTAAGGTGGAGCGCGGACAGCGATCTGCATCTATTAGTCAACATTTCTCGACGGAACCTCTCTTGAATCTGCCCCAAATTTCTGTGATTACAGGCCCCCTTTCTGTAAAGAAGACCTTCCCAGGCCCTCCTACTTCCTATCATGGCCCCTTGTATTTGCGTTTCTTTTTCCTGTGGTGTCTAAGAATGACGGTCAAGGAAGCAGGTGTAGGTGGCCGGCAAGCAGAACAAAGTGCCGTGGGAGACTGCTTTCTGTATGTGAAATCCGCCTGATGTATCTTCAGCATAGGGGCACAACACGCAGGGCTTATTGCTATGGAAAATGTCTCATGCTACTATTGTGGAAGCCTGTCAGCTCTTTAAATGTTTCTGCCCTAGCCTCGCTTCCCCCTTTTAACTCCAGGGAGTAGACTACGTTGCGAGTTAGAGCTTGGCGTGCGCGAGGTCAGTTTGGGTGCCTCGGTGCAGGATTAGCACGAATGATTCAGACAGGTCATACAGGTAACAAGCAGATGAACAGATAGCTCCTTCCATGAAGAGTTTACGGCCCAAGTGATATCCTATAGGAGCATTCGTGGGAAGGGCGGTTGAGGAACGAGTATGTGATGATATAGCTCTCAGGGGTGGGGATGGGGGCCAGGAGAGGGCACGTGGGTTGTATGTTTGCCCTTGGCCTTCTCGTTGGCAGCTGAAGAGAAGGGAGAGGGGCGGAACTTTATTTCCAGCCACGTGTGTGCACCCGGATGGCTTTGCGCGCTGCACCCTGGCGCGGCTTGGCGAATGAACCGGGGCGACGGAGCCTCTACCCGCCCCCCACCGGCCATGGAGGAGCAGGAGATACAGCTGAAGGTGAAAAAGGGTGAGTGTGGGGCTGGAAATAAGGATGGACGCCGAACAGTTAGACCGCCAAATCAACTACGTTATTATCATCATTGCCAACTGGCTTCATTTCAGCCGGTTTTGCTGAGCTCACCCCGCATGGATGTGTTCCTGTGTTTAGGGAGGTTTTTTCGGTAAAAAAAAAAATAGGACTGGCTCCATCTGGTCAGCAGAAAAGCAGCTATTCTGTTTATAGAATATATGGTGTTTTATGACAATAACAATGGCCATATACATAGTGAATGAATAGATGACGGTAGAAAAAAGATCAGTTGGGCCATTTAGGCTACCCAGTTATTTCTGCCCACACCGCTAAGGATATATGGCAGCTGCCAGCCATAGAGGATAACCACATGTAGGATATTGCTCTTTATCCAAGTCATTTTATTTTCTTCCGCTTTGGTTCTATGTTGTCCTGAGTAGAAGACTTGCAATAATGTGTATGTTTTGCTATTCAGTTACAGACAAGTTGACAGAGAGCATGTATGTGCTAGCAAATGAGCCCTCTGTGGCATTGTACCGGTTGCAGGAACATGTGAGAAGGTCACTCCCTGAGTTAGCACAACACAAGGTGAGTCTGGAAGTGATGGGCATTCCCTAATGAGTAAATTTTCAAAGTAGTTACACGTGTAAAGTTACAAACTGCATAAGCAGCTTGTATTAGCATACATGCTCTTTTTTAAACATGTGGATAATAGAAGGATTAGGGGGCATTCCATGAAGTTAGCATGTGGCACATTTAAAACTAATTGGAGAAAGTTCTTTTTCACTCTGCGCACAATTAAACTCTGGATTTTGTTGCCAGGGGATGTGGTTAGTTTAGTTAGTGTAGCTGTGTTTAAAAAAAGGATTTCCTAGCGTTTAGCCAGATGGACTCAGGACCAATGGGTATTGTGCTTTCCTGATAGCAGATGGGAGATGGAGTCAGATTTTAAAACTGACATCACCCTACATATACCCGTGCAGCAAGCTTAGCTCTTCAGTATTTCTCAGTCTCCATAGCAGATGCGGACACTATCCAAAAGAGAATAGTGTAACATTTACAAGAAAGAAGAAAAAATGTACCTTTTAAGAAGAGAGCCCTGCTTCTCCTGCGGTGAAACCTAAGGGTCCCTCCCACAGTCGAGACTTTCCTGAGGTGATTCTCGATATCCCTCAGAGGTGAGCCTTGGACCAGCAGCTGATTCCCGGTGTGGACTTAGCCCCCAGGGAGTTTGAAAAGCAGTAGGTGCAGATTCGAGCGTGGTGGTGAAGGTATTCCCCTCTCCCCCTGCAGCTGGCGACCGCCTGGCATGCGACCGGTAAGCGCCGAGACCAGGTAAGGTAGAAACCTTTACTTTTAAGTCTCCAGTCTCCAAGGCTGGAATAGCCATACCGATCTTCCTCCCGACGAGGTTTTAAAATCGGGGTGAGCAGCCCTTATTTGGCTAGGCCCCAATTTGGTACGAGGGTCCACACACGTGGAGACCCTCCGGGGGGGGGGGGGGGGGGGTGTCGCCATCTTGCCATTGGGGTCATCTGCACCATTTTCCCCCCTTGACTGACGGTACGCATGGGGCAGGCCGGAGGGCCGAGGCGCCTAACTTGAGCGCGCCCGTAAAGGCACACGCTTAGCTGTGCGCACATCTGAGCTGTGTGCACAGTGGCGCGCACAACTGTGTTACACGCACATCTAACATTTAACTATTTAAAATTAAACTTTAAAATTAAAGTTACACGCACATTTAACATTTAACTATTTAAAATTGCCTACTTAACAGTCATTTAACAGAGGACATATTATATAACCGTTGCAGTCGATATACGCTACTAAAGTCCATTGTAAAAAGGGGAACACACACATACTATTCAAAACACAAACAAGGTTATTTATTATTTGTTAAATATTATTGATATTTCACTGTTCCTTGTAATAATGTTCATTGGTTGATTGTTATTGTTCAATGTTCTATGTAAAAAACCCCGGTCTAACCTCCCAGACCAGGGCAACCTTTTTGTTACTTGTAAACCGGATTGATTTGTATTGCATACAGGAATTCCGGTATATAAAAATTAAAAATAAATAAATAAATAAATCTGCACGCATAACTGCAGTGTGCACAACACGCACATCGGAGTCGGGTGCGCATAAAGTCTGTAGACTGTGCGCATAACATCTGTGCATCCGGCGTGCACAACTAAGCGCATCCGCGCGCATGCCTCCATGCACGGACGAGTTTGAAGCTCTACATGTGCGCAAAGATGGCACCGCCATCCAAGAAGGCCAAGGGACACTTCCTTTGCCCAGCCTGCCACTTAAGAACCGCACAACCGGAATTAGATACCCTCCTAGGCCAGCAGTGTGAACAGGCTCAAGGGGAACCAAAACAAGACCTCCTACAGCCAGGAGAGGGATCCGGAACCACTGATGATGGCACCCCGGCTTCCACTACAACCCCTCCTCGGATCAACATGGACCCAGGAACTTTCTCCTGGGTGAAATTTTTTAAAGGGATGCAAACGTTTGTCCAGGCACAACCAGCCCCTGCTGTGCACCCGACTCAACCCCTGCCGGAAGCACAAGCCCTTCCCAGCACCTCCCGAGTTCCTCGAGACAATCCTCTCCTAACCAAGAGCCTCCCTGATGGGGATCCAGACACCTCAGAAGACGAAACTGACTCCCTGGAAGAAGGAGAAATTCCCCCAGGGATTGAGCCATACCGAACCATGCTCCGATTCTTCCACAAGGACGAATTACCAGCCCTCGTGTCCCAGACTCTGAAGACACTGGGTCTTCTAGGCACGTATCCTATAACGGAACCAAAGAAGAACACCATTTTGGTGTACCTCCGTAAGGCCTCATGCTATTTTCCTATGTTGGAACCCATCAAGGAACTGATTGACATGGATTGCTCCAGAGGCCGCTTCAAAGGGGGGTGGGCCCTAGAAGCCCTATACCCACTGGAACCCACGGCTAAGGAACTCCTATGCTTCCCTAAAATGGACGCTATGATCTGTGCAGTCTCAAAGCACACTACAATCCCTGTGAAGGGAGGAGCGGCACTGAAGGACACCCAGGACAGAAGGCTGGAAGCCATCCTTAAGCAGTCCTTTGAAGTATCAGCAGTGATGCTACAGATTGCTTCCTGCTGCACATGGACGCAAGCCTGCGAGGGTGGGGAGCCCACTGTCAGGGACGATGGAACAAAGAAGAGGCGGGATGGAACATACACCGCCTGGAAGCTCGAGCGGTCAGACTAGCCTGCCTACGATTCAGCCACAGACTCTGAGGTGAGTCTGTCAGTCATATTGGACAACGTGACAACCGTTGCCTACATCAACCACCAGGGAGGAACTGAGCAGGTGTCTCTGGAAATAGACCCCCTCATGGCATGGGCGGAAATAAATCTGCAAGGGATTTCGGCCTTCCACATCGAGGGAAAAGGCAACGTCTCAGCGGACCACCTCAGCAGGGAGAGCCTAGACCCGGGGGAATGGTTGCTGGTGGACACGGCCTTTCAGCTGATAGTAAATCGATGGGGTCTCCCAGTCATCGACCTACTGGCAACTCGTCTCAATGCCCAAGTCCCCAGGTTCTTCAGCTGCAGACGAGAACCACAATCTCAGGGAATCGACGCTTTTGTCCAGAACTGGCCAGAAGAAGACCTTCCGTACGCCTGGCCATTACTGGGCAGGATCATCCACAAGATAGAGCACCACATGGGGCTAGTTCTGCTAGTCGCCCCAGACTAGCCAAGAAGACCATGGTACGCAGACATGCGAAGACTACTGGCGGGGAATCCTCTGTGTCTTCCGCCACACAGGGACCGACTTCAGCAGGGCCCGATCTCCCACGACGACCCGGCTCGATTCTCTCTTACGGTATGGCCCTTGACAGGACTAGCCTAAAGAAGCGCAGCTATTCAAAAGCAGTGATTGACACCCTGCTCCGGGCATGCAAGTTCTCCACATCTCTGTCTTGCATACGGATCTGGAGAGTATTCAAAGCCTGGTGTAAAACAGCGGTCTCCTCCTGAGGATGGCCAAGATTCCCACAATCCTGGAATTGATGCCATGAAGAAGGGGTTCTCTCAACTCCTTCAAGGTCCAAGTTGCAGCACTGGCCTGCTTCGGGTCCGAAGGGAACGGTATCAGACTATCAACTCATTCTGATGTGTCTCGCTTCCTGAAAGGAGTTAAGCAACTCCGACTGCCCCTAAAATGGCCAGTACCTCTATGGAACCTCAACCTAGTACTAGACTTCCTAGCAGGGGATTCCTTCAGACCAACACGCAGTCTGTCTCTACGTCTCCTGACCTTAAAGACGGCATTTTTGGTCACAATATGCTCAGCTCGGTGCATCTCCAAACTTCAAGCACTATCCTGTCGGGAACTGTTCCTCAGGTTCATCCTGGGCACCATACAGCAACATACGGTACCATCCTTCCTACCGAAAGTGGTTTCCCAGTTCCATATGAACCAAACCATATCCTTACCATCTCCAGATGAGCACAAGGATTCGGAAGACTCACGGCTCCTTCGCCACCTGAATGTCGGCAGAATCCTAGTCCAGTATATGAAAAGATCAGAACCCTTGCGCAAAACAGATCACCTGTTCTTCACAGTGGGAAGAAACAAGGGGAAGCAGCATCAAGGGCAATCATAGCCTGCTGGATCAAAGAAGTAATCAAGTCAGCCTACATAGAGGCAGGAAAACCATTACCTCTACAGGTCAAGGCGCATTCTACAAGGGCCCAGGCAGTCTCCTGGGCTGAAACCAAGCTGCTTTCATCAGCCGAGATCTGTCGGACGCCAACATGGTCCTCCCTCCCTCCAGGTTCTACTGCCTGGGTGTTAAGGCCAGGGAGGATACAGCTTTCGAAAGGGCAGTACTAAGTGGGCCACGGGCAGCCTCCCATCCTGTAGGGGAGTAGCTTTTGTACATCCCATTGGTCCTGAGTCCATCTGGCTACACACTAGGAAATGGAGAAATTACTTACCTGATAATTTCGTTTTCCTTAGTGTAGACGGTTGGACTCAGCATCCCACCCACGGCTGCTCCAGAAATCGGGAACCTCGGATAACAAATCTAGAGACTAAGCAAATACGGGTAAGCCATGGCCTACCCCTACCACCCTTAGTTGTCTGGTGTCAGCGTTTATTGTTTTAAGTGCACTGGCGGTCTCCAGTTAAAACAAATTTTTTTTATATATATATATATCTCAGTTGAACCAGTTCAAGGATAATCAAGTATTAAGCAAAACTTATCCACACTGGCTTTTCGAAGAGAATACTGAAGAGCCAAGCTTGCTGCCTGGGTATATGTAGGTTGACGTCAGCTTTGAAATCTTGACTCCGTCTCCCATCTGCTATCAGGAGAGCACAATACCCATTGGTCCTGAGTCCATCTGTCTACACTAAGGAAAACAAAATTATCAGGTAAGTAATTTCTCCATTGGATAAGTTCTTGGAGGAGAAGTCAATTACCTGCTATTAATTAAGTTGATTTAGAAAATAGCCACTGCTATTACTAGCAACAGTAACATGGGATAGACTTAGTTTTTGGGAACTTGCCAGGTTCTTATGGCCTGGATTGGCCACTGTTGGAGACAGGATGCTGGGCTTGATGGACATGTTCTTATGTATTTTTTGTTTCACATGCACATTTACCTGTGCAAAAATGGGACTTTCCGGGGCAGGACCAAGGGGTACATGCAAAAGTTGCTATTTTATAAGAAATTTACGTAAATACATTAAGCAGCATGACAGCAACACCGATGAGACATCATATTACACCTATTTTACAGAATCTACATTGGTTGCCGGTCAAGTTTCAAATAAAATATAAAATTCTTACCCTAATCCATTCTTTACTAAATAATACGGATACAACCTGGCTTTGTTCTGAATTAAGACTGTATAAACCTCCAAGGAACCTTAGATCAGCAGAAAAAAGTCTGCTAGAAGTTCCCACAGTGAAAAAAGCAACATTAAACATAACTAGACAAAGGGCCTTCTCAGTAGCGGGCCCTATTATGTGGAATAGTTTGCCTGATCCCCTAAGACAAATACCTAATAGGAAAGAATTTAAAAAAGCCCTAAAAACTTACTTCTTTAAGGAAGCGTTTGGGAACTCTGACTCTACTTAAAATTAGACAGGCTGTGATACAAAGGTTAGCCAGTTATAGTCATACAGAGTTATGCTTTTATTCTAATTTAATTTCGATATGTTTCTTTTTCTTATTTATAAGGTAACGGTTAACAGTTGTCTATTTTTAGTATTTTGTTTTATTGATCAAGATGTTAATGTATATTTTCAGCTTTTTATTATGTCATTTTTATATTTTATTTTATATTTTTTTATTTAAACCAGTTTTTTGGTTTTTTTTAAGAGTTTATTTTTTTGGAAAATTTTGTGAACCGCTTCGGTCATTCATGTAATGGTGAAACGGTATAGAAATGTATTAAATAAAATAAATAAAATAAAATGCAGTTTTACACCTGCTAATTAACTAGTGCAATTGATATAAAGATTTGATATATATAATTGTAATACTTATATTTATATCACTTATACAATATATATATTAAATATAAATATGATTGGCATAAAGAAAGTGGTTTTGGATACATCGGAGGCTGGGGCCATGTATGGAACAGTAAAAGGTTATATGGTAGGGATGTCCTACATTTGGCTGTGACAGGAAAGAGAATGCTAAGTGAAAAATTCAGATCATACTTTATCAGAAAAGGAACAGTAGCTGGAAAGCTATGCCCACAAATGCTCGTAGCCACAAAGCCATAAGTTGTTTTAAGGGAAAGTTAGCATAGCCTCCTTCATGTGGCACTACACAAAATTTTCACAAGTGTAGTTGGGGGCATGTTGCTGGTCAGAAAATGGCTGCACCCAAGAGCTAAGAAAGGGATCTTTAAGCTGGCTTATCAACAAACCTTTTTTTTGTAGTGGGGGTGTGGGGAGGTTATACTGGCATTTGACCAGAAAGAACCAGTTTATTTTCAGTGACTGTCCCTAGAATTTGATAGCAAGAAGTGGTGAAGGAGGGTCATTGAACATAAAATGTGCCATTTGGGCATTAGACCAAAGATCCATCAAACCCAGCATCTTGTCCGATGACCAGTCTGAGTCACATGTAGTAAGCATATCCCAGAAAGTAGATCCATTCCTTATTGCTTATTCCCAGGGATGATTGGTAGCTTTCCCAAGTCTACTTGGTTAAGAATGCTTTATGAACTTTCCTCCAAGGATATGTCTGAACCCCTTTTAAATTCTGCTAGGCTAGTTGCCATCCTCTGGCAATAAAATCCTCAGCTTGATTGTATGCCGAAAGGAAAAATAATTTTTCAGATTTGTTGTAAAACTAACTTTTAGTTTCAAGAACAGTCCCCCAGTATTAATACTATTTGAAAGGGTAAATAATTATTCCCTATTTATCTGTTTCACCAAGCTCGTTATTTTACAAACCTCTGTCATATCCTTTCTCAGTCATCTATTGTCCAAGCTGAAGAGCCCTAACCTGTTTAGCCCGTCTATATGAGGAAGCCATTCCATCCCCTATATCATTTTTTTTTAACTTTGTTTATTGATTTTTGCAGTTATACAAAGTAAAAAAAACAAAATCAACTTTGCACAGTAATATGAGAGAAATATTATAAGAAACATAAATGAAAAAAAGAAAAACCAAAATATCAATAAAGATATACAATTAATCATTCTCTCAAGCTTGAAACATAAAAGAAGGGGGGAGTGGAAATCAAAGAGGAGAACAATAGGAAATTCTAGCATGAATTATGCATATTTAAACTATAAACGGCATAGAGTCTCAACCCCTTTCAACACCTCCGATAAACCTTAGGAAGTCTCTGAGGTAGATGCCCACTTAAGCACTTTGAGGAAGTCCTGCAGTTGGTCTGGACTAAAAAATAAATAAATACATAAATGTAGTAGCATTCAACTCGATTACACATTTGCACAGGTAGCACAACAAGAAGCTCGCACCAAGAGCCTGAGCTTCAGAACGTAACTCTAAAAAAAAGTTCTATACCTTTCTTGTGTAGCTTTGGCTAGGTCAGGAAAAATCCTGACGAAACCACCATGAAAGGAACCATATTTACATTTTTTAAATAAAACTTCATCACCAAACTTAAGTCCTGTTCCAAAATAAAAAAGAAAATCAGCAATGTAGCCCTCTTAGTCACTTTCACAGTTGAGTTTTCGAAAAAGGCTGACAAGTTAGAAAAATCCTCTGCATTCTGAGGTGGAAGTATCTGATTAGGATTTTGCTTATAAGGAAGAAACATATTTATTAAACGTGGGATTTTCAAGATTTCAAGGAAATACCTCTTAAGGGTAAGAAACGGCAATTCACCCAATATTTTAGGAAAGTTAGTAATTCACAAATTTAAATGCCTTGAGTAATTTTCCAAGGATGCCAATCTTCTAAGAGAAGAAAGACACTCATGAACCATGGAAGCATTCACAGTTTGCAATCTTTTAATATCATTCCCCATGGCTTGAATAGATGTTGAATGCTCCTGGAGAATTTGCTGGTAATCATGAGCAACCAAATCCAATTTCAAGAAAACAGACTCCAGTCGCTGGAACTGATCCTGAAATGTCTGAGATAATCTGGCAATCAAATCCCACAGCGAATCCAATGTGACTACCGCTGGCTTACAAATCACAAAAGAGGGCAATACATATATTTCCCGTCGATAGCAGGGCTGAATTAGCCATGCTGTCATGGGAACTGTCCATCAGGGCCAGAGAGGCGGAGCTTCAAAGTGATGTCAGCGCTTTGCTCTGAGACTGCGCTGGAATCGACTCTCCTCAGTCTGTTTTTCCACGCGTGGGATTGCACGCGGAGCTTCAGACCTCCTCAGCATCACCACCTACCTGAAGAGAAAACGTTTTAAAAAAAAAAAAAAAAAAGAGCTAAACATGAAGGAACACGGTAGGAAAGAGGGTCCCCGACCTTCAAGGTTCAAACCCTGCATTTGTGGTAAGGTGATGTCCATTACAGATGGACATGACCGCTGTTATCGGTGTCTGGGCCCAGACTACCCGATGAAAACATGCCTGCAGTGCGGACGGATGTCCCCCAGGGCGCTCCGGCAATGGGCGGACCAGATATTGGCTTTGAAAGTGGCGCGAGGGGGATCGTATGCCCCACCATCTGAAGCCTGCTCTTCCCCAGGGCCTACCGTCCCAACGCCACCGCCGAAGCATCTAGCATCCTCCGTGGAACTCTCTACCTCCAGGCCTGGAGGTGAGCGCCGGCGGAAGAACAAGCCAGAGATGCCCCGGGGTCGAGACCCTACCCGCAAAGCGCACCATAGCCGGGAAGCCTTGAATGCGTCAGAGAGACCAAACACGGGAGTGCACGCTCATGAAAAACCAATGCGCCAAAGTCCCCAACGCACGACGCACCACCTCATTCGCAGATGGCGCCAATCGGGGCACCTTCGCACACTGCGCACAAGCCAAAACCTTCGGAGCCAAAGCAAAAACTCCGTGCGTCGACCACGGCACCAACACGCCTTCCGACGCATGCTCCAGCAACTCAGCCAGAGCCACCATCTAGGCACAAAACCCTGGCACAGACGCCATGTCGCTCAACGACGCATACTGCATCTACACGGGGCTAGGACCCGACGCAGACGCATTTGCTGACGCCTCACACTGCCTCGTCGAGACCCATCGATGCAATCTCCTTTACCGCCCGCAAAGAACACAAAGGGTGACAGGGAGCAACCGATCCATAGGTCTCCCACTAGACCAGCCCAACTCATCTCACGGGGACACCTCCTTTGTCTCTGGGACTGGGGTCACCAGACTACTCGTCAAAATCTAAAGAGGAAAGGGTCCCACTGATGACTTCCATTCCCCCTCGTCATCCTCTTCATTGCTCTGAGTGTTCTCGGACTTGTCCTCGGCCTCTAAGCACCGTTCCACAGGAGATGTACTTCAAGGGCAACTCTCTAAGAAATGGAAGTTGTCCAAGGTATCACACACACCTAAACATCACAGACCTGCACCAGACTCAGATATCCTGCTGGCGGTGGTGCCAACAAACCGTCTGAGAGCACTGCCTCGACCACCCATGACTCCTCAGACACAGGAGGCTTTCTCCAACCTGTCACAAGCTTTATCAGGCTTCTTTGAGGTCATGCAGGCTTCATTCCAGCTTCCTGCCTCCTCCCCTAGTAGTGAGGCAGCATCTCCACAACCATCTGTGCACTCATCAACAACACGCCCGAGGTCACCTTCACCACCAGTCCCGTCTGCTTTACCAATACAGGTGCCACAATCTCCAGACCACCTGCCTCAGCCGGTTTCTCCGGAGGTTCATCAGACATCTCCTGATTCCTCCACCGGATATCCTTCCGACCCGGCAGAGGAACCCGCAGAACCTTATTCCCCGCCGGAAGATCTCACGTATCCCAAATTTTTGAAGAAAATGGGTAAGGTGCTTAATCTCAATATTCAGAAGGTATCAGACCCTAGGGCTGAAACCCTAGGATTATTGAAGATCTTTGACCTTCCAGCGGAACTGACCTCACTGCTGGTGCACTCAGTGCTTGACATAGTCCTCGAAAAATCCTGGGAGACCCCCTTCACGCTCCCAGCAATCTCGAGGAAAACCGACCTCAAATATAAGATGCAAAAATCTCCTTATTACACTCCACCACAATTACCTCATGCTTCTATAGTCGTCAAATCAGCGATGACTAGGGTGAAAAAGTCCAGGCTACATTCTGCGACTCCCCTGGGTAGAGACCTTGGTTCTTTAGACGAATTTGCGAAGCGTGCCTTCCAGGCGACCATGCTGGCAGCCCGCATTAACCACCATCAATTCTACGTTGTCCAATATCTCTTTGAATGTGTTCAATGGATCAAGGACAATTCACAATTCCTGGACCAGACTTCCCCGGGTACTAACCCGATTCAAGACATTGAAGAAGCCATACGACATCTGCTACGCACCGTCTGAGGGGTTCGAGACTTCCTCACGGGCGTCTGCAGCTGTAATTGCAGCACGACGAGTGGCATGGCTTCAGGCAAGTTCAATCAGGGAAGATGTACACGACAAATTGGCCAACTTACCCTGTAGAGGTGACAATTTGTTCAGTACCAGATTTCAGGAGACTGTGGCCCAGCTCAAGGAGCAATCCATAGCAGTACAATCTCTCACCACTCCCTAATCTTACACTTCGTCGCGCAGATATTATGCCCCACCCAGGCGGCAACCTTTCCCACGACTGGCATTTCAACCTTGTGCTTTGTATCGCCCTCCGCCACGTCAGCAAACCCAACAAAACCAGACCCGCAGGGGACGTCGGCGATCTCAACGTCCCCAAACTCAACAACCGACGACTTCAACTAAACCTAATTCGTCTTTTTAAAAAATAGCCATCACAACTGGTATTAGTGGGGGGTATAGCTTCACACATCCAGCAATGGGAGAACATCACATCGGATCAGTGGGTGCTGGACATTGTCTGCCAAGGATATGTAATTCCATTCCTGTGCCTGCCGCACCTCCTTCACCTAATATCCAGAGGGAACAGGTCAAACCTTACCCTGTTGGAGGAGGAGGTGACTTCCTTATTACAGCAACAAGCAATTTGCCGCCTCCCTCCATCCACACAGAATACAGATTTCTACTCCCCCCTATTTCCTCATACCCAAGAAGTCTGGGAATCTCCGTCCTATCTTGGATCTCCGAGACCTCAACAAATTTATAGTCAAGGAAAAATTCAAGATGATCTCTCTCAAATCCATTTTACCCCTGATCCAACCCAACACTTGGATGTGCTCCATAGATCTCAAGGATGCATACACTCATATCCCGATGCATCCTTCCTCCTGGCAATACCTGTCGTTCCAAGTCAACGGCCAGCACTTTCAATACAAAGTACTTCCATTTGGTCTATCGACAGCACCCAGGGTGTTCACCAAGTGAATGGCAGTGGTGGTGGCATTTCTCTGTCAACAGGGATTCATCATTTTTCCCTACCTTGATGATTGGCTGATTGTGGCGTCTACCCCAAACACACTGGGACAACATCTCCATGACACAGTCGATTGCCTCAACCAATTAGGACTGGTTGTCAGTTACCAAAAATCCAACCTACAGCCTACCCAAAAGATCCAATTTATCGGGGCCTCTCTGGACCCAACCAAACAGAGTCTTCCTGCCGCACAACAGAAGACACACCATGCGCCAGCTCTTCAGGCAACTCAAAACCACCAAGTCGCCGACCGCTCGCCAGGTCTTAACAGTCTTGGGGCATATGGTGGCATCGATTCACGTGGTGTCCAACACAAGACTACACATGCGACACATCCAATGGGATCTCAAGCAACAATGGAAACAGCATTCTCAACCGTTAACATGGAAAATATAATTAATAGCAGCCATGACCAGAGAGTTGGATTGGTGGTTACAATGGCCGACACTCACCAAGGGAGCTCCATTCACTCTGTTGCCACACAATGCAGTCCTCCCCACAGACACCTCCCGCAAGGAATGAGGGGCTCATCTCAACCAATTCCAGATGCAAGGCCTCTGGACCCGGCAGGAACAGTCATATCAGATCAATTTCCTAGAGCTACGTGCGATAAATTACGCATTGCGAACCTTTGTCTCCCATCTCCAAGGTCACCGCATCATGGTTTACACTGACAATCAAGTGGCCATGTTTTATATCAACAAACAAGGAGGGTCGGACTCATGGATTCTTTGCCGGGAAGCTCTCACCATCTTACTATGGGCCAACCGTCACTCAATTCAGTTTCAGGCAACTTACCTAACAGGCATAGCCAACACTCAAGTGGACAGGCTAAGTTGTGTTTTTCATCCACACGAACGGTCCCTCCATCATGAGGTAGCAGAGACCATCTTCCACAAGTGGGGAAGGCCATCGATAGACCTTTTCGCCACCGAATCCAACAGGAAAGTGACTCGCTTCTGCTCTGTGTGGCCAAACCTATGCAGGGACGCCCAGGATGCGTTTCTCATACCCTGAACGGAACTACTAATGTATGAGTTTCCTCCAATTCTGCTCATCACACGAACACTACAAAAATGCATGCAGGACGCGACTCAACTTGTACTTGTGGCGCCGGCCTGGCCTCGTCAACCATGGTACACACACCTTCTTCAGCTGTCCACAGAAACACCGTTTCGGTTACCAGATCGAGAAGATCTTCTATCACAGGAGCAGGGAACCTTCTTGCACCCGCTACATGCCTCTCTACATCTCACAGCTTGGAGGTTGAACGGCTCCTTCTATCAGAACAAGGTTTCTCCATCACGGTACAAGAAGTAATATTGGCATCTCGGAAACCATTCACGAGACAGGAGGAGAAATAGCCTAGTGGTTAGAGCAGTGGACTATGAACCAGGAGACCAGGGTTCAAGTCCTGCTGTTGCTCCTTGTGACCTTGGGCAAGTCACTTTACCCTCCATTGCCTCAGGTACAAAAATTTAGATTGTAAGCCCTCTGGGGATAGAGAAATACCTACAGTACCTGAATGTTAACCGGTGTGATATCTCGATTGAGAAAGAATGTCGGTATATAAAAATAAAATAAAATAAAAAATAAAAATTATCAATTCAAATGGAAACGGTACGCAACATGGTGCGAGTCCAAGGGTATTGACCCGCTCACATGTGCACCGGACATGTCATTAGATTATCTGCACACCTTATACGTCGCAGGTCTGGCTACAGCTTCAGTCCGAGTTCACCTCAGTGCGATAGCCAATGGTTTCTTGATTTGTCCGAGGACTAACGCATCTTCGACCTCTGGTCTCCAAGCCTCCAGTACCCTGAAACTGAACCTGGTTCTGGAGCAATTGATAGTACCAATGGACTCTGCGAGTATCAAATTTCTTACCTGGAAGGTTGTCTTCCCGACAGCAGTTACTTCAGCTCGCCAGGTAAGCGAATTACAGGCATTAGTACACTATAGCCCTTATCTCCAATTTTATCATTATAAACTCCTACGCACTCACCCGTCGTTTCTACCAAAGGTGATATCCCAATTTCACCTTAACCAATCAATTGAACTGCCAACATTTTGTCCCAAACCACATCAAAACGAAAGAGAGAAACTTCTGCATACATTAGACTGCAAGAGAGCATTGGCATATTATAAGCAGCGAACCCACTCGCCTACCAGGGTGTCGCAACTCTTTGTGTACTTCAACCCGAATGCTCCGGGACGTCCAGTAGCTAAATGCACCATTTCTAGCTGGATTACTCAATGTATACAATTCTGCTATGACAAACGTCAGTCCAAACTGTCTTCTCACCCTACTGCGCTTCAAGTGCGTGCAGTAGCGGCCTCACTGGCTCATCTCGGACAAGTGCCACCATTGGATATTTGCAAAGCGGCCACGTGGGCCTCTCTTCATATATTCACTTCCCATTACTGCTTAGATCAGCAAACGACGGAAGACGCCAAATTGGGCAGAACACTTCTACAGTCATTATCCACCGATTCAACTAAGTCGACTGTCACTTAATCTTCATCACGCTTCATTCATACAAAGACTAATACATTTTAACTCAGCGTGATATCGAGCTTAGGGCTCCCATGACAGCATGGCTAATTCAGCCCTGCTATCGACGGAAAAAAGCAAGTTTACGGTGAGCAACGGTGTTCCGTAGATAGGATGAATTAGTCATGCTGACCCACCCACCTCCCTGAGCAGTCGACTTTCGCCTTCACGACCACGCTTTATCACAGACTGAGGAGAGTCGATTCCAGCGCTGGAAACCACGCACCAGTCTCAGAGCAAAGCTCTGACATCACTTTGAAGCTCCGTCTCCCAGGCCCTAATGGACAGTACCCATGACAGCAAGGCTAATTCATCCTGCTATCTACGGAAACACCGTTTACGGTAAGCAAACTTGCTTAAATAAATTAATACAGAGCAGTAAGCTATTTTTAATGTTGGTAAGTGCTTGAAACAAAATGTTAAAGCGTCATTCATGATGAAATCCATTGTCAAGTGTACTCTAAGCTATTATTTCTTGATAAGAGTACAACTAGTAGGGCTCAAACCTGTATGCCTCTGCCCACCCATGTTAATCTTAGGCCCCCCCCAAAAAAATTCAGTTCTGGCTATGCCACTGCTTTTACCATGGATACAACCATAGGGATTCTGATATTCTCGGTTTTATTCTCCATTCGTTTCTGAATAATTCCTAACGTTCTATTTGCTTTTTTGATCGCCACTACACATCGAGCTGAGGATTTAAATGCATTGTCCACAAGAACTTGGAGGTCCTTTTCCTGGAGGTGACTACTAATACAGAAACCAGCATTGCTACCTGTAGTTAGAACTATTTTTTTCCCATTTGCATCATTTTGCACTTGTCTACGTTTGCATTTTCTCTGCTGTTTAGATGCCCAGTTTCACAGGGTTCTCCTGCAACTCATCACAATCTCTCATGTTTTAGCAACTTTGAATAATGTTGTCATCTGCAGATTTGATCACTTCACTTGTTACTCCCTTTTCCCAAAACATTTATCAATAAGAGTCTTGCTCATTGCTTCTGTAAAGCAGTGAGCAAGACTGATGAATGGAGGAACATGAGACCCCCATCAAAAATGTTACATCCTGTATTTTTTTGCTTTCCTTCTCAGGCTGACATGCAGAACTGGGAGGAACAAAGCCAGGGGGCCATCTACACTGTGGAATATGCCTGCAGGTAATGAATGCCCTGCCTGCTCCTGGAACTTTAGAGACCCTGCTTTCCTTTGCACATACTCCCTTAGAACAGAAATGACTCCATCTGTGCCCCTGCAAGGGGCTTGTGGAATGAACACAGGTTCAACTGACAAATCAGGGATTTCCCAGCCATTAAATAAAACTAAAATTAGTAAAAACCGTGGGGTAAATTTTAAAAGGTTGCGTGCGGGCGTACATGTGCACGTGCGCTACCCGGCGAGCGCCATACTTTCTTGCGCACAATGTTCTCCGCAGTCTCGGCCAGGAGGCTTCTATGGCTCCACAACTGGTCCGCTGATGTCTCTTCCAAGTCTCAGTTGGGGGCGCTTCCTTTCAAGGGAAAGGAATTTTTTTTTTCTTTGGAGACTATCTCGAACATCTCATTAAGTTCCTAGGAGACAAAGTGTACAAGCTTCCGGAGGACAAGCCTAGGATTTCTAGGTCCTTTGGTCCATCTCGTTCCCGATTTCGGGGTCAGTGCCGTTTTCATCAGGGCAGAATTCCTTCTTTTGCTCCGCGGCAGCCTTCGGCGAGATCCCAGTCTTGGGCTCATTCCTTTTGTGGCCATTGGTCTCCCCGCAACAGTCCCTCGGGGATCTTCCGGCAGTAAGTCTTCCCAATGAAGGTGCACCGACCCACTCCTCCATTCCAGTGATAGGAGGTTGTTTCTCCCTGTTTTTTGAGGAATGGGTCAAGATTACTTTGGACCAGTGGGTTCTAAGCATCATAGAACATGGCTATGCTTTAGATTTTGCTCGCCCGCTACGAGACCTGTTTTTGGTGTCTCCCTGCGGGTCTCAGGCAAAGCAACGTGGTGAACCAAACCCTGTGTCGGTTGAAAGACCTTGGAGTCATTGTTCCGGTTCCTCCAGCCAAATGCAGGACCGGCAGGTACTCAATGTATTTCGTGGTTCCCAAGAAGGAAGGCTCCTTCTACCCGATATTAGACCTGAAGAAAGTGAACAGAGCGCTTCGGGTACCCCACTTTCGGATGGAAACTCTGCAGTCAGTCATTGCTGCCGTCCACACAGGAGAGTGTTTGGCCTCACTGGATCCTGACGGAGGCTTATCTACACATAGAGATCCGCGAGCACAATCAAAGGTTCCTGCGGTTTATGGTCCCAGGCGAGCATTATCAATTCCAAGCGCTCCCATTCGGTTTGGCGACCGCACCCCACATCTTCACCAAGGTGATGGTGGTAGTGGCGGCGGCTCTCAGACAGGAAGGGATCTTGGTTCATCCATACTTGGACGATTGGCTCATTGAGCGAAGTCGGAAGAACTTTGCAAGGTAGCGGTTCGCACGGTTTTGCATAGTCTTCACTCTCTCGGATGGGTCGTCAATTTTTCCAAAAGCCATTTTGTCCCGTCCCAGGTCCTGGACTACTTGGGAGCCCGGTTTGACATGGCTGTCTGCAAGGTTTTTCTCATGCAGGAGAGGATCGACAAGCTGATGTCTCAGATTTGGCATCTGTTGCCCCTGCCGGTACCCAAGGCATGAGATTACTTGCAGGTGCTTGGTTCTTTGGCCTCTACTTTGGAGATAGTCCCCTGGGTATTTGTTCATATGAGGCCTTTACAGAGAGAGTTGCTTTCCCACTGGGATCCCAAATCAGAAGAATTCCAGTTACCCTTACCGCTACTGGACCCCGCCAGAGCCAGTCTCAGTTGGTGGTTGGTCCCCGAGCACATGCAGCACGGAGTGGACCTGCAGGGGCCCCAGTAGTTAATTGTAACAGCGGATGCCAGCCTTTCCTTTTGGGGGGGCAGTTTGCCAATCACAGTCTGCGCAAAGTCAATGGACATGTCAGGAGGCGAAGTGGTCCATAAATCGCTTAGAAACAAGAGCAGTACGCCTGACGCTTCGCAGCTTTCTTCCTCTCAAGTGGTATCAGTCTGTACGGATTTTGTCCGACAATGCGACGACGGTGGCGTACATCAATCGTCAAAGGGGAACCAGAAGCCGTCCAGTAGCCTGGGAGATGGACAAGCTGATGATCTGGACAGAAAACAATCTCACCCCGTTGGAGGCCTCTCACATAACCGGGGTAGACAACATTCAGGCGGATTTTCTCAGCCGACAACGGTTAGACCCCGGACAGTGGGAGCTATCTGAGGAAGCGCTGAGGCCCTTAACTCATCGGTGGGGAGTTCCTCATCTGGATTTGATGGCGACTTGGCTGAACATGAAGGCGGCTCGTTTCTTCAGTCGCAGAAGGGAGCACGGGGCGGAAAGAGCGGATGCTCTAGTCATTCCGTGGCCCCGCAGCATTCTGCTCTATATCTTTCCTCCCTGGTGGACAAGGTCGTAAGAAGAATAGAGACCCACCCAGGGTCGGTCATCCTTGAAGCTCCGGAATGGCCACTGAGGCCGTGGTTCACAGAACTGGTCAACCTGGCGGTGGACGGCCCGCTTTGTCTCAGTCATCTTCCGAATCTTCTTCGGCAAGGTCCAGTATTTTTAGACCAGGCGGCTCGCTTTTGTCTAGCGGCCTGGCTTATGAAAGGAAGCAGTTAAGAAAGAAGAGTTATCCTGACTCAGTCATTTCCACCCTCTGACAGGCATGGAAGACATCTACTTCTCTCACATATGTTCGGGTCTAGAAGGGTTTCAATTCCTGGAATAGTGGTTTGGATGTTTCCCCCGCGCCGCACCACCATTGTTCATATACTTGCCTTCTTACAGGAAGGGTGGAAAAAAGGGCTGATGTACAGTTCTCTCAGAGTCCAGGTTGCAGCTCTGGGCTGTTTAAGGGGTAAGATTGAGGGAGCATCCCTTGCAGTCCATCCTGATGTAGCATGTTTCCTGAGGAGTGCTAAGCATTTGAACCCCCCAGTTCAAGCGGTGTGTCCTTCTTGGAGTCTGAACTTGGTTCTCCTTGGGTTGTGTGGACTTCCTTTTGAGCCCCTCAAACGGGCCACTTTGAAAGTCCCAACACTCAAGACAGTCTTCCTAGTGGCCATATGCTTGGCGCTGTCCTGTAGGGAACCTTTTCTTTGGTTTTCGGATTCAGGAGTGTCTCTTAGAACAGTACCATCGTGTCAGCTTTTCAATTAAATCAGTTGGTGGAGTTGCCGGCTTTTCCGGATTTGGATCGTGAGTCCCCTCAGGCTCGCGATTTGCGGAAGTTGGATGTCCGGGTTCTCCTTCGATATTTGGAAGTTACTAATGGTTTCAGATTTTTGGACCATCTATTTGTCCTATGGGAGCGGTCCTAGGAAAGGACATAAGGCATCCAAAGCTAACATTGCCCGATGGTTGAAGGAAGCTATAGCTTCGGCATATATATGTCATGGACGTGCAATGCTGGAGGGTTTAAAAGCTCATTCGATCAGGTCTCAGGTGGCATCTTGGGTGGAGAGTCAGTTGGTTTCGCCGCAGGAGATCTGCAGAGCGGCTACTTGGAAGTCGCTACACACCTTTGCTAAGCATTACCATTTGGACGTCCGGGCCTCAGATGTTGACTGTTTTGGCAGCAGTGTTCTTCGAGCAGGACTCTCCAGGTCCCACCCCATGTAGGGCAGCTCGGGTACAGTCCAGCAGTTTGGACTGATCTGGGCACGTACATGGAAAAGAAAATTGGTTCTTACCTGCTAATTTTTGTTCCTGTAGTACCACTGATCAGTCCAGACGCCCGCCCATTCAGGAGGGTATTCTTGTCTGGAGAGTTCACTTGGACAATTTTTTCCTTTTTCATTAACAGCTGTTTTCTGCAGAGTATAACAAAGATAACCAAAGACTACTCCTTACATGTAGATAATTTTCGAAGTTCAAGTTGTACTGTTTTTGATCTAGCCAGTGGTTCTGGAATTTTGTTCATTCTGCTATGGTATTGATTATACTGAAGGATTGCAGGTGGCACACCAAACTAAGAGGGGATGCCCTTCAAGTTTTTCTCTGTCTCCATCTGCTGGAAGGGAGGCATAACCCAGCATTCTGGACTGATCCGTGGTACTACAGGAATGAAAATTAGCAGGTAAGAACCAATTTTCCTTTTGGAGTGGACCTGGATCAGTTTATAAAGGTCCTGGGGGAGTCCAAGGGGAATAGATTGCCAGAGGACAGGCACCAGTTTTTGGTTCCTTCGGCAGACAGGTACTTCGCGCGGGACTATCTCGGTCCCACCCTACTTAGGGAAGCTTTGGTACATCCCACTGTCTGGACTGATCCGAGTACATACAGGGAAAGTAAAATTGGTTCTTACCTGCTAACTTTTGTTCCTGTAGTACCACGGATCAGTCCAGATGCCCGCCCTGGCTGCATTCTACCTTTCACATGTCCGCTTGAAGTTGTTTCCACTCACAGATTTTGGAAATATCTACTTCATATCAGAACTATAAGGCACCAGAAGTATCTACTAGATAGATATATATCTAAGAGCAGTTCTTTGCAGTGTTTTCAGTTTCAAATTACAGTTTGGTTGTTACATGTTTATCTACTTGCTTGATCTTACTCTGGTTAACTTTACATTTCTCTGCTTTGATAACGTTTATACTGAAGGGACACAGGGTGCGCACAGTCCTGATATAGGACACCCTTTGAGTTTTTCTCTGTCTCCATCTGCTGGACAGGAGGCTCAACCCACTGTCTGGACTGATCCGTGGTACTACAGGAACGAAAATTAGCAGGTAAGAACCAATTTTCCTTTTCCTCCGCGAGCTCACTTCCGAGAGGCGAGGACGTTTCACGCTGTTAGGAGCCCTGGGCCGGCGATGCAAAGATAGAATTCAAGCAAGGAGCAGTCCTTTCAAGCCCAAGGCAGACCTCTGAGGGATGGTAGGTCCCAGGGAGGGGGCGTAAATAAGATTGACCACTGAAGGCGGGCTGGTCCGCTCCTTTCCGGTGGCTTCATCTAGCGGTGGACGGTCCCGTTCGCTTGGCCCATCTGCCAGGGCTGTTGTGACAGGGGCCTGTATTTTCCGATCGGGAAGATCACTTCTGTCTAGTGGCCTGGCTTTTGAGAGGCAGCAGCTCTGCTTGAAGGGTTATTCTGAGCCTGTGATTGCGACTTTGCTTCAGGCAAGGAGGCCTTCCACGTCATCGACTTATGTCCGAGTATGGAGGGTTTTTGAGTTGTAGTGTTTGCAGAATAGGGTGAAGCCTTTGAAGGTGGATGTTCTGCAGATTCTGGCCTTTTTGCAAAGCGGCTTGACTGAGGGTTTGGCCTATAATTCCCTTTGAGTGCAGGTGGCAGCTTTAGGGTCCCTTCAAGGTAGATTTAAAGGAAGATCGTTAGTGTCTCCTCCAGGTGTGGTTCGTTTCCAGGGGGCAAAACATCTTTGTCCTCCGGTCCGGAAGATTTGTCCAGCATGGAATCTGAATTTGGTTCTTCGGGTGCTGTTGGTCCTCCTTTAGAACCAGTTAGAAGGGCTTCTTTAAAGGATTTAACCCTGAAGGCTGTTCAGCTAAAAGGATGTCTGAACTGCAAGCATTGTCGTGTAGGGACCCTTTCCTGCACAACAGGAGGATGAATGGGGTTTCTTTACATACGGTTCCTTCCTTTATGCCTAAGGTGTCCTCCTTTCACCTTATCCAGGTTGTTGAGCTACCGGCCTTTCCGAATTTGGCAGCCGACGCTTCGATGGCAAGGGAGCTTCACTTATTGGATGTGCATCAGATTCTTTTGTGATATCTTAAGATGACGAATACCTTTCAGAGATCTGATCATCTGTTTGTCTTGTTCAGTGGTGCAAGGAAGGGTAATAAGGCTTCCAAGGGCACTATTGTGAATGGTTGAACAAGTCGATAGCGTCTGCTTACATCTGTAAGGGCCAGTCAGTACCGGAGGGGTTGAGAGCACATTCACTAAGGCTCAGGCAACCTCGTGGGTGAAGTGTCAGCTGTTTTCTCCGCAGGAGATTTCTCAAGCAATAACGTGGTCTTCTTTTCACACTTTTACCAAACATTACCGCTTGGATGTGCGGGCGCCAGAAGAGATGACTTTTGGGTAAAGTGTGTTGCACGTGGGTCTTTTGAGTTTCTGCCCAGAATAGATAGGCCTTGGGTACATCCCACTTGTCTGGACTGATCCAGGGTACGAATAGGAAAGGAAAATTGGCTCTTACATGCTAATGTTCATTCCTGAAGTATCATAGATCAGTCCAGAGACCCGTCCCCATCTTTTGAAAGACTTCCTCGCTTCTGGATGTTGCTGAGCTGGTATTAAAATCTCAGATTAAGGGAAAAGTGTACATAGCTTGGTATGTGCTTTGTATTAAGATGGCCTAGTTTTCAGGGGGCTCCAACTTTTAATTCTCTGTTCGCCCATGGTTTATTGGGGTCTGTTAAGGTATACATCTTGGCTTGGGTACAGGTCAATACTGAGGGACTGCAGGTGGCACTCTAGCTTATGTAGCAGTGCCTCAAAGTTTTTAGTTCTCTGCCTCCATCTGCTGGTAGGGATGCAAACCCACTTGTCTGGTCAGATCTGTGGTACTTCAAGAACGAAAATTAGCAGGTAAGAACCAATTTTCCTATATTTCAAAACAGATGACAAATAGAACATCATCTAAGCATTAAGAAGGATTAAAATACATTAAACATTTCCCAAAAATCATTCAAATTTTTCAAAACAGCAGACATATCAAACACGCAATAATTAAAATTAATAAGGTTAAATAAAATCCCCCCCCCCTCTCCATACTTGGAAACGTTTCATTTCCAGTCTCACTGAGATTGTAGGGTGAAAGAGGAGGGAACGCACAAGCTTCCTTCTCTCACTCACTCACAAACACTCATGCAGCCTACTAGCCTCTCTTCTTCATGCCCCTCTTCTATGTCCTCCCCTCACTCACTTCCACCCCTTGCTGCTCAGTCACTCCCCCCTCTGTCATTCACACTCCCACTCGATCCTATTCACTCCCTTTTCTCTCACCCCTTTCACTCACCCCTGCCCTCTCTCACTCATTTGCTTCCCATTTACCCCACCTCTGTCAATCCCTCCCTCATCACACACTCCCACTCAGTCCCCTTCCCTCTTAGTCACTCCTTACATCTTTTCCCTAATCTCTCATCATGCCAACTCCATCCCATTCCCTTCTGTCACTCATGCCTTCACTCCAGCTGCCCCCTTCAGTTCTCTCATCCTCATCCCTTCCCTGTCACTCACTCCTCACTCTTTCTTACCCTTCTCTCACTCTCTCCCTCCCCTCACTCTCTCCCTCCATCACTCACCCTCCCACTCAATCTCCTTCATTGTTTCTCATCCCTGCTTTCCCTATTCTGTTCCCTCATTCTCGCCCCCTGTCTTCAGTCACTCACTCTCCTTTCCTTTCCCTCTTGTCACTTACCCCTTTCGTTCACTCATTCTCACCCCCTTCCATTTCTTTTCACTCATCACCTCACTCCTGCTCACATCGTAATCACCCCTCCCATCATTCCTCTCCCTTTCGTCTGTCATTCACTCTTGGCCACCTTCCCTTTCCTGTCATTTTCTTATTTCCACACCCCCTTCCATTCCCTTATTCTCACCCCTCTCTTCCCTCTCAATCACTCACCTTCTCCCTCCCTGTCATTCACTACCCCTGTTTCATTCCCTTTCCTTTCAGTTACTACTGCCAGGACTCAACCCTCCTCCCCAGGACATCTTCTTCGTTCTTATACATGCAGGCTAGGAACTGGAAGCCCACTGGTGGGTCACCATCGGACCCACTGATTCTTGGGGCCTCTTCTTGTTGGCAGGTGATGTGAACCCTACTAGAGCGCACCAACATGGGATCACCACATGGGACAGCCACACGGAGCTGCTTCTTGCTGACAGGGATAGGAACCAGAAGCACCACCATGCGGAACAGCTACATGGAGCTGCTTCTTGCTGGCAGGGGATGATATGCAGAGGGTTTGGTTGCTCAGGGTACAGCCTCCAGCACACTCCGCAGACAGCATGCAGACCCGGGGGACAGAGCAATACCAAGGATAGGGATCCAGCTAATCCACTAGGCCACAGCTCATCCATCCTATCCTCCCATAGTTATTTCTGCACGCCATTGCAGAAAAGGGGTTAACCCTGCAAAGGCACTCCCTCTGGCCTAGAGTTCCTCTGTTCGGGCAAGGTGGGATGGCGGATTTATTCCTGGCTCTTGTCAGGGCAGGGAAGGTGATGAATCTCTGTGGCTGTCCTTCTCCCCACTAACTTGGGATGTTTTCAGCCACTCTGAAAACATGAATATGCATGACATATATTTGCATATAAGTGCATGCAGATACATCTCATGCATATTCATTAGGGATATCCTGAAAACCCAACAGGCTGGGGGGGGGCATAGAATTGTTTTTGAGCAGCCCTGCTCTAGAGTACTGTGGCGTACTGGATTAAAGAGGTGATTACAGCAGCTTATGTGGACTCTGGTACTTGATTACCAAAGCAACTACAAACTTATTCCAGAAGGGTGCAGGCTACTTCATGAGCAGAGTTGTGATTTGTCTCTCCTTTGGAGATATGTAAAGCAGCATGTCTTTTCTAAGCATTGCTACTTGATGCTGGGTTTAAAGAGAAGCCTCCTTTGCCTTGACAGTTTTGCAAGGGCCTTGGGCAGCTCCCACCCTATTAGGAATAGCTTGTATACATTCCACTTATCTGGACTGGTCTGACTGGATGAAAGGAGAAGGTGAAATTGCTTGTTACCTCATAATTTCCTTTCCTTGAGTCCAGTCAGACTAGTTCAGTACTGCTATTTGCTTTTCATTCACACTCTGCAATGCAGAAGATGTTCTGCAACTGAGTGGCTCTTTATGTCAGAAACAATATCCAAGCATCTGAGCTGCAAGGAAGATGGGGCAAAGAAAGAAGCACTATGGGCCGACCTAAAAAAAGATGGAGTTTCCGTTTTTATTGGAGTGGTTTACAGGCCTCCAAATCAAATGGAAGAGCTTGACAGAGATCTGGTTGAAGACATCCAAAAGATGGAAAAGGGAGAAGTGGTGATTGTTGGAGATTTTAATCTGCCGGATGTAGACTGGAGAATCCCTTCTGCAGAATCTAACAGTAGTAGAGAGATAGTGGATGCCCTGCAAGGGGCTTTGTTCAAACAAATGGTAATGGAACCCACGAGGGAGGGAGCTATACTCGAATTAGTGCTCACCAATGGAGATAATGTCTCTAATGTCCAGATCGGTGCCCACCTCAGCACCAGTGATCATCAAAGGTATGGTTTAATATCACAAACAGGATACAAAGAAGAAGCACAAAGCCCCGAGTTTTGCAGTTCAAAAACACAGACTTTGATGAAATGGGGAAGTACCTGGAGGAAGACCTAGAAGGCTGGGAGAACATGAGAGATGTGGAACAGTGGGCCAAACTAAAAGGAGCAATAACCAAGGCAACAAATCTGTATGTTAGAAAAGTAAAGAAAAAGCAAGAGAAAAATGAAACCTATCTGGTACTCAAAGGAGGTGGCTGAAAAAATAAAAGCTAAAAGAACAGTGTTCAAGAAATATAAAGGATCCCGAAGAGAGGAGCACAAGGAAGAATATCTGGTGGAACTGAGGGAGACAAAGAAAGTAATCAAGCAAAGAGTCAAGCGGAAGAAAGGATTGCCAGAGGTAAAGCGAGGTGACAAAACATTTTTCAGATACATCCGAGAAAGGAGAAAAGTTCAAAGTGGTATAGTGAAATTGAAAGGTGAAAAGGATCAATGTGTGGAGAGAGATGAAGAAATGGCAGAAATATTAAACGAATACTTCAGTTCGGTATTCACTAAAGAGGACCCTGAAGAAGGACCGTTGCTAGTTAACAAGAAACCGGAGGGGAGTGGAGTAGATGTAACTCCGTTTACAGAAGAGAATGTATGGGAAGAGCTAGGAAAACTGAAAGTGGACAAAGCCATGGGACCTGATGAGATTCATCCCAGGATACTGAAGGAGCTCAGAAATGTGCTGGCAGGTCTGCTGCGCGACCTGTTCAATAGATCCCTAGAAACGGGAGTGGTGCCGAGTGTTTGGAGAAGAGCGGTGGTGGTCCCGCTTCACAAGAGTGGGAGCAGAGAGGAGGCTGGAAACTACAGGCCAGTTAGCCTCACCTGGGTGGTAGGAAAAGTAATGGAGTCGCTGCTGAAAAAAAGAATAGTGAACTATCTACAGTCAGAATTGCTGGACCAGAGGCAGCATGGATTCACCAGGGGAAGGTCCTGTCAGAAAACAAGATTGACTTTTTTGATTGGGTGACTAAGGAATTAGATCAAGGAAGAGCGCTCGATGTCATCTACTTGGATTTCAGCAAAGCTTTTGATACGGTTCCGCACAGGAGACTGGTGAATAAAATGAGAAGCTTAGGAGTGAGTGCCGAGATGGTGGCCTGGATTGCAAACTGGTTGACAATGTGTGATGGTAAATGGAACTTACTCTGAAGAGAGAGCGGTGTTAAGCAGAGTGCCACAAGGATCGGTGTTGGAACCGGTCCTGTTCAATATCTTTGTGAGCGACATTGCAGACGGGATAGAAGGTAAGGTTTGTCTTTTTGCGGATGATACTAAGATCTGCAACAGAGTGGACACGCCGGAAGGAGTGGAGAGAATGAGACTGGATTTAATGAAGCTGGAAGAGTGGTCAAAGATATGGCAGCTGAGATTCAATGCCAAGAAGTCCAGAGTCATGCATATGGGATGTGGAAATCCGAAAGAACTGTATTTGAAGGGGGTGACGAGCTGATTTGCACAGAGCAGGAAAGAGACCTTGGGGTGATAGTGTCTTTCGATCTAAAGTCGGTGAAACAATATGACAAGGCGAAGGCTAAAGTCAGAAGAATGCTGGGCTGCATAGAGAGAGGAATAACCAGTAAGAGAAAGGAAGAGATGATCCCCTTGTACAGGGCCTTGGTGAGGCCTCACCTGGAATACTGTGTTCAGTTCTGGAGACTGTATTTCCAAAGGGACAGGATGGAGGCGGTCCAGACAAGGACAACCAAAAAGGTGGATGGTCTTCATAAAATGACTTATGAGGAGAGATTGAAAAACCTAAATAGGTATACCCTGGAGGAGAGGAGGAGCAGGGGTGATATGATACAGACTTTCAGATACTTGAAAGGTTTTAATGATCCATGGTCGTCAACAAACCTATTCCATTGGAAAAAAATCAGTAGAACTAGGGGCCACAACTTGAAGCTCCAGTGAGGAAGACTCAGAACCAATGTCAAGAAGTTTTTCTTCACGGAGAAGGGTGGTTGATGCCTGGAATGCCCTTCCGGAGAAAGTGGTGAAGACTAAAACTGTGAAGTATTTCAAAGGGGTATGGGATAAACACTGTGGATCCATAAAGGCTAGAGGATGGGAATGAAGTGAAGAGCCATGGGGGTGGATTACTGGAGTGGAGGCTACTACCTGGTGATTACTACCCTTACTCAATAAGCCTTCGCAAGGTTAATGCAACTCCAACATTGCTCTCTGCTTCTACGGCAAGGGGAAATGTGGAAAAGAGGATTTGCATTCAGAAAACAACCAACTGAACTTCACAATCGGGGTAAACAAATAAGCGTGGGGGTAGCTTGCTTAGTATGGCGGTTACTACCCTAAACCAATTAGCCTGATACATCACTTTGAATGCATATATAACGTTGTTCTCTGCTTCAAAGGCAGGGGGAAATGTGGAAAACAGGATTTACATTCAGACAATATCCAACAAGGCGATGATCTGTGCAGTCTGGGTAAACAAGCATTGGGGTAACTTGCTTGATGCGGCGGTTACTACCCTTAACCATTAAGCCTTATGCTCACCTTTGATGCAACTCCAACAAGACTCTCTGCATCAATGAAAGGGGATGGCAGGAAACTTGAATCAAACAGTTACCAACAAGGGCCCTGAAATTGGTGGTTGGTGAAACAGATACGTATGGGAAAATAAGTGTGGGAGCTTGCTGGGCAGACTGGATGGGACTGATTGGTCTTTTCCTGCCGTCATTTCTATGTTTCTATGAATAAGCTGAATTATGAAGTATAATGGATGATTATACTTAGCTGCAGATGTGTGTTTCTAGTGTATGGTAAACCTCTCTTCACTTCTACTTCCTTATACTTCTAATAGTCCACTGGTTAAAATAAAAGTAATATGGTTAAATTGTTGATTGGTTTGTATAAGTTGTCCACAGCTTGTTTTAGAATTACTGGCAGGCTGGTATCAGCGAGCCTGTTGATCTGTCTCCATCTGCTGGTTGGTTTGCATAACCCATTTGTCTGGACTGCTCTGTCTGAACTCAAGGAAAGGAAATTATCAGGTAATAAGTGATTTCACTTTTTCAGCTGTGACCCTAGAGATGGCAGCATATGTCTATTTTTAAATATGCTTCTTAAGCATTGCTGTCTTCCATCGTGTATAGTGGAGCAGTTGGAGCATTATGCTTGTATGCAAATTGGCTAAATATTTGTTCATGTGGTAGGATGGACCAAGTGGTTATGCGATTGGTTGTGGAGTGCAATGTAATTTTTTTGGTGCAGGGTTCTCTCTTTGTAACCAATGGGGAGAGACATTTGTTGCCAAGAGCATCTGTGTTAGCAGATTGTAACTGCTTTAACAAATCCCATACACAGATTACCGTTGGAGAGATGTCTGTAGTTTGTTATAGTCTGTTACGAAAAGGGTAGCCTCAGTGTAACTGCATTCCTTTCACTCTTTTATTTTGTACCAGCGCCATCCGGAGTATGACCTACAGTAGTGAATATTTCAAGAGCATTGAGGGGCTACTCAGACAGACCATCAACACCAAGAATCAGATGAGCTCAGCACCAGGACACAGGTAACAGAGGAGAGTTGACCAGCCAGAGCCACCAAACATGTTTTATTTGTTTGTTGAAAACGTTTGTATACCACCTCACCAGATAAACTGCCCAAAGCCGTTTACAATTCTCAGACTTACCTGGGACTACTATTAACAATTTCTGGCGTGACATTGTGTGCCGTGAGCTGTCACTCAGTGCAGTCCCTACAGAGTGTTTCTGCACATTGGCTTTACGGAAATGAAGCAGCTGAATTAATTTTGCTTAAAAACCCATTTTGAATTATTATAGACAGATTATTTGCTAAGAAAATGTCACCAGAATAGGAACATTTCCCGTGAAAGTCAAGTGTACTGTACATTCCTTGCATTACATGCAATTGTGTGTGTTTTACATAAAGATTCTGTGCAGAGGAAATTTCATTCCTTGTTTTCCTGCCAGATAAATCCAGATGAATGGGTTATCCTCACTCACCGGTAGGTGGAGGCAGAGAACACAAGCCGTTTCTGGCGTTAGGCTGCCCTATATAGCTGGATGCAGCAGGAAAGGCTGTGTCAGTCGTTCTCTACCTCCACCAGAGGGCAGACTGTGCAGCAGGAAGGACTTTTTTTTTTTTTTAGCTCCTAGGACAACTGCCCAGCAGGTCGATCTTCCTGGGACAGCTTAAACCAAGCTGAAAAAGGGGAATGATGTCCATGATTGGTTGCTTTTCCTTCCCTGGGGGGAAAAAAACAAATCCAGTTCCCATTTGGGTCTTGTCTGAGAAGGCCCTGCACCCAGTAGTGTGAGCATGAAGTTATGCAAAACATCAGTACAGCTACAGATTCCTGTGGTGGGAAGAGCTCGATTTCTCCCATGCTTCCCCTCAGCTGCAGGAGGCCAATAGAGAGGGGAAGGGAGATGTCTGCTCTGCAGCAGCAAAGTACAGTCTCAGGTTCCTTGTGCAGGAATTTAATATTTCATCAGGCATCGTGGGAGAAGAGAAGAGCGTCAGGTGGGGGGTAGCATCGGCACATCTGGGAAGCAGTAGGGGAGAGAGAATACTGGGGCCCTAAGCAGCGTCAGACCCCGGGGCTCCAGGGAGGGCTTCTCCAGGACTCCATGGCAGAACAGGGATTGAGCACAGAGTTTGTCCTGGTTATGCACGAGGCTTACTGTGCAATGAAGAAAGGGGGCCATCCCCGGCCAAGCCTGGAGAGAAACAGTCTCTAGATGTAAAGAGACCCTGGATAGAACCAGATAAAGGTCTTTCTCAGGACCACTCGTGGACCTTCCCCCATCATCCACTGTCGCTCATGGGATGGAGGTCGAGAGATGCAGGAGTTGGTGGGAAGGTTCCAAAGAAGCAGAGATGACATACGCTGTGGAGGTGAGGACACACTCAGACTCTTTAGGAAGGCTGAATTTTGGACACTTGTATACCAAGTAATCCAATCTCTGAACCATAGGGAAGCAGCCCCATGAGAAGATCCAGTTTTATTTATTTTTGTTTTATTTATAAAAATGTAAACACCTTCCAGTTTTTACAATAATAATTTCCAAAGCGATATACATAACTTAAAGTCAGTAAACAATAAAATGACTATAGAACCCAGCAAAATATAATAATCTCACCACCTCCACATTACCACCCACCTGTTCCATCTCTGAAACATAATCATCATTACTTCCGTATTACCAGCATCCTTCTAAAGGGGATGATTATGGCAGAATGGGAGACCCCAGCTTCCTCCCTTAGGACCAGGAGAACCATGCCGCTACTCTACCCAATCCAACAGACAGAAGGGGACTGCTGTTTTGCATGCCAAAGGTAGATGCACCAGTGGCCACAGTCACACAAAAGAGAACAATTCCAGTGGAAAGAGGGCATGGCCTTGAAAGACCCCCAAAATAGGAAGATTGAAGTGGCTCTGAAAATATGCTTTGAAATTGCCAGTTTGTCCCTACAGGCAACATCTGTGGAGGGTATGTGGCTTGATCATTGATTTTGGTGAGGCCAGCAGCTACAACTGAAAGCAGGGGAGCCTCAGACGTCTGGGATAGAGAGGTGACTAAGCTGGAATTGGGAGTGGCCTGCTTAGTGGACAGTTTGTATGACTTAGAAACATAGAAATGACGGCAGAAGAAGACCAAACGGCCCATCCAGTCTGCCCAGCAAGTTTCGCACTTTTTTTTTTTTCATACTTATCTGTTTCTCTTGGCTCTTAGTAACCTTTTGGTTCTATTTCCCTTCCACCCCCACCATTAATGTAGAGAGCAGTGTTGGAGCTGCATCTAAGTGAAATATCTAGCTTAATTAGTTAGGGGTAGTAACCGCTGCAATAAGCAAGCTACACCCATGCTTATTTGTTTACCCAGACTATGTAATTCAATCCTTGTTGGTTGTCTGTATATAGATCCACTTTTCTTCATTCCCCCTGCAGTTGAAGCAGGGAGCTATGCTGGATATGGTTGAAGTGTCAGACTTTCTCCCCTGCCGTTGAAGCAGAGAGGTATGCTGGTTCCCAGTACGTACCAGGATCAGTCCAGACAGCTGGGTTATGCCTCCCCTCCGGCAGATGGAGTCAGAGAGAAAACTGAAAGCACCCCCTAGATATACTGGTGTGTCTCCTGCGGTCCTTCAGTATATTCTCTGACTCCAGCAGATTGAGAGGCATAACCTGCGGTTCTGGTCTGGTCAGTTTCTCGGTACTGGGAAATAGAAAAAAAAAAAAAAAAGGGGGAGACAAGGGACAAGATCAATTAGTACATCTTTCTGTCCTCTGTCTGCCTGTTTGTCTTTGTTAGTTTGTCTTGCGCTGCGAGGCTGTAGTTCAGTGTGGGGCAGGCTCGGAGGGTAATACCCTCCTCTTATTCCCGGGATAGAGTGTCCGTGTGGCTGGGGGAGAGCTTACCGGTGGGCCGGTCACCCTCCCCCCCCTCAATACCAGGGATCTGACCCTGAAGGGGGTTTAAAAAAAAAAAAAAAAAAAAAAAAAAAAGTTCAACTAAAGAGTCATTTAAGACCTGTTGGGGACAGGCAGTGAGCTCCCCTGCTTTACCCCGACCAAAACAGCCTGCCCGTGCCTTTCGGACCCCGGAGGGGGTGGCTAGTTCACCCGGCGCGCGTTTGCTGGCAAAATTTTCGCCTCACTGGTTTTTGGCGCCTTTTTTCGCCGTCAGTGCAGGGCTCCTTCTTCAGATGCCGCGATCCTCGGCTTGCCGGACATGTGGGGAGGCGGGGGCGCGTCTTTCCCGCGAGGGTCTCTGCCCCCGATGTATTCCAGGGGGTGAGGGACCCTCGGGGGGGCCGAGCGCTGCCCGCAGCCGCTCTCCTAGCCCCTCTGCGTCGCGGCACAGCAGTGCCTCCGGCAGCCGGTCTTCGGCCCCTCCTCCCTCGGGGAGGAGTGCGGCGGCCATCTTGGCCACGTGGCAGGATGAATTTTCAGCTTCGGAGGAGGAGACCTCCCCTCCTCCCTCGCCGGACGCACGCAGCCCGCGCTCTCAGCCCGATGTGGGGTCTCCTCGGGGACCCCTCGCAGCGAATGCCCCGAAGACAGGATTAAAAAGGTCAGTGCCTTTTTCGTCGGATTTTGTGCTTTTAATGCACAAGGCGTTTTTACAAGCAGAATCCGGCTGGGAGCCGGAGGTGCCCCCTCCCCCGAAGGTGCCCAAAACGACTTCCTTGCCCCGGGGGAGTCCGCCGGGAGTAGGGTCGGCCGGGGCTTCGGCTCCCCGCCCGCGGGGGGGAGGCACTGAGGGCCTGAGCGATGCAGGGGCCGCTCCAGAGTCCCCGGGGGCTCCGGATTTGCTAACGGCGGACGAGCAGGGGTCCATAGAGGGGGATGACCCTCAGGTGCTCCGTTTGTTTGCTAAGGAGGAGTTAAGTGCCCTTATTCTCCATGTGCTGCAGGAGCTAGAATTAACGACACCGCCTCAGGAGGCGGACTCGTCCACAGGGGATATCGCGATGGCAGGGCTTCGGGCCCCCCCTCAGACTTTTCCTTTCCATCACAAGGTCTTGCAGATTGTCTCGAAGGAATGGGAACTGCCAGAGGCTTCCCTGCGTGTGAATCGAGCCATGGAAAAGTTATATCCCTTACCTAAGGATTCTTTGGAACTGTTGAAGACACCCGCGGTAGATTCGGCTGTCACGGCTGTGGTCAAGCATACGACTATCCCCGTGACGGGGGGCATAGCGTTGAAGGACCTCCAAGACCGCAAGCTTGAGGTCTTATTAAAGCGTATTTTTGATGTGGCGGCACTGGGGGTCCGAGCGGCGGCTTGCAGCAGCCTTGTGCAGAGGGCCAACCTCCGCTGGGTTCAGCAGCTGCTGACCATGCAGGAGCTCCCTCCGGGCGAGGCTGAGCAGGCAAATTGTGTGGAGGCAGCGGTCGCTTATACAGCGGATGCCTTGTATGACTTGTTGCGCACATCGGCTCGCATTATGTCCTCGGCGGTTTCAGCCAGGAGATTGCTGTGGCTCCGTCGTTGGTCGGCGGATGCCACATCTAAGGCGAGGTTAGGTTCCTTTCCTTTTAAGGGCAATTGCTGTTTGGCGAGGAGCTGGATCAGCTCATTAAGGACCTGGGTGACAACAAGGTTTACAAGCTGCAGGAGGATAAGCCTCGGCAGCCTCGGTCGTTTGGTAACGCCAGGGCTCGTTTTCGGGGCCAAAGACGTTTCCGTGGGGGAAGAGGGGGTTCCTTTTCCCAGCGGCAGCAGGCGACGAGATCCCAGGCCTGGTCTTCTTCTTCCTTTCGTGGCAGGAGGCCTCTACGCGGAGGCTCCTCCCAAGGTTTTGCTGCCATCAAGCCCGCACAATGAAGGTGCGCGGGCCCACTCCTCCGTTCCCGTTATCGGGGGCCGGCTGTCCCGGTTCTGGGAGGAGTGGGTCAAAATTACTTCGGATCAATGGGTCCTCGACGTGGTTCGGTACGGCTACGAGTTGGATTTTGTACGTCCCCTCCGGGATCTCTTTATGGTGTCGCCGTGCGGCCCGGTGGAAAAACAAGTAGCTATAGCCCAAACGGTCGCTCATCTACAGGCTCTGGGGGCGGTGGTTCCGGTTCCGCGGGACCAGCTTCGGACGGGTCGGTATTCCATATACTTCCTGGTTCCCAAGAAGGAGGGCACCTTCCGGCCCATCTTGGATCTCAAAGGAGTAAACAAGGCGTTGCGGGTGCCTCGCTTCCGAATGGAGACCCTCCGGTCTGTTATTGCGGCCGTCCACAAGGGAGAATTTTTGGCTTCTTTGGACTTGACAGAGGCCTATCTACACATCGGCATAAGAGAACGGCATCAAAGGTACTTGAGGTTCATGGTGATGGGGGACCACTATCAGTTTTGCGCCCTCCCCTTCGGGTTGGCCACCGCGCCGAGGGTGTTCACCAAAGTTCTCGTGATGGTAGCGGCTTCCCTCCGCCGCCAAGGCGTCCTTGTGCATCCTTATCTCGACGATTGGCTCATCCGAGCGAAGTCGCATGCGGCTTGCACCCGAGCGGTCTCCTTAGTGGTTCACCAGCTGCAGGAGTTGGGTTGGGTAGTCAACTTTGCGAAGAGCAGACTCGAGCCGACCCAACGCCTGGAGTTCCTGGGAGCTCGGTTCGACACCTTGGTGGGCAAGGTTTTTCTTCCGCAGCAACGCATGCTCAATCTCATGACTCAGGTACGGCGCCTGTTGGAGCTCGAGATTCCCACGGTCTGGGATTATTTACAAGTCATTGGTCATATGGTGTCTACTATGGAGATGGTACAATGGGCTTTTGCGCATATGCGTCCGTTACAAAGAGCGCTTCTGTCTCGGTGGGATCCCCGATTGGAGGAGTACGGGATCGAATTGCCGTTGCTGGAGCCGGCTTGCTCCAGTCTCTCTTGGTGGTTGACTCCAGACAATCTATTGCAGGGGGTGGACCTCGAACCCCCGTCCTGGTTGGTGGTGACAACGGATGACAGCCTGTCGGGCTGGGGAGCGGTCTGCCAGTCCCGTGCAGTCCAGGGCACCTGGTCAGCACTCCAAGCAACTTGGTCCATCAACCGATTGGAGACCAGAGCGGTCCGCCTGGCCTTGCGTTGCCTCCTACCACTGGTACGCGGACGAGCAGTCCGAGTTCTGTCGGACAATGCGACCACGGTGGCGTACATAAATCGACAAGGCGGCACGAAAAGCCAAGCAGTAGCGACTGAGGCGGCGCTGTTGATGTCCTGGGCGGAACGGCACATAGAGCGTCTCGCGGCCACCCACATTGCCGGCGTGGACAATGTTCAGGCGGATTACCTCAGCCGGCAGCACCTAGATCCAGGAGAATGGGAGCTCTCGTCGGAGGCGATGGCTCTCATCACGCGGCGTTGGGGGACCCCGCGCTTGGACCTCATGGCGACCCGTCTAAATGCAAAGGCGGTGCGCTTCTTCAGCCGGAGGAGAGAGCACATGTCAGAAGGGGTGGACGCACTGGTCCTTCCGTGGCCACGTCACATTCTTCTTTATGTGTTCCCTCCGTGGCCCCTGGTAGGGAAAGTGTTAAGGCGCATAGAGTCACATCACAGTCCGGTGATTCTCGTGGCTCCGGAATGGCCGCGGCGTCCGTGGTTCGCGGATCTGGTCAACTTGGCGGTCGACGGCCCACTGCGTCTCGGGCATCTTCCCAATCTTCTTCGCCAGGGTCCAGTATTTTTCGATCTGGCGGATCATTTTTGTCTGGCGGCTTGGCTTATGAAAGGAAGCGGTTGAAGAAGAGAGGTTATTCGGATGCGGTGGTGTCTACTCTCCTTCGGGCGCGTCGGTCTTCCACTACACTCGCTTACGCGAGGGTTTGGAAGGTCTTCCATGATTGGTGTGACACGGCGGGTATCTCGACCAGACGTTCGTCCGTGGCGGATATCCTTATGTTTTTACAGGATGGCCTGAAGAAGGGCTTAGCGTATAATTCGCTGCGAGTTCAGGTGGCGGCTCTGGGCTGCTTGAGGGGTAAGGTCGAAGGCTTGTCCCTTGCGAGTCATCCAGATGTGGCACGGTTTCTGCGAGGGGTTAGAAACTTGCGTCCTCCCGTCAGGCTTCCCTGTCCATCTTGTTGGAACTTGAACTTGGTACTCCGTGGTTTGTGTGCGGCGCCGTTTGAACCTATCAAGGCGGCTTCCTTAAAGGATCTGACTCTCAAGACGATTTTTCTTGTGGCCATTTCTTCGGCTCGCCGGGTTTCGGAGCTTCAGGCTCTCTCTTGTAGGGAACCTTTTTTGCGCATCTCGGCGTCGGGAGTTTCTCTACGGACTGTCCCTTCCTTCTTGCCGAAGGTGGTCTCCACGTTTCATGTCAACCAGACGGTGGAATTGCCTTCCTTTTCGGACGAGGACCTCCAGTCTTCTCAAGGTAGGGATTTGAGACGTCTCGATGTTCGACGGATTCTTTTGCGCTATTTGGAAGTTACCAACGAGTTTCGAAAGTCGGATCACCTTTTCGTGTTGTGGAACGGTCCCAGGAAGGGGCTCCCAGCTTCCAAGGCTACCATTGCACGCTGGTTAAAGGAGGCTATTGCGTCTACGTATGTTGCCTGTGGTAAGCCGGTTCCCACTGGGCTCAAGGCTCATTCTCTGCGTTCTCAGGCTACTTCGTGGGCGGAGAATTACTTGGTCTCTTGTCAAGAGATTTGCAGGGCGGCCACGTGGAAATCCTGGCATACTTTTTCCAGGCATTATCGACTTGATGTCCGTGGCCCTCTTACAGAGTCCTTTGGGAGCAGTGTGATTCGAGCGGGACTCTCAGGGTCCCACCCCAGTTAAGGCGGCTCGGGTACATCCCAGCTGTCTGGACTGATCCTGGTACGTACTGGGAAAGGAAAATTAGGTTCTTACCTTTGCTAATTTTCGTTCCCGTAGTACCCATGGATCAGTCCAGACGCCCGCCCTTGGTGCTTCTGGGAGTCCGCTCGTATTCTGTTGTTTTACAGTGCAGTTTTTTGTCTTGTGTCGGTCGCCACAGTGTCAGGTGGCCGGTTGCCATTTTGTGGTGTTCTTGTTGTACATTTGTGGTGTCCTGTTTGTTGTTCTGGTTTTTACCTGTTTTCAAGGATGTGGCTACTTGATCTAGTCACTGGTTCAAAAAAAAAAAAAAAAAAAGTTTTTTGTGGGGGGACTCGGTATGTAGTGCTTAAGTCATTCCTTCTGCTTTGATATCACATATACTGAAGGACCGCAGGAGGCACACCAGTATATCTAGGGGATGCTTTCAGTTTTCTCTCTGACTCCATCTGCTGGAGGGGAGGCATAACCCAGCTGTCTGGACTGATCCATGGTACTACGGGAACGAAAATTAGCAAAGGTAAGAACCTAATTTTCCTATATGGTTGAAGTGTCAGACTTTCTCCCCTGCCGTTGAAGCAGAGAGCTCTGCTGGATATGCATTGAAAGTGAAGTATTAAGCTTATTTGGTTTGGGATAGTAACTGCCATAAAAATCAAGCTACTCCCTGCTTTTTTGTGAATGCAAATCTTTTTTTTTTTTCCCACATTCATTTACGTCCTGTAGACTTTATGGATCCACAGTGTTTATCCCACGCCCCTTTGAAGTCCTTCACAGTTCTGGTCTTCACCATTTCCTCCGGAAGGGCATTCCAGGCATCTACCACCCTCTCCGTGAAGAAATACTTCCTGACATTGGTTCTGAGTCTTCCTCCCTGGACTTAATCAGGACATTGGCTAAACATGTAATGATGGCGGTATCGGCTAGGAGATTGCTGTGGCTGAGGAACTGGACAACAGATTTGGCCTTCAAAGCTCATCTGTGCAGACTACCCTTCAAAGAGAGGTGGTGTTTCATCAAGGACCCGGGAGTCCAGGCCTCAGATACTGTAGGACAATGAATATGCATGAGAAAAAATTTGCATGTTATGGAGGCAGTGTATGCAAATTTTCTCTCATGCATTTTCATTGTTGATATCCTGAAAACCCGACTGGCTGGGGGGTTCTCCAGGACAGGGTTGAGAACCACTGCTGTAGGATGACAGGGGCAGGTGCATGATGAGAGGCTCTTGTGCTCATTATCGGGAGGTCAGGCAGTATAGACCCAGGAGATACTGTATATCACTCCTCAGAAAGTTAGGCTACAGATATCACTCCACTCCTTTCAGGGGAGCCAAAGAGGAAGTTGAGGAGGAGGAGCTTGGGGTTCCTCAGGGATTCAAAGCTCAAAATGATGATACAAGGGGCTATGCCTCCACCTGTCAATGGATGTTTTGCATAGCTTTATGAGGTGTGGACAGGCAGTTGTACAGATAGATGGTTCTGGAGATTATTTAACAATATACACAATGAGAGAATCTACTACAGAATACAATCATATCATACAAAACATCTTTTTATTAATATAAAATCATGACTCTCACTAGACAGAGTTAAAACTAACTAGTCACATTCACTCACTTCATCCACACCATTAAAAATAAACATCAAGAAACAATGTAACACACTAAATGTTACAATGTATCATAGTGTGTTAATCCTCACCTAACTCTCCTCTAATACACAATAAAGTGCCCCCACTTTATTGTGGGGGTTATGACCTTGAATTGGCTATTCCAGAGTTTGTCCAGTCTCCTTTCAGATTCAAGGAAGCCAGCCAACCAAGGATCGTTACACCAACTGCTCGAGCTGGAGGCTATAATGCCAGTTCACAAGAGGGAGATCAAGAAAGAAGATGGTGATAGTGTCAAACGATCTGAAGTCGGGGAAGCAATGTGACAAGGCGATAGCTAAAGCCAGAAGAATGCTGGGCTGCATAGAGAGAGGGATATCGAGTGAAAAAAAAAAAGGGAAGTGATTATCCCCTTATACAGGGCCTTGGGGAGGCCTCACCTGGAGTACTGTGCTCAGTTTTGGAGACCGTAACTCCGAAGAAACAGGATGGAGGCGGTCCAGAGAAAGGCGACCAGAAAGGTGGATGGTCTTCATCAAATGACTTATGAGGAGAGATTGAAGAATCTAAATATGTGCACCCTGGAGGAAAGGAGGAACAGAGGTGATATGATACAGACTTTCAGATACTGAAAGGTTTTAATGATCCAAAGACAATGACAAACCTTTTCCGTTGGAAAAAAATCAGCAGAACCAGGGGTCACTATTTGAAGCTCCAAGGAGAAAGACTCAGAATCAATGTCAGGAAGTATTTCTTCACGGAGAGGGTGGTGGATGCCTGGAATGCCCTTCCGGAGGAAGTGGTGAAGACCAAAACTGTGAAGGACTTCAAAGGGGCGTGGGATAAACACTGTGGATCCATAAAGTCTAGAGGATGTGAAGGAAGAGAGGGAGGCTTGCAGGGAAGACTGCTACTACATGGAGATAATACCCTTCTTCAATAGACATACACACTGTAAATGCGACTCTGACAGTGCTCTATGCTTCAACAGCAAGAGGAAATGTGAAAAAAGGATTTCCATTCACAAAAAAGAGGGGAGTAGCTTGCTTGTTATGGCGGTTACTACCCCAATCCAAACAAGCCTGATGCTTCACTTTCAATGCATATCCAGTGTTGCTCTCTGCTTCAACGGCAGGGGGAAAGAAGAAAAGATGATTTTATATTCAGACAACAACCAACAAGGACTGAATTCCACAGTCTGGGTAAACAAGCATGGATGTGGCTTGCTTATTGCGGCGGTTACTACCCTGAATCAATTAAGCCTGATGCTTCACTTTCAATGCATATCCAGCGCAGCTCACTGCTTCAATGGCAGGGGGGAATGAAGAAAAGTGGATTTATGGTCAGAAAACAACCAACAAATTACTGAATGGCACAGGCTGGGCAAACAAATAAATGTGGGAGTAGCTTGCTTATTGCGGCGGTTACTACCCCTAACCAATTAAACTAGATTCTTCACTTAGAAGCAGCTCCAGCACTGCTCTTTACATTAATGGCAGGGGTGGAAGGGAAATAGAACCAAAAGGTTACATTAATGGCAGGGGTGGAAGAGAAATAGAACCAAAAAGTTACATTAATGGCGGGGGTGGAAGGGAAATAGAACCAAAAGGTTACATTAATGGCGGGGGTGGAAGGGAAATAGAACCAAAAGGTTACATTAATGGCGGGGGTGGAAGGGAAATAGAACCAAAAGGTTACATTAACAGCGGGGGTGGAAGGGAAATAGAACCAAAGGTTTCATTAACGGTGGGGGTGGAAGGGAAATAGAAGCAAAAGGTTACTAAAGGCCAAAAGTAACAGATAAGAATGAGAAAAAAAAAGGTGAGAAACTTGCTGGGCAGACTGGATGGGCCATTTTGTCGTCTTCTGCCGTCGTTTCTATGGTCCATTTACTTTTCCTGAACATACCCAGACCAGTGGGTTATTCATCCCTTCCAGCAGATGGAGTCGGAGAACAAAACTTTGAGGCACTGCTGCTTAACTGAGGGTGCCAACTGCAGGACCTCAGTATTTATCTGACTCCAACAGATGGTAGAGCTACACCTGCAGGCTGATAGTTTGCAAAAAGGAAAAAGAGATTTTTTTTGTTTTTATAGTAGTTTTAGATTCCAGATCATGAACGCTCTCTGAGGTATTAGGCATTTTCATGGGCCATCCCTCAGGTGGAGCCGGGCCGCCAGGGTGTTGGATACCCCTGACTGGGTTTGCCCACAGCATACTGGATGGTCCGATAGCCAGGGGTCCTGGCTCCCTCGACCCACTGAGGCACCCTCGCCCTTCTTCCTTTGGACAGGGAAGTACCCACTTAATAAAGCTTCTTTAAGTTCCTTGTTTTAAAAATTAAATAAATAAAACAGCGTACGAGAAGCAGAAGAGCAGAGCTTAGCAGGAACTTCGGCGGGGAGGGCCTAGTCAGCAGGAGCTGTCAGCCAGGGCTGGGAGATACAGGACTGAGTGACGGTTGCCTAATTGTTATCCCGGGGCTTCGCAGTCGATTGTGACACTAGTGCTGGGAGGGAACTGCTGTGCCTCGTTTCTTGTGTAGTCCTGTGCTCTGGTGGGACCATGGTTCTAGTGGCACTGGAGTGGCCGCAGAGACCATGGTTCGCAGATTTGATGCAATTTGCGATGGAAGGTCCTCTCAGTCTGACTTATCTTCCAGACCTGTTGCGTCAGGGTCCCATATTTTTGGATCGGGAGGATCGCTTTTGTCTCGCGGCTTGGCTTTTGAGAGGCGGAGACTTTGATTGAAGGGTTATTCCGAACAAGTCGTCTCCACTCTTCTTCAATTCAGAAGACCGGCAACCTCTATGGTGTGTATTAGGGTCTGAAACTGTTTGAAGTTTGGTGTCTTCAGTGTCATCTAGATCCTCTGATGGTGGAGGTGGTTGTTTATTTATTTTATTTATTTAAAATCTTTTCTATACCGTCGCTAAGTTATATACCATCGCAATGGTTTACATGTAGGCACATAAATTAAGGTAGGTGAGTGCGTACTATAGTACATTCTAACAGGTGCCACAATAGGTTCAGTTACAATACATTATATAATACAATCGATTGTTTAGTGAAATGGTCATGACCAGGTGTGCCTGTAAGGTACTATTCGCAGATAAAATACATATTCTTTGTGTTTTACAATTACGTTTGTTGTGAACTAGTTGTTAGACTATTTTAATGTACATTCTGAGAAAAGTGCTGTGTGCTGGTGCTTTTCTGCCTATTCTTGTATATTTTCTATTCTCCGGTCTCTTTATAAAAAGCTTGTTTAAAAAGCCATGTTTTTAAACTTTTCTTAAAGGTTTTGAGATCCCTTTGTAATCTGATCTCTAGAGGCATTGTGTTCCCAAAGTGTGAGGCCTGCTAATGATAAGGCCCTTTCTCTCACTTGGGTTAGTTTTGCTGTCTTTACTGAAGGAATGGTTAGAAGTGCTTTGTTGTCTTTACTGAAGGAATGGTTAGAAGTGCTTTGTTCGCTGAACGAAGGTTTCTGTGTGGGACGTGTACTCGTAGTGCTGTGTTTAGCCATTCCTCTTTTTTCTTCATGTATTAGTTTATGTATGGTACCTAAGGCTTTGTATTTTATTCTATGTTCAATAGGTAGTCAATGCAGTTCAGCTAGGGTTTCGGTTATATGGTCCCTCCTCCTTTTTCCGGTTAGTATTCTAGCTGCTGTGTTTTGAAGTATTTGAAGTGGCCTTAATGTTGTATTCGGGAGTCCTAGTAAAAGTGCATTACAGTAATCAGTGCTGTAGAAAACTAGTGCCTGAAGTATTGTTCTGAAATCAGCTGGTGTTAGTAGTGGTTTTAGTCTTGAGGATCATGAGTTTTGCATAGCCTTCTTTTACTTTTAGCGATATGTGTTGATTTCGGGGTCCATTATTATTCCAAGATTCTGTACTTTTTCAGCTAGTTCAATTTTCTGATTGTTTTTGAGTATTATTGGTGTTTGAATGATTTTGATATTTTTTCGTTCTAAGTGTAGAAATTCTGTTTTATCAATATTAATCACAAGTTCCATTTGGTTTAGCAGTTGTTTTATAATGTCTAGGTACATGTTAGCTAGGTTTAACGTTTTCTCAATTGTGTCCTCGATTGGTAGAATTATTTCAATATCATCTACATAAATGTAGTGTTGCATGTGCTGGATTTTCTGCAGTAGGTGTTGTCCAAGGGTTTGGCTTACAACTCGCTTTGTGTGCAGGTGGTTGCCTTAGGTGCGCTTAGAGGCAGGTTTCAGGGTAGAACTCTGTTCATCCGGATGTGGTAAGGTTCCTCAAAGGGGCTAAGCTGTTACGTCCTCCGGTGCGAATGATCTGCCCGAATTGGAGACTCAACTTAGTACTTTGTGTCCTTTGCAGACCCCCCTTTGAACCCTTGAAAAGGGCTACCCTGAAGGATTTGACTCTGAAATAGGTCTTTTTAGTAGCTATTTGTTCAGTTCGAAAGATTTCGGAATTTCAGGCTCTGTCATGTAGGGATCCATTTTTTGCAGATTTCCGGGAATGGAATCTCATTGAGAACAGTGCCTTCCTTTGTTCCTAAGGTGGTGTCTGCCTTTCATGTTAATCAGATGGTAGATCTTCTGGGGTTTCCAGAGTGGTTGAAAGATTCTCCTCAGGATAGAGAATTACATCTTCTGGATGTGCGGCGGACGCTACTTCGGTATTTGGAGGTTACTAATGCTTTTCGTTGCTCAGATCATCTGTTTTGTCCTCTTCAGTGGACTGAATAAAAGGGGATAAAGCCTCTTAGGCTTCCATATCTTGTTGGCTTAGGGAGGCCATTTGTTCAGCTTACATCTGTAAGGAATGACAAATTCCTGTCTGTTTGCGAGCGCATTCCACTAGGGTGGAGGCTGCTTCCTGGGCTGAATGTCAACTTCTCTCGCCACAAGAGATTTGTAGGGCAGCAGTATGGTCCTTAATTCATGCCTTTACCAGGCATTATCGTCTGGATGTCAGGGCGCAGGATGAGCCGTCCTTTGGGGAGAGTGTCCTGTGGGCGGGTCTTTCAGGGGCCCGCCCGGTTTAGGGTGCTTGGGTACATTCCATTGGTCTGGACTGATCTGGGTATGTTCAGGAAAGGAAAATTTGGTTCTTACCACTAATTTTCATTCCTGTAATAGCACAGATCATTCCAGAGGCCCTCCCGTTTATTGCAAAAGACTGATTTTAGGTTTTGCTGCTTAGTACAGAAATTTTCTGTTTAGTAAAGAATTTTTTTCTTAGAGGGCAGTTACAGGATTCACTTCCTTGTCTTGTTTTGTTCTTGACAAACAAGGTTTATAATATCCAGCCTTTAGTTCCCTATGTCTGTGTGAAGGGGTTTCTAAAGTATCTTGGCTTGGGTATATGTCAATACTGAGGTCCTGCAGGTGGCACTCAGTTAAGTAGCAGTGCCTCAAAACTTTGTTCTCTGACTCCATCTGCTGGAAGAGATGAATAACCCACTGGTCTGGACTGATCTGTGGTATTATGGGAACGAAAATTAGCAGATAAAACCCAATTTTCCTTTTGCTCCAAGGAGGAGGGCATGCTTTGGCTAGTCTTGGACTTAAAGCATGTCAACAGGGCACTTCAAGTGCCTCACTTTCGAAAGGAAACTTTAAGATCGGTAATGTTAGTGGTAAGAGAAGGGAAAGTTTCTCACCTCCTTAGTTCTTTCCAAAGCACATCTTTGTATCCAAATCAGGGAAGAACATCAGAGATTTGAGGATTGTGATATTGGGGCAACACTACCAGTTCAGAGCCATGTCTTTTGGCTTGGCCACCACTCCGTGAACCTTTAACAAGGTGCAGGCATTCCTGTAGAAAGAGGCAATATTCGTTCACCTCTGTCTGGATGATTTGAGAGTTGGAAGGCCATGGTTCCTGCAAGCCCTAGGTTGGGTAGTCAATAGAGGGGAAAAAGCCAGCTTCACCCAGCTCAGTCCATAGTTTACCTGAGAGGTTGGTTTGACATGAAATTAGGGAAAGTGTTGACTTCTAGAGCGTCTCGGGTAAGACTGTACCTACAGGTATTAGGTCAATGGTAGCAGCCATAGATATGGTGCCCACATGCTCCCCCTGCAGAGAGCCTTAGTCTCTCAATAGCCTCCTCAAAGGCAGAACTACGATTAGACACTCCCTATACTAAGAGAGGCCAAGAATAGTGTGTAGTGGTTGGCTGTTTGAGACCAGTCTAATAAGAGGACTATTTGGTGTGTTTGAAGGATCTGATCACTATTCAACCAATACCTTCCTTTTTACCGAAGATGGTGTCAGAATTCTATCTAAATCGGGCAATATCATTGCCTACATACAGGAGATGGGAGTGTATAGGGTCAAGGGAGACCTTACATTTTCAGGATATTCGTAGGGCACTACTTAGGTACTTTGACAGTTATGAATGCCTTCCAGAGGTTAGATTAGGCTGTTCATCTTCTTTGGAGGATGGCGAAAGGGAAGGCGGCCTCAAAAGCATCCTTTGGAAGGTGGATAAGAGCCATTCTTCTCAGCTTATATTGTAAAAAGGTAAGAGTTCCAGAGAATCTGAGCATGCACACTACAAAGGCACAGACCTTGTGAGCAGAGCAAAAACTAATCTCTCCATAAGACATGTGCAAGGCAGGTACATGGGTTGCTTTATATTCATTTCTCAAGCATTACAAGTTAAGAAGTGCTCAAGCCAAGGAGGACTCTGGATTTGAGACAAGAATCCTGGAGGCCGTGATGGACTTGCCCTCCCCAGGTTAGGTACTGCTCGGGCATATGTCTGGTCTGAAAGAGCGATAAGAGAGGTAAAATTTAAGCATGCCTGTTATTTTTCTTTCCTTTAGTCCTGACAGACCAATCCAGAAACCACCCAAGGTGACCATAGCAACGTTCTCTTGTTCTTTTTCCATTTGGTTCTTGTTCAGAAATGTTTAGAAAACCCCCTGGTATAAGCATACAGGCAAGGAGAGGAGAAAGTCTCCAGAGAATGAACAACAGGGGAGTCTTTCTGACACTCGGACGAGTAGATATATATAATTTTTGTTTAGATATTTGGGGTAGAATGGAGATGAAAAAATATTTGTAGGTTAGACAAAGGCTAGGTCAAGAAACTACTGACAACCTTTCCTGCTACACCCAGCTATATAAGGGAATATGATGTAAAAAAGGCTTTATGTTCTCTGCATACACCTGCTGGCAAGTGAGAACTTAAGATTTGCCATGTGAGGTCATACCAAAGGTCAATCAAGCCCAATATGCTATTCCCAACAATGGCCAGTCCAGGTCACAAGTACCTGGCAGAATCCTAAAAGATTGATTCTATGCTGCTTACTCAAGTCCACTTTAGTAATGATTTAAGAACTTTTTTCTAGGAATTTTCCAATCCTTTTTTTAAATTCAGCTGCACTAACAGCTTTTTTTCTAGCGTGTAGCCAGATGGACTCAGGACAAATGGGTTATGCTCCCCTTCCAGGAGATGGAGTCAGATTTCAAAGTGGACGTCACCCTACTTACACCCCTGCAGTGACCTCAGCCCTTCAGTATTTCTCAGTCTCCAGTAGAATGTGGACGTACCTCTCCCTATGGGGATTGCTGTACTTTTGGAAGGAGAAATTCTACATTTAAATTGGAGGAAAAAATTGAGCCCCGCTCTACTGTGGTGATACCTAATGGTCCCTCCCTCAGTTGAGAATTCCTGAGGCGATTTCCGAGATCCCTCAGAGATGTGCCTTAATCCAGTAGCCGGTTCCCGGCGTGGACTTTGCTGCTTAAGCAGCTGGAAGGCAGCAGGTGCAGGAAGCCGAGTGCGTCGGTGACAGCCAAAGAGCTCTCCCCCCACAGCTGGAGACAGTCTCTGTATTCAACCAGTAAGCGCTGAGCCCAGATAAATTTAAGAAGGAAAAAAACAAAAAGAAAAAGATTTACCTTCCAATTCAGAGACATTGGAGGATTTTCAGTAAGATTTCCTCTGGTCTCCTTGTTTGGCGCGCTATACTGACATCATTCCCGATCCTGTTGAGGTAAGGGGAAGTGGGTTTCTGAGCGGGTTGACCGGACCCCCGGTGAGCTAGGCTCTGCTATGGGCTTGGTCGGCACACTGCGTAATATTTATTTATTTTCCACTTTTTTATACCAACGTTCATGTACAAAAAATACAAATCACACCGGTTTACAATGAAACAAAAAGTCACATAGGAGCGTTACATGGAACCGAGGATGCAAATAACTGGGGTACAGTAAAACTCCATAACAACAGAAACATATTAAATTAAAATAAGACACATCAGAAAGAAAGCAAGTAAAATGGATGATGGTTAACATCAAATTTCCATTGTGGCTTGAACTAAAGACTAGAACAGAATGAACTGAATATGCTTGTAGGCAAGTGTTCTCAAAGGAAGAAGATCTGCAAAAAATTTAATCTGGGTAGGATCAACGTTGAGATAAGGAGGCAGGGGCGTAAGAAAGGAAAGGAACTGACATTCGTGCCATTAGCGAGAGTCATGTTTCGGGGAATGCTTGGCTGAAGAGCCACGTTTTGAGGTTTTTTTTAAATGACAGTGGGTATGGTTCTTGGCGGAGGTCCGGGGGAAGAGAGTTACATTGTGGGGGACCTGCTGTAGATAATGCACGTTTCCTTAAAGATGATTTAGCTGGAGGGGCGTACAGTGTGTCTTTATATGCACTTCTCACAGGTCTGGAGGAGGTGTGAGGACGCAGTTGGAAACTTAGCTGAAGGGGGTGAGGTTGTGCAAGGCTTTGTGGATTATCGTGAGGACTTTAAAGAGGATTCTGAATTTGATGGGCAGCCAGTGGAGGTTCTGAAGGATGGGTGTCATGTGTTCTCTTTTGTTAGTGTTGGTTAGAATCCTGGCGGCAGAGTTCTGCAACATCTGTAGAGGTTTGATGGAGTTTGCAGGAAGACAGAGGAGAAGAGAGTTACAATAGTCAATTTTTGAAAGGATGATAGATTGAAGCACCATTCGGAAGTCATGGAAGTGTAGGAGTGGTTTCAGCTTTTTTAGGACTTGCAGTTTGACAAAACCTTCCTTTGTGGTGTTATTTACAAATTTTTTTAAGTTTAACTGGTTGTCCAGAAGAACTCCTAAATCTCTCACATAAGGGGAGTGATTTAAATTCAAATTAGTGAATTGAGAGGAGATTGGTGAGTTGAGGAGTGTTATCCTCCTGGGAGATAAGAATCTCCGTCTTGTTGGTGTTGAGGACTAGGTTAAGGCTGGTGAGAAGAAGGTTAATTGATTGAAGGCAGCTTTTCCAGTGGATCAGGGTTTTGTGTAAAGATTCTGTGATCGGGATGCAGCGGCACCATCTTGCCATCATTCAGTGCATCAGCTCCCCGCTCTGCATGCATAATGTCACACACGTACACACGCACAGAATACAGATAAAGCCGGGTACACTGGGGCTGTGCGTGTGCCTCGTTGCGTCCGCCTAGGCACCTGAAATCTGTACGCATAAAATTTTAAGTGTGAGCAGACAGAATACACAGTTACTACCACCAATAGCTCCAGCAGCCAAGAAACAGAAGCGCCTTTCTCTCTGCGCGGCTTGTCTTATTAGGAGTTCACAGTCTGATCTGGATTCCAATTATGTCAGCACTGTGAGGAAGCCAGGGAGAGTTGGCCTCCCCGGACTTTACTAAGCTCGGTTCCTCCAATTCAGAGGATAGGCTAGCCACAGTCTTAACTGGAAGTACCCCGGATCTGTCTACCCCCATAACTGGGTCATCCGTGGGAGAGGGAAATTCAGTGGCACCTAACCCCCTCTTGGGCTAGGCATGGTCCCGGCTGCCTTCTCTTGGGTGGAATTTTTCCAGAGCCTTCGTACAGGTGCAATCTGCTACCACACTTGCCCCTGTCCAGACAGAACCTCAGCTGGTAAGCCCTCCCTTTACCAGTCCTATCGGCAGAACTTGAGGCATGCTCCACCTCACCAAGGGCATCCCTGGCAGGCAACTAGATGGCACAAATGAAGAGGATACGGATTCCTTAGAAGATGTGAAAATTCCTCCTGGCTTTGAACCATATCTGGCCATATTACGGTTTTTCCATTTAGATGAATTGCCGGCCCTTATTTCCCAGACCCTGAAGATGCTGGGAGTTCCTGGGGCGGACCCTATGACGGAACCAAAGAAGAATCCCATTCTGATTTCCCCACAGAAAGCCTCTTGCTACTTTCTAGTACTGGAAGCCATTCAGGAGTTGATTGACCTGGAATGGATGCCCCAGAAGCAAGTTTTAAAAGGGGGCAAGCGTTAGAAGCTCTATACCTACTGGATTCAGCACTGAGAGAGCGTTTGCTTTTCCCTAAAGTGGATGCGCTGGTCTGTGCCATCTCTATGCGAACAACTATCCCAGTAGAGGAAGGAGCATCCTTAAAGGATGCACACGATAGACGGATGGAGTCCATCCTTAAACAGGCTTTTGATGCAGTAGCATGCCTACTCCTCTCTCAGAAAGTTGATGACTCGGGGGTGAATTCCAGAGTGGTTATGGAACCTGCAGCTGCCTTTTTAGCTGACATGGGCTCGGATCTAGTCCATACTTCTGCCAGAGGAGGGCCTCAGTGGTGGCAGCCAGAAGACAGCTATGGCTGCGGAATTGGTCAGCAGACACAACCGTCAAGGGAAATCTTACAAAGAAGCCCTTTAAAGGATCACTCCTTTTTGGAAGCGAATTGGAAAAGCTGGCCAGTAAATGGGGCGAATCTCCAGTTCCCTGACTACCAGAAAATGAGAGAGCAGTTACAGCACCCCTCACCTTTGAGGGGTTGATCTAGGAGCTCCCAATGCTTTCGCCCCTACAGAAACTCAACATTTCAAAGGTCTCAGTCCTTTGGTAGGTCTCAGTCCTTTTGAAGTCGACAGTCCAAGAGAGGGGCAGGCTTGGGTTCATGTTCGTCCCGACCCCTGCGCCCCCCCCCCCCCCCCAAGTGAAATTTTGCCAACCCACCCTCTGAACAAGGAGATAGGGGGTTGACTGTCCCTCTTCTACCAGCAGTGGGTTGAGATCACTTCAGACAAATGGGTACTGGAGGTCATACGAGAAGGATAAGAGCTGGAATTTCACAGTACTCCTCGGGATATATTCAAGATGTCTCCTTGCCACTCCCAGCACAAGAAACAGGCAGTGGAGACTATTCTTTTAAAGCTCCTTAGCTTGAGGGCTATAATCCCAGTACCTGTGCCCCAGGAAAATATGTTATTCTATCTATTTCATTGTACCCAAGAAGGAAGGTTCCTTTCGCCCCATCCTGGACCTCAAGAACATCAACCGACGTCTGAGTGAATCATTTCCGCATGGAAACCCTATGCTCCATGATAATGGCTGTACAATCAGGAGAGTTGTAACCTCCCTGGGCCTATCTGAGGCCTACCTACATATTCCAATCCGTCAAGAACACCAATGTTTCCTACGCTTTGCGATACTGGGTCGTCATTATCAGTTCCGGGCACTACCCTTTGGCCTAGCCACAGCCCCCAGAACATTTTCCAAGATTATGGTGGTGGTAGTGGCAGCATTGAGAAAAGAGGGAATCCTGGTGCACCTGTACTTGGATGACTGGTTGATCCGTGCCAAGTCCGTGGAAGAGTCTTCTAGGGACCATCAGGGTGACTTCCTTGCTTCAGGAACTCAGCTGTGTTGTAAACCTGGATAAAAGCAGTCTCAAGCCCTCCCAGTCCTTGGAATATCTGGGAGTCCAGTTCAGCACCAAGCAAGGCAAGGTCTTCCTTCCAACCACACAGTTATGGAAGTTGATGTCCTAAGTGCGTCAGTTGATGAGTATTATATGCCAGAGTGGAGCTCATCTCCAAGTTCTCTGTTTGGCGGCAACCCTGGAAGTAGTGCTGTGGGCGAGGGCACACATTGCCACCACTTCAACATTCACTGTCACGTTGGAATCCAAAGTCTCAAGACTATTCGATTTGCCTCCACTTACCCATGGGTGTATGCTTTCTGGTCCAGTGGTGACTGCAGGAAGCTCATCTAAGCAGGGGTGAACCTCTATCCTCCCCGAACTGGCTGGTCCTCACAACAGACGTGAGCCTCCGGGGCTGGGGAAGCTCACTATCAGGAACTGACGGCCCAGGGACATTAGATCGAGGAAGAGGCCCTCCTGGAACATCAACCGCCTGGAAGCCTGGGCAGTCAGATTAGCATGTGTCTACAATTCAGCCAGACTCTAGGGTCAAGCAGTCCGCGTGATGTCGTGACATCGCAATGACGGTAGCTACATCAGCCATCAAGGTTGGAACCAAGAGCTAGCAAGTGTCACAGGAGATATGGAATGGGCGGAAATACATCTACAGATGTTCTCGGCCTCCCACATTGCAGGAAGAGATGTCAGAGTAGACTTTCTAAGCAGGGAGAGTGGGCATTGTCAGCCAAAGCCTTTCAGCTAATAGTAGATGGCTAGGGTCTCCCATCCATTTACCTGCTGGCCACATCCCACAATGCGAAGGTTCATAAGAACATAAGAAATTGCCATGCTGGGTCAGAGCAAGGGTCCGTCAAGCCCAGCATCCTGTTTCCAACAGAGGCCAAAACCAGGCCACAAGAACCTGGCAATTACCCAAACACTAAGAAGATCCCAGGCTACTGATGCAATTAATAGCAGTGGCTATTCCCTAAGTAAACTTGATTAATAGCCATTAATGGACTTCTCCTCCAAGAACTTATCCAAACTTTTTTTGAACCCAGCTACACTAACTGCACTAACCACATCCTCTGGCAACAAATTCCAGAGCTTTATTGTGTGTTGAGTGAAAAAGAATTTTCTCCGATTAGTCTTAAATGTGTTACTTGCTAACTTCATGGAATGCCCCCTAGTCCTTCTATTATTCAAAAGTGTAAATAACCAAGTCACATCTACTCGTTCAAGACCTCTCATGATCTTAAAGACCTCTATCATATCCCCCCTCAGCCATCTCTTCTCCAAGCTGAACAGCCCTAACCTCTTCAGCCTTTCCTCATAGGGGAGCTGTTCCATCCCCTTTATCATTTTGGTTGCCCTTCTCTGTACCTTCTCCATCGCAACTATATCTTTTTTGAGATGCGGCGACCAGATTTGTACACAGTATTCAAGGTGTGGTCTCACCATGGAGCGATATAGAGGCATTATGACAATTTCCATTCCCCGATTTTCTTCAATCACAGAAGAGATCAGTGGTCCCTGGGGATCAACGCTTTCGTTCAGACCTGGCCGGAAGAAGGGTTACTAAATGCCTTCCCTCCATGGCCCCTGCTGGGCAGGGTCATTTGCAGAATCGAGCACCACAGGGGATTAGTCCTACTAGTAGCTCCAGATTGGCCCAGGTGTCCATGGTATGCAGACATGTGGAGACCCCCCCTTGCTTCCCACTACACAGGGGCCTTCTACAGCAGGGACCAGTCCTTCACAAGAATCCAACTAGATTCTGTCTTCTGTCTGGCCCTTGAGAGGGCTCGCCTGATGAAGCAAGGATATTCTGTGGCAGTGATTTCCACCTTACTCCGCGCTCTGAAGTTCTCTACATCCCTAACGTATGTGTGGGTCTGGAGAGTATTTGAGGCCTAGTGTGTGGAACGTGATGTCCCCGTCCCGTTCCCCCCCCCCCCCCCCAGGCAGTCAAAATCCCACTAATTCTGGAATTTTTGCAGGATAGCTTGAATAAAGGTTTGACCCTTAACTCCTTGAAAGTCCAGGTAGCAATTCTCTCCTCTTTCAGGGACAAGGTGAATGGAACCCACCTGTTGACTCATCCAGACGTAGCCTGTTTTCTGAAAGGGGTGAAGCAGCTCCAGCTACCCCTACGGTGGCCGGTTCCCTTGTGGAATCTTAATCTAGTATTGGAATTTTTGGCAGGGCCCTCCTTTCAGCCTCGGTGCTGTCTTTCCTTGCATTTAATAACCTTGAAAATGGTGTTCCTGGTGGCTGTATGCTTGGCACGTCGCATCTCTGAACTGCAGGTGTTGTCGTGTTGGGAACTATTCCTCCTTATGACTCCAGGAGTGTTAAAGCTTTGTACCATTCCATCCTTCTTGCTCAAGGTAGTCTTGGAGTTTTATTTGAATCAGTCCATTTCATTGCTTATCCCTAGATAAGTACAAGAACGCAGAAGAATACCACCTCCTCCATCATTTGAATGTCAGTAGACTTTTTGTGCAATATCTGGAAGTTTCAGAACCAGTCCGAAAGATGGACCGCCTGTTTGTCCTTCACAGTGGAAGGAAGCAGGGCACACCAGCTTCATGAGCTACCGTAGCTCGCTGGATTAAGGAGGTGGTCACAGGAGCCTATGTGGAGGCAGGAAAGCCAAAGCCTTCTTAGATTAAAGCTCATTCCACTAGGGCTCAGGCAGTCTCATGGCGAAGCTAGACTGCTGTCTCCTGTTGATATCTGCTGAGCAGCGACGTGGTCCTCCTTGCACACCTTCTCCAGGTTCTATCGCCTGGATGTACAGGGAAGATGCAGCCTTTGCAAGGCGGTGTTAACCAGACTGCAGACAGCTTCCCACCCTGATCGGGAGTAGCTTTTTGTACATGCCATTAGTCCTGAGTCCATCTGGCTACCCGCTAGGAAATGGAGAAATTACTTACCTGATAATTTTGTTTTCCTTAGTGTAGATAGATGGACTCAGCATCCCACCCACGCTGCCCAAGAATGGTGCCAAGGATTTTCCCGTGGAGTGGGTATTGATTCCAAGAGATTATGAGTAAGCCATCATCCAGACCCTAGATCAGGGCACCAATATTCTTACTGGGGTTCAGTGTTTATGGTTGGTTGGGTACAGTTACGGTTATCTGTTTTTAATCATATTTTTAATCAAGTTTTTTCATTAGTGGGTCCACAGTGGCTTTTGAAGAGAATACTGAAGGGCTGAGGTCACTGCAGGAGTGTATCTAGGGCAGGGGTCGGGAACCCATGGCTCGCGAGCCAGATATGGCTCTTTTGAGGGCTGCATCTAGCTCGCAGACAAGTGTCGCCACACTTTCCCGCTGACCCAGCTGCTCCCCGGTCCTCCTCCGCCCGGGCTTAAAATGCTGTCAGCCCGGGCGGAACGCGGCAGGACAGCTGGAGTCAGCGGCACCGGCTGCTCTCTTCTTCCCGCCCCCCCGCGGCCCGGAAGAGGAAGTGGAGAGTATCGGGTGCGTGCGCAGCAAGAAGAGGCCACGCTAGTGCGCTCGGCATCGGCCCGAAGAAAAGAAGACTGCAGCGCGGCTCGGAGGAAAATGAAGAGCTTCAACCGAGGCCGATGGGACTCCGCCTCCGCGAGGGCTGAAAATGAAGAGGTTAGCGTTGGGAGGAGGCTGCTGCTGCCGCGAGTTCCCGGGGTGGGAGTGGGGGAGAGAGAGAGTGAATGAGCGAGCAAACACACATGCTTGCTCGCTCATTCACTCTCTCTCTCCCCCACCCCGGGAACTCGCGGCAGCAGCAGCCTCCTCCCAACGCTAACCTCTTCATTTTCAGCCCTCGCGGAGGAGTCGTCCCATCGGCCGCGGTTGAAGCTCTTCATTTTCCTCCGAGCCGCGCTGCAGTCTTCTTTTCTTCGGGCCGATGCCGAGCGCACTAGCGTGGCCTCTTCTTGCTGCGCACGCACCCGATACTCTCCACTTCCTCTTCCGGGCCGCGGGGGGGGGGGCCCTGTGTGTGTGAGAGAGAGATTGCATGTATGTGAATGATTGAGAGCCTGTACATGTGAAAGAGAGTATGTCTGTGATTGAGATCCTGCCTGTGAGAGAGAGAGAGAGCATGAATGTAAGTTTACCATTGGGAACCTGTATGTGTAAGTTTGTGATTGAAACCTGTTTGTGTGAAAGAGTATGTGTGTATGATTGAGATCCTTTGTGTGTGAGAGAAATCATGTGTATGTATGATTAAGAGCCTGTGTGTATAAGTAAGAGAGAGATCATGTGTGTCTGTGTGTGACTGAGAGCTGATTTAGGTGAGGGAGCATGTGAGTATGTGATTGAGAGCCTGTGTGTAAATGAGAGAAAGAGAGGACATGTTTGTAAGCATGTGAATGAGAGTCTGTGTGTGAGAGAAAAAGACAGCATGTATTTATGTGATTGAAAGCCTGTGTGTGTAAGCGTGAAAAGATAGCATGTGTGTAAATGCATAATTAAGAACCTATATAAGTGAGAGAAGTGAGAGAGAAAAAACATGGGTATATGTGAGTACTGAGAGCATGTGTGTATAGGTGTGTCATTGAGAGCCAGTGTGAGAGAGAGCGCTGGTATGTGACTGAGAGAGGAGAAAGTTCCAAGCAAACCACCCCACCTCCTGCTAATTCAGAACAATCTCAGGACACCTGATATCAAACGTTCCCAGGTATGCAGAGCAAAAAAATTTTTGTATCCTTATTTTTCATTACTGGGTCTTTGTGTCTGCTATTTTGAAATATTTTGTTGGTATCTGGAAATGTTTTATATGAGTTTTTAATTATTGGATATTCCACTCATCAGCTGTTTCGAAATATGTTCTTTTTGTTAGTACAGTTTTACTGCTGATGATTTTATATTTCTTGATTTGTTTTATAAGGATGGGTGATGTTTCTTTTTTCCTTTGTTACACTGCATACAGAGACTCTGGCTTGTTGCAGTTTCCAATTCAGTTTTTTCTGCATGCTTCTAGTTATGCGTTTTGGTCTCTTTATTCTGTTAGGTGAGGGTCAGCACGTGATTCAGGTGAGGTTTTCTGCTGGCGTGTAGTTTCTGTGTAGGACTCTATAGCAGCCTGACTTGGTCCGTTTTCCTAATAGGAGATGTATTGGTGTCTTAAGGCCTGGTGTAATATTTTCAGAGACTTATTGTACTTTAAAAGTGTGATCTTACATAAAATGCACACATTTACTTGTATTTAGTTTTAAACATATTGTATGGCTCTCATGGAATTACATTTTAAAATATGTGGCGTTTATGGCTCTCTCAGCCAAAAAGGTTCCTAACCCCTGATCTAGGGTGACGTCAGCTTTGAAATCTGACTCTCCATTTGCTGGCAGGGGAGCATAACCCATTGGTCCTAAGTCCTTCTATTTACACTAATAAAAACAAAATTATCAGGTAAGTAATTTCTCCATTATCATATCCTCTACAATGAGTTCCAGAGCTTAATTATGCATTGAGTGAAAAAAAAAAAAATTCTCTTATTTGTGTTAAATGTACTACTTCATTGCAAGGCCCTAAATCTTTGTACTTTTTGAAAGAGTAAACTGATTTGCACTTATCCAATCCACTCATTATTTTATAAACCTCTATCATATCTCTTCTCAGCCGTCTCTTCTCTAAGCTGAAGTGCCCTAACCTCTTTAGCCTTTCCTCATAGGGGAATGGTTCCATCCCCTTTATCGTGTTGATCGCCCCTTTCTGTACCTTAACAGATAACCCATTCATCTGGACTGATCTGTCAGGACTCAAGGAAAGGAAATTACCAGGTACGCTTAAATTTCACCTTCTTTGCCTGCGAAAAAAAAAAAAAATTGAGAACCTAACTCTCAGAATGTATTTAGAAACCTGGGTACGAGTAATTTTTTGAATAACCTCGCCAAGGTATTTTGAGGGAAATTTTCAAAAGATTTTACCTGAGTAATTAAACCGTTGCCCAGATAAAATCGGGGCTGAAAATTGCCGCTCTCCTCTGCAGGTAAAAGTGCAGTGTGGGTACTGTTGCCAATGCCACAACGGGGTTCGAGTCAGGGGAAAAGTGGGCTGACAAGGAATATGCAGAGATTTTGTTTTGAAATCCCCTTGCATGCTTTACAGAATGGGCTTCACACCTGTAAAGTCTGCAAGTAGTAAAACACCCATAATGCCATCGGCTCTGGAATTATTTTCACAGGGAGGTTTTCCTTTTGAAAAATGCGGGTCCATGGGTCTGCAAGCCTCATACATATTTTTTTAAAATAAATGACCTCCTTCCTGGAGAGTACAGGGCATGCCAGAGGTAAATTTAATGACGAGCAATTCATCCTCCTATCAAGACAGTGTTTTCATGGCACATGTTAGATGGAGCTACTTTTTTCGAACAGAATAAGGACTTTTGCTGTATGCTTCAGTTTTATATTGTCAAAAGTACAAACGCCTTCACACAAAGCTTTACCGATTAGCTTGTGTGACAAGCCTTGAAAATTTGCTGTCAGGCCACCAGTGATGTTCCTTGCCTCTTTTTTTTTTTTTTTTTTTTTTAATGTGACGTGAAAGGTTATTTGGGTTAGAATAGGGACTAGCAAGGTTAAGGTTGATTGGGATGTCTTACTAATGCAGCTTGAGGGCTTGCTCTTTTAAGATCACTCTGATCAGCAATAGAAGGTATTCCCAGCGTGTCCTTAACCCATAACATTGAGCTTAGGATCTTGACCTAGTGGTGGTGTTCTGAGGAATTGACAGTGCTTAAGGTTTTAGGATTAGATGTAATAGAACAATAACTTTTATTATTTACATGATGCTACATTGTACATAGCACTCTACAAGATAATTCACATTGGCTACCATGACCCTGCCCGGAAACACAAGGGTGGGTTGCATGACTTTCCCATGGTTCTTTGCTGAGTGACGGAATCATACTAGGATCTCTAGGTTCACAGCTTGGAGTTTTATTCGATTGTATGCCACAGGGATAATTCAGTTAGCACATCTCTTTCAAGCATAAGCATCTTAAGGAGAGAAGGCCGGGTTCACCTTTCCCTATGTGTTTTAATTCAGCTATTGTTATTTATTTGGTGCATGAGATGTGACGCGAGTGTCTATTGCAGCACGCTAGCCCTGCAGGCCCCGTGCACTCCACCCTCCACCTGACAGCCGACGCGATAGCTGGTGCTCTGCCCGTCCACCTCAGGTCAGTGGTGGCTTTGGTTGAATGCAGAGGTAAAAAACTGAACTCCAAGCTTAATTAAGAATCTATCCTTTCACCTAACATGACCCCCTTTTTTTTTTTCTCCGCTTGCTATTTCTCCCTGTCCTGCATCTTCAGTGGCAGTGCTGTTTTTCATCACTGGCACCAAACAGGCAAACCAGGGCGTTCTTTGGGAAGAAATGAGTATCAGAGTGGCGGGCATCAACTCCTGGTTTTCCAGAAAGAAAATAGTTCTTGAATTATTGGACGGTAGAGAATATTTTTAGCATATTCTCTGGATTATTTCTGCATGATTTGTAGCCACTAACATTAAATTCCATTGTTTTTGTTTTACTCTTGCTATTACTGTTGGTGTTTGCTAATTAATTTAAAATCTTGTAGATCAACAGATCGAATCAGATACCCCCAACCTAGCCTGTAAACACTGCCCAAAGCAGTGTATTATGTGCAAATACAACATCAATGCTAGCCAATAAAAACCGCACTAGTGCCATTTTAAGGATAAAAATTCATACTACAGAGCTCTAGTAATCTGTATTGTTAATTCTCTTAGGAACAGATGGGTAAGTTCCTGACTGTGGAAGGGAGGGCAAACCCTTTGTGAAGAGGGAGGGTGAATAAAAGAATGGGAATAGATGATCCCCCACAGGTACAAATCTGTGATCATTGTAAGACCAAGTAGTTTATTGCTTCTTTCTTTGACAACTATGGGCCTTAATCTGATAGAGATGTGCAGGGACATTTTTCTTGTTTTGGATCATTTATTTGATTTTTTTTTTCTTTGTATTGTGTTTTCTTGTTTGTTTTTATTTTTATTCATTTTAGAAAATAATGCATGCTGTTTTCCAAAATGAATGAATTTAAAAATTTTAGGGATTTGTGGGGGTAAAACAACCCACAATGAAAATGCCTGCTTTGGTTCAGATTTCCATTAATTTTAAAACAAATCTACATCCCTCTAACCAGATATCAGTCATTGATTTTTGGCCACATTATGAAAAATATGAATCTAATGTCATCAAGTTGAGTGTTGCCTGCTGTGTGAACTCTGGGTCTACTTTAAAGGATTGTGGGATTTTGCCTGAATCTCTCTAAGTTTAAGATATAAAATCTATTATGTAGAGAGATTTGACACTCAAGTCTAGCAGTGCTTATGAAAGATGCATTTCTGGTAGGATCGCAGTAACGCTTTCAAAATTCCTAACTCTTCTTCATGCTAATCCCCATGTGGTCCACTTGCTTCCTTCTTCCTGCTCTTGACACCTGTGTTTCACTTCTCCTTGGCTTTATTTAAAGCCTTTGTACAGTAATAAATTGAGTTATCCACACAAAAAAAAAACCCCAAATGTTTCATTTTCTCCTTGCTGACCGCATGAATTTGGTGCACATAATTTTGTGTGCACAAAATGTATCCAATCCAAAAAAAGGCAGCAGTGCAGGCATTCGGGGGTGCAGTGAGTCACACATCGAGTGAGCTGCAACTAAAGTTACACAGCTAAGTCTGGTCTGAAAACTCACAGTCCTAACTTGATCCGCATGTACTCAGCGGGAGACTGCTGAATATCCAGGAAAAGCTGCGCACACGGCTTCATCCGGATCAACTTGCCACTGTCCAGTTTTCTGGATCTTGACCTCTTTTTACTGTCTTTGGGCCTTGCCTTTGCAAAGGCAGTTCTGAGATTGCAGTGGCACGTAAGGTGCCGGATGTCTTGGATGTCCACATTCATTTAAGAATTGGTGGTGGCCGAAAGGCGGCTTCCCACTTTACAACTGTTTATTGCTGCAAAGGAACAGGGAATAGACACAAAACATCTGGCCAGCACATCAGGATCTGTTCCAGGAAGCAGCTCTCCCCCATCCAGCATTATACCAGAGTTGAGTCTTTTCCAGCAGTTCCTGGTTTCCGTGCCAAAATAGTCCTCATCTCCTGGGTAACTCCGTTCCATGGCTTGCTGTGCAACTGTAATAACCCTGACTCTGCGGACAGGGTCCTGTGCATCCTGGGAATGTTGAAGTCTTCCTTCTCCGTGGCTGTACTTACTCCAGTGCCGCATTTGGCTGTTGACATTAAGTTGCTAATGGCTGGAGAAAGGGACAGCTTTTTCTGCTCCACGTAGGGAGGATAGGAGAACTCCCTGTGGATCTCGGGCCGTGGCTTTTGCCTGGCCGCCTCCTTGCAGTTGTTAAGATCGTTGACAGGGGCATCCCCTCCATGGGCAGGGTCGTTTTCAAACATGGTATGGGTGAGCTCGGCCCGGGTCCGCTGGGTGGCCTGCGAGGCCTTGAGGAGGGAGTGAGTGACGGTGATCAGGAGCACCAGGATGCCAGAGGAGAGGATGCAGGCACTTGTTATCCCTGTCTCGACGTCAAACAGGAGCAGCATGTAGATGGACAGTGCTGGGGGGGGGGAGAGGAGAGAGAATGGAAGAAGTGTTAGTAAATATTAACAACGCAGTAGCTCTCTAGTTTGCACTCCCCACACCATGTGATCCCAAGAAACAGAAGAGGGTTTAGTCTGGAGGCCAGATCCCCCCCCACATGGAGCCAAACCTAAACTGGCGGCACAGCTTGTGCAGGTGGAGTTTGAAGGCCACTTTGTTCGCTGTGTGCATGTGTCCTCCAGTGTGCTAGACCCGAAAGGGGCTACAATGATTAAATGTAATCTGTTTTTCTGGAGCAGGAAACAGTATGTTTTACTAATAAACAGGCCGATACGGTAAAGCGCGGCCACGGTTACCGTTTCTAACCCGCTTTGTACCCACAATTTGGCCGCGTAAGTCCAACCCGCGATTCGCTATCCCTTTTAACCCATCCTTACCGCCTCTTTAAATCAACGGGTAACCCTTTCCGCCCGCAGCATGTATATGATATGTAAACGATCCGATTAGCTATTCCCTCCCATACAGCATGTGCGCCCCGACTATCGCCTTTTTAACCTGCAGTTTTGCCACACGTTTAACCTGCTAACTTACCGCCTACCCTTACCCCTGCGTTAGTGTGGAGCGTCAGGTCAGAGAGACGAAATTTCAAGGGCAAATGACCCCCTCACCCCCCGAGACAAGACCTTTAGAGGAGCCAGGATCGGGCAAACTTTCCCCCAGCCCCGGCTCACCTGCCCTGGCCGCGTCCATGGGTGCCGGTCTCCCGTGCGGGCGCGCTGACAGCTCCGGAGCAGGAAGGAAGGACCTGTTTTTTCCAAGCATAACCTAAACTCTTGCCTGCCCAACCTAAAATCCAACGCACCAGGAAAGCCACTCTTCAGATCGCAACTAATCCCATCACTGGAAGGACGAAAGATTTTTTTTAAGCGTCCCAGTTCCTCTCTCCGCTATTTCAATGCATTCTCCTTTCCACTGCAATGCGAACAGGATCGGGCAAACTTTCCTCCAGCCCCCGCTCACCTGCCCTGGTCACATCCATGGGTGCCGGTCTCCGGAACAGCCCCAGTCCTCTCTCCCCTCCTCCCGGGGGCAGCCGGCAGCGAGAGTGGCTTCAGCAGCCCGGGGCGGATCGGGCACTCCCCATGCGAGGTGGCTTCCAGCAGCCCCCGACGGCGATGGTGAATGAGCGCACACCGTGACCTCGGACGTCCAGCCGGGCGCTCAGGTCACGGCGTGCGTTGCTGGAAGCCGCCTCGCATGGGGAGTGCCCGATCCTCCCTGGGCTGCTGAAGCCGCTCTCGCCGCCGGCTGCCCCCGGGAGGAGGGGAGAGAGGACTGGGGCTGTTCCGGAGACCGGCACCCATGGATGTGACCAGGGCAGGTGAGCGGGGGCTGGGGGAAAGTTTGCCCGATCCTGTTGAGTGCAGGTTTTATCAAGCACAACAATGCTTCACCAGCCTGGGTTTGAAAGTTATTTTTCAGAATACTGTTCGCATTGCAGTGGAAAGGAGAATGCATTGACATAGTGGAGAGAGGAACTGGGATGCTTAAAATAAATCTTTCGTCCTTCCAGTGATGGGATTAGTCGCGATCTGAAGAGTGGCTTTCCCGGTGCATTGGATTTTAGGTTGGGCAGGCAAGAGTTTAGGTTATGCTTGGAAGCAACAGGTCCTTCCTAATACGTTTTTCTTTTGGTCTGATTTGATTGTATTTTTTTCCCCTAGGGGAATTGTCTTGCTAAATCATGACCCTTGCTGTTAATGGCCGGCTGATACTTCTCTGATCCTTTTCTTTTGCTTAAAGTTGGGATCCACTTCCTGGTACCTGTCATTTGAAATGACAGGTACCAGTGCACCCAGGATACTGCATAGGCGCTGTATAGCGCTCTATACAGTAAAATGGATTGCGCTTCTTGGACGCGGCTTGCATTTGCATGCCATTAAAATACTGTATCGAGCGGTAAGTGATCCAAAATAAGCGCGGCAAACGAGCGGGCGCCCGGCACTGCCGCACTTTTTCTACCGCGTCCTTACTGTATCGGCCTGAAAGTGAGTAGACGTGAGCTGGATCTCTTCCAGTGTCGAAGATTTGTTTTAATGCCTCAACCCCCCAGTGAGCTCTGCTAAATGTTTGGTGAGAGAGAAAGAGAGGCTGATGCTTATTTATCCCATCATCAGTGCTCCCAATGAAAGGTTTTTATTTTTTTTTTTATTTACTTCTGTTCTCTTGTAGCACTGGACGCTGCATCCAGTAAAACGGAGAAAGCCACCCATCCTTGTCACGGAGGATCATGTCATGCGCACTGAGAAGATAAGTTATCGTTGAACAGTCGTGTGGTGGAGTCGTAATAAAAAGAAGCCATCATAACTTTGGATGTTGCAGCTGACAAATTATCAGTGACCGAGCTGTGACTTATTTCCACTTGATTGATTGATGTTTATTTTGCTGGAAAGTCCCAAGCATCTTGGGTTTTTACAGAGCTTTCCTCAAGACACAAAATGGTAACTCCCTTTTTTGTGTGTGTTTTTTCCATGCTTGCATTTTTGTGAACATTTATTATTTTGGGAGGATTTTTTTTTTTTAAATACTTTTTTTTTTTAATGTATTTCAGTATTGTACTGGCACAAGGTAACCACTTAGTTTCTAAATAAAAATTCACGCCATAGAAAACAGTAAATAGTGAGAAGACTGGCTTGCAGCTGTTGCATGCCCTTGGTAAAGGTTTCCACCAGTACTTGGAATCCATTCATTGGTGGTTTCATGGATGTAATAAGTTAGCAAATGTTTTCCTGACTCTGCTGACTGCAGCAGTGTGGGCCTTTGTCAGTCTTTAAACATGTTTTTCAAAATCACTGAACAGTAGTGAATATAGCTGCTTTGCTGATTTTTGGTTTTGTACAAATTTTGGTAGACTTTCACGGGGGAAGAGATTTGTAGATTTTGGCTAGTGCCTCCTGGTGTGTCTGAATTGCATTATTTCACTGCTGGAGGGGGTGAGGCATCTGGCGGTGCTTGGAGGTAAAGTAGTAACTACAGATGGGCTGTGCCCAGTGCCACTCACTCCTGCCAGGCAGCACCTACTACTGTTAAACATTTTATAGAGTACTCCAAGCTGTACCCAGCTCCTATTCCAGTATGAAGCCTCCCACCCATTGCATCCCTGCATCACCCTCTGCTATTCCAGTACGAAACCCTCATCCCACCGCTCTGCCATGCAGCACACTTATTCCACTCCTGAAACCCTCCCTCGCTGCTCTGCCAGTGCACGTCATGCCCGCCCTGCAGCAAGCCTCTTCCATTCTGCTATATTAGCCCTTATCTGTGAAAATCTTAATGTGCTGTAGCTCTTATGTTTTAAGAGTGAACAGAAGATATGACAAAGGATAATCAATCATGAATCTTGTACAGCAGACTTCTAACAGTCTGTGCTCAGCAATTTCTGCAGTGAGAAAAAAGCCAGTATTTTTATCACTTAATTATAAGATAATGTGATTTCTTGATTTATGATGATTATTTTATGGCTGTTTAGGGGATGCTTACTCATTTTTGGCAGGAATTTAGAATTAACACTCATTAAATTGTGCCCTCTTTTGTATGGTTTCCTTCTGTATAATATAAAAAATAATTTGACGTTTCTGTGCATTCAGAGGAGGCCTGGGCTCTTGTACCATGGAAGGCGCATATCTCATGGGTATAGGGGCTTGTACGAGGGCTCATTCCTCTCTCTAGGACCCTGTGAAGTGGCAGTGTGGTGGGAGATTGTAGCCAGTTGCCATGGTGACAGAATTAAAGGCGACATCCCCAGCAAATGATTCACGCAGTGCAACCCTTGTAGCACCCATTCGGGTTAGATTGTTAGACTGAGAGATGAAAAGAGATGTGTGGAGGGGGACAGGGAAAAAAAAGCAGACATCCAAAACATACTTCTGTTTGGTATCCTTGGAAGAGGAGAGCGGAGAAGAGCCATGCGTTGGTAGTGGTACATATGGGAAAGTGGTTGAGAGAAGGGTGTGGATGGAGCTAGTAAAACTGAATGTGGACAAAGCCATGGTGCTGGCTGGGACTGCTGAAAAACATGTGCAATAGCTCTGTGGGGACAGGCGTGGCCCTGTGGGACTGGAGAAGGGCCTGTGTCCCTTAGGAAAGTGGCAAAGGAGAGGTGGCTGCAAATTACAGGCGTGTTACTCTTGGTGGTTTGGAAAAATGAAGGGAGGCACCCCTGAAGGAAATGGCGGTGAAGTATCTAGAATCCAGCAGCTTGCAGGACCCAAGGCAGCATGGTTTTACCAGAGGCAGATCACAGCCCACAAATCTGATTGATTTATGCAATTAGGTGACTGGAGAATTAGATCAAGGGCAGGCATGGGCTGCGGTTTATCTGAATTCCAGCAAAGCTTCAGTCCCACATGAGAGACTTATAAACTGAGCAGCCTAGAGATGAGAGCCAAGGTGCTGGACTATTTTGGAAACGGGTTGAGGGATAGAAAACAGAGAGTTGTGATAAGTGGAAGAAAGAAAGGTGATTAATGGAGTTTCTCAGGGAACTGCCCTTGGGCTTTGTGAGTGATATGACAGAGGGAGTAGAAGGAAAAAGTTTATTTTTTGCAGATAACACTGGAGACCCTTGAGGGAACAGGCAAAATGAGAGGGATCTGAGAAGCGTTCTAAATGTTGGTAGTTAGGATTCAATGTAAAAAAAAAAAAAAGTATAGAATCCTGTACTTGGGGGTTTAGAAATCCAAGGGTGCAATATATAATGGTAGGTGAGAAGCTCATATTCACTGCCCGGCAGACAGACCTTGGGCTAATAGTGTCTAATGACCTCAAGGTAGTAAAACTGTAGGATAAGGTTGTGGCTAAAGCCAGCACGATGCTAAGGTGCATTCGCAGCAGAAAAAAAAAGAGGTGATAATGCCTTTGTACAGGTCCCTGATGAGACCACAACTAAAAGATTGAGGCCAAAAAGCTAGAAACTGGAGGTGGGCCAGAGAAAAGTTACCTGCATGGTGCAGGGTCTGAGCCTTATGGACCTAAATCGGTACACTTTAGAGGAAAGAAGAGACGGGACTATGCTAGAAGACTTGAAATACCTCAAATGTATAATTCAGAGACAAGACTCAAACATTTTTTCAGAGATCACAGTATGAGGCTGCAAGGGATTTAGGAGTAACATCAGAAAAAATATTTCTACACGGGGAAAGGGTGATGTCTGCATGAAATAGAGGCCAAGAGGAAGTGATGGAATAAAACAGAACAGCCTTTGAAAAAGCCTGGCATAATAAGCACAGAGGCTCCCTAATGTAAGAGAGGAGGGCCAGGAACCAGGGGGGGGGGGGGGGGGGTGCAGAGAGGGCCTGTGCTTTAATGGTGGACAGGGCCGAGGTGCTGGATTAAATATGGGTCTTGTAAGAATGCTTGTTAAAGATGAGAAGGCCTGAAATGGCAGAAGACAAGACTTATAGCAGGTTATGGAGGGAAGTAGTGGGTAAAGGCTTGAAAGGTGAAAAAAAAAAAAAGACAAGATGGGGAGGGGAAAACTGCTTGTCTGTAGGCAGCATTTAACCCCAGCAGGGACCCAAAATCATGGCTTTGTGTTTTTCTGTGTGCTTGGAGCTGAATGTATGATTTCTCCTGTGTGCAAGGTATTCCCCTCCTCCCCCACCTTCCTCTGTCATTAATTGCAGCCTTATTAAACTCATGTCGAGAACCGGTCGCTACCTGCCAGATACACCGAGACTCCGAAACAGAACAAGCCGATGGCCACGTGACGGATGATCCGGCTGTCCAGTAAGAACCAGTCGCCTCTGAAAAACAGACAAGAAAAATGACAGGCGCTTTCAAGGAAAAGCCAAGCAACGCGGGTGGTTGCGTTTACAACAGCATTGAGTGAGTGAGGGGAGGGCCAGAGTTAGTGCATTCACCAGCTAGGAGTGAGTGCCTTTTGTTAATTGGGTTTGGGTTGATGGTTTCCCCTAAGAAGCCGTAGTTAATAGAGTCAGGCAGTGGTTGAGATGGCACAGTCTGAATTCTTGGGAATGATCTCAAAAAAGCAAATAGGGCCGTGTAATTTTGTTTTAGGTGGAAAACAGCCTAAGCCTGCACCTTTGGGACATATAGTTGGTAGGGATGGGAAGACCACCTAGACTGTAATGGTCTTTTCCTGCTCTCAATGGCGTAGCTTCTTAAACCGATGCGTGTGCACTTCCCAGCGTGCGCACATGGATGCACCAATTTTATGTTATAAAATCTGGGGGCCACATTCCCATGCGTGCTGAATTTTATAATCCACGCGCTCATGTGCGTGCTAGTGGGGAGGAATTATGCAATTTCCACGCTGCAATGCCTCCTGGCCTACCCCAGTTCCCTCCCAGTTCTCTCAATTGGGAACTTGCCTACCCCCCCCCCCCCCCCAAATATTTCAGGGCCTGATATGAAGTAAGTTGCGCCCGCCAGCAGGCAGGACAGCAGTGAATGACGCCGTGCCGGCCTGCCCCTTCTCGACAGTTCTGTGCATACCAGGGGTTACACGTGTGGCTGGGTTGTTTGAAAATGCGTGCACAAGGCCCAGTCCCACGTGAAACCTTGTTTTTCAGGCGTGCAACTTTTTGATAAATCTACCCGAATGCTTCTAAATATATTTGTCAGTCACTCTTTCCCCATCAGTGTAAAGCTCATTGTCTGCCTCTCCTACTCCCTCTCTGCATGCAGAGGTCAGGTGTGAGTAAGGCCTTGTGCTGAGCACCCCATGCTGCCAGCCCACCTATTCCACAAAGATAAAGGTTGAGCCCATGTCCTTAACTCAAATGGTGACAGCTAGAAATGTGCAGCTCCCTAGCAGGAGCAGCGAGAGAAACATTACTGCACCACCACCTCATATAAATCCAAGAATAAAGAAGCCTAACCACTTAAGATTCCATTTTTTATTCTTTGTCCAGCTGTGCTGGGGTATGGTGAGACAGATGGGCCAGCAGTAGGAAAGCAGGACAGCTGTGAACCACTTTGGCATAAAAAAAAACAAAACAAACAACTGAAGCCTAGCAGTTTAAAGAGGTGTGCGGTGAGAGAAAGATGGCATCCTAAATGCTTTTGTAAAGTTTACACCAGGCAAAAAATCATAAGCTCAACCTTTCAGGGAGGAATTGAGAGCACTGGGGCTTTTGCGACCACTCATTCAGCCAGGAGCAGGGAGAGACTCCCCCCGCCTGTCTTGTTTTATAATTAAAAGGATGAGGGACTTTTGTCTGGATCTGCGCTCAGCACATAGCTAAAATCTGGGACAGTAATTCAGCGTGACAGCCACAGACGTGGGAAAGATTGATGCTACGTGAAGGGGGAGCTTAATGAAGCGGTGGCATGGTGATCCTCTGCTTGCTGGAGCAGGGAGTGCAGGGCGAGAAGCCAAATGCCTTGCAAGCTGAAGCAGCTAGAGGTCTGGTAGCCACTCGGGCCGGGTCATAAGGTGGCAAAGGAAAAATCACTGCAGATTAGGGGAGGGAGAACGTTTAAACGGTTCATTAAGCTGGAGGAATATTTCTACTCACGTTCCTCAAGTCAGGTGAGAAACTTCATTTGAAAGACCCCCATAAATAAATATCATTCCATGTGTTCCCTATTCAGGTGCTATCCCCGTGATCTGCTGACACTTCTTGGGGGCTCACGCCCAGTTAGAAACTGGTTCAGACTCCTTCCACAGCTGCTGATGGTGGCTGTAATACTATGGACTTTTTTTTTCCCTGCATCCCATTCAGAGGCCAATCATTGTAGCAGAAACCCCCTTCAGTGCAAGTGACATAGACCCCTGCGACTGGTCCCTACCAGCCCTGGATTTGTCCGTAGGCACCCATTATGCCTGTGCCTGGGGCGGCAGGCTGGCCGAGCTTTGCTGCCTTCCAGCTCTGCCGAGTCTCATTCAGCAGAGAGCAGGCCCTCTGCTGCCCTGCCATAGACCCTTGGGGGGGGTAGCAAAATCCTAACTTCTTACACTGGCCAATGGGCAGGGTCCTGGACTGTGGAGTTTTCTCGGCTCCCAGCCTGGGACCTGGAACAAGTGCCCTGACATGGCCTGCCGGCAAAGCTCATAATTCCCACACCCTCACCTTCCTGTGCCCAGCCGTAGAGCTTTGGCACAGGGAAACTGTCAGAATTATCTTGTTATAGCGCTGGGTATCCTGCATTCAGCCATTTATAAAGACGATTTGCAACCCAGAGCTCATCACTGTGGGCTTTTTCTGGGTGCTACTTTCTCACCAGAGACCATTTACAGAGTTTCCTTTCTCAGTGCTTCAATTATATAATGGCCATTTGTCTGCATAGATTAACTTTTAATTATTTTTTTTCAGTAACTGGGCAACTTAGAAAAAAATGAGGCTACTTTTTTTTTTTTAGCCCTGTGATTTACAATTTTAACAATCATTTAACTGTACAAGCTCTCGCCAGCAGATTGAGGCTGGGCTGAGATTCACGAGCAATAAAGAGCAATGAGTCTTTGAACCAATCATCATGGATAATTTTAGTATTTATTTATCCACCATTACGTGATCTTGGCTGCTGTAAAACAGTTTAGCAGAATTTTGTCTGGGACAGGGGAAAAAAGGAGGGACACTGAAACTATTTTGCATGCCTGGTTTATATTATACACTTTATTGAAAGTGACATTGCAGAATTCTAAATAAACACCAAATGATATATTCTCTCAGCAGCCTGATGTATCTAGTGATGGAGGCCGTATATCTCTGCAATCCTGGCACAGACTAACTTTTGTTACAGTAGGAGGTACTGCCTGCAGAACAGCTGTCTTACTGTGGAGTTCTTCCAAGCGTCACATTCATGGGTGTTTGAATTTGAGGGATTTTCTTTTGGGAACCATTTGTATAATTTCGCTGTACCCAGGGTCACTGCCAGTGCCCATAGTAAACAGCTAGAACAATGGTGGAAACTGGAAGGGCCTATGCTAGAGCTTCATACTGAATAGTTATAGAAAAATATTACAAAGTCCCACACCCAAAACAAATTAAAAGACATTCAGCACTTTTTTGCCAATACCAATCGATATTTACTAATGAGAGACTTTGCTGAGATTGTTTAGTGGTGGAATCCACTGAGAGTGAAACAGCAGGAAAACAGCCACTGACTGACTGATGATAAAAACTGACTTCATCCAGTCCCTTTTTTCCCCCTCCCCCCTGCTTCTAGGGGTGTGTACTATAAAATACCTCAGCACCAGCAATTGCCAGCTCATTGCTTGGGGTACTGACCAGTGGCGTACCTGGTGACAACATGGAGCTGCACCCAGCTGGAAATACAATCGGGGAAGGTGTTCCAAAGAAAATTCACTTTTACAAATGCAGGGCATTGGGCTCTGCTTTCAAAAGCGAGGTAAACAAAAGCACAGGGGCAATGGTCTGCTTAGCTAGGCCATATGCATGCTTGCTTTCTGGATACGTGCAATATTATGAATTCAAACAGGCATGCGTGGACTAATAAAACTGTGCACTTCCCAAAATCCTGGAGTTCCAAGTGTCCAAGATAAGTTTACAACTTGGCCAACTGCTTAAAGATTTGTTTTGCTCACTTTCCAAACTAGATCCTACTGTGCCCTTGATGTGTTTGGCTTTGGAGCGCTTTCTTTCTATAATAATGAGACTACCTGACACGGGATATCTCTGTAGGTTTAAAAGGAGTGTTTCATAAGTAGGACAGAAATGAGAATCATAAATATTTCTGTTCCTAATTTCACTAGGAGAGAGTGCCAGTGCTCTGTTTTGGGCTGGAAATGGCATTTAAAGAATTAAAGGCATTTCAATGTTGCTAACACTTGTTGAAAATGTTTCCTGAAGAAATATAGTGCTACGGTATAGTGCTATGCATAAGAAAATGGAGTAAATAAGATTTTAGGTGATTCAGGGCCTGGTGTACGTCAAGAATGCCTCTGTTACTCCCTCGAGATGGTGCTACATGTTCTCAGCAATGCCATTATAGATTTAGTGGAGGGTCAGTCATCTGGTTGAGCAGCACAGAGCACAAGTCACGGTGTCAGCAGAGACTTGGTTTGAGGTCTAAATTTTAGATGCAAAACTCACCTAGAGTTTTGTGCTGAGAACATGCAGTGTTGCATTTCAGAGGGCAAGCATGGCAGTTTCAGAATTTGCTGGTTCCAAAGAAGGGGGACTTAGTACCCGCTTCAGTGCTTTTCAACTTTTCCCCTTTGTTTTTAATATAAAACGGGGGAGGCCGAGCAGTGATCATGGGCTTTCGGCAGCAAACCTTTGCATGTTTTGTAATGGTCACTGATCAAGTTCTGATGATTTTCTCTAGGATAAGTGCAGGTTCTGGGTCAACCTTCACACAAAGTTTGGCCCTAATTGGTACCACTTGTGTTGTGGACAGATTGAACCAACCACTGTATAAACGCTTTATAGATGTGTGAAAACACTAAAAGCACACTTCCTGCCTTTCAGTGCATGGGGCATATAAATAAAAATGCACATGACAACAGAAATGACTGATACAAGGAAACTGAGGCAGGGCTATGATTCATTTACCCCTTTCTGGTGAAAGTTTGCCATGTAGGTAAGTGAATGGACAGATGGGGAGGGGCATGCATTAACTACACTAACCTGGAGAGTAATAAAATACACTGCTAGGAATATTAAATGTTTCTTTCGGGGCTGCCAATTAATTTTTCCCTAGCCAACATCATTTGAGTCTCTCATTTGACATTTCAACTCTTCCAAGATATTTGTAATGTAAATGTAGGGAAACAGAAATGAAAAATCAGACACACCTGCTATTAAAGTACCTCTGCTCCTCTCCCCACAATGAGTTTATCATAAATGCAGTGATCAGTTTTCTAGATACCGAGCATCTTTTTTTTCATTCCTTAAATCCAGACTCAGTTTATTTATCCATCAGTTCTATCACTAATTGCCCCACCCCGATCCTGGCAGCTTTGAAGTCCTATAGTGTGATTTAAGGTCCCTGGCAATGAAGTTACAAGCCCTCACCTGTCAGGGTCTGAATCTCCCCTGCAGACATCGGTGATGAAGTAGCTGTGCAGGAGGCAGAGGATCAGGCAGCAGACGTTCAGGGACAGGCAAAGGGCTGCCAGCACCGCCGACACGGGCAGCAGGACGCCGGCCACAGCCGCCGAGAAGCCCGCCGGCGAGGAGCCCTGTCTCAGCAGCAGCTGGCCCCCCTGGATCTGGAAGATGAGGGTAACGGAGAGCACGGCCAGCACCGCGGCCAAAATCCCCAGCAGGGCGAGCACGGTGAGGGAGCGCTGGCTGTAGGTGGAAGGCATGGCTGGCGGCTCGCGAGGCGGGGGCCGCGTTCCTCTCCGGGGGGCCTTACCTCGCGCCGGCGCGTGCACCCGGGGCACTTTTCAAAACTTTGCTTCCCACGTTCGTCCGTGGCAGACCGAGGGAAGGGAGGGGGCCGGAGACATCTTTCCTGGTAACGGCCGGCATCTCTTAGCGGACATGTGACTCCTGGGGGAGGGGAGGAGCGGGCGGGTCCCTGCTGCTTGGCTATTGTTCCATGGCGTGGGAGGGAAAGCTCTCCTGCCTTACTAGGACCCCGCCACACATGGCAAGTGTTCAGTTATGTTATAAGTTGTACAAAAGTCAAAAACCTTATATATCCACATTTAGAAATATTCGCAAAGTTTTGTTTTGTTTTTTTCCCCAAAAAGTTTAAGGAACAACGTTAGCAGTCAGATCCTTCTGCCCTCTGATTTAAATAAAAAAAATGTTTTTATTGATTTATTTAGAAGAACAAAGCGTCCAAATGCAGGTTCTCCGAAGTCTTCTCCGTTCTCAGTAGTTTCCCTTCCCTTTGGGCACATTAGGCCGTACTACTTTTGGTTCTGAGGCAAACAAGGTCTGGGGCCGAGCTGCAGGTCATCCCCCAAGGAATGAGCCAGCAGGAAAAACCCTGCCCAAGATGAAGAAGAAACCGATGTACCAAGTGCGGCTCCAGCTCTGTGCAAGGCGAGTGAACAAACAGACAGAAGTGTAGGAATAGAGGATGGAGGCTTCCTAAAAGCTGTGGGCCTGGTACCTGTAAGTATGTATCTCAGCCGTACGGTTTCAAAAACCGGACTGTCAAACCTGAAAGAACTGCCAGTTTCTTATCTGTTGCCGCAAACAGGTTCAATACATTTCAGGCTGGCTCAAATGTCAGCGCTATGCTTGAACGACATGTGTGCTTGGAGAAAGAGATGAATACAATTCCAATGGAAATATACAAGCATGGTTGCACTTTTTTTTTTTTTTTTTTTTGCAATAAACAGCAAAAAGAAAATCTTTTTTTTTCCAAGTGGAATTTAACACACAGAAAATAAAGAAAAAAGACCATGCCTAAAAAGCAAGTCATTTTAGGCTGTGTCCAGGATGTGATGTGGAGGGAAAACCAAGTACTGCCCTTATAGTGACATCTAGTGGTGGACTAAAGAACAGCATTTGAAGTAGCTGCTGTTCGCCTTAGGAGGTCACTGCAAGCGTTGGGCCTGTGTTTGGATGAGAACATGGGAGGAAGCAATATTTGAGGACACGCATGATGGGTCTCTGATTAGAATGGAAGAAGTTGGAGTCAGTAGCAAGAGGCCATGAAAAGAAAGAGACACTGGATTCCTGAGGAAGGGGTTTTTGTTTAATTCAGATGTCGTCTTGTATTATGAACATATTATAAAACATTTTAATAATTAGATTCCACTATAAAAACAAAATTGCAAATATCACCATATAAGAAACACTTAAAACATATAGATATTAGCAACATGTATGTAAAATCCCAAAAGGGCAAGCACCGGCAGTGACCAATGGCTGTAAGTGGAAGGCATGCTAGTAGTTTCCATGTATGTTGTTGTTGGGTTTTTTTGTTTGTTTGTTTTTATTTTATTGAGTTATAACATTTAATTACAAATGTAATCAAGAATTATCAGAAAAACTTTTAACAATTCAAATTATACATACATAACATTTCATTTCCTAGCCCACATCTAGGGGTACAGGAGGAGTTTCCTAACTGATGCATGTCTTTAACATTTAATACAACCCTAACTCCTTTAACTTAATTTTTTCCTACTATTTAGGAGTCTTGTCTTTCAAGAATTGCTCCAAGTGAGAGGGATCAGTGAAAATAAACTTATTATTCTGAAAAGTTACTTGACATTTGCAGGGAAACTTTAAGAAATAACTGGTTCCCAGATCGAGAACCTGTTTTTTTTTAATTTAGAAATTGTTTCCTACGCGCTTGCTTGGCGCGTGAAACATCTGGAAATATTTGAATTTTTTGCCCGCAAAAAATAAAGTCCTTAGTTTGGAAGTACTTTGAGAAAAATACGTCCTTATTATTAAATAGTCCTGGAGTTTCCACTTTTTTAGAGGACTCCATGGACAATGTTCATACGAGAGCCACATTGTTGGTATCTTTTTCCTTAAAAAAAGATAAGGCCATGTATGTTGTTAATGTCTACATGTTTGTATGTGTTTCTTGTATTGCTCCTATGATGATGATTGCAATTTTGTATTTATAGTGGAATGTAATTAATAACATTTTTGTAATATATTCATATATTCTTTTTTGTTTATGTTTTGAATGTTATAATTGATAGCCAGTTTTAGTTATAATTTTTGTATTATGAGTCTTCGTTCATGGATGGAGAAGTTGCATTTTGTTTGGTTGCATGGCATCAGGCATTGAGGCACAAATGGTGAAAATCCTTATCTTGTGTTAAGCAGATACAATCCTAGAGTCCCCCGGCCACCTCTCCATAGGCAATCATTTTGGAAACAGAGAAACTGAGCTGCTAGCAGTCCAGTCTGAGCAGGTGGGTGCAGTGCTGGTTTAAGGCCTTGGTATACTCCATGCCCAGAGCCTCTGAGAAAGGCCCAGCATTGTTCTCTCAAACCCTGTTTCCCCCGGATTCTCTCCGAGGCTCTTCTGCTGCCGTTAAGCCTCTCTTAGGAATTTCATTATTTTCCCACTGTTCCCATGGAAACCCAGATTATCCTGACTTCCCACACTGTGGGAAAATGAGTCTGGTTTACCAAGGGCCTTGGGTCTGGCTGATTAGCATACCTCTTATGGATGGGCCTCAGCACTCGCATATCTGAGAGGCCCTTGTGGTGTCAGTGGGTGCTGTTTAGTACCAAAAGAATGCTGGTCTTAAAGGGTAGCAGAGGCGCCGGTACTCTCTCCGTTGATGGGGAGGGATCTCCGGGTTTTTTGGGCCAGAACTGATAACATTTCTATCACCATCCTCCTCCTTTAGAGGTCCCTGCCTCAACACACTTCACACACAATCTTCCTCCACGAGGCTTTTCAGTCTCTGTCATTTTTCATTGTTCTAAATGCAGAATTACTTGGTGAAGCAGGATCTGTTTAAAAAAAAAAAAAAGGGGGGGCTTCTCTGTGGTAACTTTTTTCTATTCTCCCACTCCTCCTCCATGCTTTACTGTCTCTCGCGAGTGTCGGTGCATGCATCTAGCAGCACCGTAGAGATGGGAAGCTGTAGTGGTAGTAGCCTGCCTCACTTCATTCGTCTCCACAATTGTTAATGGCATCCCCTTCATCAGCGTTAGGATTACTCCACTCTGGTTATAGAAAGTCATAATCTCCCTCAGCAGGAGCTCGACAGGTGAAGAGTTATGCCCAGGAGATACTCGATAACTGTTAATAAACATCATTATTACCCAGCAAAATGTGTTTGGAAGGCTGTATGGCATTCCGCCTTTGCCCTCCACAGGTTACTTATTAACTAGGAATTGCTTCCTGCTGCAGGATTAGAGGTCATTTCTGTAATTAAGTCCTGCTGTAAATTGCATGAGGTTCTAATATTTCGGGGGGGGGGGGCGATTGTGAGAAGAGCCTGCAGACTTTACACATTTTCAGCATGAAGGGCCACTCTTACCTTCCCTTGGAAAGTGGCCTGTGAACTTTGCACCTGAATTCTGTACGGGCTAAATTTGGCTGGGAAATAACACGCGTACATTTGAAACCCCCCACCCCCACCCCCACCTCATCACAGATGCACAATCAGGGAAAGGGCATTCTCCATTGCCAGCCCCAAAATCTGGAACACCCTTTTGAAAGAATTAAGAATGCAACCCAACCTAAAAACATTCAAGAAGGATCTAAAAACATGGCTGTTCTACAAAGCCTATAATGACACTCACTAAACGAAACAACCAAATCACAACAGATCTCAGAACTAAACCCAAGCAAACCCACATCACTCAAACAACCAACAACAAGACCACTTGACATGAACAACCTGCAACACAAACAAGATATCGTTCTGTTACCCAACTATGTCTATACCCCGGAATGTAGCCTCCTCCTAATGTATATATTCATCAACATACGATTGACTCTGTTACAATACATACGCCGCTTATGTAACCCGTCCTATACCGATTGAATGTTGTAAACCTCTATGATCACATTTCTCATGTGTAAACTCGCCCTACACCGTTCGTACGTAATCCATCCGATAACGAACGAAGCTTGTAAACCATTATAACCATGCTTCGCATATGTAACACATCCTATACCGATCGAAGCTTGTAGACCGTTGTGATGGCGATACCGAATGACTGTATATAAAACTCGACAAAAAAAAACGCGACCTATGTGTGCCGTTTCCTAATCCTGCTCAAAGCTCGCCTCTGGGAATGACTAAAAAGTACTTGTGCCACAGAGGCCTGCAGGTGCTTCCAGCTAAGTAAAGGGCGGGCAATTTGACCCAGCCCCTATTACCCAGCTACACTGTTAATTTTCAGAGGGATTTGTGTGCACAAACCCCGGGAAATCGCCTTTTGGAAATCGACAAAGGAATTGTGCAGGTGAAAGTGACACGTGTTAGCTTTCCCCACACCCACAGCAAGTATTGCAGAAAGCGGAGTCAGAGAGAAAGTATTTATGCACATACTTTGGAAAGAGCACGCGTATATTGGGCACGTGTAACTTCCTGTGCGTGTGTCCGCGTGTTCTGGCACAACCCGGGAATCTTCAAGGCAGTCTTACTTGCATAAGTTGGTTTGAAAATTCTGACGAAGGTCTGCTGGTACTTACACGGACTGTTTGAAAATTGTCCTCCTAATGTTTGGTTACTTTCTAGCAAGCGTTTTTGGCTTTTAAGTCTGTTTTTGTCTGGCCAGTGGGATGGGTTATTTGTTTTGTATGCCTGTATCAGTATTGCACTGGATTCTGGTCCTGAGAGATCAGAAGCTATGTGGGATTAGTGTTGATCAGTAATTGCCTGAGATGTCCTGGAAAGGTTGGATGGTATTCAGTAGGGGGTCACTGTTCTCTTCGAGCGACTCTGACGCAGTGTTCTTGCATGGTTGTGTGCTGCTGAATCAGTCTTGCAAAAGTGGACAGTGAAGATCCCAAGGCACTTTTTGTTAAAATAGAGATGCTTATGCCAGTATCTTTGCTAAATTCCAGCTCATTTAGTACAGCCCGGCCGGTAAACGTCTACCTGTAGGGCTGGGGAAAATGGAGGGCAGTCTCTTGACAAATAATTTTATGAAAACAAGGAGGTTTTTGCTGTGCGAAGCAAAGGTGGCCAGAAGTGTCTGATAGGAAATAGGCTTTCCCCTGTCAGCTACTGCCTAACTAGGCTCAGATACAAATTGTGAATCTTTGTTGTATATTTCTAGTTAAACATGGCAGAGTACTTTGAATAAAAGCTCTGTAATAATGCACACATATAATAACAAAAGTATCTTCCTTCTTATCGGTCAGTGATGTAAGTATCCACTAACCTGGCCCACAGATTCCCAAGGAAATTTGCTGACCGTGCTGTCTGGGTAAAAGCTGCAGAAATGCATTTGCTCCTGCCCCCCCAAATGTTTGCTTGAGGTCTGCCTGGCAGTTGGATTTTCTACACTCACTGAAACCTCTTTGCTAAACATAATGACGGCCTTCAGAAAAGCCAGCAGTGTTTACACCAAGAGTCAAGGACTGCAAAGCTGTCAAACTGGGCATCTCTCAGTGCTTTAAGCTTGGAGAACCTTCTTTGAAGAGGTTGCCTTAGGAACTGGGGTTAACTTGTATAATCTGTAGTCTTCTTCAACATGGTGTCAGGCATGGGCCAGCCTTGACCTGGTGGAGCTGCAGGCCTTCCTGAGGATTGCTGTGCAGCCTGGTTACTATGGTTTGTGTATGTGCAGCATTTTGCTCTCTTCTAATGGGCCTAGCACAGACCAGCTTATATTGGCTGGCATATTTCTGCTCCATCTAAGGCTGTGTTCCCTGCTGGTTCATTGCTTATTCCATGGTTGCTCTGTTGCCTGTCTCCTAAGTTCCTGGAGCCCGGCATCAGACCTTGTTTGCCATGAGATCCTATGCCTTGTTTTGTGGACTTTGTGATTCCTGATTGTCTTGCCAGACCAGTCTATAGCCACTTGTACAGACTGGTCTGTCAGGGCTACAGGAAAGCCAGTTAGCAGGTAAGAACCTAATTGAACCTTCTTGACCTTATCTACCTTGTTTTTGCCTTGGGCTGTTCACCATAAAGGTGTAGCAAAGAATAAACTAAGTGCACAAGCCAGCAGTGAGCCTCAGGGATCCCCTTCCATGGTGGCTGCATGTCTCTCAGCCTAGGCATCCCTGACACATGATAGCATTTGAGCCTATGGCCAATGAGTTGCCTTCTCTCTCGGCCTCTGTCTCATTTTCTTCTGGCTGTTGACTTGAGTAGTCACCTTGACCTTTCCCTCTTTGATTTTTCTATCCTAGCAGAAGGATGCAGTGCCTGTGGTCTTTGTTGAGGTTCTTCATCCTTGACTATTTCTGAGCAGAAGACATCCGCAGTGGTAACGGAACTCTGCAACTCCTCTCGCTTGTGAAACAGATGGATATGACTAATGCAACAGTCGATCATATAATGTTCTTGCTTTTATTAAGACCAGTCCCATATTTAAATCCTACAGACAGTTCTGCTTTCCTAGCTGCAGGGAATACTTGCTTCTCTGCCTTTGAGCATTTATTTGTAAGAATCAATCTGCTTCGTTTAAGGCTGAAAATAGGCTGTGGGGTCTGGAAAGGTGGCCTCAGCCTCATGAAAACCACTATTGGCCCTCCTCATCCCAAGCGGACCACATAGAATCAATCTTTAACTAAGATTGGATAATATTTGTCCAACTGAAAGAACACACATAAACCAGAAGAAAAATACACTCTAACCAGGGTATAAAGGAAATGAAAATAGGGAAACTGTATCTCTGATAAGGGAGCTTTTGGGTGACAGGGACCCAGGACTAGTGGAAGGCAGGAATTTCTCATGGCTCCCACACAGACCCGTCAGGGTCTATCCACTGATCTAACAAAAGGGAGTACAGCTTAAGAACTCGTCCCTGTGACAGACCTGACGGGCTGGCTGTGAACATGAGCCAGGAACAGAAGCAGCTGGACACAAAACCCCTCTTAACTAGAGTGCTTTATTGTAGACAGTAACAGAAAGTTCATGCAGTACAGCCACCAAACACCTTGGCAGTTCAGGATCGCCCTGTCCTCAGAACCAGTCTGCTCTCCCTCCAGCTTGTCCCACAGGCAGTCTTTCCCAGAAGTTAATCCTGTACTAGACCCTCTCCTAGTGTCTGGCAGTGCCTTCCCACATCCCAGCCTTTCCCTCCCTCAGCTGCTGCTGGGCCCTGGCTTTTTCCTTTCTCTGCAGGGAGCCACCCTTCACCTAGAATCCATTGTGGAGCTGGTCCTTAGGAAGGACCGGACCAGAAAGCTGTAGTGTTCTGAGGGAGTTTCCCTCAGTCACAAACTGTTAAAAGATCATGCCTACAGCTTGCTTGTTAACATTTATTTCTACAAACACAAGTAGACAAGTAAGACAGGAACAACATGACTTTACTCTTTGTTTCAGTAATGGTTTTCCCTCTGGATCTGCTGTGTGTTCTGATCCACTTGAGCGCTGGATTATTGCTAATGGTCAGACAGAAAGCTTACATCTTCTTAGGGACTCTTTTTTTTTGGCTTCCAGTTTGCCCTCACATGAGGCCTGATGTAAAAAGGTTGCTCAGGAGAATGCACAGTTTTACCTGCAGTTGTGTACACACTTTTTTCTGTGCACAAACTGAATATATATATATACTATAACAGAAGAGGTTCAGGGGAGATATGATACAGACCTTCAGGTACCTGAAAGGATTTAACGATGCGCAAACTTTGAACCTTTTCCGTTGGAAAGGAAACAGTAGAACTAGGGATCACAAAATGAAAACCCAGGGGAAAGACTCAGAACCGACGTAAGGAAATGGTTTTTTTTCACGGAAGGGTGGTAGAGGCCTGGCGTGCCCTTCCAGAAGAGGTGGTAAGGGCGAAAACAGTAAATGAATTCAAAGGGGCATGGGATAAACACTGAGGATCCCTAAAGGCTTAAGGATGATAAAGCCTGTTGCAATTTTAGTTATCTGTGAACCGAGATGATGTTCCCAACGTATCCCAGTATATAAAAACACTTAAATAAAGATAAGGAAGGGTGCATAGGAGTAACCTGCACAGACCAGCAGTTAGTATCCTTAACCAGAAGGCTTGGGGAATTGCTACCCTTGACCAATTAGGCTTGAGGATTATGACACAACTACAACATCGCTCTCTGCTTTGACGGTGGGGCAGGGAAAAAAGGGTTTTGGATTCTGAAGACAGCCAACGGTGGGCCCCGACTTTTACAGTCTGGGGTACTGATACACTGACATTGGCAATAAGGCTTCTACGGCCAAGTGCAAAAGCAAAGAGCGTTCAAGCAGCATTGTCTGAATTATCAGGAAGGCTGCTCACCATGTAAAAAATGTTGCAGTAATTTTGTTATGAGTTTGACAGTTGCTTGGTTTTGTTTATAAGTATTATTATCCTTAGCATAAGGCATGGGGGTAACCTGCACGGAGTGGCAGTTACGACCCTTGATGGACAATTGGGGGTAACCTTCACAGAGCAGCAGTTGCTGCAGTGGGAAGCTTGCTGGGCAGACTGGATGGGCCATTTGGTCTTTCTCTGCCAACAATACTGTTACTATGTTTTTTCAATGCAGTAAGGAGTCTTTCACATAAAACTGTGCGCTCACATGGAAATCCCATGCTAATGAAGACATTAGCTAAAACCCCCAATGCAGAGAGGTGCGTTGACTTATCACATGTTTTCTTAGCTGGAAATTATACTCCTGGTTAGAGGTGGAGTAAAGTTTCCAATGCTAATATTAGTCTACCACTGGAAGCTGGAGTTCCAGTGCCAGGACCTATGGACAGGATTTTTCCCATCGATAGCAGGGCTGAATTAGCCAAGCTGTCCGGGAAGCAACGCGACCCAAAGTAGGTGGAGTCTCCTCAGCTAGTAACAGAGCTTTGACTCTGTGCATCTGCACAGTGGTGTTCCTGCGCAGTTCCCTCTTCTCCTCAGTTTCTTTTTTTCCGCGAGCCGATTGCACGTGGGGTTTTTCTCTCCTCACAATTTTTCTCCACACAGAATGTTTTTCAGCAAATTTCGCCGGTTTTTTCATCTTTTTCAATTCCAGATGGCTCCCAAGCCGTCAGGATTTAAATATTGCCAATGTGGCAAAATTATGTTCGTTACCAGATCACAACCAAATGTCGTGTCAAGACTGCGGCCGCATGTCTCCTTGGGCCCAAAGCCACTGAGCAGGAAAAATAGAGCGTCTGAAGATGGGCTTCTATGCCCCACCAACATCGGCCCATTCTTTGCCGGGACCAGCAAAGACAGGTAAGGCCCATACAAAATGGGCTTCCTCCCTGGGCCCCTCCGAAATGGGAAGAACCAAGCCACGCTCTATCTCGGGGTTTCAAAAGCCCCAGCTACCCTCGATCCATACCAGGGCTCCGGAAAAGAATCGAGAAAAGGGAGATGCGTCGAAAAGAGTTCTAGACTATCAAAGCCAATTGAACCTCACTTTTCTGCGCTGAAAAAACAAGCGTCTATGATGCAAAATCTGGCACATGTGCAGAGCGCCGATACGATGCACGGAGCGACGACACACGGCGCCGCCTCGAAGCAGGACGTTGCTACAATGCAATGCTCCATCACAAAGCACACCATACAGTTAGAAGACGACACCTCTTTGACTCATGGTGCAAAACAGGCCATATGCTCAAGACCTTCATCAACACTTGAAACAGCCACCAAGAAAACACCTATGGAACATACTCCTTCCAAAAGAACAGCAAAGAGGAAGCATCTGGAACACTCTCCTACTTCCTCCACATCTAGCCGGGAAATTGAAGTGGAACTTCTCTCCGCAGAATCAGTTCTCTCACAGCATTCTCCTCTCAGCAGGATCAGCACTGCCTACACCAAAGCAAGTTCACGCAACTACCAACATTTACAGTGGGAACACTTCACAGGAGGATACATCACTACATACCATCTATCCTCCACACAAAAGGCAAAAATTGCACATCCCTCTGCAAGGAACCCTTGCAGCATCTGCAATGTCAAAAATATCAGAAGTACTATCCTCCATTTTTTTCAAGATCTAGAACAAGGAAAACAGGTTCCACTAGTGGTCTCTCCACATACTTCATCACCCCCTTCACCGGATCCTCTTCCAGGGGACATCAGCTCAGAACCCGAGCACCACCCAGCGAGCCCTGTTTCACAGGTTTCTACGGTTTCGTCCAACTCTTCTACCGGATTACCATTGGACCCACCAGAGGGAGCACAGGCGCCTTATTCTCCTCCTGAGGACTTAACCTATTCCAAATTCATTGAGAAAGTAGGTACCCTCATCCAAGTTCCAACAGGACAAATCCCAGATCCTAGAACTGAAATGATGGGCATTCTAAAAATTTTTGAAAACCCGGCTGAACCAACTGCCCTACCACTGCATTCGGTATTGGAAAACCTCCTTTTAAAAAATTGGAAAACCCCATTTTCCACGACCGCAACCTCTAGGAAGATTGACATTAAATATAAGATTCGTAACTCTTCAATCTACGAATCTCCTCAACTTCATCAGTCGGTGGTAGTAGAGTCAGCTCTTGCAAAATGCTCAAAACTACACTCCAACACCCCTCCAAACAAAGAACATAAATGTTTGGACGACTTCGCAAAGAAGGTTTATCACTCATCCATGTTGACATCTAGGATTCAACACCATCAATTTTATAATACACAATACTTATTTGAGACTCTTCAAAAACTTCACCCACTTTGTTTTTCACAAGATATTCTTCCACAACCATTCCTGGATTTAGAGGAAGGACTTAGACATTTGCTCAGATCAGTTTATGAGTCATTTGAGTCCTCTTCAAGAACCTCCGCTTCAGCCATAGCCGCCAGGCATCTGGCTTGGCTTAAAGCAAGCACTATTCGCACCAATGTCCATGACAAGCTGGCAGACATTCCATGCGGAGGAGACAATCTTTTTGGTGACCAGTTCACAGATACGGTCTCCCGTTTGAAAGAACAAAGTGCAGTGGTACAATCTCTTACCTTCCCCTCAGAATCTCACAAATCTCAGCAGAGATATTTTCAACCTTACCATCGTCGGTATTACCCAAGGTCATATTCTAGACCATACAAACAATATAGGCCACATCCGTATGTACCTCCAAGGTCCACGCCCCAGACTACACCCAAGGGAAAACCCAGACAACAAATACAACAGAAGCAAACAACGATGCCGCAGCAAAAACAGCAATCGTCTTTTTGAGTACCATCAAGCCACCGCCACCTCCAGACTTCATAGGAGGGTGTCTCCAATTTTTTCTAAACCACTGGGAATCCATCACTTCAGACAATTGGGTGATAACTTTCCCTGATGATGTTGATCATCTCAATTTCAAAGGAATTCCACCCCTTCCTCATCTATCTCCAACACGAGATGCACCTACCCATTCATCATCCCTCCATGCGGAGATATCCAACCTCCTACTTCAGAATTCTATTCAAACAATTCCTCTTCAACATCAGAATCAGGGATTTTATTCCCCATATTTTCTCATTCCAAAGAAACTGGGAGGCCTCCAGCCTACACTGGATCTCTGCCTCCTGAATCAACATATTTAGAAAGAGAAGTTCAAAATGACCTCTCTCAAAAATATCCTACCTCTGATACAACCCCAAGATTGGCTATGTTCCATCAACCTGAAGGATGCTTATTCCCATATACCAATTCACCCTTCCTTTTGGCAATACCTCTGCTTTCAAGTTCAGAGTTCACACTACCAATACAAGGTACTCCCCTTTTGGTCTGTCTTCAGCCCCAAGGGTATTCACAAAATGTCTAGCAGTGGTGGTGGCTCACCTCAGGAAACTATTGATCCAAATATTTCCTTATCTGGACGATTGGTTAATAGTAGCTTCTGATCCGTCCACTCTCAAGATGCACACATTACGTACGATCAATTGCCTTCAAACGTTGGGATTTCAGGTCAATCCCAACTCCAACCTACACAGATACTTCAGTTTATAGGAGCTCTCATCAATACGATAGAGAGGGCCTATCTTCCATCAGACAGGATGCGCACTATTATGACCTTAGCGTACAGCCTACTCAACAAACATCAAGCATCTGCATGCTAAATTCTTTAACTTCTAGGGCATATGGCGGAAGCCATTTATGTAGTTCCCCACACCAGACTGCACATGCGCCGCTTACAGTGGGGACTAAAGACACAGTGGTCTCAGTTTCGGCAACCGCTCAACTCCAAGATTCACATTACCAACACGATGAAGGAGGACATTCGATGGTGGATCTCTCCTTCCAACCTATCAATGGGAGCCCCCTTTCGTCTACCTCCACATCAGCTCACGCTCACTACAGACGCATTCAGGAAAGGTTGGGGAGCCCACCTAGGCGACCTAAAAACACAAGGTCTCTGGACTCCCCAAGAGTCTATGTACCAGATCAATCTCTTAGAGCTTCAGGCAATCTGGAAAGCACTTCAAACCTTCTCCACTCAAATCCAACACTCAAACCTCATGGTGTATACAGACAACCAAGTAGCAATGTTCTATATAAACAAAGAAAGAGGGTCCGGTTCTTGGATTCTGTGTCGGGAAGCACTTCGAATACTTCTTTGGACTCTCAAGTTTCAAATCTCACTCCAAGCCACTTACCTTCCGGGCCTAGACAATATCACAGCAGATCGTCTAAGCCAAGTTTTTCATCCACACGAGTAGACCCTAAATCCAGAGGTAGCGGAAAACATTCCTCAGCAATGGGGTTTTCCGTCAATAGATCTTTTTGCCACAGAAAGCAACAGACAAGTTCAAACCACCTGCTCCATTTATCCCAGCAGCATACGGTTCGCCCCCCGATGCCTTCCTCATTCCATGGGCGACAGGCTTGATGTATGCTTATCCTCCCATTCCACTAATTTCTCGGACAGTTCAAAAGTGTATACAGGATGTGGCAGACATGATACTCATCGCTCCAGCATGGCCAAGGCAGCCATGGTATATGTATCTGATGCGCTTTCCATACGCCCACATCTACTAACACAAGAAAGAGGCTCTCTTCTTCAGCCAGTGAATCAATCGCTTCATCTCACAGCATGGAGATTGAACGGCATGTATTGAATCATCTTAATTTACCCACAAATGTGGAAGACATCCTCATTGCATCCAGGAAACCTTCCACCGGACATAACTATACAGGCAAATGGCATCGCTACCTAACCTGGTGCACTCTTAGGAACATAAATCCTTTCTCTGCTACTGCCTCACAATTACTACAATATCTACACACACCGTACGAAGCGAGTTTAGCTACCACTTCAGTCTGAGTACACATTAGCGCTATAGCAGCGTTTCATGAACAATATAATGATCTGCCTATATCAAATCACCCACTAATATCTAGGTTCATGAAAGGCATGTTACGTCTTCGCCTGCCAGTGACCAAACCACCGGTACCATGGGATCTCAACGTAGTTTTTGAACAGCTCATGATATCACCCTTTGAACCATTAGAGACCAGCCACATAAAATATGTGACATGGAAAACAGTTTTTCTAGTGGCTATTACATTTATTTATTTATTTATTTATTTTATTCAAAATCGTTTCTGTACCATCGCAACGGTTTACATGTATGCACATAATTAATGTAGGTAAAATGTAGGTGCCGCCAAAGGTTCAGTTACAATATATCATTAAAGACAATCAATTGTTTAGTGAAGTAGGTCATGACAGAGTGTACCAATAAGGCACTGTTCACAGGTAAAATTCATTATACACAGGGTTACAATTATGTTTATAATGTAGAGTTCATAGACTACTGCACATTCCTAAGTGCTGAATGTTGGAGCTCTTCTGCCTATTCCTGAATATTTCCTATTCTCCTGTCTCTTTATAAAATGCTTGTTTAAAAAGCCATGTTTTTAAACTTTTCTTAAATGTTTTGAGATCTCTTTGTAATCTGATCTCTAGAGGCATTGTGTTCCAAATTGTGGGGCCTGCTAATAAGGCCCTTTCTCTCACTTGGGTTAGTCTTGCCGTTTTTACTGAAGGAATGGTTAAGAGTGCTTTTATTTGCTGATCGAAGGTTTCTGTGTGGGACATGTACCTGTAATGCTGTGTTTAGCCAGTCCGATTTCTCATCATGTATTAGTTTGTGTATGGTACATAGGGTTTTGTATTTAATTCTGTGTTCAATAGGTAACCAATGTAGTTCCGCCAGGGTTTGTTATATGGTCCCTCCTCCTTTTTCCGGTTAGTATTCTAGCTGCTGTATTTTGAAGTGGTCTTAATGTTGTATTCGGGAGTCCTACATCAGCACGGAGGGTCAGTGAGCTCCAGGCATTGGTTCACTACTCCCCTTACCTAGAGTTTTACCATGACAAAGTGACTCTCCGACCTCACCCTACCTTTCTCCCTAAGATGGTTTCCTCTTTTCATCTCAATCAAACCATCACTCTCCCCATTTTTATGCCAAAGCCGCATGCCAATGACCGGGAAAAACTTCTACATACTCTGGACTGTATAAGAGCTCTAGCCTACTACAAACAGAGGACTCAGTCCACTTCTAGGCACACTCAGCTATTCCTTTCCTTTAACCCCAACGATCCGGGCCAACCCGTCTCGAAAAGGACTATAGCCAAGCCAGTTGGTTATCGCAATGCATTCTATTTTGCTACAATAAACGTTCTATCAAACTTGACAGTAGATCAAAAGCGCATCAGATACGTGCCATAGCAGCATCAGTTGCTCACTTGAACAATGTTCCACTATTGGATATCTGCAAGGCAGCAACATGGTCCTCCATTCACACTTTTACGTCTCATTATTCCCTTCAACAACAAATGACCTCTGATGCAGCACTAGGTACAGCAGTCTTATCAACTATACAAAAGCTATGAGGCTGTCTACCACTTCAAGGGTTGCTGTCCAAACCTTCAAAAAAAAAAAATTACACATGGACACAACCAGGGAGCTTGGGACTCCCAGACAGCATGGCTAATTCGACCCTGCTATCGATGGGGGGGGGGGAAAGCAAGTTTGCTTACCATAAACGGTGTTTCCGTAGATAGCAGGATGAATTAGGCATGCATTCTCTCCCTCCTCCCTAGACAGTCAACTACAGGACACACTAACCTACCTTACTTCTCGCTTGGCTACAAAGAAACTGAGAAGAGGGAACTGCGCGGGAACACCACCACGCAGCCGCAGAGAGTGAAAGCTCTGTTACTAGCTGAGGAGACTCCGCCTACTTCGGGTTGCGATGCTTCCCGGACAGCATGGCTAATTCATCCTGCTATCTACGGAAACACCGTTTACAGTAAGCAAACTTGCTTTTCTACACAGAAAACATACTTTATGTAAAAAAAAAAAAAAAAAAAGTTTCTGCACATAAAATGCATGATCTATGCTCATAAATCAAATTGACTGTGCAGAAAACACAGTTTATGTGCACAAATCATGTTTCTGTGCCCTAAGCCTTTTCTATGCACACATTTTTCTATTTGTGTGCACTTTTTAACTCTAGATGCATTAGCATACCATTAGCTTGTTGCATTGGAAGTTAAACATTTTTAGCTTGTATGTTAAACTGCACTAAATTTCAGGGCAAAGTTTTAACTCTCAGTTTTGCATCGCCCCGATGAGGGGCAAAAATGGAAACAAATATTATGAGGAAGTCCTCAAGAGGGAGCCAAAAGCTTTCCAACAGAAAATCCACCAGTAACCAGTCTGTCAGTCTTGCAACAAGTAGGAAACAGGATCCTTATTATTAGGCATAAAGGCAAAAGTAGTAAAAGGAATAATCCTTGGAATTTCTGCACTACTTTCATCCCAACATATTTTTGAAACACAAGGGTGCTTGGTCACTTCTGCGGTGGGAGGGCTTGGGTACACATTACCAGTGCCTCAAGAGGGAAAATAGCCTGGTTATTGGGATTAGCCCATGATAGCTGGCTGGACCGAGGCACAGGGACTAGGCCAAGGTCGGACGGATGGGGATCTTCTCCCCACGTTAACGATCAGAAGCCAGCTCCTCTCTAGTCCTTCAGTGAAAGTGGCAGACCCAGCCCGCCTTTTTAATGAGAGGGATCAGATAGCTAATGGTTTATAATGTGTCTCTGTCATCCTGGAGGTGCTGGAAGAGGAAATTCAAGGCTGCCCAAAAATGACCAGCAGGTTTGCAAACATCTGCCCCGAGACCCCCAGACAGAATTCCGCCGTGTTCAGTTCCTTGCTTAAAATCACTGTTCAAGCACAGGGTATCTGATCTGTTAAAAGTGCAGCAGTGTGAGCAGAGACAGATGGAGATCCATATTCAAGCACTGTACAGCTTGGCCAGTTGCCGGGATATTTCAGTTGCGCAGCAGTGCCACCGAATATACTTGACTAGCTTAAAGTTAGCCAAATAAGCTTATCCAACTAATTTTAAGACAGCTCTTTGGCCTGCCCGGAGTTAGGGGATAAGTTATCCGGGTAACTTTGAATATTGGAGTTAGCCGAGTAACCCCTCCCCATTCTACCCATTACCTGCCCCTGACTTATCTGGCTAAGTGCCAGCTGCTAACCCCAGCTGGATACGTAGAACCTATCCAGCTAAGTACCGTTTTGAATATCGGGCTCACAGTGCTTTTTTGAAAAAGGGATGAATGCCAAGGATCCTTAGTGAGGGCAGAGCTGAAGAACGAGTGGTCTCTGCAGTGCTTCAGTTGGAAATGGGTGGAAAGCTGGGCTTAGTGCTCACTTTCCGCCATCATAGCCTGTATTTCCAGTCAAATGCAACTTTACTGCTAAGCTTCAAGGATATCATGCTGTAAGCTGCAGGGATACTGTATCTCTTTGTATATACATTTTGGATTTCAATGCCAGTACTGGAAAACGTGATTGAGTGGACTCTCTGTACAACCTACCAAGAACAGTAGAAGGGTCTTTTAGCATTAAAAAAAAAAAAAAAAAAAGTACTTAAACTTCAAAATGTTGTTATTTACATAGTTTTGATCTCTTCTTGGCCCTTGCTGGTTTTTATTGTAGGTTAATGAAAACACTCTGCATAATTGTTTTCATAGTATTTTGATACCAAATGTTTTGGCTTCTAATGCAAATAGGGAAAAAGCGCCCCGTCGGAGCACCAACAATAGTGCCCTCCATGGCCAGAAGAGGAAAGCAACCCTCCCCCAACCTCAGCAGAACACTGGGGTCACCAGGGCCCCTTCTAAGACAGAGGACATGGACCCCTAAGTCCAGCCCTGGAGAACACAAATGTGTTTGCCTGCCCCAAATGCTGAATGCCTAGTTATGGTTCTATAGACACAGGTGGAAAAAAAAATCCTCATTCACAGAATCTCGAAAGGTACATGTATGGCAGTGAGGTTGAGGGGGGGAAAATAAAGACTTTTTTCAGCATTATTGTGGGGAACTTGGTTGAAATAAATAAATAAACAAATGAGTCCCCTGTGCATTGACTGAAATACATTAGTGCTTGTGCTAATTGGTGTTCAATATGAAAAAAGAGAGGAAATGATTTTGGCTGGAAGACAAGGCTTATTTAACCAGACTGTGCCACGTGATGTGCTATCATACTCAGTAGTGCTGGGGGCTCAGGTTTATGGCGTCCCCTAAGGATCACACTCGGCTGAAGGACCCGATGTATCCAGCGTTTCTCCCAGAGGCACGATGTTCAGTAAAAGATTTTAGTTGTCAAGAACTAGCAGTGCTATAACGGAAGAATTTTAGGAGAATGTCACGGGGGCTCAGGTACATAAACGCACTCAGATGCGACATGTGAGGGAGATCCTGGCAAAGCATAGAAGCAGCAAAATGTAGAAAGCAGGTGCTAAAGGCAGCAGAGATTCAGGTCTCTCTTATGCAAAATGGGATTACATGGTTTTCCTGCAGGCACCCTCGCAACAGGAGAGATGTAGGATGTGTTTTAGCCATAATGCTGTGTTGGTTAAATAAAGTGACCTAAACACCTGTTAAAGGTGACAAGCTCCATGAGTTTTCCAGTGTGTTGACTACATAATGTCAACTCTAATAGTAACAAGGCACAGTCATGGCAGAAAAGTTTCAGTTCTGATGGCAGCAAGGGGTGACAGAATGGGGAGAGGCAGAATTATTTCACAGATCAAAGGTAAAAGCTTATTTCTAGTCTCACTTCTATTTATCTGGGCCATCCCACTCTTCCAACAATAGTGCAGAAAAGAGAGGCTGCAAGGACACACATTTTAATGAAGTGCAAGTGCTGTCTCTGAGGACAGAGCTACTGTGGGTGACTGCCACCACCTTCCTTCAGGTTTCATGGCACCAAAGGTATCTGAGGGCAGGTGGAAGGATGATATTTTGCAAACAGAGACAATAGAGTTTTCAGTGCTGACTGGAATTTGCTCTAGGCTGAGCTTCGTCCGCCTTGCTCTCAATGATCAGGATTAGGAGCAATGCTAATTACCTTACTGATAATTAGACTTCATAGATTCTCTTCAGATCAAAACAGAATATCTCCTGAAGTGAATAGTGACTGGGGATTAGCTTTTTTATCCATGCACACTCGAATGCACCTTTCTCTTAAGCGAAAGTTCACATTTCTTAGCTGTTTTTGTTAAACTCGCTAAAGGTCTGTAACTGTATTATGTTGCTTCAAAGGAGTCTTTCATATATTGGGGAAAAAAAAAAAAACAACTAATGTGCAACAGAAAAAAGAAATGAGTCACATATTCTGTTCTCTCTCCTGCTACTCACTCCTCAGTAAGGAAAACTGTGAACTGACCAAAATACAGCTGCAAATATGGACGGCCTTCTGATTAGTGAAAGACTGTTGTGCACAGATCAAGAGAGGGACCTTGGGGTGATAGTGTCTAGCAATCTAAAGACAGCGAAGCAATGTGACAAGGCGATAGCTAAAGCCAGAAGAATGCTGAGCTGCATAGAGAGAGGAATCACCAGTAAGAAAAAGGAGATGATGAGGCCTCACCTGGGAGTACTGTCTTCAGTTCTGGAGCCCGTATCTCAAAAAGGACAGACAGGATGGAGGCGGTCCAGAGAAGGGCGGCCAAAATGGTGTGGGGTTTGTATTGGAAGACCTATGAGGAGAGGCTGAATATGTATCTATCCAGGAAGAGAGGAGGTGCAGGGGAGATATGATACAGACCTTCAGATACCCTGAAAGGTTTTAACTATGTACGTGCTTTTAATCTTTTCCATTGGAAAGGAACAGTAGAACTGGGGCCACAAAATTACACTCCAGAGGGGACGACTCAGAACCAATGTCAGGAAGTATTTCTTCACAGAGAGGGAGTTGGTGGTGAAGGCAAAAACAATGGAAGAATTTAAAGGGTATGGAATAAACACTGTGGGTCCTTAAAGGCTAGAGGGCAGAAATGAAGTAAAGAGTGCATGAGGGTAACCTACTCAATGCAACAGTGTTACACTTACCGGCCGTGGGCCGTCCTGGCTGGCCTCTCTGACACTCCGACGCCTCCCAGCGTCAGCACCGGCGCCTGGCTCCCTGGCCGCAGCACCCAGCTCCTCCCGCTGCGGTCGGCTCCTCTCCCACACTGCTAGGTCCGTCCCGACTCCGCCAGCACACGGGACACTGCCGACTGCTCCTTCAACAAGGCCCTGTCCTACGTGCGCGCGCACCTCCAGCAGGAATTTAAAGGGCCCGCAGCGGGAAAACGCCACCGGCCCCCTCGCATGACGTCTTGGCTCCTGCCCTGTATAAGGCTGCGACGGGCACTCTGCGGACGACTTGGCAACAGGTCTCTTCATTGTTGGTTCCAGCGTTCCTGATCCAGCCTTTCTCTTCCTCTTCCAGCCCCCTATTCCTTCTCCTCTTCGGACAGACCTCCCTGCCCCTGACCTTTGGGACCGGACTTTGCCTTGCCTCTTGCCGCCTGGCTCTGACCTTTGGACCAGACTCCGTCTTGCCTCCCTCCGCCTGCCTCTGACCCTCAGACCGGACATCACCTCCTGCCACCCTTGCCCTCCAGGCTTGTCCTTTCAGGGGCCCACCTAAGTCCAGCCGGCCCTGGTACCCAAGGGCTCAACCTGCAGGGAACGTTGGCTGGTAGTGGCAAAGCTCCAGCTGGCCCCTGCTTCTCTCCGGCCTTGCCTCCCGATGGTGGAGACCTGTTGGAGGTTTTCCCTCCTGAGGTAGTGCAAACTCCGCCTCGGGCCAAGGGTCCACATTCGGCATCGGGCTTGTAACAGATTGCCTAGTCCATGGACCCAGCAGAGGCATCTGCCCTGCAGGCCAGTGCTTCGGCAGTAGAGCGGCTCGGCGCTTGTCTGGATTCCTCAGTTCCCGCTGGCCCATCGGCTCCGGGCTACGTCTCTCCCATACCGGCGGCACGGCTGGTTATACCACTCCTGGCTCCTCCACTCTTCTCTGGGGACCCTGCGCACTGTTGGGGCTTCCTGAATCAGTGCAACATGCATTTCTGCCTCCAGTCCTCACTCTTCCCCGACGACATCACCAAGACTACGTACATCCTCTCTCTCTCCTTAATGGCAAGGCCTTGGCCTGGCCCTCTCCCTTGTGGGACATGCCATCTTCCTAGTCCTCTTCCGCACCATCTTTGACGATCCTGGGAGACAGGCTACATAGTTCTCTTCTCTCCTTCACCTACGCCAGGGATCCCGTTCCTTAGCAGACTACATTATCGAGTTTCAGACCCTGGCCTCGGAGCTTCATTGGGGTGAAGATTGCTTATGTTCCATCTTCCTTGATGGCCTAACTGCCCAGATAAAGGACAAGCTGGCTGCCCGCAAGTTGCCTGCCTCTCTTGATGCCCTCATCGACCTGGCCGCCAACATAGATCGCCGCCTCCAGGAGCAGTCTCAAGAATAGTCTTCTAAGAGACATTCATTTGTTTCTCAGCACCTCCGGTGTTCACCCTCTCCCAAGCAGAGCTCTTCTCCAACCAGGACCACTCCAGAGGAGCCCATGCAACTGGGCCATGGCAAGCTATCCCCAGAGGAACGCCTCCGGTGTCGACACTAGGGGCTCTGCCTATACTGTGGAGAGGTTGGGCATGTATTAGCCTAATGTCCAGTGCGGCCGGTAAACTCCCGGGCCTAGGTCGCAGTGGGGGATTGCCCCTAGTCCTGACTCTCCCAGCTCCCCTGCTCACGCTTCCCATTACCCTCCTGATGCACGAACCAGGACTTTCATATCCTGGCTCTCATAGACTCCAGAGCTGGGGGCAACTTTATCATGAAGCAGCTAGTAATGCACCTCCAGATACCCACCTGCCTCTCTCCGGCGCCGCTCGTGCTCTCTTCCATCCGAGGGGAGCCCTTACCAGCCCAAGTCACCCATACCACCATTCCCGTAAGGCTCCGCACGGGCGCCCTCCACGAGGAGAGCGTGACCTTCCACATCATTGACAAGGCCATTCACCCATAGTCCTTGGCCTGCCTTGGTTCCAGCAGCACTCCCATCAATTTGATTGGACATCTCTGCAGCTCTCCCAATGGGGCCCGTCCTGCCGCATTTCCTGCCTGAAGCCGGTCGCCAACCATATCTTGCCACCGCGCCCCTCCCTCCTGGGCTTCCACCCCACTACGTCTTTTCAAAGAAGGGAGCAGACACTCTGCCACTGCATCACCAGTACGACTGTGCCATTAACCTTCTGCCTCGCACAGAGCCTCCCCTTATCGATGTCTGAGACCAGAGCCATGTCTGAATACGTGCAAGAAAACCTGGCCAAGGGCTTCATCCACCGATCCACCTCCTCCACGGGGGTGGGCTTCTTCTATGTGGCGAAGAAGGAAGGGACACTTTGCCCATGTATCAACTACCGGGGGTTGAACGCCATCACCCAAAAGAACCGCTACCCATTGCCACTCATCACGGAACTCTGACCGCCTGCAGGGGGCCCGCATTTTCTCCAAGTTAGAACTTCAGGGGGCCTACAACCTGATTCGCATCTGGGAAGACTAATGGAAGACAGCCTTCAACACCCGAGATGGCCATTACTAGTACCTGCTTATGCCCTTTGGACTCTGTAATGCGCCGGCCGTCTTCCAAAACATGATGAACGAGGTGTTTCAAGACATGCTGTACTACTGCGAAGTCTGCCTCGACGATACTTGGTTTTCTCCAAGGACATCGAGACCCATCGCTGAGATGTCGCCCACGTGCTCCAACACCTCCGGGACCATCAGTTATTTGCCAAGCTGGAGAAGTGTTCCTTTGAAAAGGAGAGTCAGCCCTTCCTGGGTTATATCGTCTCCAGACAGGGGTTCCAGATGGACCCAGAAAAACTCAAAAACACCAAAATTGGCCACAGCCGCTTGGCCTTAAGGCCCTACAAGGATTTCTCAGCTTCGCCAATTACTACCGCAGCTTCATCCATAATTACGCTAGCCTGACTGCACCCCTCATGGCCCTGACCCTTAAGGGGATGAATCCCAAGTAATGGCCGGCCGAAGCGCAAGCAGCTTTCCAATGCTTAAAGGCTGCATTCCTCTGCAAGCCTTGCATCCGGACCTTCAACGACCCTTCATTGTGGAGATTGACGCCTCCTCCGAAGGCTTGGGAGCCATCCTGAGCCGGCACTCTCCACCCCTGCTCCTTCTTCTCGAAGCAATTCTCGTCAGCAGAGAGAAACTATGGGACAGGTAACAAGGAACTCCTGGCAATTAAACTCACCTTCGAAGAGTGGCACCCCTGGCTGAAGGGCGCGCAACATTGTATCACCGTGTACACACCACAAAAACCTCAAATACTTGCACCAAGCCCAGCACCTGAACCCACTTCAGGCCCGATGGGCCCTCTTCTTCACCCGCTTCGACTTCACCCTCCGCTACTGACCTGCGGCCAAGATCATCAAAGCTGACACCCTCTCACATTCATTTATCCCCGACTCTCTCAAGCCACCACGGCATATCATTGACTCTGCACACGTCTTCCTCACCGCCACCGTGACCACTCTACTTGGGAAGACAGTCGTGCCACACAGACTCTGTGACAAGGTTCTCCGATGGGCCCACAATTCCCACATCGCGGGCCACCCTGGGCAGATTCACACTTTAGCCTCCATCCAACGCTTCTACTGGTGGCCCATCATGAGGAAAGATGTCCAGTTCCACGTGGACACGTGTCACATTTGTGCCCAGCAGAAACCACTGCCAGGCCGACCTTGGGGCTTGTTACAGCCTCTACCGGCACCCAAAGAACCCTGGACATATATTTCCACCAATTTCATTGTGGACCTACAGCCCTCCGAAGGCAAGATCACCATCTGGGTAGTAGTTGACCGCTTCTCCAAGATGGCACATTTCGTCCTGCTACCGGGCCTCCCTTCTGCTCCTCAACTAGCACAACTCTTCGTCCAACACATCTTCCACCTCCATAGTCTCCTCAAACATCTGGTATCTGACCGCGGAATCCAGTTCACGGCCAAATTTTGAAGAGCTCTCTGCAAGAAGTTCGACATCACGCTGGACTTCACAACCGCCTACCACCCACAGGCAAATGGTCAAGAGGAGAGAACCGCACATTAAAACAATTTCTCCATGCCTACGTCAATGTCTGACAGAATGACTGGGCCGCATTACTTCCTTGGGCAGAGTTCGCCCTCAACTCTCACCCATCCTCCAGTACGGACTCCTCGCCCTTCCAAGTAGTCTATGGGAGGCAACCGCTTCCTCTTCTGCTGCTACCTCTGACAGTTCCCTCACCAGCAGCGCAATTGACAGCACAAGCGTTGCATCGGCTCTGGGAATGTACGCAGCAGCTACTGTAGGAGGCTGGGTGCAAAGCCAAAAGAACCACAGACGCCCACCCGAGAGCGGCCCTGTAATTCCGGCCCAGCGAAAGGGTCTGGCTCAGCACTCGTTTCATTTGCCTCAAGCTCCCATCTGTGCGTTTGGCCCCACTCTACATTGGACCCTTCCCGGTGCTCCATCGACTGGGTCCCATGACCTACCAACTGCATCTGCCACCATCCCTAAAAATCCACAGCTCCTTCCACATCTCACTTCTAAAGCCACTAGTACTATCCTGGCCCTCCAAGAAGCTACCGGAGCCACAACCACTAGCTTCTAAAGATGACACCACCTACCAGGTGCTCGATGTGTTGGATGTCAGGAAAAGAGGCCAAAGATGGGAATACCTGCTCACCTGGGAAGGCTTTGGCCCAGAAGAGAATTCCTGGGAACCCGCCGCCAACATCCTAGACAAAAACCTGATACAGCAGTTCCATGCCACCCATCCCAACAAGCTTAAACCCCCTGGAGGGGGCCTAAAAGAGAGGATACTGTTACACTTAACAGCCGGGGGCCATCCCGGCTGGCGTCTTTGACCCTCAGATGCCTCCCAGCATCAGCACCAGCGCCTGGCTTCCTGGCCACAGCACCCAGCTATTCCTGCTGCGGTTGGATCCTCTCCCACGCCGCCGGGTCCGTCCCAACTCCACCAGCCCACTGGACACCACCGATTGCTCCTTCAGCAAGGCCCTCTCCAACGCATGCACGTGCACCTTCAGTTGGAATTTAATGGGCCTGTGGCAGGAAAACGCCGCCAGCCTCCTCGGATGACGTCTTGGCTCCTGCGCTATATAAGGCTGCGACAGGCACTCTGCGGACGCCTTGACAACAGGTCTCTTCATTGTTGGTTCCAATGTTCCTGAACCAGCATTTCTGATCCATCCTTTGTCTTCCTCTTCCAGCCCCCTGTTCCTTCTCTTCGGATGGACCTCCCTGGCTCCGACCTTAGCACCGGACTTCACCTTGCCTCTTGCAACCTGCCTCTGACCTTTAGACCGGACTTCGCCTTGCCTCTTGCCGCCTGGCTCTGACCTTTGGACCAGACTCCGTCTTGCCTCCCTTCACCTGCCTCTGACCCTCAGATCAGACTGCCTCACCTCCTGCCACCCTCGCCCTCCGGGCTCATCCTCACAGGGACCCACCTAAGTCCAGCCGACCCCGGCACCCAAGGGCTCAACCCACAGGGAACGTGGGCTGGTAGTGGTGAAGCTCCAGCTGGCCCCTGCTCCTCTCCGGCCTCGCCTCCTGATGGTGGAGACCAGTGTGGGGTTTTCCCTCCTTAGATAGCGCAAACTCTGCCTCAGGCCAAGGGTCCATATTTGGTACCGGACTCATAACACACAGGGATTACTACCCTCAACCAATAAGCTTTGATACTTTTACTTCAACTGCAACATCACTCTCCACTTTGACGGCAGGGGGTGGGGGGAAAGGTGAATTGGATTCAGATGGCAACCAACACTGGCCCCAACTTTTATGGTCTGGGGGTACTGATATGCAGATATAGGGGAAAAAGCACAGGACTGCTTCTACAGCCAAGTCCAAAAGCAAAGCTATTGGAAATGTGGACCCTTGAACTGAGGTGGAGTTGGTGCAACCTGCAGGGAGGAGCCCCACAAGTCCCCATCGTTGGCAGGCAGAGGCCCAGGTGGAGCTTTGCCTATACAATCCCCTCAAATTGAGACTTTGGTTGCCTGGGCCAGCAGATCTTAGGTGGAGGCCTCTTCCTATTGTCAGAGGATCCGTCAAGGTCTCTGGATAGTGCAGGCAAAATCAGAAGCAGGCTGGGGCTGGTGGCAGGTGGCGTTCAAGGAGGTCCAGTAATCTGGCAATGGTCAGTGGCAGGCAGCGTTCAAGGAGGTCCAGTGGTCAGTTAGTGGCAGGCAGCATTTAGGAGATCCAGTGGTCAGGCAGTAATCAGTGGCAGGTGGTATCCAAGGAGAAAGACAATATCGAGTATCCATCAGTGGGAAAGGTGAGATGGAGAAGCAGGCCAGGAAGACGAGGAACAACACAGCAGGCAAAACACACTGAAGAACTGAAGACTGAACCTGTGGACTGACAAACTATATGAAGACCACAGGGAAATGAAGATGCTGGAACTGAAGACATGGACTCAGGAACTGGAGAACGCAGAAACAGGAACGCTGAAGTAACTCACACTTCTGGGCAGTAGGTAGACCTATTGCCAAGGCAAAGAAGGGATGCAGCAGTGGCCTTTTATAGGCCCTTCCCTGTGAGGTCATCACTTTAAGGGCCTGTGGCCATTTCCCACCACAGGCCCTTTAAGTGAAGGGAAGTCGGGCGCATGCACCTTAGGGAGGCCCAACAAAGGTTTAGCAGTGTCCCGCCACGGAGACTTTCGGCGGCATTCCAGCATGCCATGGAGTGGCACCCTGCTGCATGGGAGGGAAGAAAGGTGCAGTGGCATCGGGGAGTAGCTGGTGAGGCCCGGCCTGAGAGGTAAGCGCGGCAGTTTGTGGGGAGAGCCCATGGACCGCCAAATGCAAAAAAAAGCGAAGTCAGCATTGCTGGAATTTTCAGGAAGGCTCCTCACCCAGTAAAAATGTTGCTAGCAGTAATTTTTTTTATCGGTTTGACAGTTGCTTGATTTTTCATTGTAAGTATTACTACCCTTATCGTAAGGACTGGGGATAACTCTTAGGACTACCCTTAAGAGAAGCTTGGGGGTGACCTACATGGTGTGGTAGATGTTATCATAAGAAGCTTGCTGGGAAGACTGGATGGACCACTTGGTTTGTTTTTTTTTTTGCTGTCATTACTGTTTAGTGAATCTGGACTACGGGTGCTTCCTGATTTGTGGGCCTGGAGTTACAGGTGCTGGCTGATTGACTGCGGGTGCTTTCTGATTGCTGGACCTGGGTTGCCGGCACTCACCAATTCATTAATCGATGGACTTAGGCAACAGGTGCTTTGTGACCGATTTGTACAGCGTGGGAAGTAAGAGAAGAAGCTGCTTATTAGGAACATTGTTATAGCAGAGAGTATTGATAATTTTCAAAATATGGTGCGGTGTGCCAGACAGTAGCACTGTACACAGCTTTGGGGAGAATTTGACTGGAAATATGTCCCACTTACCTGGGCATGTCTTATTGCTAGTGATGGTGGAGAAGCCATTCAGTACACTCCTTCGCTCTTACTTCCAGTGCTTTCCCATCTTGTGCCCTAGTGGAATCTGCTGTTCCCTTGGGCAATCACAGCAGGCACTCCCAGCTTTCCTCAGCCAAAGAATTCCTTGCTTTCTCCATCATTTATAAGCAGCCTTTCCCTGTTACCTACATCATTCCCTTCTTTAGGCCTCTCTAGAATCCTGCAAAATTACATCAAAACTGGTCCATTTCACCCTAGAAGTAGTGTCTTTCTCTCGGAAATATTCATAAAATCCCCCTCGTTATTGGCTCAGCAATTAAAGGGGTGCAAGCTGATTATGATCGTCCATCAGCAGTCAAAGACTGATTAATATCACCTCTGGTGAAAAGGGTTGTTTAGTTTAGAGCCAGGCTTGAAAGGGTGGACAATAGCATGCCACTTCCCTTCTAGTTCTCTAGAGCCCAGGAGCGCATGGCTGGAGAACGCTGGCTCAGATTAGAAGGTCAGAATGGGTTGATGTCAGCACAGAAAGGCTTTGCTACCAGAGGGGCAGATAGTGCTGTGGCCCGATTTTTGACGAAGTACTCTCGAGACAGATGAAACATCAGTGTGATTGCTAACCAAAAGGGAATAAATGCTATCCTACCCCCATCAGCAAGGCCCCCCTCCCCTCTTCCCAGAGCAATGCCATCATTAATTCTAGCTGTGGGTTTGTTCTCAGTTACAAGCCATTAACTAACAAGCCCTTCCTGTACAGATCTCCCACCTGGTCTCGTATTCAGCTCCTTCTTGCTCCATCACGTAACTGTAGGATGGATGTTGCATCAGAGTTCCATCTCAGTGCAGTAAACAGTGGGGCTCTCCAGGGGGTCTCAGCCTGTCCCCATTGAATTTCTTAATTCTGACAATTGGACACTCTCTCGTGCTCTCTCTCTCTCTCTCTCTCTCTCTCTCTCTCTCTCTCTCTCTCTCTCTCTCTCTCTCTCTCTCTCTCTCTCTCTCTCTCTCTCTCTCTTTTTCATATCTCTGTGTTTCAAACTCCTATACGATAAAACGCTTTTGCAATATTATCACACTAGATTTTTATAGTATGTAGTCAGTGATGTGGCATCTCTCTCTGTTAATACTCCATGAATGCTTTTGAAATTATTCAGTTTCGTTTCAAGTGTCGAAGGATGATTCAGTACACAGACTGACAGGCCAGAAGATTCCACAAGCAGTCACCCTAACAGTAATCTCCTTCTTTAAAACTAAACTGAATTTTCCTTTTTTTTTTTTCCTATATTGCAATAGGGATCAACAAACAAGTTAGTTTTATTTATTTATATAGTACGCTTCTATTCCACAGAAATCCATAAACTGTTCAGTAAGGGTTAGAACATAAGAAATTGCCATGCTGGGTCAGACCAAGGATCCATCAAACCCAGTATCCAGGCTACAAGTACCTGGCAAGTACCCAAACAGTAAGGGGCAGATTTTCAAAGCATTCGCACGCCGGGCCTATTTTCAAAAGGTCCGGTGGCGCGCGTAAAGCCCCGGGACGTGTGTAAGTCCGGGGCTTGAAAAAATGGGAAGTCTGTGGATGGGGTGGGGCAGTCCGGGGGCGTAGCCGGAGCCTCCAGGCACAGCGGCCATTTGCCGCTGAGCCCAGGATCGCAGACCAGCTGTCGGCCGGCGCACGCAACCTACGCCTGCCCGGAGTCAGGTGCAACTTATAAAATAAAGGTGGGGGGGGGGGGTTTAGGTAGAGCTGGGGAGTGGGTTAGATAGGGGCCGGGAGGGGAAGGTGGAGGGGCACCAAAGGAAAGTTCCCTCTGAGGCCGCTTCGATTTCGGAGCAGCCTCGGAGGGAACAGGGAAAGCCATCGGGGCTCCCCTAGGGCTCGGCGCGCGCAAGGTGCACAAGTGTGCAGTGCACCCCCTTGCGTGCCAACCCTGGATTTTATAACATGCGCGCGGCTGCGCACGCATGTTATAAAATCGGGTGTAGATTTGTGCGTGCCGGGTTGCGCGCACAAATCTACGCCTGCGCGTAGCTATTAAAATCCGGCCCTAAGTATATCCTGTGCTACTGATGCCAGTAATAGCAGTGACTATTCCCTAAGTCAACTTGATTAATAGCAGGTAATGGACTTTTCCTCCATGAACTTATCCAAACCTTTAAGCCCAACTAACCACATCCTCTGGCAGCAAATTTCAGAGGTTAATTGTGCATTGAGTGAAAAATAATTTTCTCCGATTAATTTTATATGTGCTGCTTGCTAACTTCATGGAATGCCCCCTAGTCCTTCTATTATCTGAAAGAGTAAATAACCAATTTACATTTACCCGTGTTAGACCTCTCATGATTTTAAATAAGTTGTAGGTAGCTATTAAGTTAGTCCAGTGAAAGGTTCTCACCTGCAACATGTTTGTTGACTCTTAATTCTCCATATCCAAGTGGACTAACACAGCAATCACAATTTTTTTTTTTTCCTAGTTTCAGATCTAAAGCTGCTTGTCTTTTACATGTTACTCGATGTAATCATACTGGGCATCTTTATCTTTGGTACGGAAAGGAAGAGGCTGTTTTGAAAATTGGGCCCATGGTTTGAGTGTTTCAGGTGCTTCCGCTGCACATTTATCACAGCTTAGTCCCTGCTTGGAGAGGAAACCTTTCCAGCCCCATATTTCCCTTGCTTGCTCTTCTCCGCACTAGAACTTTTTTAGTTTGGCTATTCGTCTCAGCACAGGAGGTGCAGAACTGTAGCCTGCAGTCCAGGTGCTGCCTCACTAGGACGTTACATGTGTCGATAGCACTCGCGGTTTTGATGGAGAATGGCCAATTTCTTCTGATGTATCAAAGGAAGGATTTCAGATTCTGTCCTGTCCCTCATTCAAGTCAGATGTGTGTGTCTTGTAACTCTCATGGCAGCTCATGGTTTCTCACAGGAATTTTCTCTTGCATTCCCCTCTCCCCCACTTAACCTCTGTGCTCAGACTTTGTTTGCAAGATCTTGGGGGACAGGGGGCATTCTAAGATTGTAATTTCTCATGTGGGATGAGGATGATGGGGGAGGGGGGTCACATAAAAGGTTCCATCTGTTGTTTAAAAGCCACAATTTTTGCTAAAAGTCATGAATACCATACAGAGGGGGTTTTAATATGACTTCTGAAATGACAGCATAGCATTCCCCTCCCGGAGGGAAATTCCTAGGGATGCCCCTTGGCGATTGCACAAGAAGAGAAAACAGAGCTTCTCCTGCACAGGAATTAAAGCTGTGGGGAAGTCGCAATCCCTCTCTGCCAGGAACTGCAAGGAAAGCTAGAGACCAACTCTAGCTTTCCTTGCACTGCAAACAGGAGCAGACTGACCAGACCAGAAGAGCCTTAAATCCTTATCTGCTACCATAGGCACTGTTAAATAGGGAGGGGGGGGCATGTCGTGAGTGAATGGAGACGTTTCTCCTACCAGCTCGGCTGCAGAGCTGCTTTGCTTTAGCGGTAGAGCCTGTAGTTTGGAAACAGAAGGTTCCAGGTTCAAATTCCCCTATGGCTACAAAACCACTGCGTGTAGCACTGAATGCAAAATGGAAGTCAGCTGGAGGAGTAACAACTGTACTGGTGATGTGCAGGTTTCCTTCTGGGAATGCACGGGAGTGGGCGGTCCTTAAGGCAGATGGGACCCAGTCCTGGAGAACCACTGGTCCTTGTGCAAAATGCACTCCTTTCTGAGTGCCCGTCTTGGCTGTGAGTGCTCAGCACCACATTTTCAACCCTCCCCCACCCCTTATTTTAAAAGATTATTATAGCCTTTATGTGCCGCTCACTATATCACGAGGATCCACAGCACCAAATAGGAACAAACGTGCCGGGCCATTCATCGAAATGCGTAAGGACCCGAACGCACGTGAAGTGGGTCTAACGCAGGCAATAAATAGCGCAGTGCCTGTTAGTGTGTAAATTTTACATTTAGTATGCAAGCGGGAGGAGTTAGGGAAGAGTTAATGGAAATGAGGGTCTGCTAGCACGGAATGTGGTAAAGCACAGTAACGTGGGATTTAACGTCAGATATAACTAGACCCTTTTATCACGACTGTTATTGCGGCGATGATCACAAGCGATAAAAAGAGTTATTCTGTCAGACACACTTACCAGGCCCTCCTGGACCAATAAAAACAGCTGTTCTTACCTGCCCCGTCTTCCTAAACCCCATAATGTTTGTGGCAAGTTTACATGTTGGGGGATACTGGATGCTTCAGGAGGTTCGCCACAGATATCAACAAGAGGAACAACAACAGCCATAAGAACAGGCAAGGGTAGTTCCAACCCCTCCACTGAGGAAGTCCCTGCACCACAGGCCGAGCCAGTGGCCCTGCAGGGAGAGGGTTGGGGCCCATGGCAGCACCTGGCGTGTAGGCGGCCATTGTGGAGGAGATACAGGGGGGCGCATTGCCGGGCATACCAGAGGATTGCGTGGTAGCAGGTATCCTCTCAGTTCTCGAGCTATCCTGGAATTATATGAAGAAATCCGAGAGGATTTGGATCCAGTCACGGAAAGGTCCCACGCTGTGCTGGGCCTCACCAAACTATTGCCCACCTTGCGTTTCATGGCAACCGGATCCTTCCAAACGACAGTAGGGGTCGTGGGGGGAAAGTTCCAAGCCACTTTTTTCCCACTGTCTGCACCAGGTCATCACAGCTGTCTCTGACCACATTAATGGCTACATAGCATTTCCTCGGGACAGGCAGGACTTGATGGACTTGAAGAGAGACTTTTATGCCTTCGCGAACTTTCCCAATGTTCCGGGAGCTATCGACTGCACACACATGGCCCTTGTCCTACCCCCGTGAGAGGGAGGAGACGTATCGCAACAGAAAGCTCTTCCACTCCAGCAATGTGCAAGTGGTCTGTGACGCTCAAATGTGCATCCTCGATGTGGTGGCCAGGTACCCGGGAGCCACGCATGATTCCTTTATACTTTAGGCTATTTGGCCTGTGTAAACATTTTGAGGCCGGCCTGTATGGTGACGGTTGCTTCGTAGGTAAGAGAGATGCTTCTTTCTCTATTCCATCTCTGGCTATGTGTTTGTGGCAAACGGCACGGACATGGGGGGAGCTGTAGGGGATGTAACAGCATCGCTGACATGACAAATGCCTTGTACACTTACGTCTGTAGGCCATTGCCCCAGGGCCTGCCTTTTTCTCCCCATGCTGCAGAGGCCTGCTAATCTTGTGAGGGCAAACAATGCAGTTTCCATAAAGCTTGGTATGTGAGCAGGCACCATACACTTTCTACATGTTCACTTTCAAAAGTGGCCTGTTTCCATCCTCCCATTCAGAGCAGTTGAAATCTCACTGATTAATCACAAGCTTGAAGTGTCCACACTGCTAGTACTGCCAGATCACATGGGCCAGCCAGGATGTTGGGCATAGTTTGTCTTGACCGTCATACAGCTAGACCAGAAGCAATGGCCTGGGCATTTTGGGGGCCAGGCATATTCCCTGTGTCAGGACTCAAAAATTGGTATCTCTGGAGGACATATTGCAGAGCAGGCAGGGACTTGCCCAATCAGACCAGGAGGTAGCGGTTTTTCTGCTAGGACAGGTGGGGCAGCTCTTATGTACTGCTTCAAGGTTTGCTTACTGCTACAAACAAGTAGCCTTAGCTTGGTTGTGAGGGCCCGGCACGCATTTGTTGGAATCCCCCCAGACGTGATTTAGAAGTTCGGAAGATCTGAGTTAGATTCGACTATTGCTATCCTGAACATAAACTGTCTCAGAACAACATGGCAGGCACTTAGGGTAGGGAAATAGGATTTTAAGGCTCAGGCTTAGCTACAGTCCAGCTTCTACTATCTTATAGCATGCTGTGGTTTGCCAGCCAGATCTCCAAGTGACTTTGCTGTGATTGATGCCCTAAATCTGTCTGTCGCAGGAGATTCTGGGTACGGTTGCAGTACCTGGCTTCTCACCCCCGTTGCCATCCTCAACATGCCTGTAGAGATGAGGTACAATGAGGCCTTATGAGTCATCGAACACCCCTGAGGCTTTTCCACCTAGTACCTGGACTAGGCCTAATAGTCCAGTTAATTGGGGGTGTGCATGGTTCCCAGAGCTTCAGATGCCAGGGAGGGTTTCCAGTTTTGGGAGGGGGGTTGTGGGTCTTTAGAAACTGTCCTCTGAATGTGGGGATGCAGGGATGGCAGGAACACGAATGGCAAGGACCCCCTAATGCCATGTATGCTGGGGTTAGTCAGATAAATGGTTTGAGGGAGTGGTGAGTGCCAGCATGTAGCAGATACCCAGTATGGGGAGGGAGTTTGGGGATTGGTTTGCCTGGCAGGTGCCTGAGTCCTGGCGACAGTCCTAGTTGAGGTTTCCTTTTTTCGGGCACTGGTCTCCTTAGCCTCCTCTCTGTAGGTCATACCATGGACAGTTGACATAAATGCTGCATCATTTGTCACTCACTCTGCCATCTGTATACACTGGCAGGGTAGGGCTACCTGCATTCTCTCATATGTAGCTCAATAGGTTTACTGGTGGTACATATCTGCTGTAGAATCTAGGGGGCAGGATTAGCTTAAAACTTTCTGTGCTTCACTTGTCCACTAACCAAACTTTCCATTCGTCACCGCTGTTTACTTGCTGACTGCTGGAACAAGGTGTCGGCTGCTGTGTGGCAACTGAGGAGGAGGAGTGAGGGAGTAGTGTCGTGTAGAGAATGTCCACAGGCCAAGGGCCAAGGGTAGAGAATGTCCACAGGCCAAGGGCCTAGCCCATATGGTCTTGTCTGCTAGATAAGTGACTAGTTGGAATGTGCAAGGGCAGCATGGAGACAGAGGGCCAGGTGAAGTCACAGCAGCATGGATGCAGGAGCCTGAAGAGAAGACCCAGCAGCATGGAGGCAGCAGCAGCATGAGCTGAGTTAAGATGAGATGTGATAGGCACCAGCATCAGAAGCAGGAGATGAGACATGATGAGAAGAGGCAGCAGCTGAACTGTGATGGGAGGCTACATCAAGGAGGCTGGAATATGGGCAGAGCATCTAGGAGGGCTTTAGAGCTAGGCAGTAGGACCACAGTGACGGACAGTAGGCCATCCTTCTGCTAGCCAGCACAGGAACTCTGTAGTGAGGACAGGCCTAGCAGGCTTCTTCCATCTAGCTGGCACAAGAACTCTGTAGAGAGGATGGGCCCAGCAATCTTCTTCCATCTAGCCGGCACAGGAACTTTGTAGTAAGGACAATGGGCCCAGCAGGCTTCTTGCATCTAGCTGGCACAAGAACTCTGTAGAGAGGCCTGGCCAGGCTTGTTGGTACAACTCTTCTTATTTGGCATTTGATGCCACCACCTCTGCTGCCTTATGGCCCCTTGCCACGGCATGGCTTGCCACTTGGGAGGGGCATGTCTTATGGGGGCCTACCCCTCATGCATCTATGAAGCCAGTGACTGTTCCGGGGCATGGAGTCCTGTGATGCTGAGGAAGACACGGGTAGAGGCTCGGGCATCCTTTGAATGATTGCATGAGGATGTTGGTCATAGTATTGATTGATGTAGCCAGCATTGTTACACCTTGTGTGTGCGGCAGTCTGATGCCACAGGGCCTGGCTCTGCCTGTTCATAGCCCTCCTGAGGTGCACTAGCTCGGCCTGTATCTGGTGGAGATATACCCCGTGCCTCTTTTCGAGCTGGTCCAGTTGCTCGTGGATTGACTCCTCTGTTGGTGACGGGGATGTTGTTGGTGCTGTTGCTGGTGCCGGTGCTGTTGGCAGTGCTCTGCTGGTAGTGTGGAGTGTTGAAATTTGGGCCTCCAAATGTGGCATGAGGGACTTGGTAGGCTGCTCTTGCCAAGGGCCTGATGCTTCAGGCTGACACCATGCTGTGCTGGCTTGAGGTTGTGCTGCATCAGTTGGCTCCCAGTCCAGGCTGGGTTCCTCCATGAAGCCAAAGATGTTCAGGAACACATTCAGTGGGCTGGCTAAGTCCAGGAGTTCAAGGATCTGCATAGCCTCCTGAGGTAGTTGCTAATGCTCCTCCTTCTCCTCCTCGCTCACCTGGGTCTGGGCATCTATCAGCAAGGCCCTCTGCAGAAGGGCTTATGTGCTGCTGGTCCCTGGGGCTTGATGGCTGGGACTGGCAACTTCGTGGGCGAGAGCTGTGGAAACAAAAAATAAGACATAAGTACAAATGGCAGGAAGTAGCCATTTTCCATTTGGCATCAGAGGCACACTGAGCATCATATGCCAAATGATATGTATAACCGCTGGAGCCTGGCCATTTACAGGTAAGATGGACCTACCAGCTACGGCGCGTGTGGTGTCCAGCCGCTCAGCCATGCCCTTGAACACATCCGGTCCCAGCTGTTGCACAAGGTGCTCCCTCCATGGGTGTGAGGATGATGGGACAAGGGGCTCCTCCTTCGGTTTGGCGTATGTATTTATTTTGGTTCACCACCTTTACCTTCAACTGCGCCTTGATGCCCCGATACCTGCGGGCCACCTGCTCCCTGCTGCATTGGACACCACTGCACCTGGAGATCGCCTGGGCTATGGTGGGCCAGATCTGGCCCTTGGCTGCCTTCAAGGTCTTGACTGCACGGTTGCCAAGAAGCATAGCATAATGCTCCAGGACCCCTGCAGTCACCGTCTCCTTGTCCTGCACACTGAACTTCAGAGCCCTGTCCTGTTTCCTGGCTGCCAGAAGGAGGTGCCACTTCTGCTTCCAGAGAGGTGTCCTCTCTTTCCTCACTCTCCCTCCCACTCCCCTCCTGCCCTCCAAACTCCCTTCCTCTCTGCCCTCTCTATCCTTAGCCTGCCGTCCTCCTCCCTCCATCCTCGCCTGCCTATCCCCTTCTTCCTCCTGCCTCCTCACTCCTCCACCATTACCACTCCTCTACTCCTTTTACCACCATCACTCACTCCTCCTCACTCCTCCACAAAAAATACTGACAAACGTGGCAAACAAAAACTTTTGTACACAGAAAAAGGCAAAAGGAACAGGGAAACAGAGAAAAACAAAACAAAGGACACAGCACTCACACATCACTAGCTAAATTCCTACTCCTACCACTATCTAAGAACTCACCTCCTCTCCTCTCTCTCCCACACCTGACACACCCTCAAAGAGGCAGCTGCAGGAAGCCGGGATATATAAACTGAAAAAATAACTCGCCACGCACTAATCTATGCTAGCCATGTAAAATGACAGGCTGACGCGACGTGCTTTGCATTACTTGCCTATGCAATGCGGTAGACAGAAAAGTAGCCTCACCATGCCCATTTTTTTTTTTTTTAATCGCAGGTGCTATTTCCGCTATATTTATAGCAATTTGATAAATCTCGTTGTTAGATTGTGAGCCCTCTGGGCTGAGAAATGAATGTAATCCACCTTGAAATGCCTGAAAGACAGAATATAAATCAAAATAAATAAATCAAAATATCCACACTTTTGATTAAATTTGTTACTGCCATGTTGTTATCTTGTATATTCATCAAGTCGCTCTTTTGCAGTTCCTTCAGACCCCTGGGAGCAACCATGTTTGGAGGAGCAGTGTCCAAAATTACAGTATATGCCATGGCAAGGGGCTCTGATTGGTTGGTGCAGTATGTGTGTGATGATGTTTGTGACATCATTACCAGTATGGGCCAATCACTGGCACCAGTGTGAGGTTCTTGTAAATCTCTTGATAATAGGGACAGCTCCTCCTAAAATTTAGGAAATATATAAGGAAACAAGATAAAGAAGTTCAAAAATAGTGACTTTACTGTTAAAGCTCTGAAACAATCCAGGATGACTTACTGAGGAATAGGCTTCTGAAAGTCTGAGTAGCAGGTATACAGAGAAGACAAATTTTATTTTCAAGACCGGTGATTTTATTTATAAATACAGGGCATTTAGGAAGGGTCACAGTCTGCCATGCCTTTCATTGCACACAGCTCAGACTTCAGCCCTGATTTGCATCTTAATCGTGAATGCAAAATTGTATCTAAAACCACAGGGAGATCAGAGAAGGTCACTGACACGTCAGACATAGATCTAATACAGGTTACAGATGATACATTTTTCTTTCTTTACATGAAGTGTTTGATACAGTACTGGATCTTCCTCGGGAATGCAAAACTGCTTCTAAAGCCAGAGGGCACTCAGAGAATGTGGAGGAGTATCCTAGTGTTTAGCGCAGCAGCTACAACTCAGGGAGACCAGGCTTTAAATCCCACTGTCACTCCTTGTGACCTTTGGCAAGTCACTTTCCCCTCTTTTGCCTTAGGTACAAACTTAGATTATAAACCCTCTGGAGATAGGAAAATACCTACAGTTCTTGAATGAATCCACTTTGAAGTGCCAAAAAGCAGAATATAAATAGATAAGAATATTAGCCCCAGGAGCTATTGTTGTAGGCATCTTTCACTGGACAAACACAAAAACTTCCTCTGCCCATGTTATTATGCTGCATTACCATTCAGAGCCTCGGACATCCTTTCTTGAGATGCCTTTCAAGAAGATCACTAAAAATATACCAAGAGAGGGAGAATGGCCCTTGGAAGACTTGCCACTGATCCGCAAATGTGAACCAGCCTCAGAGGAGATAGCCTCCATTTCTTTAGGCCATAAGATGCTTGCAACATTTCTCCTAGGGAAAAATAACAGACTTTCACCACACAGGGAATAAAGGTCAATAACCAGAAAAATCTCAGGGAGTCCTTTTTATTGGACTGACTTGATACATTTCTTGACTAGCTTTCGGAAGTTAATGCCACCCATCATCTATTTCAAACAGAATGAGCAGGTCAGAGTAAAAGATCAGCTCAGGAAAGTGAGTGTTAATTCCTAAATATTAATCAAGAAATATATTACATTAGTCCAATAAAACGTATCACCTTTATTGATCTTTCTTTCCATGCATTCAGGTGAACCAACACGGAAATCATACGAAGTTACGTCGCAAGCAAAAATTAATGGACAGTGCCATCAATCCAGTTAGCAGCACAAAAGGCAAAAAGTAAACCAAAACAAACAAACAAAAAAAAACAAAACCCCCAGGAGCAAATCTCAAAGATCGTCATAAAACAAATCTATTTATTTTACTTTCAAAAAATGTGGCCACACAATTCATCCTGCCCTCTTATGCAAAGAGCATGTCACTAGGCCTAAGAACGTTTCCTGGTTTGGGCACATGGAGCTTTTTTCACTGACAGAAATTATAGCAGTAATATTTGCCACAAAATGTGAGATAATTTGATTGGCTGTTACAACAGATAATATGGGCAGCCAGCACTGATGGTCCCCTCCCCTCAGCTCCTTACAATCTTATAATATAAATAACACTCAAACAACCTTCTGGAATTCAAACAAGGCTGCAGCTTTATTGATACAATAACCACCAGAACCAACTTAACACTCCAAATTCCCATCCCGGGGTCATCTACTGCATCCCAGCACAATGATCCCTCCGCAGGCCACCAAACCTGCACAAACCAGCAGCATCCCGCCCCTAATCGGGACCCCCACCACAGCCCCCAGCAAGGGGTCCCCAACATGAGACTGAACCCAGTCACACGCAGCTGAAGCCAGAGACAAGAAAGCCCACCACCTAGCAGGTTCCTTGCTCTGAACCCCACCCCAACTGAGTCCTGGCTCAGGTCACTCCGCATAACCCCCCCAAGCTGCGACAAACAAGCCCCATAACACCTAAAACAGGGGAGGGAGGGAGGGGATCAGGCCGGCTGCTCGCATCAAAAAGGGGCGGGCCCAACGGCTCCGCCCCTTTTTATGCCCCATTCAAAACCCGGTGACACAACGAGGCTGACCAACTACAGCCCTCAGGTCGGCCATGTCGGCCCCGTTGCATCACAGGCGCGTCATCGCCGGGGGGAGGGGGGCAGAGCGCAAAGGCACACGTCCCAGCTCTCCCCCTTGCCCCCCCCACCCCTCCCTCCAGCATCCAACCGGAGGAGCCCGGCTGGCGCCCATATTATCATGGGCCCAGTGAGACAGGCTCCCCCGGCCCTTCCACAAAAGCTAGTGAGATACTTTCCTGTTCTGAAGTTTTGTTTCACTCATGAGGTGTTACTGGTGTTTAATAGTTTGGGAGAAGCTTTCTGGCTCAGCCACTAACACTGATATGAATTCTGTGGTACTGCTCTGCTAGTTTTTTTCTTTCTTTTAATTGAAATTTGCCATCAGTATAATGAGCTAAGAAAAATAAAGACACAAAGAAAAATAAAATGAATGTACAGATTTTCCTCTCACACTAACTTGCTTATCCCGGTCATTGCAGTGACAGTCTAGGAGCCACACACCAGGGCTCCTTTCAGAGCCACTGCAACCATGGGTCCTGAATTCAACCACCAGGTATCATCATTGTACAATGACTGGGACTCCCTCCTGTCTATGTTCATTATTTTAAAAGGAATTTCTTCACTCACATTAACATACTGCCTTCCCGCTCTCTGTTTTCTTTGCCGCAAGCCCATCCAGTGGTGCCAACACCTAAGGAACTGCGCCTTACGAGCACCGGAGGGAATACCTTCTCGGGATCAGTCCCAATGCTTATGGTACATAATGGCGCTAAACATCAAACTAGCCCTGAGCCTTCTAAGTCTTCAGAAAACTGCTAAAAACATGGCTCTTTGATGCAGACTGGAAGCTGCAATAGAGTCATCTTTGCAAGCCACTCTCCCCTCCCCCAGGCTCTAAAAAGCAGAACTGCCCACCATTATTTCAACTATCTTTATGCCTTAAATTTTCAGTGCTATATTTCAGATATTTAATTACTGTATCCCTGTGCTCATTATGCCTTTACCTAATTGTACCTTGTTCAGATAATAATCCTGTTGTCTTGTTGCATGGATGAATGTTGTCACATGGGGTCATTTTCAAAAGGATTTATGCACTTAAAACTGGGTTTTATGTGCATAAATGGACTTTAGAAAATTGCTACAATATCTGCTATTGAATTGTCACTAGTTTTACACACATAAGTGCACTGTAAGTTTGTAAATGGGCTTTTGAAACTTGCTATATATCCTTTTGAAAATTACCCAACAGATTGTAGTTTCCCTTTCAATGATAAACTCCAATTCATGCTTTACTCTTATGTCCCAATTTTTGTCTAAGGATTATAGGGGGATCCAGAATAAAAATTGTGCCTTTTCCCTTGACATTCCCTTTCTGTGGACCGAACTTCCAAGAACATGCCATCATGAGCAAAATTATTTAAAATTTAGGAAGGATCTGAAAACGTTTTATTGTGTCCAAACATTTAAGGCAGGGCTTCTCAAACCTGTCCTGGGGACCCCACAACCAGTTGAGTTTTCAGGATATCCAAAATGAATATGAATGAGATAATTTGCATGTCATGGAGACTCAATGTATGCAAATTAATCTCGTTTATCAAAATTTTTCAAATTTATACATTTATAAAATGTATCTCATTGCTTGAGAACATCCCTTGCATGGTGTGGAACCTTGCTGAGGCCACTTTGCCAAGTGTGCTCCTCAATGAAAAGAAATATGACTGATAGATAAGGAGGAGGAGATGAGGGGCTGCTGATTGTAAATAGTGTAGAAAAGACACAGCTGAGGATGAAGTGTGACTATTGTGATATCTACTTAAGTGGTTTATGTACAGTAGCCACAGTTAGAAGAGTATGAGTATTGTGCATAAATTGATGTTTCTTGGTGGTGATTTTTTTTTGTTAAGCAGCTGATTTAATCCTGGCCCTTTCATCACAGTATAGGCAGCAGTGGCAGAAAGTAGGGCATTAATCGCACTCCCAACATATTGTGCAGATTCTCAATCTCAGCCAAAAGGCCAAGAAGGGGGCCATCCTCACCAAAGGGCTCAGACGCTGCACTTTCATTTTACCTAGAGCGGTTTTAAGATCTTTAGAAGAGCAACAATAATATGTAGTACTGTATCTCTAGTCAAACAGCCTGATGAAGGAGGATTGTCACTGTGCAAGGCCATTCAGAACTACAGCGGCCAAGAAAGGATCTGCCGCCCCCGCCTCCTGCACGTTCTTTCCTCCCGGATCAGACAAAAGGTGAAAGGAAGCGCGCCCTCAGGTGAGGGCAGCGAGGGGGCCGCCCCGCCTCTCCCGCCCCCGCGCTCTCCATTCAGCGCCTTGTGCGTGCGGCTATGCAAAAGACCCCGACTAAAGAGCCAATCAACCCAAACAAAACACCTAGTGGGTGTGGCTATGCAAAAGACCCCGACTAAAGAGCCAATCAACGGGCGCCGGGAAGCGGTGGGGGTGAGCCAATGTAAAAATCTTTTCCTGCTTTGAATTAGCCGAAGTGAGCCGGGAGCCGCGCTCCGTCAATCGCTGTTAGCTCTGGGTCTGCTGCGAGCAAACTTTCAGCCATTGATGTGGGGATTTCTTTCTTTTTTTTTTTTAACGTAACATTGATTAAGCTCCTCGGCGGTTCGTTGTCTATAAACAAAGCTCTTAAAAAAAACATTTGTCTTCTTTCCCCCTCTGACTTGCGAGTTTCTCGGCTTTCCATAGACCGGGTGTGACGCGAAGCTGCCATCGGTGCCCTCCGTTCCTGAGTCAGAGGATGCCAGAGGTGCACCTGTCTCCATCACCCAAAGTGCCTGGGGACCGCCGATCGATCAGGTGGGCAAAAATCTCTCTCCTGATCCGCCCTTGTCTGCGTGTGAAAGCCGATTGTGTTATTTTTTAAGCGGTGTCGTACCTGACTTTGGGCATGTCCTGGAAAAGCCAGAGGCAAATTAAAACTGTGCGAGAAGTGCTATATTGCTGCCTTTGAAATAACTGCTTTAGATCCCTGCATGTGCAAAAGACTAAAAGTCGAAACCAGAAACCGTGTGCATTCGGAAACTTATCCGCAGTAGTTTGACAGCAGATGGGTGTATGTTGTTTATTACCTTGGAATTCATTTGTTTCTGAAGAGGTCAAGCTTCAGGTTGGATGGATGAATGGCAGCATCCGTGTTTTTCCTGTCAGTAAGGTAAATAACTTTCTTTTAGTGAAAGAGACGGTATATGCAGAAGGTAGGTGTAAACATGTAAAAATACATCCATCCTCCCGCCCCCCTTTCTTTTGTCATAAAAGGGGTAAGGATCTTGGTTTTCAGTTTTTAATTTTTTTTTTCTCCTGGAAATGTATCAGTGTTTATTACATCAAGAACAAAAAGGATAATTACTTGGTCACTTTTTCCACTGATTTCTCATGTTTTCTGGTAATAAACATTGCAAAATTCCCAGGAAAAATAAAATAAAACCTGAAAATGAAGATCCCTGGAAATGGGGTAGCAATCTGCTGAATGAGCAGGAAAGCTTTTTAGAGGATAGTCCTGCGCTCCACCGTCCTGCTGGTGACATTATAATTGAATGAAGAAGCAGAACTAGGATTTGTTCTGACACTTTCTCTCAGCCTGTCTCACTGGGTTCTTGCAGGCATCGGGCAGATATCCACCCCGCTATCAAAAGATGTTTCCTCTTGTCAGATAGCTTGCTGAGGCTAATCCTTCACATGGTGTTCAGTGCCCCAGAGCTTAGATAAGTGTACGGCAAAGACTTCACTAACTAAAAAGCATAACCTCTGCTTTAGAGAGTCACTGGGGATAAAACTGGAATCTGTGTAGTTTATGAACCATCCCTTTTATTGGATCAGCAGGAAAAGATGCTCTGGAACCTGAGCTTCCCAGACCACACAAGGCCCCGTCTTCAGACAGGGCCTGTGTGTGGCTTTAAAACAACACACAGGTATGGCTACATCTTTTTTTGTTGTTGTTGTTGTTGAGCCAATAAAAAAAAAAAATTCTCCCAACCTGCAAAGACTGCAGTTTTCTGCTGGAACTCTTCCCCGGGAGCGTTCGGTGTTTATCTGTGGGCCAGTCCGGTGGATCGGTGGCAGCGCTGCCACAGGTCCTTGTGAATGCAGGGCTCCTGGCACTGGATCCCAACCCCAGTTTCAGGCGCAGGAGGTGCTGCTACCTTCCCCACCTTCTCCAAGAAAGAAAGCATTTTCTTTATTGATGCACATTGGAGCCTGCTGCTTATTCAACGTTGCTGGGTAAGTTTATGTCATAAATGCAAAATAACGCTAGGTATTTGCTGCCAAAACAAAATCCACACTTAATGGTATAGCTTTTTTTTTTTTTAATTAATTTAGCTCATTTATAGTCCGCTTTCTAGACTGTGTTCAGGACGGGTTACAACAAACAGATGACTGTTTTACTTTGGCAAGTGAGTGTGCTGTCATGGTTTCCTGACAAAGTTGTAGCGTTGCGTTTTCATCAGCTTGTGGTTGTCACTTTCAGTGTGTTGCTCTGTCCCGGCAGTGCATGACCCACCTGCCTTGCCCACAGGGTTGTATTTTTTGGTTTTTATCTCGTGTGGACCATTCAGCAACTTTAAGGCTGCTCATTATCAACGGACACAGGCCGACTTCTCTAAAAGAGGTTCACAAACCAATCTGCAGGCTCGTAGAACTGATCTTTTGGAAAATAGCTGATGGCTTAAAAAAAAAAACAAAAAAAAAAACCCAGGGAATTTTGTCAGATATTGTCAAGCTTCATATAGGGTGAAATTTGCCCAGTCCAAATGTGACTCAAAATATTTCACATGTCCTCAATCATTAATGCAACGTGCATCTCAATTTGAAAATAGGAAGATTTTTTTTTAGGGGCGACAGTTCACACTAAGGAGGCAAACTTCTTTCATGTGGCTTCTATAACCTTTCCTTGTGCACCTCCAACATGATGCACCATGTTATAAAGTCTCTTTGACACTTGTTAGCGGATTTCCTTTTTTTTTTTTTTCCAGTGCTTTCCTAACCTTTGAGGCTGTTTCTCCTTAGCGTTAATCTGCATTTTATATTAATAGAAGGGGTGGGGGGAAAGCCAGAAGGCTGGGCATAGTCCCACAAGCCACTTTTCAAGCCGCATAGCCTTCCAACAAAACTTCAGTACAGTTTATAAACTGCGGCTCTCTACACATAATGATCTATAAATTACTGAAAGAAAGTGCAGCTGATTTGGCTACATAAAGCAGAGGTAGCCGTGACGGTTGTTTCCACATTGTCTCACATGTGATGCGATGGAAACGTTTGGGAATCCACTGCAACAAACGGAGTGAAAAAAAAAATAGGATGGCCTGGTGCTGCCACAATGTTTCTTCTTTCCATTCAAAAATCTGCCTCTTTCCGCACTGCCCCACTCCCGTTTTTAGGAATTAACTGAGACCTGCTGAGCTGAGTGATGAAACTTTGTGCTGGTCGCAGTGCTGGGTCCTAGGCTTTCTGCAGGCCATGGTACCTTTTATTGGATTCCACCTAAGAGTTATCCAGAGGTGACACAATACATGACTTTTCCAGAGGCCACAGCGACACAGTTGATGATGGCAGAAAAAGACGATCGACCTGTCCAGTTTTCTCAGTTATTCCTGTCTTCCCAGGAAGGACATATCCCTGCTGCAATGGGCCACTTGTACGCTATCACTTCTGTTGGACACAGATCTAACAGTGGGATCCATGAGAAAATCATGGAATCAAGAACACTTCAAAACTTATCTCAGAATGTGATGCCTTTCAGAATTTTAATTCCATTAAACAATGTTTGTGCAATGAACGTAAAACCATTCCCCTCTGCTGTCCAACTGTCTTGCTCTGTACTTTTGAATGTCCCTGGGGTCATTCGATGACTCGCCCCACAAATCTTCTGGAATCCACTAAACTGATCCCGCTTTGGCCCAGGGTTGAGGAATCACTAGGTTAGCTGTATGGGTCCTAAATCCTGTTATGCTGCCTCACCTTGCTCCCTTATGCTCATGGTCTTTCTGAGGGGGTAATTTCCCATGGTGTCTCTGAGTTTCAAACTTAAAACCTCACTCCAGAACTAAAACCCTAATCATGGACCCCACAGAATCCAAAAGTCCACTCCTAGCCAATGGGCCAGATAGTCTTAGAGGTGAGGAACACTGAAGGAAGGAAGGAGAGAAAGAAACATTTTTTTAAAAAGTGTAATCACACTGGTACTCATCAAATTGCCCACAGCTGGGCTCTGGTTTGCCATGGACCTTCCTAATGCCTGCACCTCCCTTAAGTTGGCAGATAGCTGAAACAAGTCTTGCAGAGCCCTGAATGTCAGACTCTTCTAGGACAGAGGCCAAGTGTCTGTGTGCTAAGGACAGTAGATAATCGTGAGGGCAAAATCTCTCTGCCATGTACTTATGGAAGAAATATGAAAATAGCCGTATGCTCTGTTTCCTCAGTAGATATGTGGTTTCAGTATATGTGCAAGAAAAAAAAAGGGTTGGAGAGTTCTATGACAGATTCTGCTTATTAGGAATGCCTCTGTATTAAGGACATTGCCATTGGCCCCAGCAATTGTTTTACCTATTGAGAACACCTCAGTATTAGTAAGGAAAGGCTTCAGTGTGACTAGATCAGTCACGCAAGACCAGCACCTCACTATTGAGATGATTGGGAAGTAAAGAGCTGCCTCAAAGCTCCCTAAGCCCCCCCCCCCCCCCCCCCCCACCCCCCCCCCCCCCCCCCCCCCGAGTGGCTCACAAAACTTGCTAAATTAACGATAAGCCCTGATGAAGGAGATGGTGGAGGCAAAAAAGCATGGACTGAGGTAACCTGCACGGAGTGGCAGCTTCAGCTCAAAACAGCAGTGGTATGAACTCATCCAGTCCTCAAGAAAGCACTGGGGTAACCTGCACAACGTGGCAGTTACAGATCTGTCGGGCAGAGATAGCACTTTGAAAGGTTGGGTGAGGAATATGGGGGAAAGGGAAGGGGCTGTCGAGTTCCAGAGGGGAATTTATATATTGTATCCGTGCAAAGCAGGCAGGGTCTTCTGTACCTGCCGACATTTACTCTGTTACCATGAATTAGATTAAATCGATGAATCCTCAAAAGGGGATAAGCTGCTCAAGAAATGGCAGCTCTTTATAGATGACACAAGAGCAGCCAGTCTGGTCAATCCAGCATGGTTGGTGGATATGGAGTTCTCCAACTTCCTGAAGGATTTTCTGAAATAGCCAGACCCTGTTTAACTTTCTCTTCCTCGCGGTGACGCCAATCTCGGCAGAACATTTGGGGGGGGGGGTGCAAACTTTGAATTTAGATGTGCGCGTTTGTTCATTGCTTTGAAGCGTATTTTGCGCAGCCTTGTTAATGTGCTGCCCTCGGGTACCCTGCGGGTCAATATTCGGACAAACCTGAGGTTTTCTGAAATTGCTGCCCTCGCGGGCGGGTAAGTTTTTTTTTTTACCCGGAATAAAGAAGAGGTGTTCGGGGGACGGGGCCTTAAAACTTAGCCAGGTAGCGCAGATATTCAGGCGAGGTTTAGCCAGCCTGGCCGGCTCATGATGGAGGGCAGGTTTAAAGTTATCCAAATAACTGTAAATCTAAGCAGGACTATTCAGTGGGACTCGTTTCTCGCTGAATATCTTGGCTAAAGTTACTCAGACAACGTGCTGCTCGCAGCACCACTGAATATGAACCTCTCAAGACCTGCCATGTATAACCTGCTACCAGGGAGGAACCCTAAAGATTCTTGGTTTTTCGCCATCATTTTAAGAATAAAAAAAAAAAAAAGAAAAGAAAGTTAACAAAAGCTGCTTCAACCTTGCCTGCTGAAAGAGGCAGAAACACCCCCCCCCCCCCCCAAGCCGTGAGTGTGTCAGAGCAAGATATGGGGCTGCGGATCTGCTGAAGGAGAAGAGAGATCAAAGTTAAGTTTCTCACAGGTCTGGGGGCTGTTGCCCACGGGCTGCCTGCTCGTCGCTCCTTTTGGTGCTATGTCATACCAACGTCTCTTCTTCCACTCCCTGCCAGTTCATTGGAGATGTTTCGGAGTCTGTCCCTTTCTTACCAGGCCAGCTTCCCCCTCCCCCCCCAGGTTCCTGAGTAAGGCTGTTAGATTGGCTATTCTGGATTTTCATACAGCCAGAGGTCCCCCTACATATTACACCCTAGGATCTGAGAGAATAAAAGCCTCCTTTTACAGCCAGGGACAGCCTCAGAAATTCTGAGAGCATGCTGACTCTGGTCTTCCAGCGCTGACAGCAGCACTGTCTTTGTGGGATTCAGGGATACGGTTGTAGAAAATCTGTGGACATAAATATGCCATTGTAGCCTTGGGTGGTTCCTCTGTGTTTTATGACGGTTTTCTTGTGCACAAACTGCTTAAAAGACAGGAAACAGAGAGTAGGATTAAATGGTCAATTTTCTCAGTGGAAAAGGGTAAACAGTGGAGTGCCTCAGGGATCTGTACTTGGACAGGTGCTTTTTTTTTTTTTTTTTTTTTTTTTAATTTGACAATTTTTATTCAATTTATAACAAAATACACAGCCACATAAGAAGCAAACAGTAGAACAACTCAAAAGGGTAGGAGTACATTGACCCCTACGAAATCCCCTGAGCGTTATCCCCCTCCCCCCACCCCTTCCCCCCTGACAGAGTAGCAAAGTTCAACATAGAGACCGTCAGAGCACCTTACACAGGTCGGTGAGTATACCAAAAGGTAGACTGCAAACATAAAACGAGTTATGGAATTAATACCATAAGTGGTACAGAGCATCAGTCACTGAAAAATGGAGTAGGGCAGAACACGTATATACTACAGGAAGCTAATCAGCCCGAGATTGGGATGAACACCTTCCAGTAACGAATCCAGAGGTCAAAAAGGATTATGTCAAGCCTAATGCAATCGCAAAGGTTTCCAGGAAACGGTAAAGGAGGGAAGCCGGTGGTGTCTGGAGGCTGTCAAGTAAGCCAACCGATAATACAGGTGAAGTTTCCCCTTGATCTCCTTAAGGGAGGGGACGTCCCCCGATTTCCATTTGGCCGCTATGAGGCTGCGGGCAGCTACAAACACCTGAGCGCAGACTCTATGATACTTCTTGGGCACAGTGTCAGGAAAAACCTGTAGCAGTGCTGTGGTAACAGTAGGGCTCATGACTATGTCCAATAGACCACCCAACCAGGCAAAAAGTTCCCGCCATAAAGGAGCCAATTTAGGGCAGTGCCACCAAATATGCAAATAAGTGCCCACAGCACCGCAATCACGCCAACATTTGTCCTCGATATGAGGGTAAAATTTATGTAATTTGTCTGGGGTCAGATACCACCGGTAGATCATTTTGTAACAGTTTTCCTGGAGGTTAGCAGAGATCGAGCACTGTCCAGCTAGCTTCAAAATGGCGCCCCAGGTGGGAACCCCCAACTGCGTTTGTAAATCCACCTCCCATTGTTTGACAAAGGTGCAGTGCTCAATGCCTTGAGGAAAAAAAAGTTGGTAGAGTTTAGAAATAGCGCCCTTGAGAATATCACTATACAGAAAATAGGACTCTATGATGGATCGGCCCGGTCGAAGCAGGCCCTTCCGTTGCAGGGAACGAATATAGTGAGCAATTTGAGCATGGGCTAAAAAATTTAGAGGGGGTAAATTATATTTAAGCGCCAATTGATCCATTGGGAGTAAGGATCCTTGTGAGAGAAAATGTCCAATAGTAAAAATCCCTTTCTCCCGCCAACAGCTAAAATGAGGGGAAGTGCTTCCCGAGGGGAAACCCTTATTGAAAGCCAGGGACGTTTGGTAAGCATATGTAAAATCCCCCAGAAGGTACTTGCGGGTCTGCCCCCAGACTCGCAACGTGGTCTCCAAGGCCCAAGGAATGCAATGGACAGGGCTCCAAACATCGCGCGGCTGCCACGGCATGGCAGTGATCGCCATCGGGCCCACCATAGCCTGCTCGAGTCGTGCCCACTGCTTTGGGGAAGTAGTGCGATTAACATCTAAAAGAGCCCGCAGTTGTGCCGCCTGGTAATATCGCAGTAATTGTGGGACTCCCATACCTCCCTGCTGTTTTGGTATATGAAGAAGAGTACGGGGCAGTCTGGGGGGGCGTCGGCGCCATATAAAATCAAAAATCTTACGTTGCCAGTGACGAAGGGTGGGCGAAGGGATGTACACTGGTAGGGAAGAAAACATGTATAAGAATTTCGGCAGGACCGTCATCTTAACAATAGCAATTCTGCCGAGCCATGAATAAGAGCCGCGGTTCCAGCGACTCATTTCAATAGTGATCTTATCCACCAAAGGTGAATAATTCAATTGGAAGAGGTCCGGTATATGAGATGAGATTCGCACCCCTAAGTATTTAATATGGGATTTGGCCCATTTAAAAGGAAAACGGCCCTTGATCTGCTGCACAGTCTCCGCAGGCAGGTTAATATTAAGCAACTCGGACTTGTCAAGGTTGACCTTAAGGCCAGACACAGCACTAAAGGCGTCCAGCTCCTGCTTGACCCCGTGAAGGGAGGACAGAGGGTCTGTCAAAAACAACAAAACATCGTCTGCGAATAAAGACAATTTATACCTAGCGCCCCCCACTTCAACTCCCCGAATTGCCGATGAATTGCGAATTCTGGAAGTAAGTGGCTCCAAATACAAAGCAAATAATAGGGGTGACAGGGGGCATCCCTGCCTAGTACCCCTACCAATGCTAAAGGGGGACCATACCCAGAATTTACCTTAACCCTCACTTGCGGATGGTCATACAACTTTTGGATCCACTGTAAAAAATGTGGACCAAATGCCATAGTTTGTAAGGTAGTGAATAAAAAGGGCCAGTGCACCAGATCGAACGCTTTTTCAGCATCTAGGGAAAGCAGCACTGCAGGTTCCTTAGTCTTATGGACCCTCCACAGGAGATCCAGGACCTTACGGATATTATCAGCGGCCATACGATGTGGAACAAACCCCACTTGATCATTATGGATTAGGGAGGGTAGATATTTATTGAGACGGAGGGGCCAGGATTCGCGCTAAGATCTTGAGATCAACCATTTATTAATGAGATGGGCCGGTAGGAGGCACATTGGGTCGGATCCCTCCCTGGCTTAGGTAAAACTGTGATACCAGCCACATTAGCCTGGGGAGCAATAGAACCCTCTACTCGTAAGCTATTGAAGAATTGCGCCAACGGGCCAGCTATCGTATGAGCGCACTTCTTGTAGTAGATACCTGATAGGCCGTCTAGGCCCGGGGCTTTACCCGGTTTGAGGGTCTTTATAACCGATAAGATTTCCGCTTCCAGAATGGGAGCGTCTAAATCCTGGAGCTGGGCCGAGTTGAGACTTGGCAAGGACACCCCGTTTAAATACTGTAGGATGTGGTCTTGACAAATCTGCTCGTCCGCTAGATACAAGTGACCATAAAATCTAGAAAACGCTTCCCGTATCTCCTTGGAGGCTGTCAGCATGGTGCCCTGGGCGCTCTTAATTTTAGAAATATTATTACGGGCCATCTTGGCTTTCAAACTGCGCGCCAACAATCTCCCCGCCTTATCCCCACCCTCTTAATAGGCCTGTTTGGTGAGTTCTAGAGCATAAAGTAATTGAGCATTGTCCAGTTTATAGAGTTCGGATTTTGCTGCTAATAATTTTTGATAGCATCGAGGGGAAAGGGTATTCATATGTTCCTGGGAGAGAAGTTTAATGGCATGTAATAAAGCCCCCCTGGCTTTCTCCTTACTACGTTTGCACGCTGCCGCTCTAGAAATTAAGAGACCCCGAGCAAACGCTTTAGAGCAATCCCACACAGTGCCTGGATTGATATCTGGGGTACTATTAATAGTAAAGTATTCAGAAAGCTGGGACTCTAGTTTCTGTACAAAGGGAACATCTTGGAGGAGTGACTCATTTAACCTCCAAAAACAATCCCCCCTATCACCATCACTCACATCCAGATCCAAAATAATGGGTGCATGGTCAGACCAGGATATGACATCCAGGTCAGCGGTACGCACCTTGTTGCCCAATTGCTTATCCACCAAAAAATAATCTATTCGGGAATAGCTATCATGAGAGTGTGAATAAAAAGAATATGACCGGGAGTGAGGATGACGAGCTCGCCAGATGTCCATAAGGGTCCAATCTGTTATTAAATTCTTTAATTGTTTGCGTAATGACTGAGGAGTATGGGATTGTACCGTTGAGGAATCTAAACCCTGCTGCAAGGTGATATTAAAATCGCCACCCAGGATAATAAAGCCCTCCGCATGATTCAATAGCAGATTCTGTATATCCCTCAAAAATGGACTACGAGCCTGGTTAGGTGCGTATATCGCAACCAAAGTATATATCTGTGTACCCAGCTTTAGTTTCAACAACAAGTACCGCCCCTTGGGGTCCACAATATGGGAGATATATTCATAGACCAGGGAGGCTGAAAGTAAGATCCCCGTCCCAGTGTACTTGGCACCCTCGCCACAGCCCGCATGATACACATGAGGAAAAGATTTAGTCCCCAATAGGTGCCCATGCTTGGTTTTAAGATGCGTCTCTTGCACATATACTATGTCAGCCTTTTGACGCTGCAATTCCTGTTTAAGAAGGAAACGCTTTCTATACGTGTTTAGCCCTTTAACATTTAGGGAAACTATTCTAACCATATGAAAAACATAAAAGACCCCTTAAGCGAACAGTAATACTCTGAAATACCACACATGGTAATATAGAAACCTGACGGAGAAAACCGCTGAGGATGGGTCCTGGACCCCTGACTAAAAGCAGGGTAAGCCAGGAAGCCCAATGTGACATGAAATAAAACTCTGTCTCTGATGGGTTGAACATGAAAAGGGTCCGCTACCGAATCTCGCGGGCCCCAACCCCGGGGGGTACAAATGAACCGCACCAGCAGCCGACCACCAGCCCCCCCCCCAAAGCCCCTCAGAACTAGGCAATATATAGTAGTAGAAACAGCATATAACAGATAACTCATAACATCTGGGTGTGTTGACACAAAAATGCAATAAGGCACGAAATTTGCAAAGAGTGAGAAAAGTGGCAACCAGCCAAACCTCGCAGCCAAGAAAATTAGGCAGTCCCAACTAGTGGCAAGTACAGCAGCCGGTACGCCGGACTAGCTCCCAACCTGAGTGCTACGGTCTACAGCAAACCGGTCATCCTTGATCCGCTGGGGTTCGCACGACTGGGGTGGCCTGCCGCCGCAAACGTCCCTTGCCAGTTCCCGGTCTCTGCCAACGTGGGGTGGCGTCCGTGCGCATCTGCTTAGGAGCGTGCGCCTCAGTAGAGAAAGAATGTGCGAGGCCTGCTTCTTGAAAAATAGAGGCAGCATCTGCCATAGTTTTGATCCTATAAGAGATCCCCTTGTGCTGAAACATCAAAGCGAAAGGAAAAGACCAGCGGTACTTAACCTCCGCCTGGCGTAGTGCAGCTGTGGCCTCCCTGAGCTGATAGCGCTTTTGTAAGGTGGAGGGCGCCAAGTCGTTGTAAAAAGCAAGATGGCAGTCTTGCCAGGTCCACCCAGGGTGGGACCTAGCCATAGCGAACACCTCCTCCTTTTGCTGATAATTTAGGAATTTAAACACAATATCCCTTGGTTGGTTGTCCCTCCTCTGCCCCAGAGCCCGGTGTGCCCGCTCCAGCACAATCACTGGGTCAGGCTGTAACTCGCTCCCAGGCTATGTTCGACGAGGAGAGCCCTGCAGATGGCCGCCGCCGTTTGCATGCAGTCGAGAAATAAATCAGTCTCAGGCACTCCGCGAATGCGGAGGTTGGACCTCCGAGCCCTGTTCTCAAGGTCCTCGATTTTTTCTTGCATCAAATCCACAGTAGATGAAGCTTGCGTCTGTTGGGTAGCAAGGGAGGCCAGGTGAGTACTCTGGTTATCGAGTCGGACGTCCATGTCGTCCACGCGGTGACCCAGCGAATTAAAATCTTCCTTTAATTCTGCCATGCTGGCTAGGAGATCCGTTTTATGATTCCTAAGGTCCATGCGGATCTCGCAGAACCAGGACCTGATCTCCGACCTCGTGGGAATGTCTGGGTGCAGGCCGCTAGTCACCCGGTCTGCTGTAGTATCAGCTCCGGAGTCCGTCGCGGGCGTCTCCTCCAATTCATCCCGCTGCTGTAGGGCCTGCTCGCCGCCATCATCCAGGGGAAAATCATCAGGGAGTTTGCTAAAAGAAAACCGTTTAAGATCAGCGGCTTTTTTCTTCGCGGCCATTGGTATCGCAATCCCCGCCAGATTTTTATCGTTTCGTGCAAAAAACAGATCCAGATGCCTTGCAAAAGTAAGCTTATTGAGGGCTTAGGGAAGGAGCACGGCTAGCACGCGACCATCTCGTAGCGCAGCTCAACAGCGCCCCCCGGACAGGTGCTTTTTAATATATGTATAAATGATCTGGAAAGGAATACGACGGGTGAGGTAATCAGATCTGCAGATAATACAAAATTATTCAGAGAAGTTAAATCACACACGGATTGTGATAAATTGCAGGAGGACCTTGCGAGACTGGAAGATTGGGTGTCCATATGGCAGATGAAATTTAATGTGAACAAGTGCAAGATGATGCATATAGGGAAAAATAACCCTTGCTGTAGTTACACGATGTTAGGTTCCATATTAGGAGTTAACACCCAAGAAAGAGATCTAGGCGTCATAGTGGATAATACTTTGAAATCATCGGCTCGGTGTGCTGCAGCAGTCAAAAAAGCAAACAGAATGTCAGGAATTATTAGGAAGGGAATGGTTAATAGAATGGAAAATGTCATAATGCCTCTGTATCGCTCCATGGTGAGACCGCACCTGGAATACTGTGTACAATTCTGGTCGCCACATCTCAAAAAAGATATAGTTGTGATGGAGAAGGTACAGAGAAGGGCAACCAAAATGATAAAGGGGATGGAACAGCTCCCCTATGAGGAAAGGCTAAAGAGGTTAGGGCTGTTCAGCTTGGAGAAGAGACGGCTGAGGGGGGATATGATAGAGGTCTTTAAGATCATGTGAGGTCTAGAACAGGTAGATGTGGATCGATTATGTACTCTTTCAGATATGTATGTATTTATTTATTTATTTAACATTTTTATAGACCGACATTCGTTGGTAACATCAGATTGGTTAACATAGAACATTAATGTAGCATAATGTGGCTTTACAAGGAACATAGGTTAAAACAAATAAAATTTGGAACAGTAGGGTAAGATAACAATGCTTAAGTTTAAATGCAACAAAATAACAGTAAAATTATATAACAAAGAAATTAGGTTATAGTTAAGTTGTGGGAGAGTGGTTTAATAGTTGAACGTTAATTGAATTGCGGGGAGGGGGGTTCACAGGGATAGGTGGAGGATGTATATGAATGAGGGAGGAGGTTGGGAGAGGTAAGGGGGGGATTGAGGGGGCAGGAGTGGAAAATCTATTGTAGAGTTTTAATTATAGGCTTGCTTGAATAACCATGTCTTGAGTTTTTGTCTAAATTTTTGGGGGCAGAGTTCTTTTCTTAAGTCAGTTGGCATGGTGTTCCAGAGTGCTGGTCCAGCAAGAGAAAGAAGGACTAGGGGGCACTCTATGAAGTTAGCAAGTAGCACATTTAAAACTAATTGGAGAAAATTATTTTTCACTCAACGCACAATTAAGCTCTGGAATTTGTTGCCAGGGGATGTGGTTAGAGCAGTTAGTGTAGCTGGGTTTAAAAAAGGATTGGATAAGTTCACGGAGGAGAAGTCCATTAACTGCTATTAATCAAGTTGACTTAGATAATAACCACTGTTATTACTGGCATGAGTAGCATGGGATCTTCTTAGTGTTTGGGTACTTGCCAGGTTCTTATTGCCTGGATTGGCCACTGTTGGAAACAGGATGCTGGGCTTGATGGACCCTTGGTCTGACCCAGCATGGCAATTTCTTATGTTCATGCTCTCAGGCTCACAATTAAAAGCAGTGAAAGTTTTCAAAAAATTAGCAAAAATTTGTGAACATAATTTGGTGCTGACAGATGCTTGTCAAGCAGTGCTCACAAGCTTACTTCATGTCAAGGTGCAGTTCAGTCCAGGACTTCAGACCCATTGCACCACATTCTGCTCCCAATGGGGCTAATTGACTATAGCAGGGGTCCTCGAGGGCCATACACCAGTCTGATTTTCAGGATATCCACAATGAATATGCATGACATAGATTTGCATACACTGTCTTCATTGTATGCCCAGCCATCTCATGCATATTCATTGTGAATATCCTGAAATCCTGGCCTGTTTAAGGCTCTCAAGGGCCAGAGATGGCCATCCCTGCTCTATGGCAATGCTTAGACCATGAGTAAAAGTTAAAAAAAACCCCAGACTGCACTACGTTCTCATGATGGCAAGCTGTAAAGTCACCAATATGGTGTTCTCTGAGAGCTCCCCTCCTTTTAAGCAGTGCCAGGCCATTCAACCTTTGTCTAACGTTTGTAGGTTACCTGCGGTGCTGTTTTGGGGTTTTTTTTCTCGGGACAGGCTGATTCAGTACTGGTTTCGCCCCGTGTCGTGCCTGAACCTGTGGTTTCCTTAGGAAACCAGGACTGCAAGCGCAAGCCATGGGGTAAAACTGGGTCAGCCTGCCTTGAAATAATGGACCCTGCTGCAGACTCTAGATGGCGTTTTATTTATTTGCTGGCCTTCAGTCCCTTTTTGTCCTTTTGAGTATCGCACACTATCTTTTCCCAATCGTAATCCAGTGCAGAACACCCAAGGGCTTATTGGAGACAGTGAAAGAAATTCTGCCAGGCCACTGACACTGTACGAGCAGGGTGAGGGATCATTCAGCTGGGGACATGACTCTTTCACTTCTATTCATGTTGCTGTAAACAAAAACAGGCAGGGGAAACCTCTACTAAATCAGCATCCCCCCTGTGCTTTTTTGGATTTGTGTTTCAGCCAAGAAGGGAACTGAGTGTCTAAAGAGTGTTTGACAGTTCCTGCTTTGTGGTGCTGTTCTCATATTCAAAGTGGAGCAGTGGAGCTCATTGTAGGGGAACAAGGCAGGTCTCCCTTAGCCCTACCTGCACAATTACAGTCTGAGGACAAGGCAGGTCTCCCTTAACCCTACCTGCACAATTACAGCCTGAGGACAAGGCAGGTCTCCCTTAGCCCTACCTGCACAATTACAGTCTGAGGACAAGGCAGGTCTCCCTTAACCCTACCTGCACAATTACAGTCTGAGGACAAGGCAGGTCTCCCTTAACCCTACCTGCACAATTACAGTCTGAGGACAAGGCAGGTCTCCCTTAGCCCTACCTGCACAATTACAGTCTGAGGACAAGGCAGGTCTCCCTTAACCCTACCTGCACAATTACAGCCTGAGGACAAGGCAGGTCTCCCTTAACCCTACCTGCACAATTACAGTCTGAGGACAAGGCAGGTCTCCCTTAACCCTACCTGCACAATTACAGCCTGAGGCAAGGCAGGTCTCCCTTAACCCTACCTGCACAATTACAGTCTGAGGACAAGGCAGGTCTCCCTTAACCCTACCTGCACAATTACAGCCTGAGGAAAGGCAGGTCTCCCTTAACCCTACCTGCACAATTACAGTCTGAGGACAAGGCAGGTCTCCCTTAACCCTACCTGCACAATTACAGTCTGAGGACAAGGCAGGTCTCCCTTAACCCTACCTGCACAATTACAGTCTGAGGACAAGGCAGGTCTCCCTTAACCCTACCTGCACAATTACAGCCTGAGGACAAGGCAGGTCTCCCTTAACCCTACCTGCACAATTACAGCCTGAGGACAAGGCAGGTCTCCCTTAACCCTACCTGCACAATTACAGCCTGAGGACAAGGCAGGTCTCCCTTAGCCCTACCTGCACAATTACAGTCTGAGGACAAGGCAGGTCTCCCTTAACCCTACCTGCACAATTACAGTCTGAGGACAAGGCAGGTCTCCCTTAACCCTACCTGCACAATTACAGTCTGAGGACAAGGCAGGTCTCCCTTAACCCTACCTGCACAATTACAGCCTGAGGACAAGGCAGGTCTCCCTTAACCCTACCTGCACAATTACAGTCTGAGGACAAGGCAGGTCTCCCTTAACCCTACCTGCACAATTACAGTCTGAGGACAAGGCAGGTCTCCCTTAACCCTACCTGCACAATTACAGCCTGAGGACAAGGCAGGTCTCCCTTAACCCTACCTGCACAATTACAGCCTGAGGACAAGGCAGGTCTCCCTTAACCCTACCTGCACAATTACAGCCTGAGGACAAGGCAGGTCTCCCTTAACCCTACCTGCACAATTACAGCCTGAGGACAAGGCAGGTCTCCCTTAACCCTACCTGCACAATTACAGTCTGAGGACAAGGCAGGTCTCCCTTAACCCTACCTGCACAATTACAGCCTGAGGACAAGGCAGGTCTCCCTTAACCCTACCTGCACAATTACAGCCTGAGGACAAGGCAGGTCTCCCTTAACCCTACCTGCACAATTACAGTCTGAGGACAAGGCAGGTCTCCCTTAACCCTACCTGCACAATTACAGTCTGAGGACAAGGCAGGTCTCCCTTAACCCTACCTGCACAATTACAGCCTGAGGACAAGGCAGGTCTCCCTTAACCCTACCTGCACAATTACAGCCTGAGGACAAGGCAGGTCTCCCTTAACCCTACCTGCACAATTACAGCCTGAGGACAAGGCAGGTCTCCCTTAACCCTACCTGCACAATTACAGCCTGAGGACAAGGCAGGTCTCCCTTAGCCCTACCTGCACAATTACAGTCTGAGGACAAGGCAGGTCTCCCTTAACCCTACCTGCACAATTACAGTCTGAGGACAAGGCAGGTCTCCCTTTATGAGAGGAGCCTTTCAAAACCGGCTGCGTTGGAGCAGGACAGGGCACATATTGAAACATTGCACGACAGTAGGTAAGGCCCTTTAGTCCCAGTCTTACTCCTGGTATGATGCCACAGACCCCAGCTGATTGCTGGCTTTAGTCTGACTCGTCAGATTTTAAAGATTAATCATTTTCATGTTTTCTCGCTGCAGTGCTTTTCAAAGCCAAAGTTATTAAATGAGAGCTATCTTCTGTACCTCTATCTCAGGTATTCCTGTAACCCAGGTACATGGTGTGTGATGCCACTGAAGATATGATATGTTCTGAAGTGTAAAAAAGGAGAGCACCTTAATTCAAAAGGTAAATGGATAAATAATTTTGTGTTGTCTTTTTTTTTTTTATTTAAAATAGTGGCTGCATGTCCATGAAACTCATGTGCTGGCTTCCTCATGGCACACCTCATTTATTTATTTATTTTATTTATTTGCAGATTTTTATATACCGGGGTACGTAAGTAACATCACCTCGGTTTACATTCAAACTATAATTCAGCATTGTTCCACAGTACCCCCTGTTATTCCAGTACTGAGACCTCATACAGAGCTCTGCCAAAACACCTCATTCCTGCCTTATAGCATGCCCAGCTATTCTAATACCGTGGCAACTACAGACAGCTCTAGCAATGCATCTCTCTTTCTCCCTGCAGCCCTCCCTTCTAGTCCAGTACCGAGGCACCCCAATATACCCAGATCTACTAACGCCCTGCAGCTCCCCTGCTGTTCCAGTACTTACCTCCTCGGGCAGCTCTGCCAGTGCACCACAATGCTGAGCGGAATCTCTATTAAAAAAAAATACATATTTAAGTCAAACATCTTAGTTTTATTTCTACTGCTTCTTTGTAAGGAGAGGAGAGGAAGGAGAAAGTAAAGAGAGAGAATGCATGTGGCAGAGAGAACTCTGCACGCAGTTCCTAGCAATCAATGTAAATTTGTCAAATGTTGCTGTCATTTTTTCCAACTTATGTCACTGCAGGGTAGAGTTTGAATGTACTTTTACGAGTGCCAGTATGTAGGAGGTGGAGTTGTATGTGCTTTTACGAGTACTAGTACGCGGGGTGGAGTTGTATGTGCTTTTACGAGTACTAGTACGCGGGGTGGAGTTGTATGTACTTTTACGAGTACTAGTAGGCAGGGTAGAATTGTATGCACTTTTATTTTGAAACATTTTATTGCAAGCAAGAATAAAGAAACTAGGACACACTGATGGACATGGAGTTCTAATGTACACCAGGTCAATCATAAACATCAATGACAGCTTTCATTTACATTATGTACCCCCCCCCCCATCCCCTCCCCGCCCCACACATCCTTCAAAGCCCACCCTCTAACAGACTCATTCCAAAGTTCAACCATAAAGCAAAGAGAATAACAAAGAAAAAGAATAACAGCAACATATGAGCTGATTAAATCATCCCTTATGAACATAATTACATACAGCATCAGGTATAGTGTTTTATATACTTTTGCGAGTACTAGTATGCGAGGTGCAGTTGAATGTGTTTTTATGAGTACTAGTACATGGGGTGGCTTTGTATGTGCTTTTACGAGTACTAATAATCAGGGGTGGAGTTGAATGTACTTTTATGAGTACTAGTATGCAGGGGTGGAGTTGTATGTAGTCTTATGAATACTAGTAAGTGGGGTGGAGTTGTATATACTTTTACGAGTACTAGTAAGCAGGGATGGAGTTGTATGTACTTTTACGAGTACTAGTAAATGGGGTGGAGCTGTATGTACCTTTACGAGTACTAGTATGCAGGGATGGAGTTGTATGTACTTTTACGAGTACTAGTATGCAGGGGTGGAGTTGTATGTACTTTTACGAGTACTAGTATGCAGGGGTGGAGTTGTATGTACTTTTACGAGTACTAGTATGCAGGGGTGGAGTTGTATGTACTTTTACGAATACTAGTATGCAGGGATGGAGTTGTATGTACGTTTACGAGTACTAGTATGCAGGGATGGAGTTGTATGTACCTTTACGAGTACTAGTATGCAGGGGTGGAGTTGTATGTACTTTTACGAATATTGGTATACGGGGGTGGGGAGACCATTTACGTGCATTCTTTTTTGATTTTTGAAAGTATGTGCACATAATTTTCAAAGTGGACATACACACACATATAAATCCACTGTGAAAATTCAGGCCGAAATCTGCAGGTATGTTCTACATGTGGACTTCAGCCCTCCCTCAAAATAAAAAAGAAACTGCTTCTGAAAATCATTTGCTCTTTTCTACCTTCTTGTTTTTTGAAGTTCTTAAAAAAAAAAAAAAAGGAGCATGCCAATCTTCGAAGTCTATAAAGGGGGGTAGGAGAGAAGCTATGCATGATGGCTCTCTGATGAGAGCTGGAGTGGCTGTTGAGAATTAGAGGTGGACTTGGGGTCCTTTGTGGGGGGAGGCAGGATATGAATATTAGGTTATGTGCAGAATTGGAAAGGTGGGTGTCAGTGTGACATGGGTGAGGACCCTGGGGCTGAAGGGAACCCAACCCACCGCCAGTGGATTTGCCCAGAGCAGATTGTAAGCTGCATTGAACAGGAACTGTCCTTCTTGGTGTGTTTGCACAGCGCTGCACAGGTCGTATAGTGCTATAGAAATGTGTAGTAGTAATAGTAGTCGTGGCAGATCCTGGATTGCTCGCCTCACAAAGCCCCAAGATCTTCAGTCATCTCTGCAGATGTTTAAGCTGGGCTGGTTCTTAGAAGCTGCTGTGCTGAAGAAACCTTTGCTGATTTAGTGAAGCCACAAATTCTCAACAGAGCACCCCCCCCCCCCCCAGCTGGAATCAGTCGGGGGGGGGGGGGTTGGGCATTCCTTCTAGTGCCCCCTTAAATCTACATTCCTCTCCAGACTGTACCATGGCACAGTGCCACGTGAGGAACATTGCAGGACTCCATTTTCCAAAGTTCCACATTATACTCTCAGGAAAAATTCTTTGCACCTGCCACAAACCTTTGACGTGGCCCTGGGAGAAGCCTGGATTGGTCGCACTAATAGGAATGTACTGCCACAGTCACCCTAAGTGAAATGTTTGTACGAGTACCTTACGGCAGAGCTTCCCAAACTATGAGATGGGTTCAGTTGGGGGTCACAAGTGCCACAGATGGCAGTGCTCTTTGGGCTCCAGAAGCCCATAGCATTAGTGTTGGAAGAGGGGCCAGTGAGCCACCAACATGCACTCAAAGGCCCTGCAGTGGCTCCAGTTCCTCCTCGTGCTGGGCTTCCTGTTAACACAGAAACAGATGTGAGGGCTGGGCCATGCAGGGGCCTTTGAGTGCACTATACTGTCTTCCATTACTAATGCTGCTGCTGCTGCTGCCTGTTGATCACCATTGAGTTTGGGATCAGCCAGGAGGGGAGGGGGAGGGAGGGCTGAGTGTACATAGGCCTGTGGAGATTGCCAACTCTCTGCTCTCCTCACCCACCACTGAATAATATACCCAAGAGAAAAATGTTGCCCCTGACATCAGCCTGCCTTCTCTTCCCACCAGCTGTCGTTCACCTTTGCCCTGAGGCCCTGAGGAAAATATTGCCGCTGGCCCAGGCCCCAGGGGGTTGTTTAGAGGAGGGGCGGTTTGAAGGGAGGGATCAGATGCAGGAGGGGTTTGAGGGTTGGATCGGCTGACAGGTATTGGCCGTGGAGGGTGAGACGATGACTGAAAGAAGATTGGAGGATGTAAGAGAAGAGCTGGGGGTATTAAGAGGGCATCAGCTGAGGAGATATGAGAGAAGGGTTGGAAATGAGGAGGTGAGGCTGGAAGATGATAGGGGATGGAGGATGAGAGTGAGGAGGAAATAGGGGAGGGAGGGAGGGGATGACAGAGGATCAGCTGGGGTTTTAGGAAAGGCTGGGGGATGTGAAAAGGGCAGAGGAGTTGGGTTGGGGAGGTGAGAGGAGCTGGGAGATTTAAGAGGGAATCAGCTGAGGGGCGGAGGAGAGAGGGGGCTCACTGGGAGGAGGTTAAGAGAGAGAGAGTGAGAGTGGAGTGATTGTTGGACGGGACTGCATCCCTTGCTAATTTATTTTAGTCATCTTCTGGGCCATGTGACTTTTCTGGTGCTAAATTGGGGTCCCATTGGCTAACGTATGGGAAGCCCTGGCTTAGGGTGTGCGATGCTTGCTGGATTTTATTGGTGTACTGTGCGGGATTTCAGTAGGGTATGCTACAGAAATACTTCCTGCCATAGGGACAGGTGTCAGTTTGGCCCCGCGAGATCACTAAAAAGTTACTTCGGGAAATCATCCCCCCCCCCCCCCCCCTTCCTGCCCAACACCGTTTGCCTCCCTCCCAGATGTTTCTGCTAACGTCACACTGATATATCTGCAGAATTAATGCTAGTGAATGTAACAGAAGCTCGGCTCCAACTCATGGCCCGGCCGTACCTCGGGGCTGTTATTTTCTGCTGCCTTTTACACCTGCCTGTGTCTCGCTGAAGCCCAGGTTTAGGCCTAGGGGCACCAAATCTGCAGACTAAAGAGGAGGCCGGCCTCGGCTTTCTCCAAGGGCCCATGTGCTGGCACAGCTTCAAAAGGGGGGCACTGCCCCGGCACACTCTCTGCCTGTGGGCGATGAAATCTGCCGTCCTGCCCTGGCCCCCCTCCTCTCTACAGGACTCGGCGGGCCAGGCCACCTCTTCTGCCGAAGGACTCGCTCCCTGCTGCCACTTTAAGGAGAGGGTGTTTTTATTTCCAAAAGATTTAATCGTTCAGCAGCACCGCCGCTCGCTGCAGGGTACCAGCCAGAGAGAGAGAGAAAAAAAAATCCAAGCATGGAAACATTACATGCCTCGGCGGGATTTCACGGCCTCCCAGGGCACCGTGTAATTAGAGCCGCAAATAGGAAGTTTAGACGCTTTTGCTGTGATGTAAATGACCCATAAATATACACTAATAAATATTTTCTGATAAAATTACCCAGTAAACGCAGCGCTGAATAGACACCGTCACTTTTTCACTCCAACCGAGAGTGTGTGACGGTCGCTGTGCATGTGCACGAGGGTGAACGAGACAGCGCGTGCTCACGGGCCTCCTGCCACAGGTCCCTACGCAGGGGCAGCCGACAGCGTGGTATGCAGAGCCCCAACTAGGGTCATTTCTGTAGTGCTGCCAAGTGTACGCAGCGCCGCACCGACGCGCAAGAGAGAGACCCCAACCCTGTTCCATGCACTGGCCAAGCAGATCACGCTTGCATAAAGGGAGGGCCATTAAAAAAAGAAAAGCTGCAATCCTTAAATACATAAAAGCATTAATCAAAGAAAAATGTGGGGTTTTGAAGGGTTTTATTTTTTTTAACTCGACAATGAGGTAAGGCAGGAATCATAAGAATGCATCCTGGGTGCTTGGGTTTATTTTAATGAGAATGTCTGTAATCACAATAATGTGCCATCACAGTGTGGCACTGTACCATCATTCAGGAATGGGGAAAAGAGGGATTTTAAGATATGGACACACACACACAAACCTACACACACGTACATCCACACACACACATCCACACACACACAAACCTACACACACCCCCTAACACATACACCTACACACACGTACATCCACACACACATACACCTATACATACACACCCACACATAACTCACACACACACACAAACACATACATACACCCACAAAATTCGGCAGCCAATAATCCCAACCAAAAGAACTCAAAGGTTCTCCTCTTTCCTCAGCCCCATTCTCTTTCTTCCTGCCCCCAGTCCCCCTCCTCTCTCCCCTACCACCAGCTCCTTCCTCCTGTTCCCAGGTCTCTCGTCTCCCCTTTTAGCACCCCATCTCTCTTCCCTTCCTCTTCTCCATTCAGCCTCTTTCCTCCCTATACACCATCCCCTCTGCCTCTCACTCCTGCCCCAGCCCCCTCCCTCTATCCTAAACTCACCCTCACCCTCAGCCCCTTCTCCTTTTCCCTGCTCCCACCCCCTCCTCTTGCTTTCTCTCCCCTCTGCTGCCACTCCTCCCCGTCTTGCTCTTTCTCTCTCCCACCCCACCTCCTGCCCCCCCCCCCCCAGAAAGATGATGGCAAAAAAGACTGTCTGACCTATCTAGTCTGCCCATGGTGGCAGAAAGAGATTATAAGGCCAATTTAGTCACTTTCTGTCTCTCCAACTGCTGGTGGATAGTGATAACTGCTCCTCTCCCGGCCTCCTAGAAACAAGACAGGTATGGCAGAGGTAGCAGTGGAAAAAACACTCCAGCACCAACAAGAGTGAAAGTCCAGGTCCAGCGAAGTCCACGGCAAAGCAGGTCATGGCAGGGCAAGAGAGAGAGAGTCCAGGTCCAGCGAAGTCCAAGGCAAAGCAGGTCATGGCAGGGCAAGAGAGAGTGTAGGTAAGCAACAAACGAAAGGATGCCACAAGAGCGTCTTTTTCAAATTTTAATCAAGGAGACGTAAAGAATCAAGTGAAATTGCCCGACTCTGGCCGAGTTTCGCCACATATGGTGGCTGCCTCAGGGGCTACAAACAAACATATAAAATGTTTAATAACATAAATAGTAAAAACATAAATAATTAAAAACACATCTAAATCAAATCATCAGAAAACATAAAAACCAATACTTAAATAAATACATAAATAGATAAATTTATAATGACAATGGGACCAATGAAATAAATAAACTGAGACAATAAAATCAACAATAAATGAAATATAAAATGAAATAAAACACAACATCAGCAGATAGTACCTGAATAATCAGAAAACAGGTACTATCTGATTCTTTACGTCTCCTTGATTAAAATTTGAAAAAGACGCTCTTGTGGCATCCTTTCGTTTGTTGCTTACCTACGGTTTCACTGGATCGCCTACCCTGTTGTTTTTTAGGGCAAGAGAGAGTCCAGGTCCAGCGATGTCCGAGGCAAAGCAGGTCATGGCAGGACAAGAGAGAGAGAGAGTCCAGGTCTGGTGCTGAAGAGATTTGCAGCAAAGAGGCCCTGCATATGTTAATGTTCCTTTTTTTTGTGCAGCTTGCTAATGGCAGAAGTTACTTATAATTTCCACCATGAATAAGCTGCACAGAAAGGGGAGGACTGCAGCTTTCTTCATCAGGTAGCTGCATGGGGATAGAGGAGCAGAGAGAAGTCACCATGGGGCCGATGCAATACATTTTGTGGAAAGCGGGCGCTGACTTTTCAGCGCCCGCTTTCTTAGTGCACGCATGGTGTCCACATGGGGAATGCCATGCAATATGCAAATTAGGGGGGGACGCGCTAGCAACCCTGCGGCAGCTGCCAGTTATGAAAACAGATACCGAATTTACCGGCGTCGGTCTTCATAACTCGGCGGTCTGCCAAGGTATTTTTTTTAATTGAAGTACCGATAAGCATTTATTTTTTTGAATGCGGAGTGAATGAGTAATAGCCTCCTTCATGTGCATTTGCATGTGATGAGCGCTAACTCATTCACTCCGCGTCGGATGCGCGTTAAATAGGCGCTAAGCCTCCTATCGCCTTAGGGGGTGGATTAGCACCTATTTAACCTGCGTCCGACAGCAGGTTAAACAGTGCGCTCTGCTGAGCACAGTGTATTGCATCGGGCCCCCATGTATGGAAGGATAAGTGTTGTTAATTTGCCCATCCCATTTGCCTAAAGTTGGTGGGGCCATGGCCCCTGTGGCTATCATGTTCCAATGCCTGTGCCAGTGCTTGACATAGTTTGTTTTCAGAAGGGGCGCATGAAGCTGGCTGCTGTGTAGGGTTAGGCAGGGAGAGGAGAGATTTAATAAGTCCTTTTATTGTCAACAGTGTGAAAAGGAAAGGTGAAGTTATAAAGCACTCTTGATCTTACTGCTTATCATTTCTAGAGCGCTATTAAATGTGCATCAAGGTGAATTTGAAAAGTCCGGAGCGCACATTAATTAGGGGCTGCGCGAATAAGTCGGGCTTGCGAATGACGAGCGGATTTAAAAAGCCACCTGGGATGTGCACACATAAACTGCAGCGCGCCCCTCTTCGAAAGGGGGCGGGGCTGGGTGGGACTTGGACATTTCAGAACGGGAACCAGAGATGTGCGCGTGCCCAGATCCCCTGCTGCATAGGTTCATTTCTGCTGTGGAGGAGGCGTACGTGAGAAAATAAAGAAAAAATAGGCAGACCTGCGGGCTTTTAAGGGTCGGGGCTAACTGGGGGAGTGAAGGCTATTAAACTAGGGCAGTTTGGAGGACCTACCCCTGAACTGGGGATGAACTGGTTTAACCGGCAATGGCGTCAGCGCGCCCCCTTTAAAATCCCCCCCCCCTTATGTGGCAGAAGCGGGATTTGCACGCAGAAGCGCGCTCCCACTTAAAGTTTGGTGCACGCAGGCAGATTACTTTATTACATGATCGTGTACGAGTTCGTATGTTATAAAATGGCAGCATCCTTTGGCGCAGGCCGATGCCCGCGTGCAAATGTGCATCCGTGCGCCAGTTTAAAAGTTACCGGCCCTATTTATATTCCACTTTTTGACCCTTCAGAGTGGAATACATTCAGCTACTGTAGGTATTTCCCTATCTCCAGAGGGCCTACAGTCTCAAAAAGAGGCAGTCCTTTCTCCACAGAACTCACAGCCTATTCAAGACAGATAAACAGCACAAATAAGAGAAGAAGGGACTTTCCTTTATTATGAAAAATGGTTAACACCAACAAGGATATGATCAGGAGAGCCAAGGGGTTAAGGTTTAAAAGCAGCCTCCAAAAGGTGGAGTTTTAGGTTGTATTTGAATAATGCCAGAGGAGGGGCAATGATGCGCATGGCTCGGTAATTCAGTTCCAGGCGTATGGCAGTGCAGGTGGAAAGCATGGAATCCGGAGCTGGCGAGGATTAGAGTGACTTCACGGGGAGGGAGGTAGCGAGGAGCCGCAGGATGAAGGCTCTTGTCGGTGAGTAAGAGGAGCTTGAACTGTATGCGGAAACAGGAAGGGAAGCCAATGGAGTGACTTGAGAAGGGGGAGAAGGTGAGCCCCTGAATTTTGGATAGTTTGTAGGGGAGGGAGAGGGTTCGCTTGCAGTAGTCTAAGCAGGAGGTGGTGAGAATGAGGTTAAGGGTTTCTGTAGTGTGCCCACATCGATGGTGGTGTTGGTTTCATGTATATGGAAGATCAGTGCCCCTAAGTAGCTGAGAGATTTTGTATAGGATTTGTTTGGGTTTTTTTTGCTTTCCATGCTATAAGGCAAAGTTTCACACTCATACAACCCCACTGTTTCAGTGACAAGGAATCGTCACAGACTGATCTGACTTTTTTTTTTTTCTATCTTGCTGTCCTAGGAAAGCTAAATGAAGACAAACTCCTTGATTGTGAATGTTGGAAAAATGAGTGCTGTTTGGACATTTACATTTTTCTTTCTCATTTGCCCATTGTACTTCCTGATGCAATACCACAGACCCCCAGCTGAAAGCTGGCTTTCCCTTCATTTCTTTGGAACTAGGGATCCTCTGTGCTTATCCCAGGCTTTCATGAAGTCTGTTACTCTTTTTGTCTCCTAGGAAGAAAGATTTCCTTGATGCTTCTTTGTTGAACTGTTTTCACCTTGTTCATGCTGAAGTTTTGGAACTTCCACAGCCCAGGGCAGCTGAAAGAATAAAATATACACCTACCCATGCATGCACATTAATAGAATATCCACCCATGCATAAAAGAATAAAATACACACCCACCCACCCACCATACACATTAATAAAATACACACCCATGCATAACAGAATAAAATACACACCCACCCATGCACATTAATAAAATACCCACCCATGCCTAACAGAATAAAATACACACCCACCCATGCACATAAGAACATAAGAAATTGCCATGCTGGGTCAGACCAAGAGTCCATCAAGCCCAGCATCCTGTTTCCAGCAGAGACCAAACCAGGCCACAAGAACCTGGCAAATACCCAAACACTAAGAAGATCATAAAGATAAAATACCCACCGATGCATAAAAGAATAAAATACACACCCACCCATACATACATATTAATAAATTGCCCACCCATGCATACACATTAATTCCAAATGAGGTTGCCTGCTAAATCTAGTGGGGAAAGAGTGCTGTTGTGGGTACAATATTTCCAAGATTTGTGTTTTTAATTCTGTGCTGCCTTAGAAGTGCCCCCTTCCCCTCCCCCCCCCCGCTACATTTTGAGTTATGGTGCTAAATGACACTGGTAGAAATGCCCTCCTCTGGGAGATATCATTCCTAGATTCATAATGAGGAAGGTGTTTGTTTCGGTCCCCAAACCAGGTATCAGCGTGAAGTAATTTAACTAAGTGGGCAAAATTCGCTCCATGCCTTTATAGTGAAGGGAGGGTCAGACATGCTCACACTTTGGAGACATATGTGGCAGGGGCCAGGGTGTTGAGCTTCTCCTACCCCTTCCCACTCTGTAAATAAAACAGAAACTACAGTTCCCTACATTCAGCGGGGTAAAACCAGCACTCACTCAGCCTGCCCCATGGAGGTGTAGGGTCACCATGGGCTAGCCTAAGGAGTGAAAAGGGAAGTGGGGTCAGCCTGCTGGTAGGCATGAAGCCTGCCCCAAGGCCCCTCCGGCTGTAGGCCAGGGGCGATCATCCTAGGTGCTGAGCCTGAGAAGGCTGGGGCGGGGGCGGGGGCACGTCACTCCTTTGCGTCAGGCTGGGAGCAGGAGAGCCTAAAAGGGAATGAGGGTGCTGGGGTGCCGCTTTGTCCGGCGCTTGCTCCACCACTTAACTGCTTCCTGGGGGCTGATTTCATAAAGCGGGAAAGCTGGAATAAAGATTTAACCCAGTTAATTCAATGGTAAACGGGAGCACGGAAAAGCCATAAAAAGTGGGAGAAAGAGCGATATGGTTGCTGGAACCTGGCTGTACCCTGCTCAGTAGTAACAGCCATAATGGTAATTAAGGATAGCAATCCGTCCAGCATGGCTGTGAGGCAGGGACACGGCTCGGCTATTTCAAGGCTTAGGTAATTGCATGTAACATTGATGCCTCTTCCTCCTTTATCAAGCGAAAAGCGAACTGTAGCAATTATACCTTGAGTAAATAAGGATCAGACTCGGTGATGGTAAAAGGAAGCCAGGACGAATCCTTCCTCCCTTCGCAGTTTACCCAGCGGTCCTTAAGCTGCTTTCTGAGAGTTTCTCACCTCTGCGTCACAGGTACCGAGGGTCACCAGCTGGCTCTATTGCCAACTGCTAGGAAACCACCAAGGGATAGCAAAATTGGAAGGTTTACATAGAACCAGGCACCATTAGAAATATTACAAATATCATCGATATGGTGCCTAAGTAAATTCCACAAAATATTTTATTATCAATTTTTACGACATCTTCACTAAAATGTCTTAGTACGTGCACCTACCAACAATCACCAACATCACCAGTAAAATATATTTATATATAATATATATAAATATAAATATGCCCAACTATAGGCCACAGTTTTGTGGACAATGCCGGCTTCATCAGGCGACACATTCACACAGTAAAAAAAAACAAAAATGTGAGTGCACGATTTAAAAAAAAAAAAAAAAATCGAAATAACTGATGACAGCTTGTATCAGCATAACATTCATAATCCATGGCAAAGTGCAGTAAAGTAATGAGCCAATAGCACAGTACCGCATTTTCACGCAATCAAATGGATATTAACATTTCTCTCTCTTCGGATAATATAAAGAATTTAGAAATTTGCAAAATCAGCAGATAGCTGGCAATATCCTTCCACTGACCCTTATTTTCCCCACTTTACCGCAGCAGCCGGCTTTCCACTTATCACGAGCACGTTGTCACTTCCTGCACAGCACGGTGCCCATCATGACGCCTTTACTTAGGCTCTGTGCTTCTAATGTGCTTATTGCTATCTGCACAGGCTGAGTGTGTCCTGGTTTGTACTCCCATTGTACATCTTTCTAACATGCCCGTTTCTGTAAGAAAACAGAGCTACAAGACTGTAGATAAATGGGAAGAAAAGCAGGGCTAGCTCAGCCAGGCTAGGAGACCTACAGCCAGCTGGAGAAGTGCTGGGAACCTAAGGCCAGAGGCACAGCAGGCACCCCTCTTCCCTGGAAGGACCCATGTCAAAATTTCACGTTTATTTTTCTGCTCTCACAACACACACACACACAAAAAATGAAACAGAGGGCAATCCGAGGCAATGCATGTTAAGCGTGTGTCTCTTAGCCCTTCACACACATCCCAGAAAGTCCACCATAGCTGGGGCCCCAGAGAGTGTAGGTAGAAAATGAAAATGCAGGGAAATACAAACAGATGAAATCTTGTAAAAGAAAAAAGCGGATTGTGTAATTAGGTCAGGATGTTAGAACTGCCAAAAAGCATTTTTAAAGCAAAACCTGCTGGGTAGCCCTATGGAAATGAGGTAATGGGGTTGGGCATGAACAGATGGGCACCCGGGCTCAGACAGTAGCCGAGTGCTATGAGTTGTGTCTGCAGATCTGATGCACATTCGCCGGGTCTTCCTTACCACCTCCCTGTTCTCCCACTGTAGAGCTGCTTCAGATCTGATTGTGCCTCTCATAAAACACAGGAGCAAGAATGACTCTTTTGCCACAGCACCGTCTAAGACCCAGTAGCGCAGGGCACGGTCAGGCACCTTATCAGGATCCCTTTAGAGCACCTAATGCCCATTATAAAAAAAAGTGTTACATGCATATTGTGCATATTGCTTTCTGGGGGGAGGGGCAATGCTCTGGGTCACCAGGAGTGTTGACACCCCAGCTGCGTGTCCTCATGGAATAGGAATCCACTCCTGGTTTTCTAATGCCCATCTCAGGGGCCAATGCAAGATTTTGGCGGAGAAATACGCGCGTCATCGAGGGCGTGTCGGGGTGCGTGACATGGCCGGCGCGTCATCGGGGGGCGGCACCGCGGGTGTGGTTTCGGCCCGGGGGCATTCCGGGGGCGTGGTCGCAGCCTCCGGACCAGCCCCCGGACCGGAACATGGCGCGCGGCAGCCGGCCTGGCGCGCGCAAAGTTATGCCTGCCTTGAGCAGGCATAACTTTTGCGACAGAGGTAGGGGGGGTTTAGATAGGGCCGGGGGAGGGTGGGTTAGGTAGGGGAAGGGAGGGGAAGGTGGGGGGAGGTGGAAGGAACGGGCAACGCGCGCAGGGCTTGGCGCGCGCAAGTTGCACAAAATGTGTACCCCCTTGCGCATGCCGACCCTGGATTTTTGTTTGCGCCTGGTGCGCGAACAAAAGTACGTGCGCACATAGATTTATAAAATCTACCCCTAAACGTACATCCTAGACACACTTTTTTTTTTTTGCATCATGAGTGAATGCCTACCTAATAGCTTCAATCACATGCATTTGCATGTGATTGAGGCTATTAGATTCACTCAGTCGGGCCGATACAGTACAGTGCACTCTGGTGGAGCGCACTGCTAGCCCGGGTTTGGCCGCACGTTTTCGACACGCTAGCGTGTCGAAAATGCGTGGCCAACCCCCCCCCAAAACTAATAGCACCCGCAGCATGCAAATGCATGTTAATGGTCCTATTAGTTATTCCCGTGTGATCCAGAAAGCAAAATGTGCAGCCAAGCCGCACATTTTACTTTAAAAAATGAACGCCTGCCCAAAGGTAGGCGTTCATTTCTGCCGGTGCCGGGGAAGTGCACAGAAAAGCAGAAAAAACTGCTTTTCTGTGCACCTTCCGACTTAATATCGTGGCGATATTAAGTCGGAGGTCCCAAAATTTAAAAAAAATTTAAAATCAGCCCGCAGCCCGCGGGTCAGAAGACAGACGCTCAATTATGCCAGCGTCCGTTTTCCGAGCCCGTAGCTGTCAGCGGGTCCGAGAACCGACGCCGGCAAAATTGAGCGTCGGCTGTCAAACCCGCTGACAGCCGCCGCTCCTGTCAAAAAAAGAGGTGCTAGGTACGCACTAGTGTCCCTATCACCTTTTTTTACCGTGGGCCCTCATTTGCATACTAAATGGCGCGCACAGGAGAGTGGCCTGTGCGCACGTCAGGAGAGCGGGCGCTCGCCTCGGAGCGCCGCCTCTCCCGCCGGTTTTACTGTATCAGCCTGAGTGTTGGATGTGCATTGGTAGAGGCGCTAATCCCCTTATTGCATAAGGGGATTAATTAGCGCCTATACAACCCGCGACCAACTGCTAAACGCACTGTATTGCATCTGCCCCTCGGTGCGATGTCAACCTGTCAGCTAGGGCTTCCCAGACTTGTCCTGGTGACTCCTCAGCCAGTCAGGGCTTCGGGATATCCACGACGAATATGCACGAGACACATTTACATATACTGAGTCCCCAACACAGAATTCATCCCAACAATTTCTCCATACAAAACATTTCTACAAAAACATAACCCAAAAAAGCCTGAATATGCCTACTGTATTTTTGTATCAAGTTTTGAGAAAAATTCTTTCCAAAAATCAGATGACTCGATTCTAATCTTGAGAGAGGCAGCAGTGTGTGGGGTGGGGGGAGGGGGTTAATTGAGTCTTGCCCTGCTGAATTCTGCTGTTCATTGTTTGCCGGTGAGGGTCCCGGAAACGTGCAGGAAAGCAGCGCAGGTTTTCTCACGGTGACGGCTACGTACGGCTCCCGGGGGGGGGGTTCCGAGCCTGGGACCCTTCTGCACCTTCTTCACCTTCCCTTCTTCTCCATGTCCTCTAATGAGCTGTCCTGGGAGCCCTGTGTCTGAAGGATGATGCAAGCCACGCACAGGTTGCGTAGGCTGGAGGTGGAGAGGAGGGGGGCGTGCGGCTGTACCTGTGGGTGCCACTGTCATAGTCTGTGACACAGAGACTGTGAGGAGTGAGAGATACCCCCCACCCCCGCTCCTGCCCCCAGGGTGCTGCCCTAGAGAGGCGTGGTACAAGCAGCTGCCTGGGACAATGTTTTTTCCTTGTTTTCATGCTAGAAATTCCTCGGGGCTTTTAGCATAAAAATTTGTAAAATGAGGATATGGCTAATCACAGTGAAAAGATACTTGTGAGCTCCCTAATTGCACAGCGAAAGGAAGGGCATGAAATGGTTAATTCTTAGAGTTGCTTTCACTCACAACTCTGCCACTGACTTTCAGCGTGAACCTGAAGTAAGTCATTTTATTTCTCTGTATCAAGGTTTTAACCTCACTTCTGCCTCTGACTCTGTCACTTTATCTCCCTGTATCTCAGATCTAATCCCAGCTCTGCCCCTGACTCTGTGTCACTTTATCTCCCTGTATCTCCGATCTAATCCCAGCTCTGCCCCTGACTCTGTGTCACTTTACCTCCCTGTATCTCATATCTAATCCCAGCTCTGCCCCTGACTCTGTGTCACTTTACCTCCCAGTATCTCAGATCTAATCCCAGCTCTGCCCCTGACTCTGAGTCACTTTACCTCCCTGTATCTCAGATCTAATCCCAGCTCTGCCTCTGAGTCACTTTACCTCCCTGTATCTCAGATCTAATCCCAGCTCTGCCTCTGACTCTGTGTCACTTTACCTCCCTGTATCTCAGATCTAATCCCAGCTCTGCCTCTGAGTCACTTTACCTCCCTGTATCTCAGATCTAATCCCAGCTCTGCCTCTGAGTCACTTTACCTCCCTGTATCTCAGATCTAATCCCAGCTCTGCCTCTGTGTCACTTTACCTCCCTGTATCTCGGATCTAATCCCAGCTCTGTCTCTGACTCTGTGTCACTTTACCTCCCTGTATCTCAGATCTAATCCCAGCTCTGCCCCTGACTGTGTCACTTTACCTCCCTGTATCTCAGATCTAATCCCAGCTCTGCCCTTGATTCACTCCTCTGGGGAGTCTAATGCAAGTTATACGGGACGTTAAAACATTTGGAAGTACATGTTTCTACTTCAAGTCCCATCATATGGTCTGGAGTACCTTGTTTTTTCCCTGACTTGGTGCCACTGGATTTCTTGTCTGATTTTAGTTACCCGACTGAACGGATCCCAATGTTCCCACCGCTGCAAGCATCTGTTAGTGCAGACCAGGCTTCTCCCGGGAACAGGAAAGAGGATTTTTACCCTCCCATAAAAATGCCCGGGCAGGGAGGACAGTGGGAGCACAGTAAAAAATATTTGACCCAGGATGGACACTTCCGACGAGGCCTCTGCGTCCTTCCTAATCTTTCTTCTCCGTGTCAGAGGAGGTGACACCGCATCGCTGCAGTGCAGGCTCTGGTTGGAGGCAGAGCATGGCCTGATTTTGCCCGCGCGGCAGCAAGCAGTGACCAGATCCTTGCACAGCTGGCGACCGCTGCATCCGTCCTCCGTCAGCGCAGTCTGATGCCCTGGGGCCCTTTACCTCGTCGAGAGGTCAATACCCATGATTTATCTGGAGTTACGCTGACGTTTGTCAACGGGTACGGTTGCCCTGGAGCGGTAGTGCCGACGGTGGACCAGGACTGTGTGGAATGGGGGGAATTGGGGCAATCGTCAGGTGGATGGCGCAAGAGCTGCTAAAGCCGAGGAAAGTTATCAGTCACATATCCCGACCTGCAGTCTGTCTGTCTGAGGCCTGCAGAGGGATTCTCTCCCGTGCTGCTGGTAGATACCCGCTGATGATTGATGCTTTAGCAACAGAACTGGAGGCGGGCAGCGAGGAGAGAGCTAGCAGTTCCCAAACTGGGACTACTTGGCTATTCACCACCTGCAAAGCCCAGTACAGAGACAGAGCCGGGACCCAACAGCAGAATTTAGATTTCTGTCAGGGGCAGTAAATAGATGGTGCAGTTGCCAAAAACGGGACCCACGGCAGCCGGGGCCGGGGCCGGGTTTGTAAGTCGAGAAAGCCAGGCCTGAGTTTGCCGCAGTTTCAGCTGGTGTGTTCCCCTGGGAATGCATACGAGTCCTGCACGCTCTGTTCCCATCGGAGAGAGGCATCCATGGTCTTCTGGCCCGCTCTTGCACTGCCCTCCCTGCCAGAGTGCAGTGGTACCTTGGTGTCGTGCGTGGGCCGGTGAAATACAGAGGCAGCCGAGGTCATGGGAATGACAGATTAATTTCCGTCCCTGTATTAAAATTAGGAGGATCAGCTAAATATAGCAGAGACCAGTAAATGGTACAGATTTATGCAAATAATGAAAGGATGCCATAGAGCCACCGTGCATGTACAATAAAACTTGTTGTGCATTTTTAGATATAGTGTTTTAGTCTAGAGGTTCAACGGGTAAGGTCAAAACCTTCATTTGCAGACTTAAAGGAGCCTGGCTAGAGACTGAACGCCAGGATGACGGGACCCTGGCTGCAGCGGAGTTTGAAAGGAAAGGCCGCACTCTGCATGTGCAGGGTTTGGAAAGTACATTGTAAAGAGGAGCGCTCAAATTGCATTAAAAAAAAAATGTTTTCCCGGGAAGTCATCCTATTGTGTGTGTAAATTGACTCTGAAAATTGGCCTCCTTCTATACAGGTAAACGTGCACGTGCTGCAAAAAACAAACAGGCGTTTTTGTAGTCACTTTAGGAGGAGGTGGTCCCAGGGTCATGTTTTGGGGGGGGGGGGTGTCAGAAAATAATATGCTTAGATGATATTTTCGTGTCTGTGTACGTCTTTTTTTTTTTATCCGTGGCAAATTCCAAAGCAAAAGTATGCATGCACTCTCTCTTCGAAATTGGTGGAAATGTGGACTTTTTTTCCCCAAAAGCAGACAGTCTCACAATTTCCCCCCTGACAGTCTTCTTGCTGGAGCTGCCGTATTGCTAATCAAGAGTTGTAACTCACCAGCAACTTGCCATATCTGATTGGGTCAAACGTCAAAGGGATTTGTTGTCACAGCGACAACAATTCAAAACATCCTGAGTAACGCTGTCAAGGTTTACATTTTTAATAGAGAAAGGGTATTCTGGATACTGCATTGAAGAGTACCTAATGGATCAGCCTTTCTTTCAAAACCTGGCAAGATTCTAATTGGGAGCCTTTTAGACCAGGCCACTGAAAGATCAGACTTGATTGCCAACCAAATAGTGCTTGCATTATAACCTCTGGCCACATAAAGGACAGAATGTTTTTATTTAGCTTTTTTTTAAAGACATTTCCTGAACTGGACACGTTCTGAGGTTGTTGTCTCTGGAATAAAACATTATAAAAACAAAAAAAGAAATACAGCAACAAAAATAATTGGCAAAATTAAAGCTGAAAGTATTTCTCCACCACAACGAGCAAAACAACGGTCAGTTCCTTCGTTCTGTAACGCTGAGGTCAAGCAGCCTGGCTAAAAATAGCTGCTAGAAACCTGTCTCACTGCAAAGTGTCTTGACCCATCTAAAGAACGGACGTGCATGGTCTGGAAAGCACCACTGAAGCATCCTGCCTGTGTAATCCTCGTGCTACTCCAGTGACCGATACAGCAACCTGAAAAAGACTGCAGAGACGTGGAGAGCGCCAAGGAGCGCTCTCCACGTCTCCTCCTTCATTGCTCCCCTCTTCCAGATCAAATGATCTGGAAGAGGGGAGCAATGATCTGGAAGAGGGGAGCAATGAAGGAGGCGAGCGGCTCTGCCGATGACACAAAATTATTCCAAGTAAATAAAACAAAGGCAGAACGTGCGGAACAGCAGAAGGACTCTGCCAGCCCTGATAGTGTGGATGGGTCAGTTAGTATTTATTTTGTCTAGATAGGTGCTCATGTTTAAATAAGCATTTGTGTGTTATTGAATATCAGTGTGAGGTGATATGATGTGTTGTGCTCTCTAGTAGTGTTGTCACTTATTGAGTATAGAGAACCTGTTTAATACTAGCCCTCTGTAATAGCCTGGGGACAGGAGCATCTACAGGGTGAATGAAATGTAATGTGGCCCGAGTGCAGAGTGATGCACATCAGGTGGGGGGGGGTTGGTATTAGGAATCACCACCCAGGAGAAGGAACGTGGAGTCATCATGGACAATACATTGAAGTCCTTAGCGCACAGTGTAGCATCGGTTAAAAAAAAAAAAAAAAGCAAAGATGTATTCAGAAAGGAACGAAGAATATCATAAGGTCTCTGTATAAATCCGTGGTGTAACTGCACCTTGAGTATTGTGTGCAGTTCTGGTCACCCCATCTCTAAAAACAATATAGCGGAACTAGAAAAGGTACAGAGAAGGACTAACCACACGATAAAGGGGCATGGAACGGCTCCCCTGTGAGGAAAGGCTGAAGAGGTTAGGGCTGTTCAGCTTGGAGAAGAGACGGCTGGGGGGGGGGGGGGGGGGAGGATATGATAGAGGTCTGTAAGATTATGAGTGGCGTGCAGAATAGTAATTTACCCATACAAATATTACTAGGACTAGAGGACACTGGTAGCAGATTTAAAACTAAATTTAAGAAAATATTTTTTCGGTTGATGCACAATTAAGCTGTGGAATTTGTTGCCGGAGGAAGTGGTCAGGTCCAGTAGTATAGCTGGATTTAAAAGGGGTTTGGAGGAGGGGGCCGTTAACTGTTATTGTCCAGGTAGGCACCACTTCCTTCCCATCATGATGTGCTGGGTACTGCTACCGCCACTGTCGGCGGCAACACGATGGGCTTAATGGATCCACAAGTTGTACCATCTGCACACTGAGCACATAGCAAGAAGTATTACTCAACCCAATCCAGAATCCTTTTTTTTTTTCTTTAATTCTTTAAGTAGTTTTCACACAATTTTCCCTAAATCTCCCAAATCTGCCCATGTTACCAAGCCAGTCACAACTTAAGCACATTCAATAGATGCAATTGGCCCATATCGGCCGTGACATCATAAATGATATTGTGCATCTAGTAGGAACCAATAGACCCCATTCTGGGTAAGCTTATCTGTGACATCACGGTTCTCAGGGGAAAGGTGATGCTCAGGATGAATTGAAAAGGTAAGGGAGAGAGTGACAGCTTGAGGAATTTCAAAAGAAATGACTTACCAGTAAAATAGTTAGTTGAATCACGAAGGGGCTAGGAGAGAATATGTTTTTATCCCATGCTCTCCTGGGTATATCTAAGTCTTTGAGGTCACCATGTTAAAGCAGCCTGATGACCTCTCAGATGCCGTGCTGGTGTTTGAGATAGAAAAGGCCGCTGGCATGCTAATCATGTGACTCCTCTGATGCACTCGGTGGTCATCTTTGAATTGGACAGAAAGAGCTGGGAGAGCCATAAAACCTGAAGGGAAAGGAAGTGCACTGAAAGCCACGGGAAAGCAATAAACTAAGACCATGCAGCCCAAAAATAGCCCATGTTTATCCTCTCCAAAGTATCCAGTACCAAAATAGTACTTAACAAAAAAATTACAAAACACATTTGGCCCCTTAGATAGATGGATCTTTTTTGTAATATTTTTGGTTATCTTTCGTTTCATATCGAGGCTTTTTCTTTTTCTCTTCCTTCCTCATAGAAATCAGTAAACTGCGGAAATGGGTCGAAAGAAGATACAGATATCCCGAATTTTGGACCAGCGCAACCGTCAGGTGAAATTTTCTGCAAGGGATTGCCCAAAGCTGTGGACAACAATATATATATGAAATACAATCATAAAAATGTAGTCCTAACAATAAACTAAAATCAAAACCATTACACAAAACAAACATGAAGGAAAATTAAAACCAAAAGAACATAATAGAACATTAGACTAATCTGAAAGTCAATATGCCTCAAAGCCACTTAAGATCCAAGTAACAAGAAAAAGTCAGCTCTAGCTTGATCCATACCACAAAAATCAAGGGAAAAGCTGAGACTTGACCCTCTTACAAAATGTCATGCAAGTCATCTCTAACTGGACCTTGGTAGGGAGTTTTGGTCCACAAGGCTGGAGTCACGATCAAAAAAGATCTAGATCTAAGCCTAGATCTTCTTTCCTTAATAGAATCTCCAATAGTGCTTCCCGTCTGGAGTGTAGCTCACACAAAGGTTTATACCATAATGCATTGGTGCCATGCATTTAGTTCCAAATCTAATGACTTGTCACACTTACTATCTAAGGAGGTACCTAACGCAACGGGGGAGAGTGACCACCCCAAGGTGACAGTGAGGGTCCTTTTTGTCTAACCACTGGGCAACCATCCATGGTAGCAATAAACACTGTAGAAATGTTATAAAAATATCAAAGTGTGTGTCCATCAGACTCAGACAAACGCTCTACATCTGAACCCTGTGCTGAGTTTTCTCGAATGAAACAATCCTTTTCAAAAGTAGTGGCACATGGTTTGGTGGAGAGCAGATAAGCTCATGAGTTTCAGTCTTCCAATTAATTCTAATTAATATTTGGATTTCAACAGAGTCATTCCATTGGGATCCCCACATGTTTTAGGACACTTCAGAAGCATGGCTTGCACACAGCTACCTCTGGGGTGAATGGCTAAACAGCACATTTCTGGCATCCAGTTTGGAAGAAGGCAGAGAAAATAAAAATCCATCCAGCTGCTTAGGTTCCGTGGGTAAAATGAAAAAAATTAAGCCTTCTCCTTCTGGATGGGCGCCCATGTTTGGGAACCTGAGTGATCACAACCCCTGGAAGAGAGGAAGTCCCAGACATTGCATTATAGTGGCACCCACTGGCCAGGCTCAGGGTTCCAGAGGGAACCATTTTATTTTATTTATTTATTTATTTAAAGATTTTATATACCGACATTCATCAATGATATCACATCGGTTCACAGCGTAACATAAACTAGTGCCTGGAGTGGCGCTTTACATAGAACAAGTTTATAAAGAACAAGTTTAACATAATACAAATATAACATGTTAACAAGAGGGGAAATTGAAAGAGGGGGGAGATATAAAGTTAAACATGGAATAAAATAACATATTAACATGCGATAAAATGAAAAGGAGGGGGAGGTAAGAGATGAGAAATAAGTTAAATTATTGTTATTATAGTAATAAGAAGTGTAAGAATATACAATATGTACAATAAATGGAATAACATAAGATATAGCAATTGTGCCGAAAACGGGTGACGGGGAAGAGAGGGGAGGGGGGAAATGGAATAGGCAGAGGGGTAGGTAACACGTTAGAGAGAGAGGGGAGATTAGGAGCATGCTTTAGAGAAAATCCGGGATCTTGAGGGGGAAATAAATAGGAACATAGGTGTGGGCGAGGCTAATTTATGTGTATGCTTTAGTGAAAAGCCAGGTCTTAAGCTTGCGCTTGAAGGTTTTTGGGCATTCTTCTTGCCGTAGTTCTACTGGCATTGTGTTCCAGAGGGTTGGCCCGGCGATCGATATCGCACGGGCTCTCGTGGAAGTGAGTTTGTAGAGTTTCCATGACCATGACCTCTGACCCCGGACCTTCCATGAAGTGATTGGGCTAAAGAGAGAAGGGGGTTCTAAAAATGGCTGGGGGACCCCAAATACAGTAAAAATGGCAACAATAATAACATCTTGAAAACCGATTTCAAGAAAGTGGAGTCTCAATAAATTGCACTACCGTAACGCAGTTGTTTAAAATCTGCTGCGCTGGAGCCATGGCTCCAAATATTCACTCTTATGCCCCACTGATCCTGCAGAAACGGGGAGGAGATGCTGGTCAGATCACTGTGGCTGAGCGGACGATATTAGCAAATGACTAATAACTTGCTCACTAGTAAAAGTGCATTTCACATGCCAAAAGTCCCAGAGGACGCATGTTTACTTTCAAGGTCATTTTGGCGGTGAAGCTGCTTGTGCTGATTCAACCACTTTTCCTGTTAGGTCACCTTTACCAAGAGGAAGTTTGGCCTGATGAAGAAAGCTTATGAGCTGAGCGTCCTCTGTGACTGTGAGATCGCCCTCATCATCTTTAACAGCACCAACCGCCTATTCCAGTACGCCAGCACCGACATGGACAAGGTTCTGCTCAAGTACACGGAGTACAGCGAGCCCCACGAGAGCCGCACCAACTCCGACATCTTGGAGGTAAGTCCACTGGTGCCCGCTGCCCTTAACTCGGTTAAACCGCTCAGGCACCAGCGAAAGACCAGGCTAAGCTGTCGCAGGCAAAAAAAATATTCGGGGACGCCTAATTCGGGGATGCTTAAAATATTTTTTGGGGGGGATGGGCTGCCACTGCTTCGTCATTCTCCCCAGATATCACAGCTGACCCGATTTTGTTCGTCTGCATGAAAGGTTTTTGTCATTAAATCCTCTGGCAAAAGATTTTGTGGAAAATCAAGCACAGCCATTGGCTGCAAAATTAGCTGCGAAGTGAGAAACATGTTTTTGATGCGCTCTTATAAACAGTGTTGAGGGGAGGGCGAGGCAGCAGGGGATGGGTGAGGCATAGACCAGTTTCTTTCCTGGGGGCTGTGTCCAGATGTTGCTTGCATGACCTGATGCCAGCTGCTGTTTCCCCCCCCCCCCCCGTCAGCAGACCCTGAAGAAGAAAGGCCTAGGGCTGGACGGCCCGGGCTTGGAGATTGACGATGCAATGGAGCACGTTGAGAAATACCGAAGGCTGAACGAGGGCGTTGACCTGAGCGTGGCCCGCCAGCGATTCTACGTGAGTGCCTTAGGTCATGCCCGTCTGGTGCCTGAGCATGAAATATCTGTCTGTGGCAGTCCCGTGCATGTTAATCTTCACTTCATAACCCTTACCCTGCAGTCCACCTCGCTGCCTGGTCACGAAGTTACATTCGCCACCGCTCTGCCCTCTGATGCGGTGGTCAGTGGGTCCAATGGATCGCTCCAGAATCAGAGCCGGCCTCTGCCCTTCAAAGCCGCCGTGTCTAAACATGGGCCTCCATCCGGCCGCCCGCCTGGCCCCTTACCACCAGGTACAGACCCTTCACTCTCTCTCTCTCTCACTGCGCTTCCATGAATATTCTGACAGACCCCAAAGTAAGTCAAATGGGCATTTTCCATAGAATGACCCTCAAGGTAAAAGGGGTCATCCTATGCAGCTGAAGGGAAGGAAGCCTGAAAAGAAAGTGGTGAACACCTGGAATGGGCTGCCAGTACAGGTGGCGGGAGCCAAAACAGTGCCAGAATTCAAGCATAAGGGCCTGGCCCAGTGGCAGTGCTGTGTGCAGCCATGGGGGGGTAGGGGTTACATTCCCATCTCAGCTGGGACTGGAGATGCAGGGGAGGCAGCCTTCGCAGTCACTTAGCATGCAATGGCAACACCTAATGGATGGATTTAGGGTCCATGACTGCAGGGTTCCGGAAGGTGCCCCGGGACATGGCCGCCGCTGGACTAAGAGAGCTGGAAGGGGTATAATGCAAGGGAAAAACATCTCCAGGTAGTGGTGAATGAAGGCTCAGATCACAAGCTCTCAGCCTTGGTTCTGAGTGAGCCCTGTGACTGCATCAGATGGGCAGGCTGGATGGATCAGGATGGTTTTTATTTACTGTTATCTTTTTTGCACTTTGCAGTAATACCTGCATAATTCCATTTTGAGAGAGAGAGAAAGACTATTGATAAAACCGTCTAATAGTTAGCTATTTATGCTACTATAGGAGGCCCACCCATTAACTCGACGTGAGGTGTAGGTAATAGTGTAGGGGGTTAGGGGCCACTTTGACATGCAGAGTGAGACGTACGAACAGAACAGTGCTCTCTTGTGAAGATTTGATGACCTTCGGAGTGAGGAAACTCACCCAAAGATGAGATTTGTACAATATTCTCTCAACCTAGCTTGATGGACTCTCTACCTGGATAACATCAGCTAGGTTGAGAGAACATTGCACAAATCTCATCTTTGGGTGAGTTTCCTCACTCCGAAGGTCATCAAATCTTCACAAGAGAGTACTGTTCTGTTCGTACGTCTCACTCTGCATGTCAAAGTGGCCCCTAACCCCTACACTACTACCTAAACCTCACCTCGAGTTACTAGGTGGGCCTCCTATAGTAGCATAAATAGCTGCTTACTATGGTGCCACCCCTAGAGTCTCTCTTTCTCTCTCTCTCCCACCCTCACACATCTCAGGCCCTTCCCCAGTCTATTATTTTCGGCAGTTAGTCGCACTTTGCAAAGCCAGGCCACTTTTACAAAATTCCCACCCTCGACTCCGCCCCAATCCCTCCCCTTTTAAAAATTAGCATCTCACCATGCGTTATGGTGCTTTTCACGTGCATTAAGGCGTTCTTCACATGCGAAAATGCCTTAACGCATGCGAAAACGCCATAAGGCAGTTGGAAAATGACCCTATAAGTTAGGTGCCAGTTTTCAGCTGAAAATTCACGTAGATTTAGCATCCTCAAACTTAGGGGCCTAGATTTAAGATCCCTAGTTCTGCAAATCAGTGCTAATCTCCAAACTTTGTTTCTCCGCCCTAACTCACCCAGCCACCCACTGTTAGGAACCTAAATTCGGGAGCCTCATGAAACTAGGATCCACAAGTTTGGCACTCAGCGCTAGTACATTTTCCAAAGGGCCAATTTAGGAGCCTAACTTCAAATGTTAGGGGCCTAAACCCTTTGCTAATTGGCCCTACAGGGTTTCTGGGTCTATCTTTGTGTGCACCTGCCTTAGGAGTCTGCAGGCACAACGTGCTCTCGTGCTTTTGGCTTCATTGAGTGCCCACTAATCAAAATGAATGAAACAAAAGTGCATCCCCCACTCTATATGAGAGCAATTTTCAAAGTGGGCCAGGTGTGGCGAGTTTGCAGGTGCTTTTTTTTTTTTACCAGCAGAGGTTTGGAAAGGGAGAAAGAAGCCTTTGAAAACTGGGTCTGGAAAAGAGGCGGAATATGACTAGAAAGAACCCACACGGACCTGGCACCTGCCACTTGTACCCCTACCTTCTTCCTGGAATGTGTGCGGGCACTTCCTAAAATAAAACAAGTACGGGCTTAAGAGCAAACGCCACTGAGACTCTGCCCTCAGGAACGGGGCACTACGGTTCCACGGAGGGGGGGAGGGGGAAGCCCTGACTGTCCCCGTGTCTGTCTGACACCTACGTGCATGCAGAGCAGTCTGACCAGAGACTCTGGCATGCCCCCCTCCTCTGCACCGCTTGATCTGAGGCTGCAAAACCCACTTCCTGTACAAATCCCTCCCCCCTCCCTCCATGGCAGGCCTTATAGTCAGAGGGGTTCCCACCCAGGAACGGAAAATTGCCACCCCCCCTAGAACGTAACTCTGCTGCCTTTGCAGGGGCTGTAGTTTCACTCTGATTCCACGTAGAGCCCGCCCTGCCCCCACAGCGGTCGGGGGGGGCCTCTCCGTGAACTCTGCAGCCAATGCAGGGGGACGGTGTGACGAGCAGGAGGGGAGGTCTCAGATTACTCTGGGGAACGGTGACTGCCCGCAGGCTGAGCTCTGCCAGTCAGGGGCGGCTCAAGGCAACCTGCTGCCTGAGGCAAGGGATGAGATGGCACTGCCCCCCCCCCCAAAAGGCTCAGCACAGGTCAAATCATCGAGAGGGTCATGGGGGGGGGAGGGGGGCGGCAGAGAGTCCCCTTGGAGTCTGGCCCTTCCGGTGTTTGGAAATGATACAGCAGGGGGAAAGGAAGGGTAGAGACAGCCGGCAGCCCTGCCACACTCCCAGGAACACTACAACCTGCCTCCCACATTTCCGCAGCATTTGCCCCCTGGAGAAGTGGGAAATTGGGTGAATAGTGCGGGGTCAGTGTGTTTGCACACTCTCTCCAGGTCGGTGCAAGGATATCAGACGCACTAGGTGAACTTTACACACTAGCCCTCACCACACACAATTAAAAACTCTGCATTTATAATAACAGATTGTACATGAAAAAAAGATATTCATAGTGTTCCAAGGTAAAAATATCACTGCGACCTGTATATTATTATTATTACATGCACTGCATTGGTGCCAAACCAGAAAACTCTGCAAAAAAGACATTTCTTATTAGGCCTATTGTAAAGTACATTTGATGTGGGCTTGGCCCTCAGAAAGCCACGAGTGAACTGAATAACAATGATAATATAGTAAACCTATCGTGATGAATTTTATGTTTACAGTGTAATCTGCTTAGTACAATATGTTTGCTATAAGCAGCCTAGAAATATTGTAAATAAATAAATAAACCTCCCATACCAAAAGAGCAGTAAATGCCAGCACTCAAGCAGTAACAACTCTGCCTATGAAAAGACAATGCTACAAATATGACACCAGGTTCTAAAACCCCAATACACCTCCTATTAGGAAAACAAAAGAAGCCAGGCTGCTGTATCCCTACACAGAAACTACATGCCAGCAGAATACCTCCCTTAGGTCACACGTGTAGAACAGAGACAGATCGATACCGAATATAAACAGAAATGTGCAGACAAAAACTGAACTGGAAATTGCATGAAGCCAGCCCTGTATATAGTGCAACAATGGAAAAATAGAAACACCATCATTCCTCATAAAACAATAATAAAATCAAGAAATATAACATTAACCATTTTAGTAAAATTATACTAAAAGAACAAATAAATATTTCAAAATGGCTGATGAACAGGGCATCAACATTTTTTTTTAATGTTCTCAAAAAAAAAAACAATAAAATTTCAAAACAAGACACATCAAATAACATTCATCAGTTAAATCTAGTAAGAATACAAAACTTCCCTACTCTTCATACCTGAAATCTTTTGATTTCCAGTCACCCTAAAATTGTTGTGGATTGGGGGGGTGCACAACATTTATCCTCTCTCTCTCACACACATACTTGCATATCCATTCTCTCTCACACATATACTGTCACATACACACACATACATACTCTTATTCACACCCACAGCCTCTCTCTCTCACAGACCCTCTCTCTCCCCCCACACCCAAGCTCTTAACTCCCCCGGATTCTCTCTTATACACTCACGCTTCACTCTCACTGGCTGCCTCACATACACACACATACACCCCCAGGCAAGCTCCCATTTATTCTCACGCTGCTCCCCCCCCAGGCATGCACACATTAATTCTCACACATACATACACACACCTTTGCAGGCACCCATTCTCACTCAGACAGACCCAGGAAGGCACCCATTCATTCACCCACCCACAACTAAGCAGTTACCTCATACACACCCACACACAGTCTCTCACCCTCCCACCGACATACACACAAGGTCTCCCACACTCACATAGCCTCTCACCTACACACACAGGCTCTCGCCCCCCTCCAACACACACATAAGCAGTCACCCAATTACCCAGACAGGCAGTCGCCCACATACACCAATAGGGCCTAGGCCTTTGTTTCAGCCACCGCATCCTCCTCCTCTCTTACGGGCCGATACAGTAAAGTCCGCGGGAGAGCGGATGAACGCCCGCTCTCCCGGCGCACGCGATTCTCTATTTAAATTAGGTGACGCGGTAGATCCGGGTAAAAGGAGGCGCTAGGGACGTGCTAGTGTCCCTAGCCCCTCCTTTTTGACAGGAGCGGCGGCTGTCAGCGGGTTTGACAGCAGATGCTCAATTTTACCGGCGTCTGTTCTTGACCCCGCTGACAGCCACGGGCTCGGAAACCTGACGCCGGCAAAATTGAACGTCCGGTTTTCGGCCCAACAGCCGCGGGCCGAATTCAAAATTTTTTTTTTTTTTTTTACTTTTTTTACTTTTCGGGACCTCCGACTTAATATCGCTATGATATTAAGTCGGAGGGTGCACAGAAAAGCAGTTTTTACTGCTTTTCTGTGCACTTTCCTGGCACCAGAAGAAATTAGCGCCGACCTTTGGGTCGGCGCTAATTTCCGAAAGTAAAATGTGCAGCTTGGCTGCACATTTTACTTTCTGTATCCCGCGCGAATACCTAATAGGGCCATCAACATACATTTGCACGTTGCGGGCGCTATTAGGTGCCGCGGGTTGGACGCGTGTTTTCCTCCCCTTACTGAATAAGGGGTAAGGGAAACCGCACGTCCAAGAGCAGGCTAACAGCGCACTGTACTGTATCGGCCTGTTAGGTCGCCAATCTCTGGGCAGCAGGAGATGACGTCGGGGAAAACCACGACTTCTGCTGCCCAGGGTTGCCACTTTCTAGCACATTGGATAGCCAAGACACCTGATGATAATCAAAACAGTCAACAGGGCTGAAGAATTCAACTCCAAAGGAGCCCTGAGCATTAACAAAAGCCCCGCCTCTGACAGGCTATTCTGCGATGGAAGAAAATCTGTGGGGGCGGGAGAAAGCTTTTCTGCAGTCTCACAAAAAGCCCTCCTTGAACGCCCTTCTTTTAAAAGCTGGTTTTTGGGTTGTTTTTTTTCCTTGCCTGCTATTAGAAATGTGGTAGGCGCAGCCGGCTGCTGAATTTGGCGGTCCCCGGCCTAGTCACGTGCACACTAAGCTGTGCTACTTCAACTGCAAAAGCAGCAGCAGCAGGTGCCAGAATAATTCTGAGCGGCCAGAAAAAGTGCCCCAGCTCCATCCGTTGGCTCCAGTCTGCGTCTTTTGAAATGTAATTTCTATACAAAGTTAGTTACCCCTGGTGGCACGCAGCCAGCACTGCTACATCTCAAATAAGTCCCGAATGCAGAGAAACATATTTTTACACCACTCTACATTTCCACACGGATAGCATTTTGTCAGCAGTGCTGAAATGCTGCTAAAATGACACAATACAAGGGCGGGGCTGCCTCCAGAAAGCATTAAGCTATATCTGTCCCAAATTTAAAGGAAACCTATTTTACCAAAGGAACGGCGGAGGACTAAATTAAACTCGTTATGTCTCTCCAGCGGGATCACCTCACTCCTCAGCTTCCTCGCCTCCCTCTCGTCTGGCGGCCGTACCGGCCCTCGGGCCGCAAAGTGCTCCCATTCCGTCACGGGGTTGCTTTCCCTGGGCTCCTGCTGCCGCTTCCGAGGCTCCTCCTCCTCATCCCTCCAGATCACCTTCTTGGAAACGTTCGCCGTGGTTTGCAGCACAAGGGAGGGGAGGGGGGGGCGGCTACTGAGCGGCAACCCCGGGCAGCAGGAGTCACGTTTTCCCCGGCGGCATCTCCTGTTGCTGCTGCGAGCACAGTGCAGCAGGGGATGCTGCTCCAAAATTCTGCCACCTGAGGCCGCCGCCTCCCCCTGCCTCATGATAGCACCGCCCCTGCTGCCAGTGGTGAGGTAATATTAGGACACAGTAGGCCTTACCATGAAAAGGCCTCCAACAACATTCAGCCAAACTCTTCCATCCTGTATTCATCACATTAACTAAGTAGCCCAGTAAGTGGTTGCAAAGAGGAACCGGAATGGCTGGCCTGGTCTGCGTAGCAAGGCACGTAGGGTTGTGACTGCCGCTCCATGCGGGCTACCCCCCATGCAAAAAAAAAAATAACAGCTTCCCCCTGTTCTTGCTTTCCATCCTCCTGCTACTAGGGGGCCATCTCTGTTTATTCCACATGTAAGGGTCTGAGCCTCCAGGGGTCTTGGAGGAGTCGGTACAGGGAGTTGGGCAGAGAGTTGCTATGTGTTTTGTTTTTTTCTTCTCACGACAGTTCACCTCCTGACTTTTCCCTTTCCGGCTCCATCTTTCCTCCGCCCCTGTTTGTTTGCTCAGGAGTTAGTTACCCGCTGCTCTCTCACGGCAATCTCAACCTCAGCATGGCCACCAAGACCCCTCCCCCGCTTTACCTTGGAGCAGAGAGTCGCCGGTCAGACTTACACAGCAGCCTGTCAAACACCAGGGGCGGCCTGAGCTCAACCGTGAGTATTCCCGACAGTCCCAGGCGTTCAGTGGTGAATAGTACCCCGGATCCCTGGTTTTAACCCCGGCTGACCTCAGCGGTGGTTTGAGTCTTGTCCAGAATCCTGACGTTAACCCCTGTTGACCTCAGCGGTGAGTCTGACCCAGCATCCATAATGTTAATTCCTACTGACCTTAATGGTGAGTCTTACCTAAACTCCTCAACTTTATACCCTGCTGACCCTGCCTCGGAGCTACCAACATCTGAATTGAGTTTGAGGTGCTAGGGGTAAATTGGGTAAAGATTAAGGGTAGTTTGGGTAAAGTTAAGGGTGGGTCGAGGTAGACTTAAGATTTTGGAGGTAAGGGCAGGGTGGGATGCGTAGGGTTGGAGGGCCAAGGTAGATTAGGTTTTATTTAGAGGTAGGGCTGGGCATCTTAGTGAAGCGTAAGAAGTGCCCTGCTGCCTCAGCCCAAGGTCCATCGAGCCCAGCATCCTTTCTCTGCTCGTGGCCAGTCCAGGTCCCAAGTACCCCGGCAGATCCCCCCCCCCCCCCCCCAAAAAAAAAAGTGATCTGTTTCTTGTTGCTCACTCCCAGGGACAGCAATGACTTTCCCATGACTACCCAGCTAATAATCCTCCTGTCTCCTGTTTGCTGCTTTGTGACCACCTAGAGGTGCAAGAGATAAAAGAATCACTGCTCCGCCACCACTCGGGAACCTGCCACAGGCAAACCCGAGACTGTTGCCAGCCCGTCCTGACTGCTGGGGTTTTTCTTCCAGCGCGTGGACCAAGGAGCTCCAGCTATCCCCCCCCCCCCCCTTCTCCCAGCCTCCCCCACTTCTGGGCTGTGCCTTTCCAAATGATCTTTTTAGCTCTGCCAGGTCTGTTGTTTTTTGTTTTTTTTTTTAAACCTGGCAACCCCTCCATTTTCTCTTTTCATCTTCCCTGTGAAACAGTTTTTGTAGCAGACCAGGTTGCTTGGGGAGCAGGTGTTAGAGGAGGCTTAGTCTGTTCTTCTCGGTCCAAGGATTACGCGGGCATCTGAGCTACAGAAAGAGAAGAGGAGGGAGGTGGGGGGGGAGGGCGGAGGCAACCATACTGCCCCTCCGTAATCAGCGGGAGGGGGTGGAGAGAGACTGAAGAATGACCAGAAAATCTTTGCTTTCCCATAGCAGAGGACTGTCTATTCTGGCCCGCAGACAGGAAGCCCAGCTGTGACTACAGGAAATGCCAGCGTGCCCACTCACGGGCTGACAGGTTTCCCATATCTCTCTTCTGCCCACGCTGGTAAGTGCAGCTCCCTTGTCAGCACCAACAGACCATTTGTTAAATTGTGCAGGGCTTTGGGAGGGTTTCAGGCTCTCCGACTGCTGCCTGCAGATCCCACGGCCTGATCCCAGGCCCGTACTCGGAACCTGCCAAAGAAGGAAACGTGTTGAAGAAAAAAAAATAAAATAAAATAAACCAGCGGCAGGAAATGATAATGGCCACATGTTCCTGCCTTCCCTGGGGATGTGCTTCAGCTGATGATATCTGGGAGGAGGGGGATTCCTGATGACAATCAGTACAGCAGCGCCCTGATTTATTTAGATTCATAACAGCAAGAGCGACTGAGTAAAAAGGAGCTTTCAAAAACCTTTAAACACTAATACCTGCTCAAGAATGAAATAAAAAGCAGAAGAAAAAAAGAAGTGAGTTTGTTTGTTTCACCTACCAGCTGAATGATTGTTCGTTCTTCTGAGACACTATATCAGTGCTGCGCTGGATGAGGGTAGATTAGCCATAGAGTGCCTGGTGCACATGGTCAGGCCCCAGCTGAGAAGCCAGTTACTATGCCATAGCAAGACAGAAGGATTTCCTGCCCGCCTCTCCTGCTCACTTCGGCAGCTGCTGGCCTGGCCTGTCCTCGCATCCCTCCAACCCCTGAGTTTTACAGTAATCCTTCTTCTGATCTGCAGAGTATCCTCCGGCGGATTCCTACCATCACCCCGGACTTTCTCTCCCCAGCGCCCTGACCTCGTGGCCACCTGGGCAGGAGGATGCACCCCCACCGCACACTACACTGAGGTAAGTGGAGGCTTCGCTGCCTGGAGGTGTCCCATGCTCTCCTTCTCTCCCTCCTGGCACACAGCTGGTCTGAGCAGTTAGATAGCAGCCGGAGGAAAAGATCAGTCCAGAAAATGAAACAACTGCTTATCTTAGCTGTAGATGAAGCTCATTGTCAAAGCAATCTAAAAGGAATAATGTTTTTCAGATAAGTACTTATGACTGTCACCAAGCTAAAATATCTGCTAGAAAAAAAACTTTTGAAGACTTTTTTTTTCTACAAAAATGAGTGCAAAACATCTTGGCATAAAACAGCACCCATAAACCATCACTCCCTTGCTTACAAAAGCTTTCAGAGCTCACAGGGAGGTTGCACGCCCAAGTTCCAGCAATTCTGCAAATGCATTTTGCAAAATGAAACTGCCGGCAGAGTTTCCCTTTTGAAGATCCCTTCCCCAGCGGTGACTATGGGTACAGAAGTCCCCTCGGGGTTTGCAGGTGCCCACTCCCTGCCAGGAAGTGCACACAAAACTCCCCATGCGCACTTTGCCCGGCTGGGCCTGGTGCTGGGCCCGGTGCTTTCCCATGCAGCATGCACGGGAAAGGGCGGCAATTTTAAAAAGGGGTCTTCTCCGCAGGTAAACTGCTTTATTTACCTGCAGAGAGAATCCCTTTAAATATTCTCCCCTACATTTCTACACTCAGTCCCAACAGGTTCAGCCCAATTTAATGTGAAAAACCACCAGACTCTACATAACTATTATCAATTGGGCAGACTCACTGCTGTGCACCATAATCGTCTGGGTGCTTTCCATAATACACGGGGTCCTTATAGCCGGTGGCTTGAGACACTTCAGTGATGCCAATTTTGGGTATGAGCCTCCCCGCAACACCTGATCTCAACGTGGTTGCCCGAAAGAACAACATGGTTAATAGTTATTGTCTGCGTTCCCTTACTTTTGGGATAGATGTTATCCGTTTCAGCATAATATGCTGTTTCAGCTTGCTCTCTTACTAAATTTAATTGTTTTTCTTGTTTTATATTGTTTCTTATCCTCGTTGCCGGGGTGGGGGGGGGGGGGAAATTGGGGTTTATTGTAAATATTTGACTGGACGGTCATCCTTTCCTCATGTTATCCACTTTTTTCAGTATATCTGCTTTCGGTGTATTGTTTCAGTTTATGTACTATTGCATTGTGGATGCCTTATCCGTCAATAAAAACCTTTAAACAAAAAAAACAAAACAAAAAACCACCAGACTCGCAAGACTTACTATGCGATTCCCACCTCTCCACCTCAGATCAACCAAATCGAACCTGAGCTGTTCAGAAGTAAGTGTGTGTCCTACACCACGGTTAAAAGAAAGGAACTTCAGTTCTTCTGGGTGGTTTTTTTTTTGTTTTGGATTTTTTTACGGCAGCTCCTGATGATCCACCATCCTGATACGTGAGGCTCTATCTGCTTGGCCCACAGAAATCTTCCGACAGGGACAGACAATCGTATGCTGTCTATACGCTGAGAGGCCGTCCTGAGGAAAGTGGGGGGGATAAGGGCAGCAAACAGGGGGGACCCTCCAAACGGCCCTCTAGTTTCAGTTTTCCAAGGTCCTGCTCTGGTTGATTTGCCCTAGGCCCCTCGCCCTCCTAAGGTCAGCACCGTTTAAAAGGAAGCTTTTAAATCAGACCTAGGAGTTTCATGACTCGGAGCATGCTGCACCCTGAAAGAAAGACATTTTGAGAGCTGGAGTTGGGAAGCCCAGTTCGATTGGCCTTGGCTTGAGGATATTCACCCTCACCCTCACCGTCACTAAACCCGAATGTGAGCTTTTACAGTGGGCGAGCGTCGCTGCTGGGAGTCGGCACGGTGTTTAGGTGAGGGCAGTAAACAACGCATGCGCATTTGGATTTTCATAGGTACACCCTGTGGTTTTTCTCTTTTCCGCCCCCCCCCCCCCCCCCCCCAACAGACTCAACAGACGCAGAAAGTGTGCAGGCATTCTTGTACCCACGGTCCTTGTAGCCAGTTTTGAAAGGGAAACGTACCCACACTGTTTCTCATTGAAAACTTACCTACAAGGTCAATGGGTGCTATGCAATAAAATGGGCTACTCAAAATTGTCCCCAAATTACCCACATGCTCCGGCTGTCCTAGATGTCCCAGGCAGAGGAAACCTCAAAGTCTCTTGATATTTCTGGCCCCTAAAGAAGACTGTCAAAGGTTTCTCTGGGAATACACCAGACATCAGCAGTGTTTGTAGAGAATAGACTTACCCCTTTGTGGATACAGCCCATGCAAAAGAGAGAGCCGGGGCCAGCACAGATGTCCCTAGAGGTGAGTGCGCAACGCGAAATATCAGTGAGGAAATATCTACTAATGTTATAGAAAAGAGGGCTCAGGTTGTGTGGGTTAAGAGCAGGAAATGGAATCTAGCTTTGAGTGGCAGTAAGTGAAGGGCCTCCTGCTCCTGCCTTATTCTGCATATCACTCCCTCTCAGAGGGAACGGGGATTTACCCAAAACTACCCAGACCCTGTCCTGCCTTATTGCCATTCCCTTTCCTTTGCTGGCTGGTCAGACAGCTGCTGAGGGACTTGATTCTGAAAAATCAAGGAAGTTGGTATCCCCAGGCTCCGATTGCTGCTGGTGCTGCTGCTTCTTCCAGAGCTGTCAGCAGAGCCAGCCCCCGGGAACTATCAAAAGCAGACACGGGTCGAGAAGGGAGCTGCTAGGAACTTAGGAGTATATTTTCAATTGAGTAAATGGGAGAAATGTGCACTTCTAGCACAACACAAAGGAGGGAGCCTTTCAGAGATTTCCTGGACAGCTATCATGAACCCTTGCCTAAGGTGTCCTGTAATGCTGGCAGTATCTTCACCTCTCTGACATTTCCGGCCTATCAGGGCCGCTGATCTATGCGTGCACATGGCCAGACTCTGGTTAAATGCAACTAAAAAGAGAATCCATGAGGGGGAGGGAAACGCCATCAGGCCTTATTTAGAAGAAATGTTTTGGTTGTGAGATGCTCTGCTGCCATCTTGTGGTGGAGCACTGTATTCCTTATAACAGTGTTTCCAGTGTTCTAATCCACCTCCCCCCCCCCCCCCCCCCTTTCCCGGCCCGACCCTCAAAAACAATTTTCTAAAACATTTCTGGAAACAAAACAGATGATGAAGGCCTACAGAGCCAGCTTTAGCAAAATTCTAGCTTTGCATCAACACGGCGTTGCTAGGAAGCGAAAAGAGAGAACGCATTCATGCTACGTTTGCTCCCTGTTCCTCTTTGAGATGCGCACTTTTCGGTCTGAGCCAGGATTTAGCCATTTTCCTATATTCTCTCATCTAGGACACTTCAACAGGAAAGCTGACACCTCCCTCAAAATATGTTTACATTTAAAAAATAAATTAAAAAAAAAATACGCCTTCCTAATCATGAAAAATATGTTCTTGTGCTGGATTCTCAAGATGTTTTAAAGACCAGATAGGCGAATGGTCTTGGGGGTTGCTTCCTTTCAGGCCAATACAGTAAAGCGCAGCCGCGGTTACCCTGCTTCTAACCCGCTTTCTACTCACAATTTGGCAGCATTAGTCCAACCTGCGATTCACTATCCCTTTTAACCCATCCTTACCGCTTCCTTAAATCAACGGGTAACCCTTTCCGCCCGCGGCATGTATATGAGATGTAAACGATCGGATTAGCTATTCCCTCCCATTCAGTAACGTGTGCCCTGACTATCGCCTTTTTAACCTGCAGTTTAGCCGCGTCTTTAACCTGCTAAATTACCGCCTACCCTTACCCCTGCATTAGAGGCAGGGGTAAGGGTAGGCGGCAAACTTTCCCCCACCCCCGCTCACCTGCCCTGGCCGCGTCCATGGATGCCGGTCTCCGGGGCAGCCCCAGTCCTCTCTCCCCTCCTCCCGAAGCAACTTTAACCAAAAGAGAACCTAAAAACCTAAAATCCCCTCCTCCCGAAGCAAGGCTCGGGGCCAATAGCGACTCGACATGTAAAGTATTGTGAATAAAGTGTAACCAAAGTTAACTTACTTTTTCTTTCAGCCCTCTCTGCCCTCCGGAGGCGCGCACCGCGGCTCCCCTGCCTCCTGGGGGCAGCCGGCGGCGAAAGTGGCTTCCAGCGGCCCCCGCCGGCGAAGATGGATGAACGCACGCCCGTAGTGCACGGGCGCTTGTCAGCAAAGGCGCATGAACGGGCGTGCGTGACTTCACGACATATGTTCATACGCTTTTGCTGGCTTGAGCACCCAAATTGACCGGTGCCCGTCAGCGAAAGCGTATGAACGTACGCTCCTCACTGGGAGCATCCATTTTGTGTAGCAGTGGAGCACTGATGCCTACCTGTCCTGCCCCCTCCATCATAGCTTTCGGGAGTCCATCTTTTTCCCTTTGCAAGGCAATGGGGATTTTCTTTTTTTTTTTACTTGGGTCACAGTCTAAGTCTTTTATTGATTGGGCTCGTAAGGGGTTGTGTCATGTGGCGCAAATGGTGAACTTAGACAGGCAAATGATCAAGCCTCAGGAAACGGAAATTCAGTTTGGGATGACTATAGGTCAGCGCTTTGCTTATAAATCAACTATGACACTACTGGTGATCACTGTCAAGGGATAATCTTATGGAAGATTTTAAGGTAAAAATCGAGGAATTCTTTCAGATATGGGTGTGGAGGAGAATGAGTATCTCTCGCCTATATGAGGCATTATTGGAGCTCCAAGACACATTTGCAGTAGATTCCCTATTGGAAAAGTTGGAAGGCTGAGCTTTCGATTCAATTATAGAAACATAGAAATGACGGCAGAAGAAGACCAAATGGCCCATCCAGTCTGCCCAGCAAGCTTCCCTCATTTAATTGACGGAACAACAGCTATTTTCCTCCTTTGTGAGAATTCCAGGGTTGGTGGGAAATGCTGATGATTAATAATTATGAGTGTTACGTACGTCAGCCATTGTGATCATTACATGGAATGACAGTAAATAAAATATCCAAATAAATAAATGAGATCACTGGCCACTCCACTGCTACAAATACAATATGGCTTCTCCCAGCAGCCAGCCCCCTTCAAGGGAAGCTTGCACAGGGCCTGCTTGGATCTAAAATATGTTGTACAGTCAGACAGACAGATGTGTTCACTGTGCTGGACAACAAGCCGCCTTGGATTTTTGTATGAAAGCCCCCCCACCCGTTTGGATGCGCATTTAGGAAAACCTGTAGCCAACCCCCTCGAAACTAATAGTGTTCATCACATGCAGATGCATGAGCCTATTAGTTATTCGCCCGGAATACTGAAAATAAAATGTGCGACCCAGCCACACATTTTACTCTCAGAAATTAACGCCTGCCCAAAGGCAGGCGTTAACTTAGAAAGCCCCGGGTAAAGTGTACAGAAAAGTAGAAAAAACTGCTTTTCTGTACACCTTCCGACTTAATATCATAGCGATATTAAGTCGGAGGCACCAAAAAGTTTATTTAAAAATCTGCCCACCGATCAGCAGGTTCGAAAACGGACGCTCAATTTTGCCAGCGTCCGTTTTCTGAACCTGTGGCTGTCAGCGGGTTCGAAAACTGACGCCGGTAAAATTAAGTGTCAGTTGTCAGACCCGCTGATAGCCGCGACGTGCTATTGTCCCTAGCGCCTCCTTATTAGCGCCCAGCCTCATTTGAATAGAGATTGCACACCCAGGAGAGGTGCCTGGGTGTGCGTCAGGACAGCAGGCGCTCAGCTCGAAGCGTCGGCTCTCCCGCACGTTTTATTGAATTGGCCTGATTGAGCAGAAGCTTTATTATGGTCCTAAAACTTCAGGCCTCTTTCAGAGGGAACGTGCCAGTGAAGACAAAATACTGCAAAAGTAGAGAGCTCCCAGTTAGTGAGGCTTTTCCAAACACTGAAACCACAGAGTCCAGATTTCAGCCAGGACAAATATTTTGATAGGTGTGGCACTGATCAGCCAAGGAGCTCCCTGGAGCCCAGTATTTCTTGTTCCTTCTGTCTGGAGTGGATTCTCTCAGGGACAAGCTTTGGCAGAGATGTCACAAATCCTATTATTAATTCCTGCAGCCGGAAGCACTAGCCCCGGCTAGAGGGTATTTTAGGTAAATCCTGTGCCAGAGAAGAGAATTTTGTTTCTTTTTCTCATCCCCCAAGCGTGCCTTAAGATTGCTATTTATGAAATAAAGAATAATATTAATGTGACCTATTAGTGAGATAAAATATTTCCATAAAAACTCAGACAGGAATAAGGATTGTCTCTGCAACACAACGACCATCATCTTCAGCTCTCTAAATTTCTGCTGATTATCTGGTTACATTAGATTCTGTGTTTGTGTATACATTCAGCTAAAGCATTGCTGACTCTCTCTCTCTCTCTCTCAGCACGCCAGGTAGAATCCCATCCGGTGAAGAACCTCCGTCCGCTTCTGCCACCCCTCCCCACCAACAGCAGGGCATCAGCATCAAGTCGGAGCGCGCCTCCCCCGTCACCGGCTGTGCCTCCACCATGCCCCAGCATCCCATGACCAGGCCCACACCCCGAGCCGCCATGGACCTCATCCAACGAGAAGAGTATGCCAAAGGCTACCCCTACTCCTTGCTCCTGTCACGGCCCCTGGCAGATGACAGGGCCAGCCTGCCAACTCGGCGCCTGCAGCTCTCGGACAGCTGGCAGAGATAGCGTGAGCTCATGGTACAGGAGGGGGTGGCCAGAGATGATGGGAGAGAGGATTCCTGTGGATGCATTACTGCAGTAGGACTGGATCCAAAATGCCCTCATACCCTGTGGGGGTGGAAGGTTCCGCTAGATCCAGATGGACTAAGCCACTCATTCAAGTGCACTCTGAACCCCATCACCTTTTCTCCTCCAGCTGGCTCAGTCTAAATCCAGAGCTGGAAGAAATTGTGGCCGTACCCAGTAACAGTCTCTGAGGAGGAAAATCAAGATTTTGAGCTTCTTATTCACCCCATCATCAAAGGGTACCAAAACCCACTAATCATTTTGGTGAAGTTTGACACTTGGCCCCGGTGGTGAATGCATCCCAGGGAAAGAGGGTGGAGGCACAGACAGAATTCAGGAAAAGCTGAGAGAAGCACAGATGTCCTGGTAGTCAAGAAATGAGGAGAAAGCCAAATACAGAGTGGCTTCTATGGCATTACACCAGAAGTGAAACTGAACAGACCAGATGGACCGTACTGTTCTTATTGGTGGCGAGCAAGAGACAAATACCAGGGTGACTGTTTGATGTGGCCCATAATGCCATGTGGCAGGGCGTGCATGAGTGCTAGACCATGCCGCAGGAAGGGGACAGGAGGGGCTAACAGCTTCTTGTCACCCACGATTAATTTGTTTGTAGTTACTGACAGGTCTATCCAGTAAAGTGCGGCCGCGTTTACCCCGCTCCTAACCCGCGTTCTACTCACTTTCCGGCCGCGTTAGCCCTTCCTGCGATCCACAACCCCCTTTAACCTACCCTTACCGCGTCCTAAAATCCCCGGGCAACCCCTTCCGCACGCGGCATGTATATTGCATGCAAACGAGCGAATTAGCTATTCCCTAGCATCCAGTAACCCGCACCCTGACTATCGCTATTTTACCCTGCCGTTTTGCCTGTTACCCAAATATTTTAAGTTTGGCGTCACGGCATGTGATGTCACGTCTTCAGCGGCCGTGCAGGCGTCCATCTTCGCGAGCAGCTGGAGTCAGGAGAGGTCGTCCGATGTCCGGAGGGGCTGCAAAAAGTAAGTCGCTTCGCCGCTTTACACTGCCAGTCCCTTCTTCCCTCCTCCCGGAGCAAGGCTGCTTTTCACACCCTGCTTCGGGAGGAGGGAAGAAGGGACTGGCAGTGTAAAGCGACCTCTCCTGCCTCCAGCTGCTCGCGAAGATGGACGCCTGCACGGCCGCTGAAGACGTGGCATCACGGCATGTGACGCCACGTCTTCAGCGACCGTGCAGGCGTCCATCTTCGCGAGCAGCTGGAGGCAGGAGAGGTCATCCGATGTCCGGAGGGGGCTGCAAAAAGTAAGTCGCTTCGCCGCTTCGTACTGCCAGTCCCTTCTTCCCTCCTCCCGGAGCAAGGCTGCTTTTCGCGCCCTGCTTCGGGAGGAGGGGAGAGGAGACTGGCACGGGGGAAGCCACGATGTCCGGAGGGGAGCTGGCAATCCCAACTTCCTGGTATCTGTCAATTCAAATGACATTTGAAATGACAGATACCAGCGTGGCCATGAAGCGTTAGGCCCGCGCACCCAGGATACTGTATAGGCGCTCTATACAGTAAAATGGGTTGCGCGGGCCTAACGCTTCATGGTCGCTTCTTAGACGTAGCTTGCATTTGCAAGCTATTTACATACAGGAGCGGTAGGTGAGCTGCACTGTGCGTGCGGCAACCGCGGGTGCGCCGGGCACTAACGCAGCTCTTCCTACCGCTCCTCACTGGATAGACCTGTGAGCTGGTAGGACGTTTGCTACTTGTCTGTGTGGGTGATGCACAAGTGTCAGCTCGGACTCTTCTTGGTACTAGCTGTATTATGGCCTGCTGTAATATTTGTCTGAAAAGTGAACTAATTATGGCAAGAAGCCTTAGAATGTCTTGTAAACAGCCAATAAGAGCAGTATGTCCTTCCCTGATGTCATTTCCTGTTTCGTTTTGATTTCTCTGCTGATGTAACTTCCTGTACCACAATAGCTGCTTTTGTATCACAGCTAACTTTATGCTTTGCAGACACCACACCTTCACCTTCAACTTTTTATAACACAGATGAACACTGAGGGTTGTCGCTTGCCAGGATAAGGGACCGACAGATTTGCTGAATGAGCTCTGTGGCAAATATGGTGAAAGAATCCACCTTTATTTTTTTCCATGCATTATATGTTTGTTTTTTGTTCTTATTGTGGAAATCGCGGTGTCAAATAACCACAAGGGACTTTCGTTTTCTATTTATTATCTGATACTCTGCCTGCAGTGAGTCTCCAATAAAGAGTTAGTTATATAAGCAGGCGCGGATTGGTCTTTTTCATGTGACATAGTAGATGAGGGCAGAAAAAGACCAATTGGCCATGTAATCTGCCCTGTTATTCCTGTCCAGCCTGCTAAGGACACCTCCCAGATGCCAGCCACAGTACATGACCCTCTGCAGGATATCACGCCTTTTCCAAGACCGCTTTTATTGTCTGCTTCATTTCCATCTTATCAGCTCAGGCAGATGAGTATATAGGCTACCCCCATTTAGATCACCTCCACACCCCTCTCTCGTCTGTGATCCTACTCTAATCCTTTCCTCCATGAACACTGAACGGAAATATTTATTAAGCTAGTCCGTTTTCTCCTGGTCAGAATTGCTTCCCTGAGCTTTGCACTTCCACCTGTCATTAACATGTCTATAAAAAGTCTTCTCCCCCTCTTTTACTGTAGGAGCTATTTTTTCTTCCATTTGTGCCTTTGCTGTCTTGACTACTCTCCCAGCTTCTCTTAGCTTTTCCAAATATTGTCGCCTGTTTTCCTGTTTCTGCGATCTCTCACAGTTTATAAATGTTAACACTTTTTTCTATTATCTTTTCAGCCACTTTCTTTAAAATACCAAATCAGTCTCATGTTCCGCTTACTTTTCGATATATGGCCCCCAGCCCACAAATATATCTAAAACTGTCTTTGCACCAGGGGTGGCGTTTTCACTGGGCAGATGGAGCCTGTGCCCTAAGTCTCTTCCTCGGTGCCCCAAGTCTCCAGCCACAGGCAGAGCAGAAGGGGCTCTGTGGGGCTGTTGGCATTTCCTGGAGCTGGCAGCCAAATATGAGGACCTGCGGGACCACTGGCAGTTCCTGCAGCTGAGGAAGAGGCCCTGCAGAACCGATGGCGTTTCCTGCAGTTGGTGACCGAAGAAAAGGCCCTATAGGGCCACCAGCATATGCTGGAGCCAGTGGTTGAGGGCCCTGTGGGATGCAGGTGTTTCCTGGAGCCAGTGGCCAAAGAAGAGTCTCTACGGGGCTGCCAGCATTTACTGCAACCAATGGCCAAGGGAAAAGTCCAGAAAGTGCTTCTGCATATGTGAGAGTGTGCCTGTATGTATGTGTGTGTGTGAGAGAGAGAGAATGAAAATCCCTCTGTGTGTGAGAGAATGCTTCTATGTCTGTATATGAGAGTGTATGTGTATGAGAAAGTGCCTCTGTGTGTGTGAGAGTGAGAGTTTGTGCCTGTGTATGAGTGAGAGATGTGTCTGTATGAGTGAGTCTCTGAGTGTATGCGAAAGAGTGAGAATGCCTCTGTGTGTATGTATGTGAGAAAGTGCCTCTGTGTCTGTGAGAGTAAAAGAGAGTGCCTGTGTGTGAGTGAGAGAAAGAATTTGATGTGTGATGAGAGAGTGAGAGAAAGTGCCTGTGTGTATGAGGGAGCGTGTCTGGGTGAGTGTACTATATGTATGAGAGACTGCTTGTGTGTGAGAGTCAGAAAGAAAGAAAGCCTGTGAGAGTGAGAGAATATGTATATGAGAGAGAGGCTAAGTCTGTGCATCCCCTCCAATCTATAACAATCTCATGATGACTAGAAATCTAAGGTTCCCAAGTATTTTTTATCCTTATTAGTTTTAATTATTGGATGTGATGTCTGCTGTTTTGAAATATTATATTGATGTTTGGTAATTTTGTAAACATTTTTGTATGTGTTTTTAATTATTGGATGATCTGTTCATCATCTGATTTGACATATTCTTTACATTGGTATAGTTGACATTTTATATTTCTGATTGTATTTGATGTTTATTGAGGAATGGTAATGTTTCTTTTTTTCCATTGTTGCATTGCATACAGAGTCTGGCTTGTTGCAGATTCCAGTTCAGTTTTTTCTGCACGTTTCTATTTATATTTTAAGGTGTCTTTATTCTGTATTTGACAAGGGTCTGTCTATGTTCTGCATGTGACAGAGGTGAGTTATTTTAAGAACATAAAAAATGCCATACTGGATCAAAGCAAGGGTCCATCAAGCCCAGTATCCTGTTTCCAATAGTGGCCAATCCAAGTCACAAGTATCTGGCAAGTACCCAAACATTAGATAGATCACAAGCTACTATTGCTTATGCTTATTAATTATTGTAATAGCAGTTTATGGATTTAACCTCTAGGAACTTACCCAACCTTTTTTAAACCCAGTAACACTAACTGCTGAAACCCATCCCCTGGCAATAAATTCCAGAGTTTACCTATGCACTGAGTGAAAAAGAATTTTCTTCAATTTGTTTTAAATGAGCTACTTGCTAACTTCATGGAGTGCTCCCTGGTCCTTCTATTATCTGAGAGAGTAAATAACCGATTTATATTAACTTGTTCAAGTCCTTTCATGATTTTGTAGACTTCTCTCATATCCCCCCTCAGTCGTCTCTTCTCCAAACTGAACAGCCCTAACCTCTTTAGCCTTTCCTCTTGGGCAGCCGTTCCATGCCCCTTATCATTTTGGTCGTCCTTCTCTGCACTTTCTCCGGTGCAGCCAGCTATATCCTTTTTGAGATGCGGTGACCAGAATTGTATCACCATGGAGTGATACAGAGGCATTATGACATCCTCCATTTTATTTTCCATTCCTTTTCTAATAATTCCTAACATTCTGTTTGCTTTTTTGATCGCCACAGCACACTGAGCCGACGATTTTGATGTATTATCCACTATGACTCCTAGATCTCTTTCCTGGGTGGTAGCTCCTAAGACAGAACGTAACATTGTGTAACTACAGCAAGGGTTATTTTTCCCTATATGCAACACTTTGCACTTGTCCTCATTAAGTTTCATCTGCCATTTGGACGCCCAATCTTCAAGTCTCGCAAGGTCCTCCTACAATTCATCACAATCCGCTTGAGATTGAACTACTCTGCATAATTTTGTGTCATCCGCAAATTTGATCCCCCTCACTTGTCGTCCCCCTTTCCAGATCATTTATATATATATTAAAAAGCACCGGTCCAAGTACAGATCCCTGAGGCACTCCACTGTTTACCTTTTTCCACTGTGAAAAATTGACCATTTAATCCTACTCTCTGTTTCCTGTCTTTTAAACAGCTTGCAATCCACAAAAGGACATTGCCTCATATCCCATGACTTTTTAGTTTTCTTAGAAGCCTCTCATGTGGGACTTTGTCGAACGCCTTCTGGAAATGCAAATATACCACATCTACCGGTTCACCTTTATCCACGTTTATTTACCCCTTCAAAAAAATGTAGCAGACTTGTGAGGCAAGACTTCCCTTGGGTAAATCCATGCTGACTGTGTTCCATCAAACCTTGTCTATCTAAATGTTTTGTGATTTTATTCTTTATAACAGTTTCCACGATTTTGCTAGCATGTAGTTTCTATGTAGAGATCTATAGCAGCCTGGTTTCCTAACAGGAGGTGTATTGGTGTTTTAGGGATTGGTGTAATATTTGCAGTGTTGCCTTTTCATGGGTAGGGTGGTTACTGTTTGAGTCTGGCAGTTAGTGTATTAGGGTATGGCAGGTTTTGAATTATTCCACAATGTTACTGACATGTGCTAATCCATTACTGTTAGACTGAGGTGACCCCAGAGTCTGAATAGTATTTTTCTGTGGTGATCTAGTTCTGCCCTGCATCTTCTGTGAATGCAGGGTATTGTAGAACTGGAGGTGCAGGGTTTAGATTGGGATTCCGTCCTATCCTGCGTAGAACCCAGACTTCACTCTCATAAGAGATGCTCTTGGATAATTTTAGCGGCCGTGTTACTGGACAGTTGAAACCGGCCAGGGGTTTCTTTGTTGCGTGCAAGGCCCTTCTGTCTAGAGATGCCACTGACATTCATGCCCAGCACTTTGTGGCAATAATGCAAAATGTTTGCAGCGGTGCCTCCTGCTTTATGGACAAGGATGTCTGTCTGTCTCCATACGGACAGAGGTAAGAGGCGCGTGTGGAGAGAGCCACAGGACCCCTGCCAGGATTGAACTAGCAAAGTGGTTTCCCTGTCACAGGTCACACAGGACGATTCCCCGATTGTAGCTGCATGGGAACCTAGAACAGAGATCATTTAAAACTGAATATTTCAAAGCGGGATGTCCAATTATGTGTTTTTACAGGATTGTTCTGGGGAAGGGGGGAAGCTGTTGAGCATGATGAGCTAATTATCAAAATCTCAGGGAAAGAGGAGAGAGCTTGTGAGCCTGTGCCCGGATCTGTTAGGTGCTTAGCAAGGTGCCGGGCCACTACTGAACTAATTAAATACGCCAAGCCTTTCCTCTCGCTTTCCATAGAGAGCTAATACCTAACCACTCACAGAAAACCGACTATGGCTTAAGTCGTCTTTCCTTCTTGTTAAAGAAGCCCCAAGTCCTCTGATCCACAGTAAAGTGTGACGTTTGTGAGATTTCCCTACCTGGGAACTTTTGAGTTACAGCCGTCCTGAGATTGCTGTTGATTAGCAGAGAGCGGGACGGCGGGGGAGAAATGGAATAATATGCCCCCCCCCCTACACACACACACATTTTCTCTCTTTCTCCAGCCCACTACCCTCACCTGTCCCCCCTCCAGAGATGACCCCAGCAAACTTCCCCTTTCTCCCCCTGACCCCAGCACTCACTTTGCTCCCACCCCCTAATTGTCACAGCTCCCTCCCTCTACCTTTAACTGAGGGAGCTGCAGACTGAGTTTTGTGTGTGCTGCAGCCTCTCTCCAGTTTCTCCCCACATGCTGCTTGCAGTGTCTGCTCCAGACTCACCCCTCTTCTCCTGTTCTCGGCAGGCTTACTGAGGAAGGGGAGTGGCTGAGCCGTACACAGAGAGGCCCTGAGATTTTCAGTGCTCCCCTGATACCCTGCAATTGAGGCAAATTACCTGAGTCTCAGGGTGAACTCCTGACAGTTCCCAGGTACGGAGATTTCTCCTACAAGTAGGACGATACAATAAAGCCGTGTGGAAAATGGGTGCTCAGTGTTGAGCGTCCACTTTCCTAACGCGCACCCAGCCACCTCTTCCTGGGCACGTGATAGAATATTTAAATGAGGGGGTCGCGCTGCCAAGGAGGTGCTAGGGACAAATGTGCACCCCTAGCGCCTCCTCAGCAGCGGGCACCCAGGAGAGGTAGATGTCAGCGGATTAGGAAAACGGACGCTCAATTTTACGAGCGTCCGTTTTCCTAACCTGTGCACAGCCTCGAGTTAGGAAAATGGACACTAATTAAGCATTCGTTTCCCTAACCAGACCGTGGCAACTTTTTTTTTTTTTGATCTGGAGAGAATAGCTAATAGCCCCATCACCATGCATTTGCATGTGATGATCGCTATTAGATTTGCGGGGGGGGGGGGGGGGGTGGATGCGTGTTTTGAACACGCTAATCCTCTTATAGTACAAGGGGTTGTGGACGCATGTCCAAAACCCGCATCCAACCGCGGGTTAAACTGCGCACTCAGCTGATCTCGCTGTTTAATGTGTGTGCCTGCTATATTTTAAAGCCTGAGCTTTGGCACTGACTGGTTACAGCAAATCAGCCCGGTTCCAACTGATGCAATTTCCACAGCAAACCACTAGATGTCACTGTCAGCCTCACCGATTCCATTCAAACCATTACCCAGACCCCTCCCCCACAAAAACTCTTGTCTCATGTATGTCTAAATGGGTTTTTTTTTCCTCTCTACATACCCCCTCCCTGCTTTCTCATCATCGTTTGTGACTAATGGGTTTGAATACTTCATCTAATTTTAACATAGCAATATAGTAAATATCAGCATAAAAAGACACAAATAGCCTATCCAATCTACCCAGCAAGGTTTTTTTCTTAGGATTGTAAATGTCATACTGGGCAGGTTACCCCAGTTCTTTATTACCATCCTAGAGATCCTTTGAATTTATCCCATGCCTTTCTGAATTAGGATCTTGAAGTCTAGGAGCCTGACAACCATCAAACGCAGCAAACACAGGCCACCCCCAACCCCCCACTTTCGCCACCGATCATTCCTTAAACCCATCCTACCTACCATGATCTCCCCCCCAATCCCCCAAATCTTCGGCATGGCCGCCCTATCACTCATCCTATTTAGTGCACAATCACTAAGTAAAAAAACTCCCATTCTTAATGACCTCTTCATTGATGAAAACCCCGACATATGTGCCATTACCGAAACCTGGCTTAAGGATACTGACACTGTGCTACTTAACCAACTCCCCACCGACTCTTATGATATTTTCTCAATCCCAAGGCCCAAAAAGAAAGGAGGAGGTATCCTCCTATCTGCAAAAAAAAGGAGCTCAACATGATACACCAACCTATCACGCCTCCAAACAACTTGAAATTGGCCTCTTTAAATCTCCTACACTACAAATCTGTCTAGTCTATGCCCCCCCAGGAACCCTTGACAAGGACCCATCCTCCTTTATTGAATATATCGCAACAAACATATCCATTGACACCCCAGCTATAATTCTCGGTGACATGAACCTCCATGTAGACAGTACACCCCAAACCCCCTCATGCAGCATTATTCTCAATTCATTAAACGCACTAGGCCTCAAACAGAACATCAACTCACCTACCCACAAAGCAGGTCACTCCCTAGACCTTATCTTCACCAACTCTCAGTTACAAACAGACCCTCCCACATGCATGCTAGTCCCCTGGTCCGACCATTACCTCATAAAAACATCTTGCTCTATAAAAAACCCTCCGAATACTAATCACCTTACCTCAAACAACACTATACACTAAACATGCAACAAAAACGACCTCATCCTTGCCCTCTCGGACACGCTAAACAACCTCGACCTGTCAGATTCAGACACTGCGCTAGCTTCATGGCACAATATTACAAACACTGTGGCCAACAAGGTCTGCCCACTGCAATCTAGACATATAAACCCACAAAATAACAAGAAACCCTGGTACACACAAGAACTAAAAGACATGAAACGTAACCTCAAAAAAAACTGAAAAGTCCTGGCGCAAAGATCCCTCCCCCACCCTCCTTGCCCGATTCAAATCCGCCCTACACTGCTACAGGGATAAGTTAAATAAAACCAAAAGGGATTTCTACTCCTCCAGAATGCACCAATTCCAATACAACCCGTGAGCCCTCTATGATTACATTACCTCATTAACTAAATCTACAATGGCAGCTATTCCCGAGGATATAGCCAAAACCAAATGCGAGGAACTTGCACTTTTCTTCCAAGACAAAGTCAACAAACTGCTTACACGTTTTCCCCCCTCCTCTACCACCAAGCAAAAATCACAAGAAACCCCCTCAGCCCAGCCCAACGCCCTCCCCCCCAAAGGCTTGACTACCTTAGAATACACAACTGCTCTGGAAATTGAATCATTCCTTAAGAAATCCAGACCATCCTCTCACCCGTCCGACACAATCCCCACTAAACATCTACTCTCCATACCCAACATAATAGCCCAGCCCATAGCCAGCATTATAAATGCCTCCATCTCCACTGGCCTGGTACCTGACCCCCTCAAACAAGCAATAGTCAAGCCAATACTAAAGAAACCCAAACGACCCCTCCAACTATCGCCCCATCTCAAACCTCCTCTTCATTTCAAAAATTCTTGAAAAAACAATCAACAAGCAACTCACAGAATATCTAGATGACTCACACCTACTCTCCCCATTTCAGTACGGATTCCGGAAATTCCATAGTACCGAAACCCTCCTCCTATCCTTATCAGACCGACTCATTAAAGACCTAGATAAAGGACATACATATATCCTAGCCTTCTTAGACATATCATCTGCATTCGACACTATCAGCCACGATATCCTCCTGCAACGATTTCATGAAATTGGTATCACAGGAGCTGCTCATAATTGGTTTAAATCATACCTTAGTAATCGAAACTACAAAGTCAAAATTGGAAACCATGAGTCCAAACCTATACCCCTCGTCCAAGGAGCCGCACAAGGCTCCTCACTATCCTCCACCCTATTCAACATTTATCTCCTACCACTCTATCATCTCCTATCCAACCTCAAACTCCCCCACTATATCTATGCAGATGATGTTCAGATTCTTATCCCAGTATCAGGCACCCTGACTAAAGCTATGAACATCTGGGAGTCAACCCTTCTAGCTATTAACCAACTCCTCTACATCATTCACCTTGCCCTTAACACGGCAAAAACCGAGATAATGCTTATCTCCCCACAAAAACAGCCCACTAACCTCCTCTTACATCACCCACAATCTCTACCAGTCCAGTTCTCCCAACAGGTGCGAGATTTAGGGGTCATGCTAGACAGCCAAATCAACTTCAAGAAATTCATCAACACCACCCTGAAAGAATGCTTCTTTAAATTACACACCCTAAAGAAATTGAAACCTTTACTCCACCAACCAGATTTTCGCACAGTACTGCAAACTACTATATTTTCGAAAATTGATTATTGTAACTCACTTCTCCTAGGCCTACCCAAAAATGCCACACACCCTCTGCAGATTCTGCAAAACACAGTTGCCCGAATACTTACAAACACACGCAGAAATGAACACATTTCACCCTTGCTTAAGGAACTGCACTGGCTCCCATTAACATCTCGAATCCAGTACAAAACTCTTTCCATCATACACAAGGCACTCCACAACCCTGAAATGAACTGGTTCCATGACTCTCTAGTATTCCACCAACCCACTAAACCCTCTAGGAGCCAATATCTTGCTTCCATTCGCACCCCCTCCCCAAGAAACAACAACCTGGCTTCTACCAGCGCACGTGCTCGCTCTCTCCTTAGCTGGCCCTGCCCTATGGAACAAAATGCCTGTAGACCTGCGCCAAGAGGACTGCCTAAAAACATTCAAAAAAATAAAAAATAAAAACATGGTTATTCACACAAGCATACACTTAATCCTACATCCCATACACTCACAGCATGCATCCTCGACTTCCCCTTTATAAAGTCATTCCACATCCCAAATAGCATTGTATTTTCATTGTAAATAACCCTAATACCCTGTATTTAAGTTAACATTACGTTCTACCTCCCTGTCTCCCGCATCTATCATTCAGACCCTTAGGCATGTACCATGTTAACTTGTTTTATATGTATCTGTTCTCTTGTTATCTGTCAAGCACATTTCATGTGCAGTTTTAAGTTTACTGTAAACCGATATGATATCCCAGATGAATGTTGGTATATAAAAACCCCAAATAAGTAAGTAAGTAAGTAAGAAAGATAGATAGATAGATAGATAGATAGATAGATAGATAGATAGATAGATAGATCGTCTAATTCTACCAGAGACGGGATCTTGATCTGCATGGTAAAAAGAAAGATTAACATCTGAAACTTTTGGATGGACTGCCAGACTCTCTCGCTGAATAAAGTTCAATCTGCAATTTAAATTGTATGAAAATTTCTATCATAAAAGTAAGCTGGTTAATTTCTGTTAAAGCTTTATGATATTTGAGGATTTCTCATGTTCGTGCGCGCGTGTGTGTGTGTGTGTGTATACGAGTAGATAGAAGTGTTTGTGGAAAAACGGAATTCAGGACCGATTTTTGGGGTGTGCAACCTTTGCAGCCACACAGGGCGCCATGCTGAAGGGGGGCGTCCCTGCCCCCAGGCCCAGTGCAAGAGTATTTGGCATCCTAGGGGAACCTTTGGACATGCACCCCTTCCTCCAACTTCCCTCTAGCACAGCGCTCCCTCCTAGCAGTGGAAATGACCCCAAAACAATACTCCCTTCATGTGCAGCATTAGCGCTGGCACAGCACCCCTCTGGACCTTGTGCTGGCAGGATTTTGCTGCCCCCAAAACATTAGCACTCTAGGCAACCCCCTAGTTTGCCTAATGGAAGCACTAAGAACATAAGAACAAAAGAAAATGCCATACTGGGTCAGACCAAGGGTCCATCAAGCCCAGCATCCTGTTTCCAACAGTGGCCAATCCAGGCCATAAGAACCTGGCAAGTACCCAAAAACTAAGTCTATTCCATGTTACTGTTGCTAATGGCAGTGGCTATTCTCTAAGTGAACTTAATAGCAGGTAATGGACTTCTCCTCCAAGAACTTATGGAATCCTTTTTTAAACACAGCTATACTAACTGCCCTAACCACATCCTCTGGCAACAAATTCCAGAGTTTAATTGTGCATTGAGTAAAAAATAACTTTCTCCGATTAGTTTTAAATGTGCCCCATGCTAACTTCGTGGAGTGCCCCCTAGTCTTTCTACTATCCGAAAGAGTAAATAACCGATTCACATCTACCCGTTCTAGACCTCTCATGATTTTAAACACCTCTATCATATCCCCCCTCAGTCATCTCTTCTCCAAGCTGAAAAGTCCTAACCTCTTTAGTCTTTCCTCATAGGGGAGCTGTTCCATTCCCCTTATCATTTTGGTAGCCCTTCTCTGTACCTTCTCCATCGCAATTATATCTTTTTTGAGATGTGACGACCAGAATTGTACACAGTATTCAAGGTGTGGTCTCACCATGGAGCGATACAGGGGCATTATGACATTTTCCGTTTTATTCACCATTCCCTTTCTAATAATTCCTAACATTCTGTTTGCTTTTTTGACTGCTGCAGCACACTGAACTGATGATTTCAATGTATTATCCACCATGACGCCTAGATCTCTTTCTTGGGTTGTAGCACCTAATATGGAACCCAACATTGTGTAATTATAGCATGGGATATTTTTCTCTATATGCATCACCTTGCACTTATCCACATTAAATTTCATCTGCCATTTGGATGCCCAATTTTCTAGTCTCACAAGGTCTTCCTTCAATTTATTATAATCTGCTTGTGATTTAACTACTCTGAACAATTTTGTGTCATCTACAAATTTGATTATCTCACTCGTCGTATTTCTTTCCATATCATTTATAAATATATTGAAAAGTAAGGGCCCCAATACAGATCCCTGAGGCACTCCACTGTCCACTCCCTTCCACTGAGAAAATTGTCCATTTAATCCTACTCTCTGTTTCCTGTCTTTTAGCCAGTTTGCAATCCATGAAAGGACATCGCCACCTATCCTATGACTTCTTATTTTTCCTAGAAGCCTCTCATGAGGAACTTTGTCAAATGCCTTCTGAAAATACTACATCTACCGGTTCACCTTTATCCATATGTTTATTAACTCCTTCAAAAAAGTGAAGCAGATTTGTGAGGCAAGACTTGCCCTGGGTAAAGCTGTGCTGACTTTGTTCCATTAAACCATGTCTTTCTATATGTTCTGTGATTTTGATGTTTAGAACACTTTCCACTATTTTTCCTGGCACTGAAGTCAGGCTAACCGGTCTGTAGTTTCCCGGATCGCCCCTGGAGCCCTTTTTAAATATTGGGGTTACATTAGCTATCCTCCAGTCTTCAGGTACAATGGATGATTTTAATGATAGGTTACAAATTTTTACTAATAAGTTTGAAATTTCATTTTTTTAGTTCTTTCAGAACTCTGGGGTGTATGCCATCCGGTCCAGGTGATTTACTACACTTCAGTTTGTCAATCAGGCCTACCACATCTTCTAGGTTCACCATGATTTGATTCAGTCCATCTGAATCATTACCCATGAAAACCTCCATTACGGGTACCTCCCCAACATCCTCTTCAGTAAACACCGAAGCAAAGAAATCATTTAATCTTTCTGTGATGGCCTTATCTTCCCTATGTGCCCCTTTAACCCCTCGATCATCTAACGGTCCAACTGACTCCCTCACAGGCTTTCTGCTTCGGATATATTTAAAAAAGTTTTTACTGTGAGTTTTTGACTCTACAGCCAACTTCTTTTCAAATTCTCTCTTGGCCTGTCTTAGCAATGTCTTACATTTAACTTGCCAACGTTTATGCTTTATCCTATTTTCTTCTGTTAGATCCTTCTTCCAGTTTTTTAATGAAGATCTTTTGGCTAAAATAGCTTCTTTCACCTCCCCTTTTAACCATGCTGGTAATCGTTTTGCCTTCTTTCCACCTTTCTTAATGTGTGGAATACATCTAGTCTGTGCTTCTAGAATGGTATTTTTTAACAATGACCATGCCTCTTGGACATTTTTTACTTTTGTAGCTGCTCCTTTCAGTTTTTTTCTAACAATTTTTCTCATTTTATCAAAGTTTCCCTTTTGAAAGTTTAGCATGGGAGCCTTCCAGTCATTAAATCAAATTTGATCATATTATGATCACTATTGCCAAGCGGCCCCACCACCGTTACCTCTCTCACCAAGTCCTGTGCTCCACTGAGAATTAGATCTAAAATTGCTCCCTCGGTGGTTCCTGAACCAATTGCTCCATAAAGCTATCATTTATTCCATCCAGGAACGTTATCTCTCTAGCGTGTCCCGATGATACATTTACCCAGTCAATATTGGGGTAATTGAAGTCTCCCATTATTACTGCACTACACCCTTCCATATGATAGCTGTAAGCAGGGGACTCCAGCACCTTGCAGGAGGAAGGAGGTTTCTGTCTATGGTAGTGAGTGAAGGATCAGCCTGCAGGGAGGAGGAGGAGAGATGACAAAAAGAGGAGAATGCTGCTGAGCATGAAAGGAGAGAGAGAGAGAGAAGAGGATGGGCATTGTGAGCAGGGATAAATGAGCAGAGCAGAGGGGCTATGAGTGTTGGGCAGAGGGTGAGGGAAGTGTGGAGGGAGAGAGATAGGTATACTGTACTGGAGCCTCTGCCCCTATCAAAGGAGGGAGGGCCGTGCCAGAGCTGCCAAGGGCACCAATTTCAGTTTTTTGTACAGAGCAGCCTGGAGCAGGTCCTGGCCAAACTATATTCTCCAGTCTACTGTGGTGTTTGTTCGAACAAGCCAGAGCTCTTCAGAGACTCTTGATTATACTCTCTATAGGATTATAAAATGATCTGTGTAGGTAGTTTGAATTATGTGCCTGGCTCTCTGGGCATAAAGTGATCATAGCTCTACCCTCCTGGGCTTTTATTAAACAACTATTAAAGGGACCACGCCAGAGCCAGGAAAACATGTCCAGTGGAGCTTCACTGAGACCTAGCACCGAGGGCCTGAGATCCTGGCCCTCACGTTTCTGGTTTCACACCCTACCAGAGCTCCAGCAGAAATTGCAGAATCCCTGGCACTTTCAGGGCTCGATTCCCCAACCCATCCCCTATTTCACCCAGAAGCTGTGAAGGAACCCAGCGGAGAATCTCTGGGAGAGCAGAGAACGAGCTAAGGCCACTGTCCTCCAGCCCCCAGCACTGATCAGCACTGAATGATCTGCCCAGGGGCCATCCCTGCTTCTGGGGGCAATAGATGGTTTTAATATTGTGTCCTTTCACTTTGCATGTGCCCAATTCCTCTCTTTTAATTGTAGCTTGTGCTCTTTAGACAATTACTCTCATTCTTCGTTTGCATAGAGAAGAACCTCCTTCCAGAAACATTTACCTATGGCTCATTAGATTTACAAACCCTGTAAATCCCATGTTCAACTCTCTCTCTTCCTCCCCGCCCCCAACCCTCACCAGCCCCCTTCAGGCAGGGAGGCCACCAGCAGAAAAAAAAATGATTGGGGGGGGGGGGGGGTGGTGGTGTGAGAGAGATCCTTTCTCCCTTCAGATTTCTATTGTGGCCGCAGTGACGGATATTCCTGGCTTTTCAAGAGAGGCGTCTGGGTCTGAGCTGGAGCCTTAGAGAAGTGCAAAGGAATCCAGACGCTAGTCAACCACGCGTCTTTGCAAGATAAGAAGCCAACCCCGAGATCTTCAGAAGGAGGGGGAGGGGGGGGCCCCTGATTGGCTCACAAAAGGCTGCCATGATGTATGGTTTTTGCATTCTGGCTTGCCTTATTTGAATATATGCTAATCAGGCTTGTTTCTTTCAGTGGGTAGGATTTACATTTGCTATGGCAACGTCCTGGGCATGAAACAGGTTCACGTACAGTAGGGCCGGGGCGGAAGAGGCATTCAAATGCGCGCTGGGCCTCTCCGTTGCAGGGGACCTCACAGGCACCCCCCCAGGTTTTGCTTGAAGTCTAAAAACCGAAGCAGCCGGCAGTGTATTTCCTCGGGGCCGATTCTGATGCCGTTTGCCAAGAACGGAGAGCGCAGGCTGGGGGGGGGAGCAGGGAATGCACAGCGCCGGCCCCGCTTCGGCGGAGGAGGAGGAGGAAACGTGACGTCACAGGCCGGGCCTCCTTCCTCGCCTGCTCCTGTCTCTTAGCGCCCATTCCCAGCCTAGCGGAGCTTGTGCAACTCTTCTTTTCTTTTCTTTTTTTTTTTTGTTTGTTTTGTTTTTTTATCCATAAATATATTTTCTCAATTCATTCAGCCGCAGAGAATAGATGCAGGGCTTTTTCCATGGGAAAAGAATCAGCATCTCCTGTCTGCGCCTGCTGGCATCCCCATCCTTCCTTATGCAGGAGAGAAAAAAAAAAAAGAGCCCTAGTATGGAAAAGTATTTAGAAAGGTCGACAACATGGGTTGGCAAAAGCTCTCTGCCTAAACGTTAGGAGGCCATTTCACACACCCCTCCCGACCCCTGATTTAGGAAATGTGTTTACAGATGATCGTATTCTGTCAAAAATGCTTGCAAGAAGCCCTGGGCACCTTCGGCAAACCCGATGACCCCCCTTTGCACGGGATTTTAAACCTGATTCCACCACGGGACATGGAGCTCTAACAAGCCGCTTCCGCACAGTATCCCTGAGGCTCATTATGCATTTTTTTTTTGGACATGCAGAGTAGCTCTGCTAACATCAGCAACATCTGGAACTGGGTGGATGATGCCCCACTCCATATGCCCATGGCCTACAAGTGCGATCTAAGGGCAAAGCAGTCAAAAATGCCCTCACGTCAGCCTCTGGAACATTTCTGAGGTCTGGTTACAACGGGGCATAATGGGAGGAGGGAAACCAACAGCAAGATAAACAGAGAAAACGATTTACCCGCTGATTTACCTAAATTTGCTTCGCCATTATGCCCATGGGAGGAAAAGAAAGGAGCCAAATGTGCTCCCATGGCCTAAATGGGAGCTGTGTAGTCAGGAAGCATAAGAGAATGCAGTCGGGATTTTTGGATAGGGGGAGCGCAAAGTAAAAGAGGCTAAGAGTGGGGGTGAATAACCCTTTGTGGGAAGGATGGTGCTGTGTGCCCCTAAACTGAATGATTATTTGGGCCTTTACCTATTACTTAGTATCTAATGAAGCATCCACGAGGGCTCTCCCACACCTCTGTGCCCGGAATTTTCTTCTCTCTCTCTCTCTCTCTCTCTCTCTTTTTTTTTCCTTTGAGCTGTGCAGATTATTTTTTTTTATCCTTCTACGACTATCACTATTGGGCAAAACTTGAATTTTTGCCCAATCGACCTCCATCCAGCGTGCAAAACGACAAAGCTAAATCAAACTCTGCCCAACCCCGAACTGCGTTCCGTGATGGTGCAGACCGGGAGGAACTGATTTTCAAAGGCTAGAACAGGTGCCCTGATAATCTTGGTGGCATGAGGAGGGGAGGTCTATGTCTCACCTGCACCGAACTTAAAAATGATAAATGACCGATCCTGCGAGCCACAAAGCAAACCCATCAGCCAAATCAAAGAGGCGAGTCCTCGGCTCTTTGCACGGCGTTTAGCAGGTAAACTAAAACATTACCCACGAGAAACGAGAGGCGCCGGAAAACCCTGGCTTGGGTTTGTTTTAATACTTGGGAACTTCACCAGAAACATTCTCTCAGGAGGCCGTAAAGAAAAGCTGGCCTGAGCTGGTCACGTCCTCTCTCTCTCTCCCTTCAAAACTGAAAGAAACCAATAGGGAGACAAAAAAAAAACATGTGAAAGAGGATCGTGATTGAAGAAATGTGAAATTAAAAAGGGAGCTGCGCTGCAAAATTCTCTGAAAGTTGGAAACAGAGAAAGATGCTAGTAAGGAGAGCAGAGACCTTGTCTCAGAGGAATGGGCACCGCAGGCTCTCACCTGCCAGCTCCTTGCCCCTAATGCGCTCTTATTCCTAGTTCTCTTTTCTTTTCTTTTTTTTTATCCTAGGTATTTTGTTGAAAGGGTGGGGATAATAATTATGTACTTTTGCTATGCTCACGCGTCCTTTTTTTTTTTTTTTTCCTAAAGATGGGATTTTCATGATTTGACTCTACTAATTCGGTTGCATTATGCGAAAATAATAATAATAATAATAGCAATTTAAAAAAAAAAAAGTTCCTTTGCAGGCGAGGTTGCTTGCCTTCTGTGCTAGAGGGGGCAGAGCGCCTCTGAGCTGCCTAAGTTTCACTTGAAGTACAAACCCTTGGAAATCATTAACCCCCCCCCCCCCCCCCCCCCCCATATACCTTGGATTCAGGACGGAATTGTTAGACCAGGAAAACCTACAGCCCCCTGGAGCAATTACCGTAGGGGACAAAAATAATAATAATAATAATAATAGTAAAGGGTGTAGAGCATGTATCTCTTAGAAAGGGAAGAAATGTGAAATTACTGGCAATCTTTATAAGCAAAATCCTACATTTCCAAGCGCCAAATAGAGATATGTAATATGATTTGAATTTATCCTGCTGTGGGGGTGATAAGGCCTTGGGATCTTTTGCATGTGCTGAGATTGTGTAGATTACACCGTTGGATTTTTAGGAGGTGTGAGCAGGTGCGGGGCCGTCATATATCAGGGGTGAGATCTGCTTGTGTTAAAAAAAAAAGGCAGGTATCAATCGAGGCTGGGCTCTTTTATAAACCTAAAACCAAAACCGTGGGAGCTGCTAACACTGCCGGTTTAATTTGTTGTTTTCGTATTAAAGGTATTAAGAGGATGCTGGGATTCAAGGAGACTGTTTAAATATTAAGCTGCCTTGTATATTTAAGGTACATCAAGCGGAATTTTAATTAAACAGTCATTTTAAATCTGCTCTTACAGCTCTGTTGTTCGTATACGAACCCAATACTTTGAGATAAGATGGAAAAGATATATTTTGCGATAAAGCTAAAAAAAAAAAATATTGGTTTTTTTAAGTGTATCTAGAGATTAAACTAATACAGTTTTATTTTATTTGTACAATAAACAGGTTTTGAGGAACAAAGTACAAAAAAATGTGCTGAAGTCCAATTTAAAGTCCTCCAGAAACTCTGGTCACCTTTTTTATTTTTACTAAAACCAAGCCTTTATCATAACGAATAAGCCCCAGTTTGTCGTTAAAAATCTGAGATTATTACGGGGTTTTTTTCCCCCTTTGGTTTGTGATATTATGAATGCCGCTAACACCTGATAGGCAGCATTCAATGGAAAAAAAAAATCTTGCCTACAAAGGGGGAATATCTCGTTTATCTTTCTTGTGCTTTTGACTATAGAAGTCAAAAGCAAAAAAAAAAAAAAAAGTTTAGAAGGCAATCGAAAGTTCTCGGCCTGTCAGTGTCTGCCGTGATCTCAAGCTCAGTGTCAGCTTTGAGAATTGTAAGTGTGGCCAGAATTCCGACTTTACAATTGTCCCTGCTGTGTCTGACAACTATTGACTTGTAGTGATTTTGATGTGGAAAATGGCAAGGCTTATTTCTTCACACGTTTTTGTTTTGGGGTTTTTTGTTTGTTTTTTTTTCAGGGGAAAGAGCCAGAGAAGGAAAACTAAAAACTAAAACAAAGAAAGAAAAAAACAAAACAAAACAGGAAAAGAGAAGGAGAGAATAAAATACAAAATACGAACAAATCAAAGATGGAGAACAAAAAAAAAAAAGGATGACAGGGCAAAGCAAATTTTTTAAAAAACCCCAGATAACCTCATAAACAGCTAGAAACGAACAAAAACGAAAAAAAAGAGAAATTAAAAAAAATGTAAATAGATGTCTGGGCAAAACCTAAATATCAGAAAATTATTTAATAGCTAAATGGGTTTTTTTAATATAAAGACCTGTATAAGTAGTACAACGGCGGAAGCACACCGTTCTCCATCCTTATTCTGTCACACCCCAAAGAGCCCCTTAACCTGTGGCACCAAGCGGAGCCTCCCACCGCACCCCACCTTCTGCAGGGGACCCGGCGACCTTACAGGCGGCGGTCTCTTTGCACTGTACAGACTTGTCTGGGATTTGGTGTCACTCCTCATTAACATAAAGCTCCAGACCCCCGACCCCCCCCCCCCCCCCCGGTAGTTATATGAAAGGGGCACATTAAATGTATCCTTCCAAACCAGACAGAATCCGCCGGCAGGGCCCGAGACAACTTTTACCCAGTAAGTACTTGGAACCTGAGAATCGGACGTTTTGGTCCACGTTTCTAAAAGAGCATTTTTATTTTTATTTTTTTTTGGAGGGAGGGGGAATGAACGGGGCTTACAGGTTACTCGTTTTGCATTTTTTTTTTTTGAGCGTCCGACGTTATACAGAAAGTAGCAAAAAAAAAAAAATGCATGAAAGCAAACGCGTCTTCTACTGTAACACTCAAGAAGGTTTGGAGCCAGAGGCTGGAAAGAGCCGATTAAAGGCAGGACCTAACACGTTCAAAGCTGCTACTCCGTTTCTGCCTGTTTACTTCGAGTCTGGATATGGGTTGCAACCCAGAACTATAGCAGAGTTCTCAGACTGGTCATGGCCTCTTATCCGATCAGGTTCATGTATTTGGCTTACACCCATAAAAAAAAAAATGGTGATGGATGTGAAGGGCCTATTTTATCTTAAATCGCTCTTACAGTTTGGCCCTTATCTAAGTGTTTAAAAAGCTGCTAGATATTATTGTGCGCTAATTAGCCGCTGAACTGTTCTCTTTTTATCTGATGCCTGTCGGTGTGGCTGTGTTCAAATGCTGGGGGCTCTGCTCAGAGGTGGCCATGCAGCAGAATATTGCCCTTTTACGAAATTCATCTCTCTGACCTCCCCATCCGCCCTTTGCCTGAGCGCTGTTTCAGAAATTCTAGGTTATAGGGTTTCCTCCTGCACCCTTACCTTTCCGGTACAGGCCTAGAAATGATTTCTCCAGAATTAGTTTTTTCTAGGATGCTGCTTTCTGGCTATAGTTGCAAGCCAAGCTGATGGGAATGCATTTTAAAATGACTTTGGTGGAAAATACAGGTAATTCTGGGGCAGGTGATCGTTTTTAAAGCTATGTGGTTTTCGGAGTAAGTACTCCCCAGAAGCACTGCCATATTTCCTGTGGTTAATTCCATTGCTTGGACAATTTCAGGTCTCTCATTTCTAATGTCCATGAACGCTAGACTGAGGTTTGCCAAATTCTTTCAAATCCAATAGGAATAAAGGTCAGCAGGTGAGAGACCTTTCTACTGGACTAACTCAGTACATCTGTGACCGGCTTGGGAGGGTTCTGCTCGTTCACCAGTTCACTTATGAGCTAAAGATGAGTGAACTCACAGGCTAACTGTATTTAAAATCTATGAAATTCAACTGGCACGAAGAAACATTCATAGAGGTGACATATAATGGAATGCCTGAGAATTTGTGGTATTCATTCCTGTCTGTTACACCGAGAAAGTGTAATGTTAGACGTCTAAAATAGACCCTAGAAAAGTAATGGCGTGATTATGTGGAGACCATCACATAAATCAATAGTATAAACCAATCTAGAGAAACTTTAAGAAGTTTTGACTGTAGACAATGTTGGGTTTTTTTTCCATTTCAGTAGTGCAGTGATGTTATAAGTTGCATGAAACACGTGCAGAGCGGGTACTATTTTAAGACTGTCATTGTAGTTCTCTGCATATCTGCCACAACTTTTGATATGGCTTAAGGTCGAAAGTTAAAAGGGTTCACCATTTTCATAGGCGATTCTCTGTCCATTAGTCCGGTTAGCGACCAGTTGAATTGCTCTCCAGTGTCAATTTCTTTATATTTTTTTCTGTAAACTCATGCCTCTCTTGGAATATCCAGATCCATCGATCAGGAAATTAAGAAATATTCTAAGCAGAAACATACCAGAACCGGTTTAAGATGTGCTTTTATGTTCTTCTTAGTTTTGCCCTTCCAAAAGTCTAAGTTATATTAAACGATTCTACTCTCTCTTTTTAAATATTGTAACTAGAATTTCAGATAGGCAAAATGGAAAAATAATAATAATAAAAAAAAAAGAGCAGGAACCATTTAGATAACTCTGTTGGAGGTGCTGTGCAGTGCATCTGCTCATCCTTGTTTTGCAAACGTGTTTTGATTATGATAAACGGTTTCAGAGAGTGGGTTTTAGCTCACTTTCTTAGGACCTGCGTTTTCCACTGAGTATGGTCGCTTCACCTCATCTATTTGTAGCAGTTGCCTTAACTCATACATTGATTTCAGTCGGATATGTATTTATTGATTTCGGTTTAAAAACAAAAAAAGTTTTTTTTGCTAATGGAGTAAAAAAAAAAAAAAGATAAATGAGCATCCTGTGTAAAAGGACAGATATGGAACTGCTCTACCGCATGCTTCAAGGTGCTTTTTGCAGGTCCTGTTGGTTGGGTTTTAGGGTGCCAGTAAAGTCTCTTCTAACCTATGGAATGAGCAGTGGCCCTGCAAATGTCTGTCCTGATAAAAGACAGAAAACAGCCCTCCTGTTTGCCGCAGAGTTTCCGTTTTGGGAACTGGCTTCTCACCAGGCAGCTGGTACGGAAATGTCTTCCTTTGGGTTAACATTTCATTTACGGTGACCAGAATCCAGGGCAGCCCGCTTAGGAAACCCTTCCCGCCGCACAGGTGTGGAGCCACAGGTCCCCCTCCTTGCTGTCCTTAACTCAGTGCATGTCCGCGGTGTAGCAGAGAAGGGAGAGGCGGTCCCACCAGCAATAACCCAGTAGCACTGTTTGACTTTGGGCAAGTTATGTATGCACTACATGTTGTCATGATCACTAAGGCGCATGGAAGCTTACAGAACTGTCCTGCCAGGCCACTCACCGCAGAGGAATGTATTTTGCTCAGATGTTTCTGTAATTTTATCTTCTTAAAGCAGTGGTTCTCTCAGCCCTCTCCTGGAGGCACAGCTAGCCAGTCAGGTTTCCAAGATTGCCCCACTGAAGATGCATGAGATAGATTTGCAAACACGGGATCCCTGGTATAAACAAATCTACCTAATGCATATTTATTACAGATAATCCTGAAAACCCGACTGGTCAGGTGGATTGGCAAACGTTGTCCTAAAGCAGTGGTTCCCAAACCTGTCCTAGAGGACCCCCAGCCAGTCAGGTTCTCAGGGTTCTCACAATTAATATGCCTGAGATAAAATTGCATGCACTGCCTCCATAGCATGCGAATTTTATCTCATGTATATTCATTGTGGATATCCTGAAAATCTGACTGGCTGATGCTCCCCCAGGACAGGGTTGGGAACCTCTGATCTAAAGTATAAGATGAACTGTTATCCTGTCCAGATCAGGGTTTCCCAACCCTCTCCTGAAGGCACACCTAACCAGGATACCCATAATGAATATGCATGAGGTAGATTTGCTATATTACTCAGAGTATGCAAATCTAGCTAATGCATATGAATTGGGGCAATTCTGAAAACCTGTGCCTACAGTAGAGGGTTGGGAAACATTGATCTAGATCAAGGATGCCTTCTCCCTCACCCTCAGCCAGTTGTGTTTCCAGGATATCTTTAATGAATATGCATAATGAATATTTGCATACAAAAGAGGTAATGCATGTACATAAATCTCATGCATATGTATTAGAGATATCCTGAAAACCCAATTAGCTGGGGGTGCCCCATCCAGTTTGGGCACCCCTGGTCTAAAGAAAAGTCATCACATAAATGCAAAACTTTGTTCTTACATTATTATAAGTTTAAGCTTCATAAAACATTGTAGCTTACAGAGTTATAGACTTTGGCAGCACTAATGTATTATTATAGCCATAACTTAAATAGTACGATTAATCCTATAACCCCACATTTCTAGTTCTCTAAGTATAGTGGTGAATTGGGTGTCCTGATTATGGGGTAGGCAGCTCTGGTCCTGGAGCTCCACAACCAGGTCTGCTTTTTCAGGATATCCATAGTGAATATTCATGGAATATATTTGCATACTATGGAGGCAGTGCATGCAAATATACCTCCTAGGTGTTTAGTGCAGATGTCCTGAAAAAACCAGACCTGTCAGTGGCACTCCAGACCCTGCGTAGCCTACTCCTGGTGTACACGTTCAGTATTCCTGGTGCTATCTGTCTCAGGTACACCACTTCCTATGACTGATACTGATTAATACTTGGTGGTGTTTTAAGGGCCTGGTATGGTAATTCACTGACCTGGAGATGTGGATGGTATTAATAAATCACTTGTCTACAAAATTCTTCTGTAGAACCGTATTCTTAGAGCATACGTTTGGATGCAGTTTAGTATATAGATAGGTAAACTGTGATAGATAGATAGATAGATAGATAGATAGATAGATAGATAGATAGATAGGATAGCTGATACAGTCAGCTAGACCCTGCCTTCAGGAAAAGATTATAGCTTCCTATTCATCGCCTTGTCTTCTTAGCTTACTGCATGACCTCTGCTGACTTGTTACACTCCAAAAAAAAAGCTTGAAATAATCATCGTTAAGCCCATATTTAAAAAGGGAATATAAACCCATCTCTTGCCGAGACCATGGAAAGAAGTAAAGGTGCCCCTGACGGTCACCAAACTGGCCTTACGTTAGCCACCTGAGCAGCCCCATCTCAAGCACAGAGAGGGGGTCCCACAGGTCCCTTTTGTAACGCTGAAGGCACGGATGCATTTTGTTAGAAACGGTGACGAATGATGTTTCCAATAAATAACGTTTCCGGTCAATGATTCTACCCCCTAAAAAAGGTTGTGTTTTTATATTGTCATCAAACTCTTCTATCTATTCCGAAGGCTTTTTTTTTTTTTTTGGGGGGGGGGGGAGGTTGGCAAGAAAGGGAGTTAAAAAAATATATAACCACTAATTGCAATGTGCAAGGATGTATCCCATTATTGTCAAATGTACTGACTGACATTGCCTCCTCCTGACTGGCAGTGCATTCCCATCCTCTTTCGATCAACCTGATTATTCCTTGACATGGGACGGGCAACTGTAATATCCTTACCTCCTTATTGTAATTATCTTAGGCCAACTGGTTTTAGGGTTCAGCCTGATAAAAAAGAGACGATACGTGTGATGATAGCATATGAAATGATAGGATTTTGAAAGGTACACGTTTCAAAGCCTTTTTTTTTTTTTTTATGTAAGGACCAGATAAATTCCCAGCTTCTCCTGGATTATTTTCCTCCCTTCTGCTAGGATTTCATCAGATCACCGTGTTATCCTTGCTTTTTTTTTTTTTTTTTTTTTTCCAACAACGCATTATACATAGAAATCAATACAAATCCTTTAATATGAAATATATTAAAAAGGTCTGAGACTCTGGCTACTTGGAGGCTTTACTGTAACAGAGCCCTCATTGTATGCATTTGACGACTCGCTTGGGCTGGGGACGATTTTATTCAGCCTAAAGGGCCATTAGCTTCAATGTCTGGAAGCAGGCCAGGCTTTTAGACGGAGATCCCATTCACCTATGGATTTTGCAGACGCTTTACTTTGCCACGCTGCTCCTAATTAAGTAGTTGTGTTTCCACAGCTTTGCAAAAAGAGCGATTGAATCTCTCGGCACAGACCGAATTTTCCTACTAGAAAACTGTTTAGAAAGATCCGTGACAGCCCCTACAAGGAGATTAAGGCAGGAGAGACGTGTAATAAAGCGAGTGTACAAAAGAGTCCCGAAAACAAAACCAAACCAAACAAGAAACCCCCCAAAATCTGAGAGAAATGTTACTGTGCCATTAATCCTGTAGGACGGTTAATAGCATCCGCGGTTTCTTTCTACTCGAGTTCCTTCCAAAGCTGAATAGGCAGCAGAGATATGTGTGAGGGGGTTATTTATGTCTGGCAAATCTCATGAACCAATTATCCAAAATGTGGCCACGGCCGCCGAATGAGAGCAAAAGCTTTAAACACCGGGCGCTTGGCTGGGAGGGGGAATGAGGTCCTCTGGCTCTGGGAAGGCCCGCGCTGATCGCCCCGGAACATTCGGCATGGAAAGGGTTAAGGGACACCCCCCCCCCCCCTCAAGCCCGGGAGAGCTGCTGAACTGCGATCTGAGAGCCAGATCCCAAAATGTGGCCCGAAACGTTGGGGAAGCCCCGCATGCATGGATTTCCCGAAGGCTATGAGGCACATCCGGGTTTATTGCTTCAGTCTGCTCCGATGAGTCCCAATACCCGGGGAGGCCTGTCCCCCTCATAAGGCCAGGACCGAAGGGCGGTGCCGGGGCCTCAGGGATGAGAACTTCAAGATTCCTTTTCCCTCCAGCCCAGAGCAGCACTTCCGGCTGCTTTCAACTACTCCAGGACGGCCCCTTCCCTTTCCTGCAAAAAAAATCTCTTTGCTGTTTTGCCAAAATACTAAAATATTCATAACTAATGCAGCAATGGAGAATTCTTTAATGAATTTTTTATCAAAACATTTTCCAGCAGTCCCAAGTACACAACTACTTTTTCAACCGGCATCTTCCCATTAGGGGATGGATGGGAGGGGTTTTTTGGTTTGGTTTTTTTTTAAGGGGGAGAACAAGGTCATGTTGTCCCCGTTTTAAGTACAGAGAGGGGAGTGAAATAATCATGCTCAAGAGACAGGTTTTCAGGAAACTGAGAAAACAAGATGATAAGACAATATTTTGAAAACAGGGCTGGTATGATAGTTTCAATATGTTAATTCAGGGGTCAGTCATCAAGCTCGTACTCCTTCACTATTTCAAATGGTTCCTGATTCATTCAAGACACAGTCACGCATTGTGGCAGAGGGAGGAGCATGAGAAACCATAATTATCCACAAGGAATTATATGGGGGGGGATTGGGGGGAAGCTTAATGAAAAAGGCAGAAATTAAGGCGCCGGATACTAGATAATAGAGTAACCTTGCATTATCAAGGGTTTGGGTAGTAGTAGTAACACTTGAGCTGACAAAACATCAGCAAATTCAAAGCAAAAATACGAAAACTGCCTTAAGAGAAGTAAAGGGAGGAGCTCGGTCCAGGTTTAATGCCTGGAAGTCCAGCAAATTATGTCAAAGAGTACCCAGACTGTACTACTACTATTATTATTATTATTATTATTTTACAAAAAAGTCTCTTTCCTTTGTCTCATTGGATTTCTAGAAGTTGAGAAACCTCCAGATTTTGGTTAAATGAGACAGAGAGAGAGAAAAGTGAGAAAAGACAGCGTGTGTGTGTGTGCTGTAGAAATATGTTTTCTCCCTGTGCTGTTATTATATAAGGAATCACCTAAGCATTACTCACTCTCCAAACTGTTATGAAAACCAGTAATTATTTGACGGGAGAAAATGCAAAACAAACATCTTCCTTTTCCCACTGTGTGACAAGCATTTCAATGTTTGCTGGTTCCTCTTAGTTGTAGCTGTTCTGATAAACCGCTCTTTTCACACCACATTCACCTCCAGCATGCTTTCTCTAACTAAAGCAGACTGAAAAATATTGACACCAACCATGCTAAATTATGACACTGATGTGTGGGCAATCTTTGTCCCTAAGAGCTCCATCCCATTCTGTTGTTTACTGAAAAATCCTGCCAGGCCCTTCATTCTGAATAATAAACTGACCCTATCATGTCCAGTTTCCTTACTGCATTTTCTTCTTCCCACATTTTAGCTTTAAATCAGCCTCACCCCCAGGGACAGACCGACAGGAGTAGGAAGTGCTCTGTCTGGGTCTCCGGTTTCTCCAGATACAGTAGAGAATAATCTATCAACCCACCCATAGATGTCGCTGTTCTCATCACTTTCAAATCGATATTGGAGGATTTTTGGATTTTTTTTACAAGTCTATAAAAAAAAAACAAAAAAAAACTCGAGGTGATTTTTTTTTTCTCGTGCAGGTACTACGGCAAATAATTACACGCGAGATAGGAAAGCAATACGCATGCTCTTTGCCGCTGCCTCATTTAAACAACATGATCTGAAGCATGGGTGCTAAAGACATCACTCACAAAACTTTATTCCTAAAGCTGTCCCAGATATTCAGAAATATTCACAGAACTACTGTTGTCTAAGATTTTTGCAGTATTCGAACAGATAGGTATATATTTAAAGCACTTGTCAATATATTCTATATAAATTGTATATTTACTTTAAACTAAAGGGAGCATATTTTATTAGAGTAAAAATGCTAAAAGCGACAGAAATTTTAATCATGACTTAGTACAACAGATTATGAACTCCGGATTTAATTGTAGCTTATTCTCAAAAGTACGGGTCAGTGTTTCAGAGAGAAAAGGCCATTCTTTAAAAAAAATGTAGATGGTATATTTTAAAATGACAACTTAAATACTAAACATCTTCAAATATAGCACTACAACAATGCTGCTCAATTAATTGTCATTCTATAATTCAGATATTGAAAACATTTGGCATCTGTGTGCCCAGTAAGGAGGAGGATGGGCATAAAGATATATTTATTTATTTATTTATTTATTATACAGTCAACTTATTTTAAGATTTTTAAAATCTCATTTTAAAAGAATTCAAATGTGCTATATGAATTAATACAGAATTAGAAACAGAAATATATTTGAGGCTGCTAAGTAAATGCTAAGTGTGCAAATGTACCTAATTATTGTGCTAGTTTAGGTTCTCGCTACCATTGTTAAAGATTTCATCCAGCCCTTTGTTTATTATCTGCTCAGGTGAGGAACTAGCTAAACTAGGTAATTATTAAAAAATAAAAACTTAGAAATACAATTATTCATGTGAAAGCTGTGATGTGGGTTACACGCACAACCCCCCTGACAATAATATTAATAACCTGATACTGCTTAACAATTTTGGTAAGTTAATGTTTAAAATATATTTGTAAGTCATAAAATATGCAAAGCCAACAATGCAGCAGCAAGGACGTATGTGGGCTAGGCGATGCTGAAATTAGGCATTTTCCTGAACTGAAAACCTTATTACAGAATTCCTAGATAAGCTTTTTATTCTGAGTTTATGCCATTTGCAACTAAGAGCTCTTCAGGCATAGCCTTAGAAAATGTAACAAGATGGGGGAAAGTTGGGTCTGTTGGTTGTTTAATGTTCCCAGATGGATCCATAAGAAAATGGAAGAGGTTCCAACGTTGCAAAAAAAAAAACAAACAAACCACAAGCATGTAAAGTAAAAACTCTTCTGCGTTGGGGATCTGGGCAAAGTTTCTTCTTCCTCCTGCGATTTCATATGTGAAACATATTGGACGCGTAGAGGCCGAACCTGCCGCTCTGTTAACTTGTGGAACTTCTTCAAGATTTCGAAGTGAAAACAAAACAGGAAACCAAAATAAAAGGGGCGCTGCGTGTGCAGAAAAACTGTTTCATGCAGAATGGAGGGAGAGGTGTGGAGAAGCTCCTTAAATATACAAACTGTGTAGCCACAGCAAAAAAAAAAAAAAAAGTATTAAAAATGCAAGTTGTTAAAAGGCATGAAAAAAAACCCAAAACCTTAGCCCCTATAGCCTAAGGAAATTCCATCACAGTTTGTCGTGCCAGAGAGCACAAGCTCAGAAAAGTTGCTCGAACTTAAGGGTGGAAGTAGCCGAGGAGAGGGAAGAAGAGAATTAAGATAAAGGCTTTCTTTAAGTGATAATCTATAACGGCTTTACATAGCTTACTAAGATCAAAGGTTGCAGTGTATCTAGTACACACAGAAATATTGCCTGCTTAGGTGTTCTCTATTGCTCCATAAAAAAAAAAAAAAAAAAAAAAAAAACCAGACTCACTGGGCTACCTTAATAATATTATACATTTGCTTTAAAATGTTCGAGCTTTTCCGTTTTCCAAGGTATTTTTTAATGAGACCCCCCCCCAAAAAAAAAATCGAGAAGGCTTCTAACAGTGATGCATTATTTCTGATATATTATAAGGATATGCAAATGTGCTTGACAGTGGCAGTTACACCGAAACGATCCCTAGACATCTTAACCAAATAAGAATCCGGAACTTCTCAGTTTTAGCCAGGCCTGTATCATTTGTGCTCCAAGCTGCACGGATCACTGAGATCAAAATAACTCTCCTAAGAGCATGGCATGAGGCTAGTCTTGTCCAATTCTGTTCACCCTGAGATCGTAGAGGATCCCCGCAGTTGCACGACTCAGAAGAAAACCTTAATTGTCATTCTTGCAGGGGCAGCGAACGCTAGCGATCTCTCTGCACAAAAAGACCTTTTTAGCACTTCCCCAGTGATCCAAAACCTGCAGCTTGCATCACTCTTTCACGGAACTGAAAATACCGATGGAGGAACCCCCAAACGTAGAATACAGGGGCTCAGAAAGGGACAAAAAAATTGTTTTCGGTTTGGTTTTTTTTTTTTTACACTTTATCTGTAATTCAGCACTGTCGTAAGGATTATAAAAAGGTTTGCGTATTTCTTAACAATAATGATGTTAATAAAGCAGTTTGATATTTTATGGGTGTTAAAAGACAGCAATTGGAGCCTTGTGCTAGTTCTGTCGTTAGGCAGTAAATGCTGACTTCCACTATAATCCACATCGCCTCACAAAGCTCTCTCATGATATCATAATATGCTAAGTGTACAAAATAATTTTGAACTGTTTTAGCCAGGCAAAATTATAGCTAGATAGATATGGATAGATATCAATAATTTTGTCTAGAATATAATATACAGCGCACAGGGGTGTGAGGAATTTGGAGGGGAGGGGTGGTGATCCAAGAATGGAGCCCTTTGATTTTTTTTTTCGTATTAGCCAAACAGATGCCTGATAGGCTTGCTGTCATTTATTGGCGTATAATGAATTAGGAATATGTTAATATATTATGTGAGCAGATATACTGCATGTGTATATATATATATATATATATATATATATATGTATGTATGTATTTATGTGTGTGCGTGTGTTGATAGGCTGTTGCAAAACATGCATTAATATATACACAAATACACAAGAAGGTACCAGCCTTAATAACGTTCTGGTATTATGTGCAGTCCACACTTGCATATGTGCATAGATTGATATGTTTGATTCAGATCTGAACGCTCGTCTGTGCGTGCATTCTACGGCACATGCGATTCTCTGATTGTTGCATAGGAATGTTGTTATGGAAAAGGATTTAATAAACCAGCTAAGAAACTGTTTAATCGGCCACAGCATGGCACCTTTCCAAATGAAAACTTGTCATTTACAATCAGAGCACAGAAGAGAGTCCAAGAATGACTAAGCATGATACAGGGGTGTGTGTGTGAGTGTGTGTGTGTGTGTGTGTATCTTTCCTTGATTCTCTTTTTTGTACATCTCCAAATAATTTCAAGGTTTTTTTTTTCAGTATCACACCACATTACACACCCCAAATCCTCCTCCTCCCCCCCAAAAAAAATCACCTGGAATTGTTTTAGCCTTAGCCTTGCCTCACAAACAGTCCACCCCCATAATTAATAATTTACCGCACTAAGTTATACTTTGTAAAAAGCTGCTGCTAAGAGCTTACATCAGTACACATGTGTATGTGTGCCTACATACACAGGTACGAGATGTTTCTGTGTACAAACACATTTGTAGTTTTTCTCTCTGTATTCCCTTCCAGATCGTGTGTCCTGCTTTACCTACTGGTGCCCATTCAGATGAAGGTGTGGGAATGCCACCAAGTGAACCGTGAAAGATGCCACGTGCCCCAGTCAGCCAAATCCTCTTCCAATGGGCACCAAAAATGTCCCTTTGCGAAACAGGTCGGATAGACCGTAGGAAGCCTCGCTGGCTAGAGATTATCTATGTGTAGGTCTATATTATTTCAGGTTCAACAATTTTACATTTTAACATTTTTTTTGTTACCATTGTTCTACAGCTAAGCTTTCTATTGTTTTAGGCATGAGAGGCTACTTAGAGGCCTTGTTCCCCTCGCCTGTGTGTTTACAGATATTTAACATTTGAAAAGAAATGAGCGCTCTTAAAATGCAGGTTTCAGTATGTTCCTGTTCTTAGAGGTGGCAGACTGGGTTGAACTTTTAGCCTTCCTTCTCATACAGCTTCCTAAAGAAAAGAGACAAATACAGCCCAAAAGCTTTCAAACCCATTTACAGCCCTCCATCTGCAGTGCCCAGATACTTAAGGGAAGTCCATATCCAATAATGTACAACAGATCCTTAAAAAGATTCATTGTCTTAGGAAAAAGAACGTTTAAAACAAACACTTAAAACAATAATCACCGACTGAAAGCATCATTTCCCATGATTATTAATAACTGCTTGCATATAGAAGCCATGCACAATTTGGTGGTATATATATATATATATACACACACACACACAGGCATACACACACACACACGGCAACAAAACCTTTCAGGCAGTCATTGCTTAATTTCCAAAAACACAACACAAAAGTAACGTTTAAACATGCATGCACAGAGACTTAAAAATCTATACATCTATTCTTAAAACTTTCATCCAAAACATTAAAAAAAGGATAGAAAAATAAAATATGGATACCTATCTGACATTACTGTGGTAAGAGGATATTCAGATTGATTTCTGAAATGCTATGGGCTGTAATCCTGTATTCTGTATTTCTACAAAACCATGTGGCACCAAGAGGGTTAAAGCAGACCAGCCAATAACAGCCCAGACCTCATGGTGTCTAATTATCCTTTTTAATAAGCATTATCATCTTCCACTGTTTCAGGATTCGATTAAATCAAAGTGAAGCACAGCTGATATGAAGTTCAGAATCAACAATGCATTGAACATAACAGACTTGGGCCATTTCATTCCTTAAAATAGCGAAGACCAATTTTTATTAAGCCGAAGCAGTTTCGGGGTTTCCATGCAAGTTAAAAGAAATTATACTTCCTAAGGGAGCAGGTAAAATAAGGAGACATCCCTTCTCCCCCCCCCCCCTCCACGACTTCCCCCTCCCCATCACCACCACCTTTTCCATTCCTTCCCTTCTTGGAGGGAGGGGGGAGGCAGAGGGGGGGAAATACATTAAAATATGAATCCGGCTAACCTATCAAGCTCCCTGACGTCAGGACGCAACCTTTTACGTAGTCAAATATGGAGAAAACCACACGCACGCACACCCCCAGGAAAAAAAAATATTGCCTTTTCCCTCTCGCCCCCCCCCCCCCCCCCCTTCTCCGTTTCTAAAGGAGAGGTCCAATATCTTCTTTGCCGCCGCGGGGAAAGCAGGCGGCTGCCATTGCCGCAGGAGCCTGCAGATTGATCTCCGAAGAGCGCCGGCACCTCCTTCCCTCCCTTCCGCCCCCCCTTGCGGTGCCAGAGGTGTTTATTGGAAATAAGCAGACGTATCTATTTAACCCCACGTAAGGCAACGTGACCCAGAGCTCAGCTGCCAGTACAGCATGCAGGCTCCTCTCTGAAGCACCGAAGCAATTCCTTGGCTTTCGCAGGCTTCCCCCTTTTGCTTCTGGATGTGCCTGGGGCGGGGGGGTGTTCCTTTTTTGCCCACCCCCCTTCCCTTGGGTGGTTCTGGAATTTGGAGATTTATTTATTTTTTTTTTTGGTTGGGGTTGGGAGGGAGGGGGGGAAAGGAAGTGCTTGGAGGAGTGGAGGTTTGATGCTTCTGCAGCTGCTTTCTGTTCGCTTCTCTGCAGTCTGAATTTTCCCCGAGCATCTCCAGCCGAGCCTAAGCCGTGCAAGGAGTCCTTCTGCTGAGCTGGCCAAGTGTGGCACACTCAGGTCATTGAGGATTGCAGATCTGAGGTGCTGCTCGGGTTTGCATCTCCCTTTCCTCGTCTTTCTTCTTGCTCCTAAAACCATCTTATTTTTTTTTTCTCCTCCATTCTCAGCCACAATACGTATTCATCCATAATCTTTGCTGGAACAGTTCCAATTCAAAAAAAAAACAAAACAATTTTTTTTTCTCTCTTGGTACTCCAGACCTTAAAGTCGCAGCAACCCCTTTGGAGAGAGACCAAAAAAAAAAATAGCCAAGGGGTGTCACTATCCTTCCCAGCGTCCCTGTAACATTTCATCTCTGAGCCGTAGCAAAAAAAAAAAAAAAAAGTTTGAACCTGGAACAAGGGGGGCAAATCCGGAGCAAAGATCTAGGTAACCATGACATGATCGGAGCGCGTTACTTTGCCTATATTTGCAAGTTCATCCAAGTTGAAAGGAAGTGTTCGCTTCAGTTTCGGTGCAAGGTGGCTGCAGGGTTGGCTTTACCCAGGTCTCTCTCTCTCTCCCCCCGCACCCCCCCCCCTTTCTTGGATTTAATGGGGGCTCATATGTTATTTCTATGGCATTGAGTAGGGGAGAGACCAAAAGGCGTGGAAAAAAAAAAAAAAGACGAGAATAACAGTTCCTGCGGGGATGGAACAATGGACTTCAGTTCAGAGTGGACAAAGACCCGAGGAGCTCTGGCTGTTTGGATTTCTGCACACGTCCTCCTTGGCTTGGGCACTTTCGGGGGACCTCAGCTAACTGTCCAGACTCTCTTATCTCTGGGAGCTGTGAGAAAATGAGACCGGGCTGGGGAGGAGGACGGGGGGCTGGGGGAGGGAGGGGGGAGCTGGGAAGAGGGACCGTCTTCCTACTGTAGGCGCTTTCTGTCTCAGCTCACTGAAGCACAAGTAAACAGCCTTTTCAGATAAATTACCCTAAATGGCCCGGGACTTTACAGAGCAGCGTGTTGTGGCTCCCCAAGTGCACTCCTCTTTTAACGAAGAACTTGAGTTTGTAATTTTTTTTTTTTGTTTTTTTTTTTGCCTTTAAGAAAATTTGCAGCTGGGAGGGGAGGGGGGGGGGGTGCGGGTTGTTGGCCCTGGACTTACTTCAATGCAACTTTGTTAGGTTTAATTTTCCTACCAACCAGCAAGTAAGTAACCATTTTTTTTGTAACTGTTGCAAGTGTTTTACCATTTTAAACAAGGAGCTCATTTAGTCATATAATAGAGAGAGAGAGAGAGAGAGAGTCTTTCATGAAGTTGATGTCCTTAGGAAGGCTGGTCTTAGTCACATAAAACTCTAGCAATATATATATATATTTTTTCTAATATTGGTAGGTTTTTTTTTATTATTATTATTTCCCTTCCTTTCTATCAGCTTGCATTACCTGCTCTGCTCCATAACTTACTTTTAAAGCCAGCACTCCCCCCCCCCCCCCCACCTGCCATCCAAGTTTTAATGATCTATTATCCCTCCTACCACAAGACAAACTTCATGCCCAAAACGTTTGGCATCTAAGACAAACAGTTGCCTAATTGTTGAGGGGCCTGGGAAAATGCAGAAGGTCTGTGAGAAGGCTATGCCCGGACGCCAGAGCTCTCTTGTTGTCAAGTCCTCGGTTGACTCAGACCTCATTGTCATGCTAATTTCTTCCTGAGCGTTTTTGAACTTGAGTTTGGCTTCTTTCTTTGGGGACTACATTTTTCTCGGTCACTTGTTTGTGGGAAAATTTCCTCTGTAGCTACAGTGTGAAATTAATTAATCAGGCCTCCATTGGAATGGGACACAAAAGAGAGCAGACTGGGAATTTTTCAAAGGCAAAGACCGATTTTATAACCTTGCTTGCTGCAGAAGGAAATGGTTTTCATTACAGTAAGTAAAACATCGGATTTTTTTTTTCCTCTCCCTATTTATATTCAAAATCTTTTTTTTTTTTAAGAGCTGAAAAGTTATGTTTATCACTGAGCAGGGACGTGGTAAACCTGATGTTATTTCTTAAGGATCAATGTAAGTTTCTTTTTGTTCCCTCTAACCAAGTGTGCCTGGGAGAATTCGGCGCTTTTAAACCCAAATTGCAGCTTTTCCTCCCTGCTTTCTTCTCAGCCCTCAGCCCTGCCGGTGCTTTTTACATGTTAGACGAGGGTACTTGAAGGAAAAAAAAAAAAGTGTGTGAGACTTTCCTCAGCACATTTGTGTTTCTGTAACCTGTGTCTGAGGATTAACAGATCTTGTGGATTAAGAACAAAAAAAAAAAAAAGGTTTGGTGGAGCTGGGAAATAATTGTCCTATATTAATTTCATTTTTGCACTGACTAAAGGTTAAGTTTACGATCTTTCCATTTCAGCTTCTTCTATTTTTTTTGGCCCGTGCTATTCAAACTGACTTGACTATAGTGCTAAGTTTATTTTATAGAGAGAGATATTTTTGAGCGTTATCATAATTTCTTCAGAGTTATGATTCAAGTCTATGGTTTTCTTAGATTCCGAGCTTCCCCCTTCTACTTTAGCTGGTGGGTGAAATCTCCATTTCGGACAGGAAAGGAAGGCCAGGGTTTGCTGGCTGAATCTCGGTCTAAGCATGTGCACTGAACAGCTTTAGCTGCCAACCCTCATGTGTATGTGTCTGTGTAGGTGTGCATTTTATATATATAATATATATATATAAAAGCTCGTGGTATTACCTTCACGTTATACTGATAGAATTGTTATTGAAAGGGAAAACAATATCTTCCATAATATGGAAGAAATGCAAAGTGACACTTTTCTGATTCTCTTAATAGTCTGCTAATGTTTATTTCTGTTTATCTTGCAATTATTGAGATAACACCACAGGCTTTACCATCTGATTACAGCTTTGTCAGAGATGCACAAATGTTTGGGGCCATTTAGGTGACTGTATTTTCTGATAAATAATATTTTCTGATACATAATAAGCAGAGATCGTGGAGGAATTGTGTTTTATTTGGATATTTTAGCTTCTCAAAGCTTGCTTTTTTTTTTTTTTTTAAATAAGTTTTTCCTTGTTGCAGAAAAGTTACTGATTAATTCTTCGGGAATTATTATCTAACAGAATACTGTACATTGTTTATTGGCTGTTAGCAATACTGTCTTTTTCTTTATTTCCAGGTACAGTTACTAAATGGCATCCTTCACTGAAAGATACAAAGGTAAATTTGAACTGGATACTTTTATTTGTTGAAATATAGATCTGTGACTGATACAACAAAGGTCTACTATACAGTATGATATTTGTGATTGTCTGATTCAAAATGAAGATGTTGTGACAGCTTATATCATAGGCTGCATGCTTATTAAAAAAAAAAAGAGAGAGGTGTTAATGGTTTCTAGCCACTCAAAAGTGTTCAGATCAGAACTACTACAGACTTTGGTTATCCATATTTTGAGATTGCTTGTAGTTATACAATTTGACTCGTACTTAAAAGTATTTTAAAAATCTGTGATATTCTACCTTGGCAAGTCAGTGGAATCAGTACAAAATTCCATAATGTAAATGGATCTCACTCTTCAAATGCCTTTTTTTCCTGCAATATAGTATTATTTACTTTGTTTGACATTTATTCTAAAATACTAGATGTTACTTATCCCTGTGTTTACCCCACTGTCCAATATGGCTGCTATACTGAAGGTATTCTGACTCCCTTATCAGCAAGCACGTGAAGCAAAATTGAATGTGGCAATAACTGTATATAGATAGAATGGGAAATATGATTCCTACTTCCAGGGTAAAGACAGACAGAATATATTGATATGCACATAAGAGAAATTACAGATAGAGATGTAAAATGTTATATGCTGACCTTACAGAAGGGTATAAAATATAGCACTGCTTTAAACTCGGCAAAGATGGCCTTTATATCAAACTGGATTTTAAATAAACTCTATAACCATGTTTTATTTTATTTATTTTTTTATTATTAAGTGCATGTTTATACCCATCAATGTTAGAATAAGGAATAATCCAACAGAAACAGGTCGATTTGTATTATTCCGAGCTGTGACTCACACTAGACTGAAAAAAAACCCAACAACCAACTTTGATTATAATATAGTAAGTATTTAATGCTGTCATATCTAAAGATCTCTATAAAAAGCATGGAGTCACCTGATGAGGGTGCGTGGTATGCGCTTTCTGCAACAGGAACATAGCCAGCCCCGTGCCATGTTCTGGATTTTACAGTAATTGTAAGGATTTAGGACATACTGTAGCTGGTTTCAAGGCTTTCGTGGACGATTTATTGCCCTGCTTACAGTCACGTGTGCAGACCTAAAATTATGCGGTGAAGGAATAGTGACTGTCTCCTCGGCTAAAGCTGCTTGCCACAGTCCGTGCGCTGCTGCGTGATGCTAACACGATTGCAGGGCCCATCAGCATATTTGCATGGTAGAGGAGAGAGGCTGGCTGCCTGGCTGCCTCCCTCCGCCCATTGCATGCAACGCCTTAACTCTTTCACTGAAAGGGGGGGAAATGATGAAACCCAGAGCAGGTTCATCCTGCCCGAGGTCTCAGGTCTTTTAACTGCGAGCATCTGTAGAAATGGATGGAGAATGCGTTTCTGCTGTAGTCTGGGACCTTGCTTGGTGCCTTTTCCGCATACTTGAGACCTAACCTTGGGCAACAGCAGAGAAATGTGTCAGGCAGCGACTCTGCCGGATGTGGACACGCAGCCATTGCATTAGCAAGTCAACCCTAAACATTTGCAATAAATACAAAAAAAAAAAAATAGATGATTTGAAGAAGTAAGAAATCTGTGTGTAACTCATTTTATTTGACAGTAATCCCGATCAGATTAATATGCAAATATTCAATCTCTCTCTCTCCCTCTCTGCACACATCCATATCATACATGGCTCTCGTCTACTGTTGCTAGGTATAGATATTCACACAAGGAATTGAACTTTTCAACGGGATTCTACAAACACCGCTTCATTCTCATCCCCACCATACACAGGCACGGAAGTCGTGGGATGGGTTTTTGTTCCTAGTCTTTGAACTGCGGTCCTGTTTCCCTGCTCCAGTTGCATCCAGTGCCATTTCTCAATTTAGTATTTATTTGTGCATTTCTTAGCTTTTAATTTGGCGAACGGACAATAGCACCGATATCAAAATATATATATATATATTGATTTGTTTTGTTTTGTTGTAAACTGTGCGGCGGTAGGTTCCGCTCAATGTCTTCTTGCCACCCTATTTAAAGACAAGTAAAGGGTTTATAAATCTCTGACGTCACCCGGGGTGTGAAATTGCTGATTTGAGAGAGTGCAGGATTTTCACATGCGACTTCATTTCTTATTCAGCATAGATTTAAATATATTTAATATAATTCCTGTCTGTTTAGTATGCCACACAACAGCGTTCCCTACCTTGTCAAAGTATATTGGTCATATTCCTAACATTAGAATAATTTAAACTCAGAATAAACAATATTGCATGGCACAGAATATATATTTTTTTTTTCAGATGTTTATCCGACATATAAAATCCTGCGAGAATAAAAGAAAAATATACCTATTTAAAGTTGCGTGTACATTTTATACAACCAAGCAGCCTTATTCCAGGTGGTTTCCCCCCCCCACCCTATGTGGATGGGAAGAACCTCATGTGCCTCATTTACTATGTTACTAAATCAGGGCCTATGCAGTAAGGTAGTAACTATTTGTGCCACACCAATTTGATTCAAATATGTAATATTTTAAATATTGTTGGTAGGGGAAGGGGGGACGGGAGGGAATATTTTTAATGCGCAGGCAGAAATAGGAAATTTAGTGGATCATGAAGTTTGCCCATTTTTTTTTTCATACTATAAAGAACTTGCGTTATTAAAGATTGTAGGGTACTTGAGGGAGTGACCTAGTTAGAATGAAAGATGTAAAGTTATGGCCCAATATTATCACTACTAAGTAGGAATATTGCCCATGTGGGTAACAGTAGAACAAAATCGATCCTTCTAGAAATATATAATTGAATTCAACCAATAGTTGCACCCTTACTAAAGAATTTATTTAAAAATATGAGGACAATACATTTACGGGAGTGCGTTCTAACATGTTTTTAAAGTGTTGAGATAATTGATCTCGGTTGGTAATGTGCAAATAAAGCAGGGGACACAGCTTTAAAGGCAATAACTTTGAAATTACCTTTGTAAAGCTGAACTGATGAATTTCACCTCCGAGCTAATGTCGTCAGAGAAGTTTTAGGAGCGAAGGTTATAATTATGTCGGTATGATCGGTGGTTGAACAGCGACCGGAAGTCAAAATACATATTACTGCATGTAAACAGGAAAGAAAATTAGTGCACAACCTGGTATATTGCTTTCCAACCCCACACCTGTAGTACTATTATATATATATATAAACAATACTTGTACATTTTCCAAATGAAATCAGCAGCGTTGAAGCCAGTGCACGAATCACATCCCGTACTGTTCAGTACCACAGACAGCAATCTCCGGCACCCTTACTGTCGCGATACTGTTGAGCACTGTCTATACACTACTGGAGCAATTCGTGCTCCCTGCCTGCAGTCCCACTACTCTTTGACTCTTCCAGCTGTTCTTTGCTCTGTTCAAAATAATATTTGCGTTTCTTATAATAAAATCCCTGGGCTAATTAGAAGCACCTCACTTCTTAATTACCTTAGCAAAGACATGGGGAGTCAAGGTAATCTAATTACATCGTACCAGTGGGAGAAAAATATAAGCAATTATTTTGACGTCTATTACAATAAACTTTTGAAAATCTAATTTATTTATTTTAGGTAACTTCTTCCTTGAAAAGTGTTTTTTTTTTTCCTGAACTGTTGCTAAGGCACAATCAGAAATGTCGTCTATAGCTGGCAAGTAGATTAAATCAGAATGAAAATTACTGGGAAATATTTAAGCACTACATAGTTAACCCTCGAGAAAAGACAACCATATCTGTAACAGAATTTTATGGAACTAAGAAATGGAAGAGCTATAATTATAATAACCCTATGATAATTCCTAAAATAGCCATTGTATTATGGGAATACCCAACCAGCTTTATATGGGCACGGAAATGTGTACACAGAGAGAGAAAGAGAGTAACACTTTTATATGTACATAATTCCTTTATTTATATATATATATATATATATATATATGACAGTCAGCCAAAGTATATCAAATGACACTGTATGTATATGTAAAAGTGTTATGTGTAGATATTTCTCTTGGCATGTATATACCTATCTCTCTATGCTCACACGCAGACATAAAATGTATCTGTTGTGTGTGCCTATGAGCACAGAGATAGATGTATACATTCCTATAGGGTATTACGCCTACAGGCTTTCTGCCAGGATATGTCCATTGGCAAAAACCTTAAAAAACAAAACAAAACAGGGTCTTTAAAATTAGCTGTTCCGCGATTTAAAGGAAAGAACGGTGGCATCGCCAGGCTGGGATTCTGAAATATATATATATATATATATTTTTTTTTTATTAAAAATATGTTATCTTGATTTCATTGTTGGCACCCTTGCATTAATTGCGATGCGGTTTCTTCCTCTTTTCAAAGTGTAGAAGGTGCCTTTTCAAGGACAAATCAGCCTTCACCTTCACCAAAGGGTTCTCTTGCCGTGTATCGTCGCCGATCGAGTTACGCAGGCTATGCGGAGGAGTTATTTAAATCGGAGAACGAGCAGGTATCCAGAAGCTCCTTCTGGCGCACTGGTTGTCAGTGGCACAGTCACTGGATTTTCAAAGAGGTGGGGCCCATGTCGATCCCTCCGCCGGGGCTCGTACCCAGGCCTCGCACGTGACTTAGTCTCACCCACTGCTTCTATGCTCGGCGCTGCGTGGCTTTTAATCGCTGGACTGCCCGGTGGCTCCTTGATAAGATCGGCAGTGCAGGCTGTGGTCCGTGGACTTGCAGGTGCGGAAAGAGGAACCTGCGGGAGCCCTGACCACCTGCAGGCAGTGCTTACAGAGGGCCGGGCGCTCTCAAACCACCTCACTCCGCACCGGCACCACATAACGTTCCGACGAGCTCAGACCTAATCCAATAATAGTTACAAAAGAAACTTGGTTATAAAAAAAAAAAAAAAAGGTATTTTAACGTGAATCTAAGTCAAAGTGCAAATGCAAGCTAATTATGTTATGTAAATAGCCAGCTTGATGAGAGAAATCATAGAATAACATTATATTGTACTATTTCTACATATAACAGAGTATTACGAATATATAATACAATATATAATGTATTAATTTCGTCTAATATACTATATATATATATCGACAGATGAAATTAATAATACAATACTTTATCATGATACATGTTTATTGTCACCTTAAACACTATGCCAATATATATCAATCAATCCATGCACTGCACTTTTCTAATGCATTATATATAAGGTCTCTCATGTAGACAGGATTGCAATCTTTATAATAGTCACACTTTCGGCATAGCCCTGCAGCCTACTCTAAGGTGCAAGACAATTTTATGACTGATTTCGTGGGGGGGTCCATTAGTCTAGGCGCAGGTGAGGGTGGGGGAGGCGAGCATCCTCTCTCCTGATCGGGGATGACCTCCCCTGGTTCAAACTGGACTTCAGGCAGCAAAGAACCCCTAGACTCATCACAGCGTTTGAAACCCGAACCGGATCCCCTAGTGTGCAAAAAGAACTTCATATGCCATGTGGATGTGTTTAAAGAAACACAAAGAATGTTTGTTTTTTTCAGAGAGCCCTCAGTGGCAGTCATTGTGGACTATACTTTATTTTCTTTCCAATTATATATTTTTTAACTCTGCCTGTACTGCAGAAAAGAAGGCTTAAATAATATTTAAGTGCTAGTAAACTACCCTGCTGTCTATGAAAACTTGAAATAGTGCCTGACTCTGTTGCCAGATAAGGAAAATGTATTATGTCCTCCCATCAAGTAATTCTGCATTTAAAAAAAAAAGGACAGTAAACACCGGCACAAATGGCAGATTAGCCAGATCCCTCTTGCGACTGGTTTATCATTTTGTAGATTTCTTTGCATTTTTAATTATCCATGTAGTAGGTTTTATTTGGTTGGGGGTTTTTTTTTCGGGGGGGGGGGGGATGGGGGTTTAAGCATCAGGTGAACGAGTCTTTTCTTGCAAATTGCCCAAGTGAGGGGGAATGCACTCGGCAGTCCTCAATACAGCCGGTTTTAAAACCGAGTTTCTTTCGAAAAATTGTTATAGAGACAAGTCACCTAAAGCCAGAAAATAAAAAAAAAAACCACAAAACAGAAAACTGCAATCCAGAATTGGAGAAGAATGCCACCTTTACCTATGAGCATCTTAGAAGGTCGGAGTCTTATTGCACCCCGACCACTTCGGGTACTAAAAGGCAGCTTTTGCAAACGTTTTCTCCCTAAGGCAAGGCCCTTAGAAAACGAGGCTTCTGACTGCTAGGGAACGGGCAGAGTTAGGAGGAAGCGGGCAGTCCTGGTCCAGCACTGGGCTCTCCCTCTTTGCATGAGGGCTGCTACCTTTCGTTACCAGTGGGGAGATCTGCTACAGAAATATGTATCAATTGGCCCTCTACTTGGCCTACAAATATGCTTTCTATCGGATGCCAACATTAGAACCGGGCAGGAGCAGGAAAAAAAATAAAATAAAAAAGGTAAGTAAATGCAGGAGACAAAATGTTGGGTGACATCGCGGTGGCACTCGGAGACCCAGCCAAGTATTAATTAGTGCAGCAATCACAAGGTAAAGAAAAAGGCCCGAGAAGAAGCGCTTCAGCTTCAGAGAAAAATCCCCCAATTTCCCTTCTCCTTTCATTTTCCTAATTCTTACCTCCCCTACTGTCTCCATGACCTTGGATTTCCTGAAAAACTCTTTTTTTTCTTCTTGTCCTGGACTGGGATCTTCTTCGATTATGAATCTAATACCAGACATTGGTGGAAATTGTCCTGCGTTTCGGGTGTAGGTGACTGTGACTTTTCTTATTTCCCCTTTGTCTTTTTTTGTTTGTTTATTTCATTACTCTGGGCCTTTTACTATAGAAAGAAAGGCGATGTCTTTTAATACCTCTTTGCTTTATATCTACCATTTCCACTTTAAATTTGCAGGCATACCTTAGGTTTTCTTATCACTTATTACATTTTTATTATTCCAGAGTGTCCAATGTATGTACATATAATACAATACATATATATATAGAGAGAGAGAGAGAGAGAGAGAGATAATGCAATACAAATGTAGGTATATTATGTGTACTGTATTTTCCAGAAATGTAAGTCTGTCCTTCATACTTCTAAAGGAAGCACGCATTTTAAATGCAAACACCTATCAATATCTGCTTGCAAACAAATGTTCAACCCTTTCAGGTGAACATAAAAAAAACAAAACAAAACAAAAAAACACCACCCTCTTACTATTAAAAATAAAATTTGGATTTTGAATTTAAAAAATGCTTTGTAGAGTTGATATCCCTATACATCCTCAGAGTCACACTGAATTACTTATACATCGAAAATCGTGTGGAGACCATTCTCAATATATGCTCAACTGGAAATTATTTAGGAGTATTGGTATCAAGGTGTAATAAAGTGATGGCTAGATGCATCTTTGTACCTAATACTCCTGGAGTTATTGAAAAGAAAACAGGGTTCTTCTTAGGAAGACTGCAGCAGAAGTGATCACGTTTAAAACCGAAGAAATTAAAGCGAAGTAAAGCACACAAGTATAGTTGAACTTTGTGTGGAAAGACAGCATTGAACCACCGAAAATAATTATAACCTTTTTATCATCATGTGATGCATATTTCCATTTGTACCTCTCCTGTGTGTTTCATTTCCGAAAGTTAATAACTGAATTAAGCGTTATCTGTTTGCTCAGAGCAGAGGATATGGAGCAATACATTCTATAGGTTTGGGACAGAATTAGGAAAAGGACCTTAATACTTCCAAATAGCACTGAAAAAACCCAAACAAAAAACCTCGAGAAGCTTAACAGAGATATAGAACTATTTTCGTACGGGGGTATTCTCAGACAAACTTTAATAGAAATGTAAAAGATTTTATAAATCTGTTATTAGAGAAACTGTTGAAATGACTGATTCTATCCATCCTAAATCTATACTGGAGGAGAAGAATTATATAAATGTTGAGGCAACACTATTTTTTCAGACTAATTAGGTAGCAACGTTACTAAAGGAATGGCTCCTTAAATACAAAGAAATTAAATTGATAATATGGTTGTAAGGCTCAAACAAAAAAAGAAAAGACTCTCTGAGAAGATATAGTAAGAGGTCTTAAAATACCGTAGGATTATTACAGTTCTTATAAGTGCACTTTTTTTTTCTGGGACTGGGGAAATAATTATAATAGGAAGGATTAAAACAATGAAGGTATGAATGTTTCCTCGCCATCAAATAATAATAATATGGACTTTAATATGAATCATTAGAAATGATCTACAGAAGCAGGAGCTTGAAATATGCACAAAAATAATGCAGGTTACCAGAAAGGCAAGCCTAAAAATATCTGCTTATTCCTTTATGAATTAAATTAAAACATAAAAGACACCGCTTTTAAAAGTTCTAGTTTAGTGATTAGCCGCGGGTTTTTATTAAGCTCAGAATCTGTCGCCTATAAAGGAACTGACATCCTGCTTCCACAGTCTGTAAAGGACTAATGGAGTAGGTAACCGTGGTGAGTAAACATGCAAATGAGTTTAATAGGGGAAGAGCCGAATGCAAATAACTACAATGTACTATCTGAGATCATTCTGTCTTCTTTCTTAGTATATAGTGTGTGTGTGTGTGTGTGTGTGTTTGTGTGCACATACACATACACGCAATAAATCAGCCATTCGCCATGTCTCTTATGTATTTGTTTTATTGTGATTGTGCGTGTATGATGTCCATATTGCAGATCATACAAATAGACTTCCGTGTCTCTTAAAGGGACAGCGTTATGCAATTGAAATAGTCGTCCATGTCTTTGACTTCACGTCCATAAATAAACACAGTAAGACGAATATACAGTTGTTTTAAACGCTGGAGTCAATAGTAAGGACAATATAGACTGCCATTATAGCTTCTCTCCATAGACCTTATTCTGTAATATAGGATGACGTGCGACCTGTTAGAGTCATGCACATGATCTCAAGAACATGGTTATAGTTCGATACTTCTCAACCCAGTCCTCGAGGCACGCCTAGCCAGTCAGGTTTTCAGGATAGCCACAATGAATAATGCATGAGACAGATTTGCATACAATGGAAGCAGTGATTGCAAACCTGTCTCATGCATATTCATTGTGGCTATCCTGAAAACCTGACTGGCTAGGTGTGCCCGGAAGACTGGGGTGAGAAGCACTGCTACAAGTTATCCTACTGCTGAGTCCTCTTCCTTATCCCTTACTTTAAACGTTTGCAGCTAAATATGTAGACTCCTTGCTGAGAATAAAGATAACAAGAGAAGAGGGTGAAAGCAAATGCTAAAGAGGTCACCTGCTTAAGATGGTGTGTACCCTGTCTAAAACGAGTAGGTGGGGGCGGAGGAGTAAAACTGCCTGCATGGGATTCTCAGCACCGTTGTTTAATGCAGTCCACCTCGCTGCGTTTAAAGTTCCTCACATACAGAATTACAACCCGATGACAATTAATTGTAAGCATGTTTAGCTGTTTAATAAAAAAGCTCAGTTTATTGTATCAGGAAGATTGGACACAGAGCCTTAGAGATGTTCAGGTTTATTATAAGCTAAAATACAAGTTGAGTTTCTTAGCAACATGAAATAAACCTTTTTTGATGAGGCTAGAGATATTTCTGCGTGTCGAGTGAGCTAAGTAAAAAAGCGGAATCTTGAAATAGATTTGTGATTTCCTCTCTAAACTGAATGAGTAGGAGAAAGAGCAGGAAAGGAATAACAGTGCAGGAATGCTGTGAGGTCTTGTTCGTGGAAGATGGCAGCTTGGACCCTGGCTGGCCCACCTTGATCTATCCCAGCTGCTCCCAGTACAGAGGCCCCTCTCCCAGTCCGGCTTTATTTCATGAAAGAATCCTGATGGGAGTGACCTTCCTTTCGCTTTGACTTAATTTTGCAATGTTCACAGGCATAAAATTAATACTGGCCAAGAAAATAGTGAGGTTAAGGAAAATCGGAATCATCCCCCCCCCCCCCCCCCCCCCCCCCCATGATGTAAAAGCAAGGGAAGGGCGAGAGGATCAATCTTTAGATTCGTCTTTTCGGAAAACATCTGAAGGTTTTTTAATAGCAAAACCTGAAAGAAAACAAACGAATTCGGACGCAAGAGAAGAAAAGACAAGACCCAGCAGTGCATTGCATTGCCTTTCCAAACCGGGGGAGCGTAATATCCACCGGCAGACTCCTCCGCTATCTCATGGCGATTATATGCACTTAAACGCCTAACGGCATTTAAAAAACAGCAATTGGCAGTTCTAGCTACTTTTTTTTTTGTTTTAGGTTCTTTAAGAAGAAAATACAGAAAATGCATCTTAAGGGCAGCCTTACCCCCCTACCTAGAGTCTCACGAGAAATCAGAGAGCTGAAAAAGGCTCAGGCTGTGTTTTAGGGAGAATCCAAACCTGCGACAGACTAAACTGGGTCTGCTGCCCTGACTGATGAGTGAGCATGAATTTCTCTCTCTGTGGTGTCTGTATTTGTGTGCGTGCCTGTGTAAATAGACACAGACACACACAGACACACAGACACACACACACTGCAAAGCTCGGTTTACTCAGGCATGCAGTGATAAATACGTCTAATGCAGTGACATCATGATCGCTTGGGTGGATTGACCTCTCTGGCCCTGTCTGGGCCGTCCCAGCAAAGAAGTGGGGGTCTATTGAGTGCCGGTTGCCCCCAGCTCAGCATTGTGCCCCCAGCCTTCTTTTCAGCCTCAGACTTTCCCAGGTCCCAAAAAAAAAAAAAAAAAAAAAAAAAAAGCCACTCAGCTCAGCACTGCCTCCAAGGCGAAGTGATCAAGTTTAGGGTGAAGCTGCTCTCTCTCTCCCCCACCCCCTCCGGGGGCCGGCGTAGAGGGGGGGGGGGGGGAAGGCCGTTTGCTGCTCCGGGGGGGGGGAGGAGGGCCGCTCACTTTCGGGGGCTCCTCGGAGCTGAAGCCACCGTTCGCCCAACCAGCTCTGCCTTTTTCTCTTTCTCCTTTCCCCCTAGGCTGGACGAGCCGGGCCGGGACTTCTTCCAAGTTGGCTGGTGGAGCCCCTCCTCCCCTCCCAGGTACGTGGCCTCTCAGCTCTCTTGGAGGGGGGGGGGGGGGTTGTTTGGGCCGGAATCGGGGGTGGGATGGGGGGGTCTTGGAAGCGCCTTAGGACAAAGCTGCCCCTGCCAGCCGGCGCATGGATTCAGCAGGAGGCGCCGGGTCCCTGCCGCTCCGGCTCTCCCCGAGGAGGTGACACCGTCAGGACCGGGCAGAGCTGCTCGCGCCCGCTCCTCGCCGGACCTCTCCTAATGCTCGGCCTCAGTGAACAGAAGCCAGAGCTTGCTCTCCTTCAGACCGTGCTGGTAGGGTGCTGTGCCTTGATGATGTTTGTTTCCTGCTTTTTACTCACACGTTGGGACTGAAATGCAAACTGCATAATCCCCCAGCCTCTTCCCTCAGTCTCAGAGGTCGCTGCTTTGGGGGGGGGGGGGGGGGCACAGTTGCCGTCGCTGATTGCACGGGAGATGTATTTGGCACTCGGTGTTTAGGTTGTAGTTTTTGGTTTTGTTTTCTTTGCCCCCTCCCCTCCCCCTATGGTATTTGGAGATTAGGGGGGGGGGGGGGGGGGTGTTCGCTTACGGTCGGAGAGTTTGGCGTGGGGGAGCCAGGCCTTGCCCGGAGCCGGGTTCGTTTTTCTCTTTGGTTATCTAGCTGTATGAGTGTATCTGATGTCATAAAGCTAGAAAACCGAATGTAAAACCGAATTCAATGATCGTCGCTGGCAGGGACCTTCCTCACCAGCCGCCTGCTATTGATTTGGGTTTTTTGTTTTTTTTTTTTACAAAAGTCAGAGCAATGTTTTGAAATAATTTGTGATTTGGCTTTGGGGTTTGTTTGTTTGTTATCGTTGTTTGTAAAAGCCCCAGGGCTTGCCTGGTATTCAATTCAAGGATTGCTTTCATTCGGATCTGTTGATTCTGAGAGATTATTAAACAAATGCTCCTTTAATCAGCCATTAACAGTTTCCCCTTCCAACTCAGGTCATTAGTTATTTCACTCTCTTTACCGGAGGACACGACTTTGAGGAGTTGTAACACAACTTCTGTGATTTAGAAACCCAATCAGCAAATAATGTGTCCTGGGCTATTTTAGTTTGGGGGGGGGATGGTAAAAAAAAAAAAAAAAAAAGGCCTCACATCTACAAAAAGGATGCGAGCCAAGGTTGTGATAAGGGGCTTCAATCATTTGGGAAATTTCACAAGAAAACAACATTAAAACGGTCTCGTTCCTAAAACCGCACCCCCCCCCCCCCAATTCTAAGTCTGTGGCAAATCTTGAAGTAAATAAATGCTAAACTTTGAAACCTACAGCATGCCCACGCGTTCAGGGGAAAAGATCAGGGTTTGAAGACGGATTCTTTGTTACTTTTTCTATTGGTGCACTGCTTAACTTGAAAGTTTCTACATTAAATGGGGAGGGGTTGCCTTGGGGATTATGAAAAGCAAGATAGCGGCCGGGTATGACTTGGGAGGGGGAGAGTGTTTGGTTTTGGGAGGGGGGGGATGGGAGAGGCAGGTGAAACACGTAGAAGGGGTGGGGGGGCTTTCCCTCTTCCCCCCACCCAGCAAAAAAAAAAAAAAAAAGAAAAAGGTTCTGGTGTGTAAAATTGGTTCTGTTGCCAGTTTATTCTTAAGGTTAATAGAAAAAAAAAAAAAAAGGAATGAGCACCACCTCAACCTGGAAGTACAAATACCCTGCCCCCACCCTGGTATCCACTTCAACTGTAGGAGCCTGCCCTGCTGAGCCAGCATTTTTCACAGCAGTAAGAAAAGCGTCTGATTCAAACAAAAAATAATAAATAACCGATTGGAAGTTTGTTGAACCAGTTAACAGTATTTCCCAGCAGACATATTCTAGCCAGATTACCTTTTGTTGCCCTTCTTAAAAAAATAAAATAAAATAAAGAACTGGCCTACATAACATAAATCTCTTTTTAGAAATACTTTCTTTCAGAAGGGAGGGAACTGGGAAGTTACATCTCTTATAGAGATTGTATAGGATTTTCCCTAAAGGAACCCTGCAAGTGAATTTTCAAAGGAGCTACGGATGTAAATGTAACATTCTAGTGTCACAATTTTCAAAAGCCATTTACCTGTTAAGTGCACTTAAACACAGGTAAAACCTAATTCAATGGCATATATTGTAGCAATTTCCAAAAGTCCACTTACACGGGTAAAGTGCATTTACACATGTAAAACCCAGTTTTAAGCGTGTGCGTGCTTTTGAAAATCAGTCCCTTATTGTATAGATGTCAAAGCATTGCCCCATTTATACGTATGGCATGGAGTTCTGGTAACCCTGGATTCTCAGTAGGCTAGAAGTCTTCAACATTGTTAATGTTGGGTGTTGATTCATCCCTTTTCTGTGTGTCTGTTATCATGCATCCACTACATGTCACCTATTCTGTAACTGAGACCCTGCATTGGGTTTCAGCTACAGAGGGTCCAATGCCTTTAACGTAGATCTGAAGGAAACTGCAGTCATCCTCTTTGGAGAGTTCTTAGAGTGGATACAATAATAGTCTTAATTTAGAAAACAGGATTCAGATACCCTTCCTTTTACTGGTTTCTATGTGTAGAAATAAGGGTCAACAAACAAGCTGTAGGTGAGACCTTTTAATTGCACTAATTCAGTACATCTGCAAGGTGCTTTCCAGCACTCTGCTCCCTTCATCAGGTCAGTGGAAAGACAGCGCCCTTACAATGGATTGAAATAGAACAGAATCAGCTGGACACGAGGTCGCCACGTGTCATTAGCATTTACTTTCTATCACACTTTCACATCTGAAAGTTTTGGAATGTATTCATTCCCCTCTTACACAAAACAGCACCATTCTTACCAGTACAGCTAGATAGGTAAGGTTTGCTGGTGGCTTCCATCTTTATAGTCAGGGGGCAGATGCCAGACTGATCAATCTATCTAGAAAAAAACGGAGTCTATTAGCAACCTTAGGGGCCAACTGCACTAAAAGGGTTTTCTCTCGTTTTATGGAGAAATGCTTAGTACATCCAGTGCCAGAGAAGAGAGGGAATTGTAAAGGCTCTGGTGCAGCTGTAAGAGAATTGCTCTAGACATGGATGCCTTCTGAGAACCACTGCAGTACTGTCAAACATTTTTTTTTTTTTAGCACTGCTGCCAGTGACAGAAAAAGCTACCTCTAGCTTCCTTGTAACCGAGTAACATCCTCAGGCATCATCAAAGGGCTTAAGTTACCTTCGGTATGCCAGGTATTAATGGCAGGAGTTCTACCTGCAATAAAAGCCAAGTCGGAGCAGGGCCAGGCAATGCAGAACATTCAAGATACAAATAGGTCTTTGATAGTGGCCCCACTGTATTGCAGCCTCATTCATCTGCTTCCAAACTAGAGCTGCTGGGTTCAGTTTCAAAAGGATCATTCCTCCACCCTCCCCTGCAATAGCAGGCACATAATACACCACGACTTTCTGTGGTCCCATGCCGGCATGCCACTAGGAGCCTCTACTCATTGTCCAGTAGTGCAGTCTTCGAGTCCCTAGCCTGGTCCTGATTTTTAGGGTTGCGATACATGAAGTGTGTGTACGTGTGGCGGGAGGGGTGGTGGTGCTATGTGATCTCAAAATCTCATGTGCTACAACAATCTCTTGGTGGTGCCAACACACACACACACACACACACACACACACACACACACACCTTGCTGGCTCCTCTTTCGGGGCATGGAAAGCTTTGCGGTGCCGGCAGCATCCGGTGAGCTCTCGCTGGTCCTTGAAAATCCGGGGGAGAGGGGGTAAATCTCGCGCCGGGCCGTACCCATCTCCGCAGCAGGTCTCCAAGGTGAACATCCTCTGGCACGTCAGAACAGTGTAGGTAAGGGAAGTCGGCAAGTCAGATCCGTAACTTCGGGATAAGGATTGGCTCTAAGGGCTGGGACGGACGGGCCGGGGCGCGAAGTGGGGCATGTTGCCGCGGCTGGACGAGGCGCCGCCCCCACCCCGGCGACTCTGGACACGAGCCAGGCCCTTCCCGTGGATCACCCCAGCTGTGGCGGGTGCCTCTCCCTCCCCCTCCCCTCCCCGGGGGTCGGGCCGGCGCTCGGCCTCGGCCGGCACCTAGCAGCTGACTTAGAACTGGTGCTGACCCGGGGAATCCGACTATTTTAATTAATTAACTATTGGTAGGCTGGTATATACAATGTAGCGTAGCCACTGTATGAGTCTCTGTGACTCTGTACCCAGTTTGCCAACATAATGCCATCTTGTTTTCTGCCCCCATGTGTCACTAATTGCGCTCCCAAAGATCGTGCAAGTTGAAGATTTAAAGGAAGAGCACCCAAAGTGGAGGCAGGGAGGCTCCCCATCATTTTAATCACTGGGAGCAGACATGCTGGCTGGAGTCACATGGTTCCCTTACACCCTGCATCCGATTGGTCCATATTGCCTATGACATCAGCAGTGACATCACACACTCACCATGGGCTGGAAGGTGTTATGTAATTTGTAACTGATAGAGGAAAAGCTTTATTGTGCATTCTGGGGAGGGAAATTGCACTGCACCCCAACGATGCAGCCTTTTTTTTATGGTTTCAGCACCTGTCTAGAATCGAGCAGATACAATATGCATCTCCATAATCACATTTATGAACTATAACTCCCCAATGGGAGTCCAAGGTACTCTTAACAACAGGCTCATAGGACATGGCAGCCACCTCAGGGGTGGGACCGGCGACCTTCATTTCCCCTTACACTCATCACATACTGTAACAGTACGAGGCAGGGGGAAAGCAGATTGTCACTGGAGTTCTGGGATTAACAGCCACAAAAATGTCTCACCACTCCCCAGCCTGCCAAGATAATTGCAGGATCTTTAATGTCCATTGCATATTCTGGATCTTCGTTTAACATCTCAGCCAAAAGCTCAGAGATTTAAGCAGGAGGGTTACACCCCAATATACGCAGGTATCAGCAGAATGCTAGCACCTGATAAAGGCTCTGGAGAGTTTCTTCCTGCTGCCCTAAATCACTGCAGTATATTCCTGCATCCATTCCTTATGGACTAATTTACTGCCATTTTTTTTTTTTTTTGTGGGGAGGGAAGGGTAGAAAGATGGGGGGGGGCGGGGGTAAGGAGTTGGTTTCCTGGTTTTTCATATGCGCGCCTATAAACACATAGTCATCACAAGAAGTTACTGTGTACAGACCAGAGAATGCACGATACGCGCACACACAGATTGCACCTGGCATCTCCGCTGGGTTCGTGGCAGTCCCTTTCTTCAATGCTAGGTTAGCCACAGAAACACGCAACACGACTGCAGATAAAGACCATTTGGGCCCGTCGGCATCTCCCGCTCAGCTTTATACTCCCCCTTTCCTATACCTCAGAGAGGAGCCCGGGCTTGTCCCATTCCTCTTCTGCACAGCGGGAGGCTGTGCCAATGGTCCACCACCCTTTCTGTAAAGAAATATTTCCTGCGATTGCTCCTCGGTCCACGTCCACCCCGCCCCCCCTGTTCATAAAACCATGACATACATAGCGACAGAGAAATCTGATAGCAGCCAAAGACCATGCAGCCTACCTGGTCTGTCCAGCCCCTCATCCTTTGCCCCTCCCCCCCCCCTCCTCATTTCCTCATCTCCTGTGCATGTATTCCTTGAAGGTATTTAAATGCCTTTTCTGTATCTCCCCTATCCCTCCTTTCCTCCATCGTATACGTGTTTAGGTCTTTGAAGACTGCTGACCATTTCTGGACTGACTCTATTCGATTTCTATCCTTTCAAAAGTGCAGTCTCCAGCCTTATACGGAGCACTTAAAATGCATTCCCAGATACTTATACAAAGGTAATATCACCTCCATTTTCCTGCTGGCTATTCATCTCCCTAAGCCTCCAAGCACATTCCTTGCTATTGCCTTGTCCATTTGGCCACAGGGGTCATGGGATGAAGATGAAGGGGGTAGGGCAGACTCAGGAGTAAGTTTTAGGAAATATTCCTTTGCAGAGAGGGTGGTGGATGCGTGGAACAGCCTCCCAGTGAAGAAAGCATGGAATAAATACAGGGGCTCACCGAGGGAGCCATGGGACTTGTACAGCCAGCTTAGATGGGCCATACGCTCTCTTGCTGTCATCACATTTCCATTAAGATCATCGGCTACGATTGGCCCCAGATCTTGCTCTTGTTTAGTGCACAAAACTTCACCCTTTCTTGTATACTGCATCCTTGAGTTCGGGCAGCCCAAATGCATGACCCTGTATGATTTAGCATGAAATCTTAGCTGCCAAACTCCAGTTTCCCTCCTCGTGTTTTTACACAGCTTCCTGGGTGTCTACCCCCTTGCGCAGTTTGGTATCATCCACAGAAAGGCAAACTGTGCCTGATAGCCCTTTCAAATTCATTTTAAAAACAACAGATGTAATTTTCAAGCAGAGCCATGGCTTAGTGGCACAGGTTTTTCCGTTTCTAAAAATGCTGCTGTTTATTTGTGCCAGTTTTCTACATCCTCTGTTGGTACTAAGTATTAATATTAAAAAAACTTTGTGTTATGGGTTAGGCACAGTACTGTAGGACGACGGCAGGGTTGTGAGCCACAAAGCAAAGTAACATTACTGTAAAATATGCAAGTTAGGGACCAGGACTGAAAATCATTGGCCAGATTTTCAAAGGCCCGTGCGCGTAAATCCCGGAGGGCCGGTGTGTGAAAATTGCTTCTGCTCCCAAGGAGCAGTAAGTAAAAAAAAATTTAAAAAAATTAGGGGTAGCTAGTTAGGAATTAGGGGTTGGGGTGGAGAGGGGAAGGGGAGGGAGGTTAGGTAGGGAACTGTGGGAGGCCCGATTGAGTTGCCGCACGTACTCTTACAAACTTCGGCCCCCCACACACGCCGGGAAGCGCGCACGTGCATTATAAAATCTACCCTCATATGGTCTACATCCCCAATTTAGGTCACAGGCAATGGCGAAAGCTGCAGCACTCCCAGCCCTGGGAACATGGGGGGACGATAACTTCTACAGAGCTTAGGGAGCTTAGGGAGAGCAGGGGTCGTGGATGTGAGAAAAAAAAGTACTCTCCAGTGCCGGGGAATTCTGACCCACCTCTGCTTTCCCCGTTCTTGTTTAGGCTTCTTGCATCAGTATAAAGTGTCTATTACGTTCAGAGTATCCGTCTCTAGGTATCAGGAGACACCCCCGCTCCTCCCCGATGGATTTGGCTAAAATTTGAGCGGTCACACCATGCCTGCCCGGTTTCAGCCTATCCATCCAGCAAAAAAAAAAAACTGGTCCAAAAGGAAAGAGTGGACATTTTTCACAAACGGCAGGAATTTGGACCAGTTTTTTGCAGGCATTCCAGGAAAACAAGTTGGAGAAGTCTATGCTTCTAGTACAACAGAAAGAGACTGGGTCTTGCAATCTCATGTTTGTAAGGGCCGGTTCCCACCAGCTCCTGTGAATTCAGGGATAGTGCCGCTGTCCCACGTGCGTCCGAGGCTCACTTTTTAACCCATAAAATTCTCCGCTTGCCCTGGAACAGGGCTCAACTTAAAAACAAAACAAAAAACCCCCTGCTTTTCTGTGGTTCCTCCTCCTTAGTATCATCGTGATTCTAAATAGGAAGAACCACAGAAAGCAGAACCGTGCAAAAAAAAAAAAAAAAAAAAAAAACTGACCTAAAAAAATTCTAAAGGTGCACCATATGCGTGCTCCGGGCCATGTATATTGTGCGTGCATATTATGCTGGTAAAATAGCTGCCATGGGGGAAAAAATGATGTTCTTAAATTGAGCGTCCGTTTTCCTAATCCACGCACAGACACGTCTCTTAGGTGCTCAATGTCATGGACGCACAATTTTCCCTTGTGTGTCCTGTTTAGCGTGGCAGCTCATTTGCTTAATGCAACAGGTGCCCAGGAGAGGTGAACTAGGAGGACATTTTCAGGAATCTGAGTCTGTTTAACTCAGGCAAAAATAATACTGGTCATAGTCAGCCGTTACAGCGAGTCATCAGCCTAGTGGTTAGAGCAATAGGCTCAGAACCAGTGAAACCAGGCTTCAAATCCCCATTTGCCCCTGTTGATATGCCTTGGGAACTTGGACAAGTCACTTTATCTCCCTTTGCTTTGGGTATCCACTTATTGTAAGCTCCTGAGGACAGGGACTTGTACCTGAATTCAAAAATTTCTACAAGTTATCCTGAATATTATTTGGAAAAGGTGGACTAAAAATCCCCAAACTATCATTATTCAATTTTATTAATAGATGCAGCCCTCTTAAAAAACTCTCGTCTACTCTGGAATTTAATTACAATAATTTATAATTACATAATAAGTTCTGTAGCTGCTGCTGGGTGCTCTCTAGCCCTGCTCTGGCACTCAGCTCTTCTTCTCATGCTACAGCTAACAGGCCGATACAGTACAGTGCGCTCTGGCGGAGCGCACTGTTAACCCGCGATTGGACGTGCTAGCTTTACCCCTTATTCAGTAAGGGGTAATAGCGCGTCAAAAGCGCACTTCCAATCCCCCGAACCTAATAGCGCCCGCAACATGCAAATGCATGTTGATGGCCCTATTAGTTATTCCCGCGCGATTCAGTAAGTAAAATGTGCAGCCAAGCCTCACATTTTACTTTCAGAAATTAGTGCCTACCCAAAGGAAGGCGTTAAATTTCTCCGGGCACCGGGAAAGTGCACAGAAAAGCAAAACTGCTTTTCTGTGCACCCTCCGACTTAATAGCATGGCGATATTATGTCGGAGGTCCCGAAAGTTAAAAAAAAAAGTTAAAAAAATTTTTTTTGAAATCGGCCCGCGGCTCACGGGTTGAAAACCGGACGCTCAATTTTGCCAGCGTCCGGTTTCCGAACCCGTGGCTGTCAGCGGGTTTGAGAACCGATGCCGGCAAAATTGAGCGTCGACTGTCAAACCTGCTGACAGCCGCCGCTCCTGTCCAAAGAGAGGCGCTAGGGACGTGTTAGTGTCCCTAGCGCCTCTTTTTGCCGTGGGCCCTCATTTGAATACAGAATCGCGTGCACAGGACGACTTTTACTGTATCGGCCCGTATGTGAAGTGACTACTCACCTCTGATTTTGACTTGACATAGCACCTGGACCTTTGTGCATGCAGTAAAGAACGCGTCCGTCCAGCTGTTGTCTGTCCATGCAGTGCAGATGCTGTCAAGGGACAGAGCAGACAGCAGGTCTCACGCATGCAGGTGCAGGTTAAGTCTGCAGGCAAAGGGCAGGAACCCATGCCCACGTGGTTGAAGAGCAGAACAGCAAACAGGCAAGCATGGGGCGTCTTCTGGGCACTCCCAACAGCAAAACCCCTTCCCAACTTGGGAATTTTTCCCTATAATATGAAAGATAGGAGGCCCCGCCTGCCCAATACCATTGTTCTAGTGAAATTCGGAAAAGCCCCAGAGCAGGGTTCTACATCTGGCTGGAAGGATCTTGCACCTGTTCTCCCTCGCCCACATCAGGACCGACTGGGTTTACTGTGCCTTGTGCTCAGAGTTATAAACAAAAGTAAAGAAAACCACAAATTCTTTCCAAATTTGTGTTCCCCTACCTCCTTAACTGGACAGTTCCTACAAGAGAGACAGGACAAAGGAGCTGCAGCAGCCATCAAAACCCCAGATTAGTAAGGAATAGCGAGACACACTGGGGGCGGGAGCCGATGCAGTTAGACGGGCGCTAGTCTTGAGCGCCCGTTGGCTTAACGTGCGCGCAGCCACTTCCCCTGGGCACCCGATGCAATACGAAAATGAGAGGCAGCGTTAAAAAGGGAGCGCTAAAGGAGGATTGTGCATCCGTGGCGCTCAATTTACTGCAGCAGGTGCCCAGTTTCACTGGGCGCTCACCGCGGACATCCATTTTCATCCCGCTTCCTTTTTTTGTTATGATTCACTTCAGCAACCTCAGCAAAATATTAGGGGCCCCTTGCTATGGACGTCCAAATTGCATGAACATAAGAAAAGTGGGTTTCTTTTGACCGAGTCAAAATATACAGTTATTTTTCTCCACAAAAAAAAAACGAAACAGTTAAGTGTCACAATGATAGAAGGGGGGAGGACGCGCTTATCCTAACACTCAGGCCGAGCGCACCGTTAGCCCCCGTTTGGACGCATGTTTTCCACGCGCTATTTTTACCCCTTATACAGTAAAACACGTGTCCAATCCCCAAAAATCTAATAGGCTCATCAACATGCAAATGCATGTTGATGAGCCTATTAGATAGTCCCGCTCGATACAGAAAGTAAAATGTGCAGCCAAGCCGCACATTTTACTCTCAGAAATTAAGGCCTGCCCAAAGGCAGGAGTTAATTTCGGCCTGCACCGGGAAAGTGTACAGAAAAGCAGAAAAAAACCTGCTTTTCTGTACCCCCTCCGACTTAATATCATGGCGATATTAAGTCGGAGGCCCGAAAAATTAAAAAAAAAAAAAATCTTAAAAAAATGAAATCTGCCCGCGGGTTGGAAGACGGACGCTAAATTTTGCCAGCGTCCGTCTTCCAAACCCGTGGCTGTCAGCGGGTTCGAGAACCGACGCCGGTAAAATTAAGCATCGTCTATCAAACCCGCTGACAGCTGCCCCCTTCTGCCAATAAGGAGGCGCTAGGGACGCGCTAGTGTCCCTAGCGCCTCCTTTTTACTGCAGGCCCTCATTTGCATACTGAATCGCGCGTCCAGGAGAGTGGCCTGGGCACACGTTGGGAGAGCGGGCGCTCGCCTCGGAGCGCCCGCTCTCCCGCACGTTTTACTGAATCGGCCTGACAGAGATCCTTTTTTTTTTTTTTTAATGTTTCTCATGAGCCCTTGACTGCAAGTTAACTTTACTCCACCTCCGGGGCTGGAGTCAAATTTGCTGCATTAAAAAGAGTGCGTTTTGCGCCCAGTGCTGGTACTGCATCGGGGGTAATATCTAATGGCCTCATCTACATGCACTTTACATCTGACGGGCGCCATCGGGTACACACTTATTTGGGCGCGCGTTTTGGACGCGCAAATCTCCTTATTGCGTTGGGTGCTAGTCTAGCACGTCCCACAACGTGCACCCAACCGCACGTTAACCCGTGCACTAGGCTGGGCGCGCTGCCTTGCACCGGCCCCACAAGGTCTTAGAAATACTGTACACAAAGCACGGGGCCAAGCCAGCAACAACATTTTCCAGCTGGACTTCATAGGAGAGTGACCGCAGCCAAGCTGTTCTCTGCCAGGTCCTCTACCAACGCCGCCGCTGCTGCTGCTCCCCAACTCAACATTTCACGTCAAGATGTTTCTCGACCAAAAGGGTGCAGCATGAGCAGTCACGTTGGGAATCCCTGAAGCAGGAGAGAGGCTGGGAAGCTTCTGCTCCATGGAGACAGCGTGGCCATACGACACCTACCTAACCCCTTACAACCCAACCCAAAGGTTTATTTATTTATTTAAAAAAAACAAACTTGTATCGCACACCTTCCAATCACAGACTAATCAAACGCGGCTTCCCGTAACACATCCATAAAAATCACAGCTGTAACAGCTGCACTCCCCCCCTCCCCAGAGAAGAAGCTGGAGACCAGTAAGCGGGTGGAGATGGTTTTTTTCTGCAGGAAATGCAATTCCCACTGCCTCCTATCGGGCAGCCTTCTCTCAGATCTCTAGAAGACACCTTGTCGGCCTCTCAAAGCAGCCTCCTTACTACCCACTGGCTGAGTCAGAAAGACTTTCTTAAAATAGGTTAACTTTAAGGTCTCATCCTAGAATGTCATTAATTTCCCTGGAATTCATTAAAAGCAAACTTGGTATCCTAGCAACAGCAATCTCTCTGGCAGGAAACCAGCCAATGGGGGAGCAGCCTCTAGCAGCGCCGAGAGGGGGGAGGGGGAGGGGCTGAAGGGGCAATGCAGGCTTTTCCCTCTCTCCCCGCTGAAAGTTGCATTTTGCAAATAAATTCCCTTTGTTTTTGGACATAAATTTCAATCGTGGCCTGAATACCTGTTTCATTTCTAAACATTTGACACCCCCACCTTTTCCCGGGTTAGTCCGAAGGTGGATTACAATCGAATTTATAGTTAAAAATTACAAATTACAGTTTCAGCACAATTTAGAATCAACATTGCTCCTGAGCTGATTGTACAACTAACCCGAGGAGGGCACATAAACACAGCTCCAGGGACGCTTGCACGCTGCCTTTTACTGCGTAAAACCATTTAATAAGAAGAAGAATAATTATAATAATTATTTAAAGCGGGGCCTTTGATTTTTTCTTCTTCTGATATTTCGTTTCTCCTGGCTGAAGGAGAGCCTGCCTGGCTGGAGAGCTCTTTGCAGTTGCCACAGATGACTTGGTCAGGTCTTGGGACCCGGTAAGGTGCACCCGGAGTCCACCGCCACCTTTCTCCCCACCCCTGGTGCGCTCAGGCCATCCCGTGATTTAAACCTCAGAGACTACGGGTCAGCTTCCTCCCCCTCCCCATTCGCCCCAGTTTAAACTGCAAGGATGATTGGAGTTCTCACGAGCCACCTTCCCAGGAATGCTGCTGGCTGGATCCAGAGACAACCGGGCTGCTGGGCGAGGGCCTCGGGAGGTCCACTGTGTCCAATACGCAGTCACTGGCAGCAGGGAGACTGGAGGACCAGAGCTGGGCACCCCAGAGGCACAAAGCTCAGATTTACGGGCTGAGAGACAGGCAACACTAGCCCTCCAAAGCTTCAAAGCACATCTGCTTCCGCATCTCCACGGAAAACAAATCAGTGGATAAATCTGAATACAATTTGTCGAAGGACCTTTTTAAATTTCCACAGTTTAGTTATCTTGGAAACCAGATCTGGATGTACCTATCTCAAGGACTGGACCTGCCTATATCCATGCTTTGTTTATCTTACGTTGGAGGCAGGGGGGAAAAAAAAAAGAAGTTTATTTTATTTATTTACAGCAATTTAGAACCCGCCCAATTACCACGCAACTGTTCTAGGTGGTTGACATCATCACATACATAACGGAACAAATAAAATAACATAAAAAAGCAGTAGCCTGGTGGTTAGAGCAGCGAGCTATGAACCAGGGAAGCCAGGGTTCGAATCCTGCTGTCGCTCCTTGTGACCTTGGGCAAGTCTCTTCACCCTCCATTGCCGCAGGTACAAACTTAGGCCTGGATGAGACCTTAGAAAATCTGGCAGTAACGGGGCGGGCCTGCAAAAACCAGCAGCCATCGCACCACTGTGGTGTGCTGGCTGCCGGCTTTCATACCAAATAACTACACCATAAAAAGGTGCGAAACTGGCGGCGATAAGGGTCCTTGCCTTTCGCCGCCAGCGATGTCTCCGCAGAGTCGGCCCTAGTGCTGCCCTGACTCCTCCTCTTCCAGGGCCGACTCCACTTTTGAAAATGACCCCCTTAGATTGTGAGCCCTCTGGGGACAGGGAAATACCTACAGTACCTGAATGTAATCCACTTTGAAGCGCTGAAAAAAAGTGCGAAAAAGCGGAATCTAAATATAAAATAAACTATATAAAAATGTATCCAAACGCCTCCCAAAACAGATGAGCCTTTGCTTGCTTACGAAAGGTGCTATAATCCCACACAGCCCTATTCCTTGTTTTTTTGGAGTCTCATCATTGCCATGCCCAGAGCTGATAACAAAAAGGCATGCTGTGAATGTGAGGGCCAGGAGTACCTGGACACCAGGTACTCCTGGCCCTCACCCCGCAGAGCTCTAAAATTCCATGATAATATTTTCAGTTTAACGCTCTGGTTAAGTGGAAGCCAGTGCAAAGATTTTAGCAGCGAGGCGATAGGGCTCCTTAAGGGAAGAGTAGTCGTGCAGCAGTTCCTGAATCTAAACCTTCCAGCCTCTTATCTCATCGCTGGCTCTTCACCAGCCCATCTGTCTCTACACCGCGGTCTTCTCTTTGAGGGCTGAGCCTTCGCTATGGCATCCCACAGAGGGTGGGAACCATCTTTCATCCAAGGAGCTCAGGATCCAACTCTGGCTCCAACTCCAGGCTCATTTCAGCGAGCTATGGGCCCAATTCCCTTAACAGTGCTAGTGGGAGATCGCTGCCCACCCTTTCATGCTCAGTTCTTTTTCTCCCTATCCCCTGGCTTTTTCTTGTGTCTCTTTTACTGCTCCTCCCACTTCTCTGCCTTCTTCTCTCAAGGACATTCACTTCTGCCCACGCTCCCCACCCTCCTTCATGCACTGGTTATAATAATTTCTGACCTGGGCAATATTAGTTCACTTCACTACTACCCACCTTCCTCAGGGCACCTCTTTAAACACCACCACAACGGGGAATTAATATTTCTCTGTTGAACTCTGATGTCCGATACCTTTCCCGTGACTGGTAACCCCTCCTTTGGTTATAACTCTAGTAGAGAGCAAGGACCATTTTTGCTCTGTATGCAGCTACTTAAATAGCTAAATGTTTCTATTTTTATAAATTTTCTATGCAGATAAAAACTCAGTAAATAAGCATTCTAGTTTCTTATGGAGTACCTGTGCAAAAATAACTCTCCCGATGTAAATGCTACACAACTTAGGTAAATGCTAGATATCTTGAAACGTATCTTGCTTGACACTGCTGCTGCTGTTATCATCAAAGTTGTTCGTTTCCTAGGTGAGACTCATGCCCGCCCGACACTGGCAATGTTTCGACGCTACGTGTCTGCTTCAGGGGCCGGAGAGCTGGACCAGAAACCAGAGTAAGGGCAATCTCTTTGATATTACTTATTTGTGATAACGTCTCAGTCTTGTGACCGCTGCCGCCTCTGTCGGACAGCGTTAGTCATCGCTACCTGTCTAGTTAAATGGCTGCCCTCCAATCACGTTTTCTCTGGGATTGTGCCCGCCCACTGTATTAAAATCACCACATCAATTCCGGTTCTGTCTTTAAAAGTCTGTAAAATTACCCGATCCATTCCATGGAAAACACCTCTGAGCCACATAATGTTAAGTTACGTGGTGGCTTGGATCTTTGTTAAATGAAATTTGTTCAGTTTTGAGATTACTAGTGGTGGATGAAATTTCATTTAACATAAAGAGAAAACGTGATTGGAGGGCAGCCATTTAAATAGACAGGTAGCGATGACTAACGCCGTCCGACAGAGGCGGCGGCAGTCACAAGACTGAGACGTTAACACGAATAAGTAATATCAAAGAGATTACTCTGGTTTCTGGTCCAGCTCTCTGGCCCCTGAAGCAGACGCGTAGTGTCGAAACATTGCCAGTGTCGGGCGGGCATGAGTCTCACCTAGGAAACTGACAACTTTGATGATAACAGCAGTGTCAAGCAAGATACATTTCAAGATATCTAGCATTTACCTAAGTTGTGTAGCATTTACATCGGGAGAGTTATTTTTGCACAGGTACTCCATAAGAAACTAGAATGCTTATTTAATGAGTTTTTATCTGCATAGAAAATGTATAAAAATAGAAACATTTAGCTATTTAAGTAGCTGCATACAGAGCAAAAACGGTCCTTGCTCTCCACTGGAGTTATAACCAAAGGAGGGGTTACCACCTACAGGAAAGGTATCAGACATCAGAGTTCAACAGAGAAATATTAATTCCCAGTTGTGGTGGTGTTTGTGTTCGTTATAAGGGGATTCACTACAGAGCTTTTAGTTTTTGATAGTCCTCTTTAAAAAAAAAAAAAAAAAAAAAAAGTCAAATAGTGAGCCAGGCCCTTCACGCTTATTACAAAAACAACTTTTCTTTTTGTGCATGGTTTAAAACCATTTCGCTCCATAACTGAACTAAGACTACTTATTGATATGTTTGACATACGCAGCGCTGCACGAATAAGGCCACACGCCCACCATGCATATAATGCGTCTTTCCACATGCTCCCCCTTTGTAATAACGCATATCTTTAAGACTGTACCATGTCCTCAGACTTACTCTTGGGAGTTATAAAAGCTATGGGATGTGTTTCTACCTTGGGCCAGCCACCTTTTTTAGCCTCAGTCTTACCTAACTATCAAGCAGGTACAATATGGACGCGTTAAAAAGCATGCATCCAAACCGGGCATATGGTTGGGTTTTTTTTAAACGCGCGCACAGTCACCTCTCCTGGGCACCTGTTGCATTAAGCAAATGAGCTGCCACGCTAAACAGGACACACAAGGGAAAATTGTGCATCCCTAGTGCGTTGATGACATTGAGCACCTAAGAGACGTGTCTGTGCGTGGATTAGGAAAACGGACGCTATGGCAGCTATTTTACCAGCAGAATATGCACGCACAATATACATGGCCCGGAGCACGCATATGGTGCACCTCGGAATTTTTTTTATGTCATTTTTTTTTTTGCCCGTTCTGCTTTCTGTGGTTCTTCCTATTTAGTATTGCGACGATACTAAGTAGGAGGAACCACAGAAAAGCAGGGGTTTTTTTGCTTTTAAGTGCGGGCAGATTTTCCACCTGTTTCAGGGCAAGCGGAGAATTTTATGGGTTAAAAAGTGCGCCTTGGACACACGTGGATTTTTTGCACTGTGGGGTAATAGCTAATAGCCTCATCTACATGGCATTTACATGTGACTAGCGCTATTGGCTACACCTTTGGATGACTGTTTTGAACACGCTGATCCCCCCTATCGCATCGGGGGTTATGGACGTGCGACCAACCGCTCATTAAGCTGAGCCGTGCGCTAGGCTTTATTGCGTCGGCCCCTATAAAAGTGTAAAGCTCTAAATCCACCGTGGACCTAAAAACACGCTTCTAGGCCACCCACCTCAGAGACAGCCACAGACGTTTTTCAAGCGGGGCACTGGGACAGCTGCCATCCCAAGAGGGCGCTCGGTGCAGGCCACAGAGTCCACTGGCAATCTGTGGTGGGCATAGGCACCAGACCCTCATCTGGTGGGCAACAGTAAACTCCTATGGAAATCTGCATATTTATAACAGATCGCGCTGTCCAAACCCCAAGTTATTAATGAAGGAAGGGGGGGGAGGGGAAAAGACCTAAACAGGAAGCTACTGCCACTCATTAAAGAAGCAGATAAGAAGTCTGCAGACTTGTTAATATGCAGCTCTCTCTCTGGACTGGACTGCATTGTACTGGGATATCAAAACAGAAAACCTGGACTGGCCTCATATTCAGTAAGGCATGGGGCTAACCAGTCCTCATTTTTTCTGCAGAATACATTTGAGATGGGCGTTATAAAATGAAGACTGGACTAATGTTTCATGATGACATTGAATAAGGTTTCCCTGTCCTAGGTTATAGGTTGTTTCTACCATCTGGCCCTGGAGATAAGATCTTTGTGTGCGCTATCACTATTTATTATTTTTATATACCGACATTTGATCTCAATTGAGATATCACACCGGTTTACATTCAGGTACTGTAGGTATTTCCCTATCCCCAGAGGGCTTACAATCTAAGTTTTGTACCTGAGGCAATGGAGGGTAAAGTGACTTGCCCAAGGTCACAAGGAGCGACAGCAGGACTCAAACCCTGGTCTCCTGGTTCATAGTCCACTGCTCTAACCACTAGGCTATTTCTCCTCCCTTATAAGATGCCCTCACAAATATTTTGGGAATAAAAATAAAATGTCTCGTTGTGCCCTCCTGATCTGGGTGCACGAGTGCCGGACACTCATCGGCCACTACATGATCACCACAACATCTCTCTAAGCTCTTCCATTTATCTGCTTGGATCCCTTTGTGTGCCTTATGGTGCGGAAGGAAGAGGCCAAAGATATTATTATACTTAAAGATCTTTAGACAGGAGGGACAAAATTATCATCTAGTTACAGATGGTCCCCCATTGTATCTACATTAGAGGGATGAATGGCTGAGCCAACCATGTTGGGCTTGGAACCCAAGAATTACAGAGAGTTGGGCAGATGTTTACAGGCGGTGCCTCAGATATCCAGCTCACCTCTAAACTAGATTGTGCACCATACATTTATAATAAAAAGCCTCATTTAAAAAGATGGAAAAAGCAAAAGCCCCCCTCGCTTAAGTATCACCCCGGGCTGGGGAAGATGGAAAAACACAGTTATGTTTAACTCTGGGCCGTTTTTAAATAACCACCGAACAGGCAACAGTAAATAAAAATGGCTTTCACTCTGGAATGTGTCAGCGCGGTCAGGAAAAGCTACAGTTCTTCAGCGAATCCTGGGGACGGACTGACTGCAAATTTTTATAAGACGTCAGGCTTTAAGTCTGCAGGTTGGATAAATCTGAGGCCTGAAGGGGTGAGAAGCAGCAGAACTGTATATATGACCCAATTGTTCAACTCTTCCCTGGCAGTGAGGGACAGCTTTCATTTCAGGAAGGGAGTGTGCAGAAGGGAGGGGGTGGAAAGGGCCCCCCCCCCCACCTTGCTTGGAAGTGCCTTCTTTCCCTTCTCCGAGGTCTGGCAGAGCTGTGCCGGAAATAGTCATGGGGGAGATTCAGGGTCTCCAAGGGAACTGGTCATGCCAGCAAAATGCAGAGCAAACATATAGAGATTACACATATTTTAGAGTGAAAGGGTGCTTTCCACCCACATACTGACAGAAAGCTCTCTCCTATTGTTGATTTTGCATTTTCTTGCAACAGTGTGTGTGTGTGTGGGGAGGGGGGGTGGTGTATCTCTGAAGATGGGTACATGTTACCTTCCAATACCTCTGTGAGCCAGCGGAGAAGCCCAGGCTGGGCAGCTACTCCGGGCGTCTGGACCCACTCCATTCTCAGAGGCTCCAGCAAAAAAGCTGGTGAACAGCTCGCTTCTCATCTAGTGAGCAGAGGGCCTGGTCTGAAAAGCAGAAACATGCAGAATTACACAGGAGTGAAATATTTCATTTCGTACACGCAAAGCAGATGTCAATTTTGGCTCTTTCAAACACTGATCTAGCGGACTCTACAGAGTCAAGGTGTGCATCCAAGAAGCTGCACATATCCTATATCAGGGACAATATATCTTGGCTCGTGACTTCAGAGTAGAAGCAGGAATCTAATAGCCACACCGGGACAAACTATGTCAAGACGACCGGATTCTCCCAAATAAGAACTATCCAGAGATGGGGGGGGGGGGGGATGGATGACTTCCCCTCCCCCCTTCTATTCTATTATAGCATCAGGGAAAACCAAACTGCCTTTTCCATGGAATAGCATACAAGAGATTTCTTTTAGGACACCGAGGGCCCTGATGCAATAAGGTGCATTCAGCAGAGCGCACAGTTTCACCTGTGGTTGTGCGTACATTACTCCCGCTGCAGTAAGGAGTTCTATGCACAAGAAGGGTGCATGCAAAGCTGGCACTCTGTTTAGCACCCTTGCACGAAAATCCCATGCAAATGAAAGCATTACCTATTACCCCCGTCCACCACCACACACACACACTACTCCTGGTCTGAAGTGGAGTAAAGTTTCCAGTGCTAGTGTCAGTCTATGGGCAGAAGCCGGAGTTCCAGGGCTGAAAACCTGTAATCAGGATTCATGCACAGAAAACATGCTTTGCGCGCATAAATCACATCTGAGAAACTTCCCTAGCTTCCGTCCCCCCCCCCCCAGTAAAAATGTTCGATCAGCCTATGCTCGTTGCACATTTTCACCTCCCGATGCATTAGCATCCCATTAGCTTACTGCATTGGAAGTTTAAACTTTTTTTTAACCTGCGTGTTCACAAAACTGTATGCCAAGCTTCAGCACACAGTTTTAATCCTCACCTTATTACATCAGGCCCTTAGAAATCAGGTTGGCAGAAGTTTAAAACCAGAATTGTTACTTTTTTTTTTTTATTATGTCCGTTTTAAAATTGTGTTGTGATGATGATCTTATACCATATTTTATTATTTTAATGCTGCTGTATTATGTTATATTATGCTATTTTCTTGTCGACAGCTTTGACTGGATACAGAAAGGCAGTATATTAGCTATATTGACCGTGGCTTTCCTTCCATCCCTAATTGAACAAAGGGATCTTTTGAGCACTTTGAGAGAGAGCTCAGTATCCTCTTTCTAAGGGGGCCGTTCTGCACATGGCTCTGGGAGATTTATTTTATAATATAATATGCTTTTGACCCAACTTTCCAAATGATATTCAAGGCAGCTTACAGATTTATTTGAATTCAGGGACAACATGCCCCTTCTCCAAAGAGCTTACAATCTAAGCAGGTACCTGAGACAACAGGAAACCAAGCAACTTGCTCAAGGTCACAAGTGGAGTGAAGTGAAGGGTTTTACTCGATTCTCGGCACATTACTCTAACCACCGGGCTGCCACTTCTCCTTGTAGCCCTTAAATCCAAGGAGTGCGGCTCAGTGCCAGACAGGGGAGGCTTTCAGTCTGGTGCCCAGGGAGTGGGGGTGTCCAAGGAAGGGTGGTATTAAATTCTATTTTCTCTGCTGCATCCATATATGGGTTTCAGGAGGAAGAGAGAGTCGCCAGGCTGGAAGGCTTAGTGTAAATTCAATGCAAAAGTAGGCCTCCAAAAAAAAAATGAGAACGGGAGGGAGCAAGGTATTAAAGTGCCTGGTTTTATCTTGATCCAATTTGGCAGGATTTTCGCCTTAAGCAGATAAAGATTTGGGAAGGTGGCAAGGGCCTGTACGTGATCCGTCTTAATTCTTTTGTGTCTGTCCCCTGATCCCGTTAGGGCGCTTAAGAGATCTTGGTGGGGTGGGTGCTTCCCTGTAAGGAGCACTCATGCAAAGAGATTCTCTCCTTAATTCCCCCTGACAGCAACTCACTGCTGGCTAGACCCTCACCCCCACCACGCCTCTCCCCTCCTCCGTCCTTGGCCAGAGGATTAAATGGTGTATAAATATCCCTTCTTTTGTCAAGAAGTATCCAATATGACAAGCAGGGAAAAGAAAAGGCCTTAGAAACCAATATGAAATATCACCGAGGAGAACCCAATCCCTGAAATTCCGGCTCTTTGTAACCAGCTTAGCTTTATAAGCAATAAAAGGAAACAGTCTCCTCCTAATTCAGTTTTACTGTCCCATGTTAATGTAGTGACACTTTACAACTGAGCCTACACTTATGGAGTTGACCTTGTCCACTTCAACGGGACATCGGTATATTCATTTCTTAACTTTTGGCAGGTTGAAACGGGGCGGGGCCATTCTCCTTTGGCCATGACACCTACTTGCGCATCAGATTTCCCAGCCTGGTGTATTTCAAAGTAAGATGAAGACACCTATTGCCTATATATTGGAATTAATAGATTATATTCTCCTTCTTGCATGAAATCCCCAGTTGCCCTGCCTAACAGTGTAGCTCCAATGAGAGACACTTGGAAGGGACGCGATAGGAAAAATCTTAATTCATTGTTTAAATTAAATCTGAGAGGAGATATTTTGTTTTCAAGGAACTGGGCATACAGCTAATCAAATGTTATGCAAAATGAAGGAGTGTCACTGCTAGTGGAGGAGAATTGGTAATTCAGAGCTTCTATCTCGAGGGCCGAACATGAAAAAAAGCAGAGGAGAGGATCTGCAACTTTACGTAAGGACAACACTTAACAAATCACCGGGGCCTGATTATACTCACCACAGAGTTCTAAATTGCACACCTACTACTGGCAACGTGTAACCTGCCATTCAAACCTGCCTCTGTGCATCAGGCCTGGAGAGCAGCAAAGGACTCAAGTAACTCAGACTGGTGAGCCTGATGTTTTTGCCTAGTAAAATGATGAATGCTATGATTAAGGATAAAGAGGGTGATGTTCAGCCCTACTTAAGCCAAATAAACTAGGATTTATTTATTTTATTTATTTAAATTCTTTTAATATACCGATACTCAAGACAAGGTCTTATCGTACCGGTTTACAATAAACTAGGGGTAAACCAGTTAAACCAGTAAACACTGAAAGCGAAAGTTACATTACAACAGGGAAAGTATAACAAGGCTTTTTGAAGAAAAGTAAAGGGAAAGATTAACAATTTCTAATTGGAGAGCAGCGCATGTAAGTAGATTTATCCAGCTAACTAGCGGTGCCTGAATTTCCATCTCCGCTGAACGGTCGCCACTTAGCCAGCTAACTAAATAGTTATCCGGCTTAAGTGGCGGACAGGGTGAGGGCATTCTGGGGAGACGGCAACCTAGCCAAATAAGTTAAGCTGATTAACTCAGATATTCAGAGTCTGCCAGATATCTTAACTGGCCAAGTCTGGTAGGCCTATAGGGATGTACTAAAGTTAGCCAGATAAATTTAAGATAGCTTGATATATTCGGTGGCACGGCTACGCTGCTGAACATATGACCTAAGTTAGCTGGATAAACTTATCTGGCTATAAATAGCCAGGGTGCGCTCAGAGATTGAATATCTACCTCAAAATTAAAATTAACGGTCACATGGATAACAATGTCTTGATGGGAAGATCCAGCATGGGTTTAGCAAAGGGAAGTTGTGCTTTACCAATATTTTTGAAGTTGTGAATAAGCATGTGGATAAAGATGACACTATGGATAAAGTGTATTTGGATTTCCAGAAGATATCTAATAAAATCTCTCACTAGAGACTCCTCAGAAAACTAAAGAGACATTAATTAATGAATGCTTTATTTTGTTAGCCACCTAGAACTGTTGTTTAGGCAGCATATAAATTCTTGAAACAAGTAAACTGAAGGCATTACCTTACTGTTAACTGGAAACTGGTTAAAAGAGAGGAAATAAAGAATGGAACTATAAATGGTCAGTGATCAGGGATCCGTCATGTTACCGGTGTTCAACGTATTCATTAATGATCTAGAAAGGGATAAAGTGAAGCCATCAGATTTGCAAATGACAGGCAAATATTCGAAAATAGTTAAAACAGACAGAATCAGAAAGTGCAAAAGGACCTTGTGATACTGGCGAACTGGGCATCTAAGTGGCAGTTAATCAAATTTAATGAAGAAAAGTGCAGAGATGCACATATGGAAGAGAAAATAGCCCTAATTTTAGATATACAATGCTGGGCTCTGCATTAGGAGTCCCCACCCAGGAAAGGGACTTTGGAGTCACTTTGGACAGTATGTTGCAATCCTCAGCTCAGCGTGCAGCGGTGATCAAAGAAGCAAGCAGATTGCTAGGAATTATTTGAAAAGGAATGGAAAACAAAACGGAGATCATATTGCCTTTGCAAAGATCCATGCTGCGACCGCACCTTGATTACTACGTGCAGTTCTGCTTTTGCCCCATCTCAAAAGAGATAAAACGGATTAGAAAAGGCACAGAGAAGGTCCATCCAGTTTGTCCAGCAAGTTGCTTGGGGTGGTAACTGCTACGCCATGCAAGTCACTCAGTGGAATTAGAGGATGTGGTCAAGGCAACTAAGCATAGCGGGGTTTAAAAGAGGTTTGGACAAGTTCCTGGAGGAAAAAAGTCCATAACACATTAAGCTAGGTGACTCTGTGAAAGCCACCACTTGTCAATGGGTGTAAGAAATAAGAAACTGGATCTTCTTCTTGGGATTGGCCATGATCAGAGAGAGAGAGAGCATTCTGAGCTTGATGAACCTTTGCTATGACCCAGCACGGCGCTTCTTTCTTACTTAAAAGTTTTTCACATTGAAAAATGTCTAGAGTTGAGGAACTAGACCAGCATTCTCCTATCCCCTATGATTTGCAACTGGGAAGTTCTCCGCTGTCCCGGGGATCTTGAAGCCTTGAGCCAGCATAGCCAATATTCAGAAGTGCTTTAAAGCAGTATTTATACCAGAAGGGCAGGTATAAATAAAAGTTGCATTTCATGACGTCATACAGCTCTGCCTCAGGCTAGAGCTGCCAACTAGCTGCAGGTCACTTGGGACGGACTCTGCCACTCCTAGTTTTATCCCACTGCGTCTATGGACCTGACGTCCTGCCTTTCTTAGAGAAGGTAGAACCATAAGTCCATGGATAATGTGGGGGTAATATCAGGCCTGTTCTGACCTCTCTATAGGATATGGAGCTTGCTGGGCTCCATATCCAAGGTCCACATGTTGTAATGGAACAAAAGCTGTCATCAAGAAGGCGGTGCATTTCATATGCATATGATGTCCAGACAGACTGATTGTAAAACACTTCATCTCTCTGCTCAGAGCCATCAAGCCCTCAATGGGTCAATGAGGACCAGAGAGCACTGGGTATGGAAGTCTCAAAATAGGTCTGCACCCCAGCCCAAAGTGTCATGGGGTTAGGCTAGCAGTAAGGCCTGTGCCATTTGGGGAGATACGTAAGGCCTGAAAGGCTGCTGCAAGGTCACTGGCAGAGCATCCTTTCCTGTTTCCGGCACTGTGGCCTCAGCCAGCCACAATCTCCGGCTGGAACTAGGAGCTGAATGTGAAAGGACCAGAGCTTGCTGCTGCCAGCGGGAGAAAGCATGCAGTGAATAGGCCCAGGATGATTGATCACTGATTAGTATTAATGAGATGTTAATATCCAACCCACACACTACTACAGCTAACCAGACAGACGGACAGATGGGTAGAGACAGGGAGTTTGATATGTACAGAAAGGTCACAACTCCACCAAAAGCTAATTATTAGCACAGTGATAGAGTCATGTAGTCTGTTTGTGACAGAGAGATCCTGTAGGATAACAGGCTATATAGGATATATCTATAGATATATATGGGGATAGAGGTGACTAAGAAACCTTAATCCCTTCAAATCTTTCTATTGAGATGGGGCATGGGGTTGGGGAAGAGAGGCGAGATGAATGTCATGGGAGATGATCATCATCTTTTAAAATTAGGGGTACGCTTTATATATTTTTATAACTATTGTGATTTTTGCATGTCCTTCTTAAAAAAAAAAATAAAATACATTGAGGAATACCATGCCCCGATTAAATTACTGGATTAATCAAGACATTTCCCATCTGAAGTAACTATCCTGCTCCTCTTATAAGTTATACACAGCAGAATATAGACTTATTGCTGCAATGAGCCTGTGTAGGTTTGTCAAAATCCCTCCCCCCCCAAACACCCCTTGACGTGCACTTGCTAGACAGTGGGGGTTGGGGGAGGGGAAGGGGGGGGGGGTCTTCTGCAGCAAGATTGATTGGGGAGGCAGCCACAGGCAGGCTGCCCTAGGAGACCGGGCCCTGTGGCATTTCAATGTAGCCAGGGCCTGAATAATGAGGTGTATTTTTCAGGCACTCTGAAAGGGAGGCTGCTGAATGAAAGGCGAGATGGGGGGGGGGGGGGGGGGTGCTGTGGAGAAGGCCGAGCCTCCATTGGTGCAGTGGAACAAGCGCAGCAGCTCTGAAAAGAGGTCAAACCTTTTTCCCACGCCCAGAGGAGACGGCGGAGAGAAGGAGACACACCCGTCGGGGTCAGCTCAATGCTAAACATGCACACAGCCAGCGCTGGCTCGCTCAATACACAAGGCCTAGATTTATTTAGCGTGCGCGCACACACACACACACTCACACTGAAAGGCTGAAAACACTCCTGCCTTTGTCGCCCACCTCCTTTTAAAGCCCCTGCTGTATAAACTAACAGGACTTTATGTAGATATATATACACACACATAACACACACCCTCCCTCTGTCCCCAGACAACTGTGACTTTCACATGCCGATCCCTGGGAATGAAAGTTATAAGCACCTGATCAAAAAAAATTGACAAAGGCAAAATGAGCCTTTACTATGCGTTAACCATGAATAGAGCTCAAGATCCAACTGGGGCCCGCCAGAGGCTGCTCAGCTAAGTCTGCCGGGGGGTGGGGGACAATGGAAGGAAACGTTTGAGGAAGTTTAGAAGTAGTAATTTGTAGAGGAGGCTTGGATGCTTTTCGGGTTTTTTTTCTCTCTCTCCTCTTAGCCGCGTGCTTTCGTGCTCCGTATTAAAAAAAAAAATAAAATATATATATATATATATATATAATAGCAGAGCCAACGCCAAACCGCATGTAAGCGGCAAAGCAGAAACGTTACCCGTGGCCCGGCCAAAATCGGACTTCGAGGTGGGCGCAAACCGCGCGCGCAAGGCTGGCGCAGATCCTCTGCCGGGTCGGCACCGCTTGCAAACAGACGCAGTAGTGAACGATTTTGCCAAAGCCTTTCCACTGACCATCAGCAGCTTCGGGCATTTCTGTGTCTCTTATTACCGCACCTCCTCTCCTCCAAGGGATCCAGATCTGGATCCTCAAGTCACCTCTCGGGGTTTCTGGGGCAAACCCCGCCCAACAGAGCAGGTGAGGTCTCCCCCGAGGGCCTGCACCACCGGTTATGCCGCTGCCTCTACCTCAACCCCCCGGATATAACCACCCACCCATCCCCGGGCTCTCTTCCCTGTTCTGGGGACAGATGTAATTCACTCTCCCTTTGCATCCCCCCCCCAGTCAGGGGCGAGAGGGAAGGCCGGCCCCACCTCAGATAAAGCTCAAAGGCCGCTTGTGTGTGTGGGGAGACACAGCTGGAGATTTCACCGAGGGGCACCCACCCCGGTAATGTGCAAGTATCGCACAACTTGGATCACTTCCTAACGCCAGCAATTATCCCGTGCAGGGAGACCTCCCCTCCAGCTCCCGCGTGTTCCCTTTAAGAGGTCCCTCTCTAGGCCGTGAAGCAGAGTTTCAGGCTCCTGCAATTCAAATTCATTTAGAGCTGCTGAGGCGCTGCCCGTCGCAGAAACCCCGCTTCTCCCTCAGCTTCACCGCAGGGGCAGGGAGTTTCTCCGGCGCGCGCCGGGTAATTTAGGCCGCGAGGCAGGCCGGCGGCACGGGCCTCCTGGGCTGGGACCTGGCGCTGTGGCTCTTCGGGCACAACTACCTGGCCAAGGTTCCCCTCCACCTCTTTTGCTATTTGACCTGTCAGTGACCCCCAGGTTTATCGTGGAACCTTAGCATTGCCCCCCCCCCTGTGGTGTTTTTGACCAACTCCCAAGGTCTTAAGAAACAAAGATCTTTTTTTTTTTTTTTGTTTTAATTGGGCCAGAAAATATTAGCCCTTCTCGTTCAGATATGGGATTTACTGGGAAATAGGCATCTAGTAAATCAGACTTTGTGCCAGGGCTGCCGGCTTGGCCTTTTTTTTTTTCAAGTTAGGTGCTCTCTGTCTCAAACTGCAGCTCTTATAAATCAATAAGGCACTTACCAAAGCAGTCAGTCGGAACATTTTACTGAAAGAAGGGGAGTTGAAAGTGATGGTACTCAGCAGCAGGAGTGCTCTGTGAGCAGGGTGCTGAGCACAGGTGAACACAAATCCCTACCCGAAGATCTTGGGGGGCATCTTTCACCCAGAACATGCCACAACAGAGAGAGAGAGAGAGCACGATAGCTGGTAAAGTCTACCAGGCCCATCTAGGCCGCCCCGTTCTTGAAGCGACACCCTACAGCCTACCTGATCATGGGCCCTCATAATCGAAAGATCCCTCTGCTTATCCCATGGCCTGGGCTTCTATGCGGCAAATTAGGCGGTTGCTCAGAGCGCCACAATTTTGGGGGGGCAGCAAACTCCCGCCAGCACAAGGCCCAAAGGGTTGCTGTGCTGGAGCCACTGCCACAGGTAGGAGAGACTGCGGTGCTAGAACTGTTGCCAGTTGGTAAATTGGGGAAGGGGGGGGTGCATGAACCCAGATTCTCCTAGGGCGTCAACTGCTCTTGCACCAGCCCCACCCTGGCCTTCTAAAATTCTTTGTTTTTGCCTCCGTCACCTCTGTTGCAGGCCGCTCCATCTAACCAACCATTCCTCGAATAATGATGTTACTCCCATCCGATGTTACTCTCAGGTCTGTCCCCTCTTTGAGCCTCATATCATCACTTCTTGTTTTAGAACTTCTTTTACAATGGGTAAAAGTCGTACATGTTTCTATGTCTTTGAGGGTTTTGGCTATCTCTAGCATATCTCCCGGCTCTCCTCTCCTCTATGTTTAGGTTCTTAGCAGATGGCTTTTGGTGCAAGCCCTGCACCACCGTGTGCTAGCCCTTCTGTGGATCCTCTCCATGCAACCAACCGCTCGCATGTGTGTCTTTGGGTCCCCATGACAGCCACCTCATTTTAAGGCTATTCTAAGGTTACCAGAGGATTCCATTCCTGGATTCTTTTGGTTTGTTTTAATTAACAAAAAAACAAAAAAAAAAGAGGAAAAGGGATTCACAAATGCAGTGAAACCAGCTAATTTTGAAAAATTTCCACCCCTTCTGCCCTGCTAAATTTGGCAAAAATAAATGTGCGACATTGTATTTTTCCACCAAGGTAAAAAGTTGAGTTTTTCACCATAAACCTTTTTTGTCTTGAACATCTATGCATATGTTAGCTACTCTTCCAAGACACACGCCACACCCTGGAACAAGGGAGATCATCTCTCCTCTCACCAGGGTCTGCCTTTACCTTGTTTTCTGCCAGATTTCCTCACAAAGAACAGCAGCTAATGTAACTTCTCATAATAAGCCCCTGAAAACCAGCTTCTCCCCTCCCCCCCCACCATCATTTCTCCACTCACCCCTTCAGCTACCATTTCTTCTAAGGGGCGAGTACCTGGGCCTTTGTGAGTGTTCCCTCCCCCCATGTGTGAGATTCCGCACACAGCCTAATATTTGCCAGTGAAGGACCCTTTAAATTCCCTCTTCTTCACCCTCTAAAAAAACAAATGATGTAACCACAAAGAGAAAGGGAGATGCCAGTGCTTCTGTCTAGCAGGTTGAAAGGTTTTAACCGTTTCCCTCATGCAGGCCGATACAGTACAGTGCGCTCCGGCGGAGCACACTGTTAACCTGCGATTGGACGCACATTTTCGACGTGCTAGAGTTACCCCTTATTCGGTAAGGGGTAATAGCGCACCGAAAACGTGCGTCCAACCCCCCCAAGCCTAATAGGGCCATCAACATGCAAATGCATGTTGATGGCCCTATTAGTTATTCTCGCGCGACTCAGTAAGTAAAATGTGCAGCCAAGCCGCACATTTTACTTTCAGAAATTAGCGCCTACCCAAAGGTAGGCGCTAATTTCTGCCGGCGCCGGGGAAGTGTACAGAAAAGCAGTAAAAACTGCTTTTCTGTGCACCCTCCGACTTAATATCATGGCGATATTAAGTCGGAGGTCCTAAAAGTTAAAAAAAGTAAAAAAAAATTTAAATGGGCCCGTGGGTTGAAAACCGGATGCTCAATTTTGCCGGCGTCTGGTTTCCGAACCCGTGGCTGTCAGCGGGCTCGAGAACCGACACCGGCAAAATTGAGCTTCGGCTGTCAAACCCGCTGACAGCCGCCACTCCAGGCCAAAAGGAGGCGCTAGGGACGCGCTAGTGTCCCTAGCGCCTCTTTTTTGCCACAGACTCTAATTTAAATAAATAAATTTACTGTATTGTGCGCACAGGAGAGCGGGCGCTCGCCCGCTCTCCCGCGATTTTTACTGTATCGGCCCAATGGTGGGTCGGTCCAGCTCAGAGGCAAGCTGTGCACACTGCCAAGCGGGGAGGGCTGGGCTCTGTTAATTCCCGGACCCCATGATCTTGCTCCATCTTGGGCCAGGCAGGGCAGGCGGGGTTGCCAAGGAGCAGGGTCCAGCCTTGACCCTTACTGCCCGACCTGAGAGTCCGGTCATGCCACGCTGCGGAGGAAGCTGCAGTCCGTGCCGCCCATAGAAATAGAGAATCTGACAGCAGATAGGGACTCTCAGGCCCTACCCCCCTCCGTTTGTCTGGGTCACGGTACCAAGGTTACCGGTTGGTCTCTGGCTGTGCTCCTCTCACTTCCTCACAAATAGGGATCTTCCCTGCTCGTCTCAGGCTACCTTGAACGTTCTCGCTTCTGCCTGTGCCTCCGCCATCTCACCTGGAAAGGTCGTTCCATTTCCTTTCCTGGGGGAGTGTTGCTGGAATGGCCAGGCTAGACAGGAAGTGGGTGAGGGGCACCAACCAATCAGGTGGCTGCGGGGCAGGGGCCGGAGGAAGCTTCCGGGCACACCTGGATGATAGGGAGGCAATTCCAGTTTTTACAGGGAGCTTAATTACTGTACTCGGACATATATGTGAGCAGGTGAAAGGCACTAACTGCTGGTGGGGGGAAACCCCCCCCCCAAAACAAACACTAAAATAATAATCAGGTGTGCCTGATTAATGTTGCAGTAAAGGCCGAAAAGGACGGCCTCCAGGGAAAAGAGCATTTCATTAAGGACAAATTTTCTCCCAAGGGTGTATCATACCAGCTCCACAAGGAAATATGCCCAAGGGACAGGCTTAATCCTGAACAAAACTCATCTTCCAGTGGCTGAACCACGGCGTTCAGCTTCACAGCGTATGCTAAGCCTTAATACTAGTAATTATAATCACTGTTCTTTTACAGATGCCACTAAATATATGTTTGGAATCGAGACAAAATTAATTCTTTAATTCGCTGGGGGTGGGGTGGAGGTGGAGTAGGATCAAGAGGGCTCTGCAATTCCCCTTCTGGGGCAGATGGAGTTAGTGGACAGTGGTTTTTAACAGGACGTACACAGGCCTTAATTTTCAGCAATCCTTTTGAACAGTATCCAGAAGGGGGTCAGACGTGTTTCCAATACGGCAGTCAGAGGCTGTTAAAATCCAGCTGGTAGAGGGATGTCATCCCACCTTCGGAGCATCTCTAAACCACAATCGCAGGACACTGGAGGTTTCCCCCACAGAGGATGGGCTGCACTGATGTGTTCTCAAAAGCTCGCGTACAACATTATGGCTTTTAAGGGTTCTTTTTTTGGGGGGGGGGGGGGGTAGGGAGTTAAATTTCGCGAGGAGGTCAGAGCTGCAGGCAGCGCCAATTCCCTACTGCTGTCAGTGGCTGACAACGTTCATCCAAAAACTGCAGAATCTACTAGCTGCACGTTGGTGCTGCCGGCAGTCCAGAGCCCGTCGGGCACTACAGTCCACCAGGGCAAGGGGATTGGATGCCCTAGGCACCTCCTGTTTTGCGCTGCCCCCCCCCCCCCCCCCCCCCAAGGCCTCGCTGTCACCCTCCAGTCTCGGCCCCGACTCCTACCTCGTTCTCGGTTTATTGGGCCGTGAGCAGGTCGGGTGCTGGCTCGCGCCCCGCCACGCGCGCCCCCTAATGGTCAGTGCCCTAGGCCCAGGAATAGTTCACCTAGTGCTTCCCCCGGCCCTGCAGTCCACAAAATTAAAATCTCCCATTAAACAGCACAGGCCCTGAAAATGGACAAGGGCCCTTTCCTCTTCTCCTCTACCTGTGCACTGCTCCCAATAGTTGTCCTCATCGAGCACCTAAGGAACTTATGATGGGTAATGCCAGAACATGCAGGCACACACCTGAGGCAGTCACAGAGGAACCAGTAGAGGGGCCTGCAGTGAACATCTCTTCACTTTTGTTTTCTTTCTTAATGTCGTCATTTTCTTGTTTTATTTCTTGTTTTGTCTATTTAAAACAAGAAACAAACAAGCGAACAACAAAATGAAAAGAAAATGTTAGGCCCGTCCAGCTGTTTTTCACCACTGCTGCCACCAAAAGCCTCATCCCCCTCCCCCCCCCCCCCCCCCCCCCCACAGTGCACCCCTGCCTTGGACTCGCCCCACCCCCACCAACAACTTACCCAGTCACTCCTGCCTCACTGGTTCTCCGTTTTCACAATGGTGCTGGCTGGTGCCATTTTGTTGTACAGAGGTAATATCTGCACCTCCTTAAAGAGGCACGGCCATACAAGAAAACGGCATCAGCCTCAGGGTCTGCTGGTGGGGCAGGAGTGACTGGGGATCGCTGCAGGCCATTACGCCTGCACTTGGGGGGGGGGGGGGGAGTAGGAAGGGGGGGGGGGTCCATATCCCACTCATTTGAAAACAAAAACAAGACAAAATATCGGCCTTTGTTGTGTTTCATGTTCCAAACAAAATGGGAACTTTAATTTGAAAATGAAAACCCAATCCCCTAAGAACCAGCATGCCCAGCATTTACTGCGGCCTGCCTGGAGAATCCTACAGCCACTGGCCACTTCAGAGAGCTAGGCCGTGGAAGTGGGGAGGGGGCAAGAAGCCAGACAGGGCGGCTCCCAAACTTGCCCTGGTGCTCTCTTAGCCAGTGCCATTTTCGGGCTGTCCACGATGGATATGCATGAGATACATTTGCATATACTGGGTCTCCAAATGCATGCACATTTATTCCATGCATATCCATCGTGGACAGCCCGAAACTCTGGGGCAGGGTCTCTGGGACAGGTTTGGGATCCAGTGGGCATGAGATTTTTCACTCAGCTCTTACCAGTCGGGAACTGTTTGGCACCCTACTTCTTATCTTACCAAATTATCGCCATTGCGGCCCAATAAACCCCACTGGCTTTGGATTGGAAGTGGGGCTTAGTGTTACTGCTTGACACGTTTGCTTTTGGCTCATCTTTATGCTTGCGGTGAAAGGGGAGGGCATCATAATAGGCGCCGGTGGTATTGGCCATTAACTCATTCAATTTTGGAGTTTACAAACAAATCGAATCTCACAAGGGTCACAGAACATTGCTCTATTAATGTATCTGACTGTCTACAAGCCCCTTCCAGATACCTCCCCTCTAAAAGGAGGCAGCAGGCAGCTAAAACAAGGTTCTCGCAGACTCAATTTACAGAGGGGTTTGACCTCTGTAAACTCAGTAAAATTTACAACCCCCCCCCCCCCCCAAAAAAAACATAATTTTAACTTCCAAACACCCAAGTGATTCATCCAGTCTGCCCAGCTAGCTTTTTAAATATTTTTTTAAGGATAGTAACTGCCGCTCTGTGAATTTTACCCCCATGCCTTTTGTTATGAGTAGTAGTAATTGCCGCTCCATGCAGGTTACCCCCATGCCTTCTGTTAAGGATAGTAACTGTAGCCCTGTGCAGGTTACCCCCATGCCCTCTGTTAAGCGTAGCAACTATTGCTCTGTGCAGGTTACCCCCATGCCTTCTGTTAAAGGTAGTAACTGTTGCTCTGTGCAGGTTACTCCCATGCCCTCTGTTAAGGGTAGTAACTGCCACTCCATACAGGTTACCCCCATGCCTTCTGTTAAGGGTGGTAACTGTTGCTCCGTGTAGGTTACCCCCATGCCTTTTGTAATGGGTAGTAACTGTTGCTCCGTGCAGGTTACCCCCATGCCTTCTGTAATGGGTAGTAACTGTTGCTCCGTGCAGGTTACCCCCATGCCTTCTGTTAAAGGTAGTAACTGTTGCTCTGTGCAGGTTACTCCCATGCCCTCTGTTAAGGGTAGTAACTGCCACTCCATACAGGTTACCCCCATGCCTTCTGTTAAGGGTGGTAACTGTTGCTCCGTGTAGGTTACCCCCATGCCTTTTGTAATGGGTAGTAACTGTTGCTCCGTGCAGGTTACCCCCATGCCTTCTGTAATGGGTAGTAACTGTTGCTCCGTGCAGGTTACCCCCATGCCTTTTGTAATGGGTAGTAACTGTTGCTCCGTGCAGGTTACCCCCATGCCTTTTGTAATGGGTAGTAACTGTTGCTTCGTGCAGGTTACCCCCATGCCTTCTGTAATGGGTAGTAAGTGTTGCTCCGTGCAGGTTACCCCCATGCCTTCTGTAATGGGTAGTAACTGTTGCTCTGTGCAGGTTACCCCCATGCCTTTTGTAATGGGTAGTAACTGTTGCTCCGTGCATGTTACCCCCATGCCTTCTGTAATGGGTAGTAACTGTTACTCCGTGCAGGTTACCCCCATGCCTTCTGTAATGGGTAGTAACTGTTGCTCTGTGCAGGTTACCCCCATGCCTTCTGTTATGAGTAGTAGTAATTGCCGCTCCATGCAGGTTACCCCCATGCCTTCTGTTAAGGATAGTAACTGTAGCCCTGTGCAGGTTACCCCCATGCCCTCTGTTAAGGGTAGCAACTATTGCTCTGTGCAGGTTACCCCAATGCCTTCTGTTAAGGGTAGTAACTGTTGCTCTGTGCAGGTTACTCCCATGCCCTCTGTTAAGGGTAGCAACTATTGCTCTGTGCAGGTTACCCCAATGCCTTCTGTTAAGGGTAGTAACTGTTGCTCTGTGCAGGTTACTCCCATGCCCTCTGTTAAGGGTAGTAATTGCTGCTCCATGCAGGTTACCCCAATGCCCTCTGTTAAGGGTAGTAACTGCCACTCCATACAGGTTACCCCCATGCCTTCTGTAATGGGTAGTAACTGTTGCTCCGTGCAGGTTACCCCCATGCCTTTTGTAATGGGTAGTAACTGTTGCTCCGTGCAGGTTACCCCCATGCCTTTTGTAATGGGTAGTAACTGTTGCTCCCTGCAGGTTACCCCCATGCCGTCTGTAATGGGTAGTAACTGTTGCTCCGTGCAGGTTACCCCCATGCCGTCTGTAATGGGTAGTAACTGTTGCTCCGTGCAGGTTACCCCCATGCCTTTTATAATGGGTAGTAAGTGTTGCTCCGTGCAGGTTACCTCCATGCCTTCTGTAATGGGTAGTAACTGTTGCTCCGTGCAGGTTACCCCCATGCCTTTTGTAATGGGTAGTAACTGTTGCTCCGTGCAGGTTACCCCCATGCCTTCTGTAATTGGTAGTAACTGTTGCTCCGTGCAGGTTACTCCCATGCCTTCTGTAATGGGTAGTAACTGTTGCTCCGTGCAGGTTACCCCCATGCTTTCTGAAATGGGGAGTAACTGTTGCTCTGTGCATGAATGTCCATGCTCACAGAGCTGTCGAGTGCCTCTTGCAGTGTGGGGATCTCCATAGAGCTGTGAAAGGCATTTTACCCCTTTTCCTAACCATGTGATGATGTCCCCTGCGAAGATCTAAATCTCCCAATCCCAGCAATCTTTCACATCCAGGTGAATTCCTGGGGAAGGTAGCTACAAAGCACCATAGGTGGTGAGATGTAGAAGAAGAAACTAGAAAGAGGTAAAAAAAAAAAAAAAAAACAACCCCAAAACTTTTCAAAAGTACTCTGGTCCCTCACTTTTACCACATACGTTCTTCAAAATAGCATTTGAAAGTTGGCCAACCAAATGTCACTGGCAGAGTCATCACAGAGGTGGAGCAGACGCCACCGTAAAGCAGAGAGGAAGAATCTTGTGGTAGATAAGGAACGGAAGGCCCTATCCAGGCTGTCCAGCTTCTTTTCCAGCTGTGGTACCTCAGACCCTACTTGAGCTCTGGTTTCAAACTCGTCGTTTCCCACCGCTAGAGATCCTCTGGGCCTCTCCCAGGACTTTCTTCACGTCTGTCGGATGGGCCATACGGGCTTTTACTGCCGTCACGTTTCTATGTCTCCATCACCGCCCCCGGGAGGCCGTTCCCCGCGTCCGCCCTCCATTTCTTTATCTCATTCCCGAGCCGGCTCCCCCCCCCCCCCCCAATCCCTGCGAGTCTCCCGTCGTCCCTCCTTGACCTAAAGCCTCCTTCCTCTGAAAAAAACGAAGAAGCATTTTTTTCCTCCTTGTGCGTGATATGGGGCGCACGGCGTGCCTGCGAGCTGCGCAGTTTTATGTTTGGGCACGGGGGGGAGGGCAGGTGCCCGCATGTTTGATGACGCTGCTTTCTTGCTTGGCTTTTTTTTTACTTTTGCTCTCTCGGCTCCGGCACTGACAGCCGCTGCGCCCACTCCTGGAATTATACAAATCTGTTTGGATGGGGGCTGGTCAGGGGAAGGGCAGGGATTCTGGAACTTGCAGAGGGAAAAGGCCACGTTCTTCCATTTCTTTCCACCCAACAATTTTATTTTATTTTTTTTTTAATCAAAGGGGGTGGGGGGGGGGGGGGTTTACCTTTCATGCTTGGTTGAAAGTAGTGAGGGGGGGGGGTGGAGGGAGCGGCTTTTGCTGAGATGGCTAAGGAGTCCAGTGTTACCAGCACAAGAGCCCAAAGAGCACCTCCTTCCTTTCTTGGCCAATCTCCCTTGACAAGTCTGACAAACGGGGGCATTTTCCTGTCTCTCCAGCCTTTTGCCCAGCCAGACACACAATGCAGATCTATTATCCAATGGGAGAGAGAAAGGCTTTAGGTGGCAGGGGGGGAAACGGGGAGAGAATAACTTACCAGGGACACAACACACACACACACAAGCCTTCAATACGGGAGCCCCCTATTGTGTCTGGCTAGTAGAGGCTGGGGCTAGCCCCCCCCCCCACCCCGTGAATAGCGTCATTGTGTCTGAGCTGTCCATCTTTATCAGCCTCTCCCCCCCGTCCAGTCTATGCAGCCAGCGTCAGATGGACTTTGCGAAAGCAATGGGAATTTGAAAGGCTCTTGATTTTTGATTACATTCTCTGCGCCCCTCCCAGGAACCCTTCCCCCCCCGGATGGATTTTAGTTTCTGGCCCCTTTGGCAGCCAAAAACGATACATGAGCCCGATGAGAAGCCTCGATGCGGGTGGGCTCTCTCGGCCTCTCTCTCTGGCGTGTTCCCCGCCAGATTCGCGCTCAGCCCGGGGGTCAAGGCGTTTTTACAGCAGGATGGACCAGTCCGGGCTGCACGGAGAGCGCAGGTGGGCAGCAGGGGCAGGGTTGCCCCCCCCCCGGCTCCCAGTAGATGGATCCAGTCCTAGTTTCCCCCCCCCCCCCCCCCCCCGTCCCCTGCCTGGATTTACAGTTCTGATTTTCTTCAGGACAACATCTCTGTGAACGAAGTGGGGGGCGTGAAAGCCAGGACGGCAGGGGCGTCTCAGTAAAATAAAGTCAAATAAATACAGGGAGCCGGCCGGTGACCGTACCTTGCTGCCCAGCCATCACCTTGGGGCAGCCTGGCATTCTCACACCCTGCTTTGTTCTCTCTGACTTCTTCTTCTTCTATCGCACGCCTCCCCCCATTATAATGCAGCCGTCGCCTTCCTTACCCTTTACGTGTCTCCCCCTATCTCCCACAGGTGCTAGATCCTCCCCCCCCCCCCCCTCAAACGCAACAGAATTTTCCTGCCTTGCTGAACCGCAGAATCCACTTCGTCAGCCCCTCTCCCTGGGTCCTCAGATTGGATCTCCATACCTAGTCCGATCCTCTTTCTGCGTCCTGGTTTTCAACAGAAATTCTGCCGTTGTGAGAGAATACACTGAACATTTTTTCTAATAATAATAATAATAATAAACAAGGGCTTAATCCCATTTTAAACCCAAATAGCCATAATAGGTTGTGGTATAAATCAGGAGGAGACCAATTTCTTTCCTGGAAACGTATTAAGTGCAGAGGGAACTGATTCCTGTAATCTGGCTTTGTTTGCATGGTTTATGTCTACCCTTATAACACTTCCCTTTATTAGGAATGGTTGTCCACTTGTAACACTCATTATAATTATGAATGTTTTACCTGTAAACTGTTGTGATCTAGTGATTCTCACATGGAATGACGGCATATAAAACATTTAAATAAATACATTTCTGCGTTGGGCTGTGAAAACCGAGCAGAAGCTTCGCCCCAGGCTCGTGCGGTATAAAATTTGGAAAAGAACCTTTCTTACTGCTGGGGATTTCGGGGCTCCCCATAGGGCTGTCCCTGCTTTCTAGGCCTCTGGAGTAAGCGGGTTTTCCACTTGTGATTCCTGATGCACTTTGCTCTCACCTGTCTTTCCTTTGTTCTGTGTTTGCAGGGAACACCTCAGCTCCCGCGCTGTTCAAACTCCGTGAGAACCCTCTTCCTCTCGCCCCAACCAAAAAAAAAAAAAAAAAAAAATTTTTAAATCAGGAAGCCAGGTCCAGCCGATGAGGAGAGAGCCTGGAATTCACAGACTCTGGATGCGACGTGTAACCACCGGCCACTTTTCCAGATCTGCGGCAGTGCCTCCCCTTCAAGGCCTAGCTGGATCTAATGCAGCCAAAGACCGACACGAGAGCAAAAGAAAAACCAAACAAGCCAAAACGGACCCAACCAGAAACATCAGTCTGAAAGAGAAAATGACCTTAAAACAAGAAACCATCCGGAAAGTAGGTTGAGCGTTTGAAGCCGACTTTTGACCCTGCAGCTTGCAGGTACCGACTGGCTAAGGCGGGGGCTAATTCGGGCACGGAGCCATGCCTGTCTTACGCTGTGGGCTCACTGACTTTCACTGGGCACTGGAACCGCGGTGAGAAACGTCCGGGGAAAGGCAGCCACCAGCATGAGGAGAAAGGGGCCGACTCCACTGCACCTCACAGTCATGAAGGTAAAGTGCTGGCATGTTTCTTTCTTTAACTATATCTAGTCCTAAGTGGTAGGACGGTGGAGTGTGCAGCTTGCCTGCTCTGAACAAAGGGAGATCACAGACTGTAGGTTTCAAAGGTGCTTAATATTAAGAGAGAGTGCCACCAGCTCACACAGTGCTGTACAAAGCAAGGCAAAAGAGCCCCCCCCCCCCCCTCATCCCTATTTGTGCTATGCCTATGAATCAATATACCACTTCCCTTTCCAACCATAAGCAATAAATTCAGTAAATATGAAAAGAGCTAGCAGATATATACACATGTAGGAAAATCCAATGCAAGAGAAACTGGATCCAATCGCAACAAATAAACAAGGGCGAGGACATAACATAAGATAAGCTATGCCATACTGGGTCAGACCAAGCCCAGCATCCTGTTTCCAACAGTGGCCAATCCAAGTCACAAGTACCCAAACATTAGATAGATCACAAGCTACTATTGCTTATTAATTACCATCATAGCAGTTTATGGATTTATCCTCTAGGAACTTATCCAAACCTTTTTTTAAACCCAGTTACACTAACTGCTGTAACCACATCCTCTGGTAATGAATTCCAGAGCTTAACTATGTGCAGAGTGAAAAAGAATTTTCTATGATTTGTTTTAAATGAGCTACTTGCTAACTTCATGGAGTGCCCCCTGGTCCTTCTATTATCTGAGAGAGTAAATAACCGATTTATATTAACTTGTTCAAGTCCTTTCATGATTTTATAGACTCTATCATATCCCCTCTCAGTCGTCTCTTCTTCAAACTGAATAGCCCTAACTTCTTTAGCCTTTCCTCATAGGGCAGCCGTTCCATGCCCCTTATCATTTTGGTCGCACTTTCTCCAGTGCAACTATATCCTTTTGGAGATGTGATGACCAGAACTGCACATAGTATTCAAGGTGCGGTCTCACCATGAAGCCATACAGAGCCCATTATGACATCCACCATTTTATTCGCCATTCCCTTCTTAATAATTCCTAACATTCTGTTTGCTTTTTTGATCGCCACAGCACACTGGGCCGACGATTTCAATACTTTATCCACTATGATCTCTTTCCAGAACTGAATACCCAGATTGGCACAGTTGTATCCCTGTATGGATAAGTAAACATTTTTCCTCCATCTCTCTTCCATATATACCAAGTGCTAGGAAAGCAGAGAATACCCCTGCTCATGGTCTCCCCTTGTGCGCATAAACACAAGATTTTGGGATGAGTTAGCCAAGTGAAATGTAACGTTACCCAAGGTCTTTGAAACTCATTTTTACATGACTGCAGCAGAATGACAGAGAGAGAGAGAGAGACACACACGGACACAGACAGACAGACAGACAGAGAGGAGTTCCACTTTTCCCTGTGTGTCTACAAGTGAATCATGTGTGTCGTCCTATATTAAGGAGTAGCCTAGTGGTTAGAGCAGCAGGCTACGAACCAGGAGACCAGCGTTCGAGTCCCGCTGTCACTGCTTGTGACCTTGGGCAACTCACTTTACCCTTGATTGCCTCAGGTATAAACTTACAGGCCGATACAGTAAACAGCGCGGGAGAGTGGCAGAGCGCCTGCTCTCCCGGCACGTGCATAGGCTACTCTCCTGTGTGAGCGATTCAGAAAAATAATTTATTCAAATTAGGGCCCGTGGTAAAAAGAGGCGCTAGGGACACTAGCACGTCTCTAGCGCCTCTTTTTGGACAGGAGCGGCTGTCAGTGGGTTTGACAGCCGACACTCAATTTTGCCGGTGTCGTTTCTCAAACCCGCTGACAGCCACAGGTTCGGAAACCGGATGCCGGCAAAATTGAGCGTCCGGTTTTCAACCCGCAAGCCACGGGCTGATTTTACTTTTTTTTTTTACTTTTTGATTATTTTAAACTTTTGGGACCTCCGACTTAATATCGCCATGATATTAAGTCGGAGGGTGCACAGAAAAGCAGTCTTTACTGCTTTTCTGTGCACTTTCCCGGTGCCGAAAGAAATTAATGCGTACCTTTGAGTAGGCGCTAATTTCTGAAAGTAAAATGTGTGGCTCGGCTGCACATTTTACTTTCTGTATCGCGCGGGAATAACTAATATGGCCATCAACATGCATTTTCATGTTGCGGGCGCTATTAGTTTCAGGGGGGTTGGACGCGCGTTTTCGACGCGCTACTACCCCTTACTGAATAAGGGGTAAAGCTAGTGCGTCCAAACGCAGGTTAACAGTGCACACTGTACTGTATCAGCCTGTTAGATTGTAAGCCCTCTGGAGATAGGGAAAAATACTACAGTACCTGAATGTAATCCACTTTGAAGCGCTGAAAAAAGTGCAAAAAGCGGAATATAAATCTAAGTAAAAAAAAAAATAAATATTAGTCCTTCCTGCTACCCTCCCCATCAATGCCATGCATCCATTCCCCAACCCTTCACCCTGCATTCATAGCTCTTACTGTACACTTTGTACAATGGGCCAAACAGTTTACCACTAACAAAACACTGTCAATCCAAGTCACAGTCTCATTTCATAATAATTGGAACTGCTGAAGAGAGAGTCATTTTGGACAGCCCAAAGACACAACCCCACACATGGCCTGCTGCTTATGCACTTCCTCTAAGCAACTGTTGCTTGCCACCCTCAGAGACAACATCCTAGACTGGATGGACTGTTGATGTGACCCAGTTTGGTAATTTTTATGTTCCTATGACCTGGGCCTGCAGAATCAGGCTTTCTTCACACATACATACCTTAGTGCTGTCCCGCTCAGAGTTTGCAGTTATGTAACTGAGGCAGTCCTGTAACGGCAGAGCATTCTGGGTCACTTTTTGTAGATTCTCCCCTAGTAAGGATAGCAGTACTATAGCTCCCGGCATGCTTTGCAATACAGCCAGCCTCGTATCAATCTCTCCCCGAGAACCTTTCTGGCCTGGGACCTCACAACGCCCATCAGCATTGAGAGAAATGAGGGATGCAAGTGCTGACTTGCATGCACAATTGTACAACAAAATCTGCAGAACATTCTTTGGAAGTTCGTTAGATAGGTTGCCTAGGTTGCTTGTTTGGTCTAACCATTAACAACCATTTTGGATGTAATCAATTAGAAAAGAAAAAAAAAGATATCAGTGCCACAAAGGTTTGGTTTCCAGGCTGTCAAAGTGTGTCTTGAAAACCAGACATGTTGGAAGCCTTCAGGACTGGAGTTCACCATTCTTGTTCTAAAAATCGATCACCACTACTTCCAGCAAAGGCATCAGAACTGTATTGACTGATGCCAACTAGTCAGTGGTGTGTCATCCCACTAATGTATAATTTTGGGACAGCATGGCCGCCTCCATCCTTTCAGCTTGCACACAAACTGAGGTTACAGAGGAGCAAACCAAGCCAAAGAGCTCCATCCCAGATTCATCGCTAGCAGTTATCTTTCAAAGCTGAAGTGCCTCTTGACAGTAAAGCACATGACTAGGGTGGTCATCTCACCAAGGTCAAAGGAAACAGGCTGGACAGCCCCCTCCTCTACTATGTGCATGGAGATACTATGAAAACAGAATTGTAAGATGGTAACACAGTATATGGGAGCAGATAAAAGCCAACCGGCCCATCCAGTCTGTTATTTAAAACCCTCTCTCTGGTTATCTACCACTTGGGTAGACGTGCACATAAATTCCCATTGCCAAAATTAACACCAGCTTCCCCATGTCCTTATCTGACCCCTGAACTTTGCTCCCACCATCCACCACCCTCTGCAAATGCCCCAAGCATGTTCTCTTGTCATTTCTTCTGTCTGTTACCCTCGCCATCCCTTAATCACAGTGTTCAATGTCTAATCTGTACTTCCAAATTCTGTCACGGCTTTTCTCACTTAGGGAAATCAGAACCACACTACCGGGTAAACCATGGGGCAAAATCAGGACTGACTCAACCTTGTTGTAGGTAACACAGAGCCATCGGGGCACCCTAAACTCAGGCTGCACCCATAGCATGAGGTGATGCATCTCTCCAGTTACATCTAGGGCGGGGCTTTATGCTGGAAAGCAGCATTTCAAAAATATAAGAACACACCAGCAACAAAATATAACTATAACGATATCTATCTAGCTATATCTCTCTATCTATATAAATAAATATTAAGAACCTTTCATTCAGGAAGCAGCCTTCTGCTTCCGTCTATTCCTTTTTATTTACTCGCAACGTCTAAAACAATTATACCCCCATCTTCTGTGACTCAACGGAGTCCTCAATAATGATAATCTGTGTACAGAGGGCTAGTGAGACTGAGGGGGAGGGGGGGAGGGATTGGAAATAAAAAAAAAAAAAGACTCCTTGTTTTCTAGCAGCGACATATGACAATGACGAGAGAAGAAAAAAAGAAGTTGTTTTAGGAAAATGTGTCATCTGTGGAAGGCAGGACCACCGGAGGCAGATGTAAGCAGCTTTCTAAGTAGATAAAAGGGCTGGGCTGTTCAGGCGCCTGGTCTTAAAATGGCCGCCCAGCGGGTGCGGGAGAATCCAAAATGGTGCCAAGACACCAGACGACACATACAGATCTCTTCCCAGGAAAAAAAAGAAAGGGAAGAGGACACGGAAGGGAGGGGGGGGGGGGCGGGTGCCCTGGCATGTGCTCCGTATGCAAATCGGAATTAATTGCATTTGAATATGCTAATTGAGCCCTGGAGTCAAGCTGCACTGGCCGCCTTTGTTCTTGCCTGCTGCTATTCTCCCCCCCCTTCCCTCAAAATAAAAACACACACATACATACACAAAAACGATTTTATAATGTGCGCGGATTAATTAATGCCCAAGCTAATCATTCAAGCAAAGAGCCTGAACTTAGAGGCAGCTAAAAAAAAAAATAAATGTTTAATATATGCTTCAAATAATGAATGTGAAGTGCAGCATTTATTTAAAGATCACAGCCGCATTCTGCATTACACTTTCTTGGGGGGGGGGGGACGACACCATTTTTTTCCCTTTAGTTGTTGGAGCTAGAGAGAGAAATCTGGCAGGCATGGATCTGTAGGGTTTATAATTTGAAATAAGGCACAAATTAAAACCTGTAATTGGTGCCTGCCTGGTGCAGGGTCCATGTACTCGCTGCCTCGCTCAGAAGCCCTTTCCATGGATACGAAAAGTCACGCGTGCAACCAGTGGACCTCATCACAGCCCAGGGACGATGGGAAAACCTTTGCGGTGACCGGTTTTCACGAACGTGCATATTTCTTGAGGAATTTTCGTGAACGGAAAACAACTTGGGGCTTCCCCCTACCACGCCATCCGCACGTGTCCTCAGGTGTGGGAGGGAGACAGTGAACGTCGTAAAACAGGCGATGTATTGGTTGGCGAGGAAATGGGGGAGCCCCCTTATCTCATCTATCTCTCTTTTATTTCCTCCACCCCAGTTCATTAGCCCTTGTTAATTGTAACTGCATCTCTTCATCACGTTTATTTATGTTCTTGGTTGTATTCATCACACCCCTGTTTTCATGTAAACCGACATGATGTGAACGCTATCATGAATGCCGGTATAAAAAAACCTTAAATAAAAATAAATAAATATTTCAGGATACCGGGGGGTGGGGAAGGTCGCACCGAGCAGTGTAGGGTCAGCGAGAACCCTTGGTAAGGCACGGCGGCAACAGTGCAGCATAAGGAACCGCATGGTCCTGCCGGCAGCGCCCCCTGGGTGGGGATATTTGAACCCGTCAGACCGTACCTGCACCGGGGAGCCCTCGTGGTCTCTGAGACAAAGGGGCTGCAGCTTGCCCCATGCTCTGGAGATATAGGGCCACACTTGGTTGCCATACTAAAGACCCCCACACACGATAAGTCAGCGTGGCAATAGCTGTCTGTAGAGCGCACAGTATGTTTGATGCACTAAATGATCATAATTAGGGGTATCACAGGCCTTTCAGCTCTTGGACACAGGTTCAAGTCTAGTGGCAATGGTCCGTATGAAATGACTTGGTGTCCTCAGCCAAGGTCCAGGTGGCCAGTATCACCATACTACATTCGTTATTTGGCACGAACTGCCACCACCGTTGCCAGTCTCAGCAGAAACTATTTAGTGCCTGCTAAAATGACCGAATACAAAATACCAAAATAAATTTGAAAAAAAAAAGCCATGCATACTCCTACCACACGTGTGACCCAGACAGTAGGAGCTGGTAATGCAGCTCTTTAAATGTATCTCTGTGGCTCCTTAGGGCAGCACAGAAGTTTACGGAGGGTCCTCCAGTCCCCTGGTGGAACGCAGCACCTGCCTCAGTTTGGTTTCAACTGGATTCGTTTTGCTGTGGTCCAGGGCTGGTTCTGCAGGGCGCGTTACGGTAAAGGCGTCTGCCGAGAAGACAGGGTCAGTTCTCACAGCCCCCCCCCAGTTCTCGGCAGATAAAGTGCAGTAGAAAGAGCGCGTGTTACAATTAAAGGATCCTGCGAGATGGCCCGGTCACCTGGTGTCATCGGTGTGGAGGAACCTGGATTCAACACCCAGCACAGGGGGGTTGGCCGGGATTCTGAGGAAGCAGGCGCTCGCGCTCCCCGGGGCAGGGATGGGGGGTGGAGAAAAGGACGTGTGATACTGCGCAACAGCTGGATTTGGGGCCCACAATTCTGGGGGTCTGGAAGGGCCCCCCCCTGCCTGGCCCCTGGCCGAGGACTGTTGCTTCAAAGGCCGGACTGAGTTGGGAGCGTGGAACATAATAGGGGAAACCATCCTGTCCCACCCAACCCCGGCTATAGTTGTGAATGAAGGCTCATGGCACCAGAAGCCGACAGAGGCTGGTTCTGATTGAGCCGGAGGCGCAAAGGATCAGGAAAGAAACTGCCCGATCCCCCCAAAAAGATCGATAATCCTCCCTGACCCAGGCTATTACCCGGAACAAATATTGGTGCATTTAGAGGTCCGAGCAGAGATGTTGTTGCATTTAATATTGTCCTGATAAGAAAGACAACAAACAAGCCTGCCTTGCAGGATTTTCACGCGTAAAAATCAGAAAGCTGATTCTGCAGCCTTCGTCTGCAGGGATGGTGTGGACGGGATGGCTACCTGATGAATTCTGTGCTCATGCTGCCATTTTCTGCTGCCTTCAGGTTTTCGCTGTCACACTGTGACAAGTTCTGGAGCTTGCAGCAGAACCGTCAGGAAGGTAAAAGACGTTACGTTAGGACACAGCACCCATAGGTGCCTCCTTTTCCGTTGAGGAGCTCACTTGGATTTTATTTGTCTTCAGGGCCGGCGCAAGAGACTTTGGCGCCCTAGGGGAACCTTTGGTCATGCACCTCCCACCCTCAGCTTACCTACTGCTGGCAGATCCAACCCAGCGCTCCCTTCCTTGGCAGTGTTGGCTCGCGCTCTCTCTGGTGGGATTTTGCCACCCCCAAAATTTTGGTGCTGTAGGCAACCGCTTAGTTTGCCTAAGGGAAGCACCGGCCCTGTTTGCCCAGCCTTTTTCAGGGACTCTTTCTAAGCAGAGTAGAAGCCAAAAGGTCCAGGAGATACCTCAAGGGCTGTGATAAGCTGTCTTAGAACAAAGAAGCAAAATTATTTAATTCAGGGATCTTTCTCCAGCTGTGCTAGAAGGGCATTCCCAAAAAAACGTGGGATAAAAAGTATTTATCCAAGATCTCATATCATAAGAACCTGCCATACTGGGTCAGACCAAGGATCCATCAAGCCCAGCATCCTGTTTCCAACAGAGGCCAAAACCAGGCCATAAGAACCTGGCAAGTACCCAAAAACTATGTCTATTCCATGTTACCATTGCTAATGGCAGTGGCTATTCTCTAAGTGAACTTAATAGCAGGTAATGGACTTCTCCTCCAAGAACTTATCCAATCCTTTTTTAAACACAGCTACACTAACTGCACTAACCACATCCTCTGGCAACATATTCCAGAGTTTAATTGTGCGTTGAGTGAAAAAGAACTTTCTCCGATTAGTTTTAAATGTGCCCCATGCTAACTTCATGGCGTGTCCCCTAGTCTTTCTATTATCCGAAAGAGTAAGTAACCGATTCTCATCTACCCGTTCTAGACCTCTCATGATTTTAAACACCTCTATCATATCCCCCCCTCAGCCGTCTCTTCTCCAAGCTGAAAAGTCCTAACCTCTTGGCCTTACTAGCCTGTGCCCCACACCAGCACCCTGCGCTCTGGGGGAACCCTACCAGCCGCCAGCCCTGAGCAGCATCATATGGCAGTGACACTTTGCACTCTCTCTCTCTATCCCCCGTCCAGTGCCCGAACATTCCCGCAGAACTGTGTTCCTGGTGATCTCACGCCGCAGACCGACATAGGTGGCTCCGGTCTTTCCCACCTTCTCGAGTCGTTGCGCGTGTGCCGTGGCACAGTAAAAAGGAAGGTTCTGGAACACGGTACGAAGCAGTCGCCTCTCTCCGTCTCCTTCTGCAAAACCGGGCCCAAGCCGTGAAAGCCCTGGTCTCGCTTTTATCTCCTCCTCCCTAAGGGCAGCCTAGGAAGGAGCGGTTAATTTCACTTAAAGAAAGGAGTACAGTAAGAAAGCAGAGGTAACAACATATCGTGAACCAAAATAAAACAAAAAAAAAAACAAAGACGACAACAACAACAAAAAAACCAAAGCAAAACCTGGAAGAATAAATCTGCTGCTCTGGTCTGGAGCACAGCCTCAGGGACTGGACCCAGAACCCGTTCCCCGGCATCGGGAGAGCAATTCCTGAAACACTGCCAGTACTCAGAAAGAGCGACGTACAGACAAATCCAGAAATGGAGTTTGCCGAGAGCGCACACACTGTATGCCACAGGAGCTGGATGTAGTTTAGAAGTACATGTGGAATCCATAAATGTATTCTTGGGAGAGTTTATATGTGGTGTGCATGCATTTGCTGTGAGTACATATAGTTGCAAAGTATACATTTATTTATTTCCTTCAATATACAAGCCACTCCAGGCAGCTTTACCAAGAAAACAAAACACACAAAATAGAAAGCTTGCATCATTAAAACAAAATCCACACGTGCAACATTTTATAGGCGTTTACGTACACTCAGGCCAATTCAGCACGGTGCGCTCAACAGGTGCTAAACTGAGCACACGGTTTAGCACCTGTTTGGCCGCGCATTTTCAACGCACGTTTATTATCTCTTATACTGTACGGGGTAATAGCAGTTGTCAGTAGCGTTGGTTGTCGAACCCACTGACAGCCACGACTTCCCACCATGCCACCGGGTGAGCCAGGCTGACGTTGGCACCGTTTTCTCGTGAGTTTTGCAGCTGCCGCTCCCTTCCTCTCTCAGAGCCGGTCTCGGAGTGCGCGGCCCGTGAGCTCCTTCCTCTCTCCTCTGCCATGGCCAATCCTAAGTACGCCGACCTGCCCGGCATTTGTTTGTAGCAGAGCCACCGCCTCTCCCTCCTTGTTAGTGCAGCGACTAATAGGCTCCTCAACATGCATTTGCATGTGATGAGCGCTAATGGTTTTCGCCAGGTTGGCCGCGTGTTTTCGAGGCGCTATTACCCCTTGGGCAGGCGTTAAGATCTAAGCAACCTGGGAGACGTCTGGGACCTGAGGTTGCACTAGGCCTCATTTAAATAGAGAATCGCGCGCCCAGGAGAGTGTTGAGCGCCCGCTCTCCCGCAATTTTTACAGTATCGGCCTGACTGTGTGAAAACGTCTCCAGTGAACATGCAAGCATCTTCTGATAAGCCCCAGGGCAACTTACAGCTTTCCTTCCTTCTGGTTTGGCGGGGAAAGGGATGGGAGGGAGAAGAGAAGCCTCCTTCCCTCATTAATTGGCATGGCGTGCACTCGAGCAGCTCCAGGTGCCAGTCCACAATTACCGCGCGCTGCCGGTGCCCGCGCCTGCCGCTCTTTTGTTATAGGAATCGCGGGCGTCTCCCTCTCATCTGCCCAGAGCCCGCAGAGCTGTCTCAGATGCTTCAAATGCGCTTCAACACAAATCAAGCGCTTATTTGCATATTTAGAGCAGGTGGAGGGCCCATATGCTTAAGATGCACCAGACAAAAATTAGCCACTACAAGCACAATCAAATGTGCATTCATGGCAGGAAAAGGAATTATGAGTGGTGGTGGTCGGGAGAAGAAAGATGACGACTGTGTGTGCGCACACAGGAGAGAGGAATGGGGGGGGGGGTCTTAGCTTTATAAACATTAATCCTGCATGCACAGTAAAGTTCAGACAGGCATAGAGGCAGCCCTCCCCCCCACACACATAATGCAAAGAGACCCAGTAAATAGGCCCCTACAGGCGGCCCAGCTGTATTCTGCGCCAGTTCTCTAGCACCTTGGGTAGATGAATATATATTTATATAAATTCCCATACTCAAACCCCAAAGCTAGCTCCCCTCCTCCAAGCCCTTGTGCCAACCCCGTTCCTGCCAGTGCCCTAAAGCAGCAAGTGAATAAAATGATGAGCAGGCAGCCAAGCTGGGGCTCAGACCTATGACCCCCCCGAGCCGTGCGTGGAGCCATGATCTCGGGCGAATCTGCTTCACCAGATTCCGTTCAGGGGGGGGGGAAATGCAGATCAAACAGTCCTTGCACGTTATAAAAGAGAGAGACTAAAAAGCCCTGGCTCCCTTGTTGTTATAAAAGCGGGAGGAAGGCAAATTGGAGGACTTTTAAACAAAAATTATATATGTTTTTCCAATCTGTTCATTTTAAAGAAGGGTGCCTAAGAAATGACGCGGGACCCGGCCTGCCTGTGAGAACATTCTGCTTCCTGTCTTATGAGCAACTGGAAAGCAGGAATCTGGGTTACAACCTGACTTTAAATGTGCCTCTCTTTTTAATAAAATTGTTTCATAGCTGGTGGCTTCGGGTTCCTGGACTTTGGGGTGCTAGGGGGGGGGGGGGGAAGCTGCGTCAGAACAACACAGATACAGAAGAACCCCCCCAGTATTTCTATATTACAATCCCGGGTTACAGAAAGCTGTGCTGGGCAGAGAGTTACCACCCTCCTCCCCCTCGCTTTGCCTGCGTTATGCTGGCGCCTTGGGCCAGTGCCTTCCCCTCCCAGCTTGTCGGAGGTGGCAGATCCTGGGTCCGTACCGAGCAGGGTTTCCACAGAAACAGCCCGAGGGGAAGCAGGCACTAATGGGAACCAAGTCACCCAATCCGATTCAAACAGAAAAGATTAACGCGCACACACATCACGCTATTTATTCTAGAAAGAAAAACAAAGAGGGGGAGGGAAGCAGAGATGGAGATTTTACGCGCGGTTCTTTCAGGTATGGAGTGGGTGTAGTAGGCGCTCTGATTCATTTTGCTAAGTAAAGAAGCATTCATTTTGGGTTACGAGTGGGGCTTTCCTCGGAAATACCATCAGCGAGAATGGAGGGGGACTTTGCCGGTTGTTTAAAAGGTGGCGCGCCCTCCGCTGCCCCACCCCCTACAAATGAACTCCTGGCTTGGTTTGGCGCGCAGGAGAAGTGCATTCCCTGCTCCGATGAGGACGTTTCAGGGTTGTCGGCTAACCCCCAGGTTCTACCAGGAAAAAACAAAGGTTGAAAACCCAACTTGAGCTAAAATTAGAAAAGGAATACCAAATGATGCAATCAGAGACCAAGGAAGTGTGGCAGACAGATACATAAATAGACCCAGTTAAATTAGGTGCCACCGGCCCGATTGAAAAGAACGTCTGAGCACGCGTTGATAGGTTACTTGGCTTACCAGTGAGGTTCATTCCTGTCAGGGTGTGCGCAAAATTAACCCTTTGGAGACATTACTCTATGGAAAAAGCAATCTAGAAATGCAAATGAAGATTATCCAGTCCTCCTTTTGCTCCATTCCAGAGCTGCCGTTCTGATTTTCTTAGAGAAGTTGATGGAAAAATTGTACGCAGTGGGGCAAAACCAGGACTGGAGTGGCCTGTTCAGTTGGCCTTGGTGTAAGGTGGCCACCCCAGCTGGCATTATTGATTGCCCGATCCAGCTGCCATCTGCACGAAGATGAATCCCATACCAGAGCTCCAACCTCGGCTCCGTACCTGTTTACAGAAAAAGGTCATTCTGGAGCCGAGGAGTTATTCTCTTTGGGGTTGGGGGGGGGGGGGTATAGGAGACTGGCAAGTACATTCCCTGTTAGAAATAATCTTACAGCCACTTCATAGAACTTTTTAAATAATAATTGCCATGGAAGGAGCACGCTTCCTAGCTGTGATTCAGTACCAAGGGTGGGCATTATTTCTACTTGCACACTTGTAAAATTGTTAGCACTGGGGGGAAAAAAGAAAGAACTGGGAAAGGAAATGGAAAAATCTTTAAAAGGACACTTTCCTAGATCTTCCTTGGCCATCCTGTGTTTTTGAAGGAAACATAAGCGGTATTACAAACATAGACTGGACCCCACCCTGTCAAGCAAGGACTGTGAGACATTCTGATCACAGTGGAAATCGGATGCAGTCCATGTGGCAGCTGCTGCAGGTGTGATGCAACCAGTGCTCAATAATTTTAGGGTCGCCCGGGTCAGCCTGAACCAGACCTGCATTTGCCTCTCCTTGCTTCTATGGACTTGTAGATTCTGCATGGATAAACTGGAATTACAGTCCCAGGGATGCAGTGGGGTAAAGGGAGGGCTGGCTCAACCTGTGTCTACTGACCCGGAGCCCTCTGGCAACCTTCTACGTCTTTCTTACCCACGCTTTGTAATTTTGATCTTGCATCGTAACAATAGGTTTTGCCAAATCGCCTCAGTCCGATCAAACAGGCTGATCCGGTTTATTGTATGCATGGAGTGGTAGTTCTGATTATTCCATCGATGGCCGTTTGATAATGGGAACTACAATTCCATGCAAGCAATGGGGAAAAAAACCAGGGCTGGATCAGCCTTTTTGGCCAGTGTGGGGCAAGCCTATCTGACTGCCCAACTGTGAGCTGCCTCTCTGGAGACACAATTGGACTCTCTCTTCTACCCTATCACCTAGTTTATCTGCTACTGTAACTTTGCATTAATGTTCAAGGGCTGATTGGTTCAGCCACCCTCTTCTCTGCTCCAGCCCTTCTAAGAGCTGTATCCCCCATGCTTTAGGGGGGAGTGGGGAGAAGAGCGACCCAACCTTTCCTATTAGTATACATTTAGTTGAATGTTTCAGGCAGAAGCTTCAGTGACCCTTTAGTAGTGGAGAGATTTGGAGGGTGAAATGGAGAGCTTGTTGAAAAATAGTTTTATTGTTCAGCCTCACAACATTAGAGACAATATACAATTTTGAACAGGGACTGAAGCAGTTGTAATCAGTGATGTCCAAAACCCACCAATTCCCATCATTCAGGAGGGCTTTTTTGACGTATCATTCAAGGGGAAGTAGCCCAAAGCTCACGTGAGCTTAAAGAAAAATTATTATTCTGCTAACAAGGGGTAGTGAAACCACTATTTATTTATTTAAAAATGTTTGCCTTTTACAAATATAAATTTAGTCAAAATGGTTTACAGATTTAAAACATACATAATCGAAAATAAAATACTTATCAATAAAATAATACTCAGACAAAAATCTATAAAACACTAGTACCAATCATTAAATAAAAATGTATATGATCATAAAACAGAGCTGCCAAGGGTGATCCATCCCAAAGAGTAACACCTAATGCTCCAATGAGACTGAAGATCAGAGAATTACATTATTCAGGTCTTGTGTCTGGGCTGTAAGTCTGGAAAGCTTTCAGGGCATACTAGAAACCACTTGTTGAGCAATGTGGCTGTGACCCAAAGAGAGGGGTCTGAGTTTCAAAGACATGGCATTGCACCAGTTGCCATGGCTGTGGTGGGCAGAACATTGACTTTCCCTGAGAAAGACCATTCCCATGAAGATGGATAGAGTGAAGAGGCAATGTCCCTCTTAGAGAGACAGGACAGCAGCCCAACTGCACAACGACAAATGGACGGGGTGCCCTCTCCTGCCAAGTGATGCTGGGATGACGACGAAGGTGGATGGCAGCAGCTGCCTTACGGAAGATGGAGTGTCATAAGTGCAATAGCACGAGCAACAAGAATGCAGCAACGTGAGTCAACAACTATAACCACCGGACAACTAAGCCGCCAGCCTGGAAGCCGAGCTGAAGTAGTGAGCGGCAGGAGATCCAGTAGTGAGGATGGTAGCCCTGCCAGCAGCAGACGACGCCTGGGATATGGGCTCCAGAGGCCTTGGTGCCATGCTCTGACCCTGGCCCTTGCTTTCCAGCTCCCATGGAGCTCAGCCTGATGTTTGAACAAGTTCACTGTGCATGAGTATGAGAGGCAGCCTCCAAAAATCATGAGTCTCACATTTAATGCCCAAGTCTAGAAACCCTCACTTTATTATCTGGTGTGCCAAACTGTTTCTTTTTTTTAGGCTTAAAGTCACACTGCCATGGGAATGCTGGTTTTTGTATAGTAAAATCATTTCCTGGTTATTAAACTGCTCGGCCTATCGGGACTACTCGTGAGGTACACATTCCTTCCCTACCCCCCAAAATCAAATACAGCGCAACCTATAATAAAATATTAGCATTAATATTATTTAGTGCAAAAATAAAATAGAAATACAAAACACAAGACCATTCCAAGACAGACCAACTGCAGAAAAAAAATCGATATATTATGAAGTAAATATGAACGAAACCAGCACAGAGCCCCCAATACCGGCTCTCTCCTGTCACCTCCGCCGCATTTCTCCCACAGGAGAGGGAACCGTGAAGTACAGGTGAGGCCTCCGAAGAAGCCAGCACAACCGGAAGGCGCCCCCCTCCCCATCACAGCTGAGAAAGCCGGCGCCAGAGGGCCTGAGCCTGCCCTCGGGTCCGCCCCCATCCCATCCACTACTGCCAAGGAGGCAAAGGAGCGGCGCGAACTCTAAGTGCACGCACAAAGGAGCCTGCCCCTTTGTGCGCCCCTTCATGCGCGCCTGAAGTGACGCCAGAAGGTAGCAAACTCTACTTTTAGCCATAACCATACATATCTTAATATGGAACCGATCCACCTCATTGAAACCATCACAGGACGAGGAATCTATGGAAAACATCAGAGAACTTCAAAACACAAACAAAGAGAGGACGAAAGCCTGATCTATCCCATAGTAACTAACAACTCTCCTGCTATTTCTTCCTGCCTAATGTTTACTCTGTTACTAAATATGCAATCGCTATCTTAAAACAAAATCCCACTGATAAATGACTTAATAGAGGAATTAAATCCCACCCTCTTCAGCATTACTGAAACATGGCTGAAAGACAGCGATAATGTTCTCCTAAACCAAATAGATCACCCCAACTATGATATCTTCCACTTCCCCAGACACAAACGTAAAGGTGGGGGTCTCTTAATAATCTTTAAAAAAGAACTTAAACTTAAATCCTACAAGGCTGAGATAAACCCACCCAACAAAGTGGCAATACTAAAATCACCACATTTAAATATTGGTTTGACCAGGCACACTCTAAAAAGACTGTTCACCTCTAATTGAAATCTTCACTAAAGCATTTCCAACTCCAGAAACAACGAATCGTAGGTGACTTTAACCTACATGTAGACAGCAAACCAAAATCTACGGCATGTGAAATCTTTCTAGATACTATGGAAGCCATGGGTTGGTCACAAAATGTAACCAACCCCACTCATAAAGCAGGACACATCCATGACCTAATTTTCGTCAATCACAAAAACTGTGTAATCAAATCTTCTCACAGCATATTGCCACTGTCTGATCAGCAGCTAATATAAGTTGAAGTAACCCTCCTCACTGCACAACAAACAGACTCACATAATGATCAATCTTTCACATACAGAAAAAAGGTGGAACCGGAAATACGCGAAGAAACAATGAAGAATAAAATAACTGAGTTCAAACATGATAATGCCGCCTCATCTTTTGACTCCTGGGATAAAATCATCAATGAAGTAGCGAATACCCTATGCCCAATTCAGACGAAAACATTCCAAAATGAAGGCAACACAACTAAACAAAAGAAACCTTGGTATAGCGAAGAGCTACGACACACTAAACATACATACCCTGAGAAAATCTGAAAAGCAACGGCGGAAATGCCAATCTGCGGAATCCCTAGAAAAATATAAATCCCTATTTAAAAAAAATACCGTGAACAAATCAACAAAGCTAAAAAAAGAATACTACGCAAAACAGATTCATGGTGTAATATTCAATTCCAAATTACTCTTCGAAACAGTAAAAAACCTAATCAGCCACCTCACTGTTAAAATCAATACACTAACATCACGATTCTCAAACTGCTCCCCAAAAAAAAAAAAGAGCCTGGTGAAAAATATGGTCAAGTAAAATGGACCTCATTCAACCCAGTATCTAAATTTGAAATAAACCAAATAATCTAAAACATGAAGCCTGCTACTCACCCACTGGACCCTATCCCTGCAAGTACCTTGGAAACAGTAAACAGCATAATAACTCTGATATTCACAACCATAATAAACCACTCACTAGCTGAGGGATTAGTCCCTGATAAGGCAAAAGAAGCAGTGATTAAACCAATCCTAAAAACCAAATCTGGCAGAATCAATGATTGGGACAATTACCAACCTGCCTTTCATTGCTAAAGTCCTAGTAAAAGCAGTGTTAGCACAGTTAGAGAACCTCCTAGAAGACAACAATATACTATACCCAAATCAGTTTGGATTCAGAAAAAAAATAAATAAAATCGCTGAACAGAAACCCTACTCATTTCCTTAGCCCACCCAGTATTACAAGGGTTTGACAACAGCAAATCATATATCCTGGTACTACTTGAACTAACAGCTGCATTTGACACAGTTGACCATACCCTGCTATGCCACCAGCTAAGAGAAATTGGAATTGACGGAAATGTCAAATGGTGCTCTTCTTTCCTAAAAGATAGGACATTCCAAGTCAAACTGGGTAATCAAATTTCTGACACCTTCCCAATCGATACAGGTATCCCCCAAGGTTCAGCACTCTTGTCCACACTATCCAACATCTATTTGCTGCCTGTATGCACATCACTAGCAAATCTAGGAATCAACTTCTTCCTATATGCAGACGACAGACAATTCTACATCCCTTTCAACAAAACATTTGAAAAAACTGCATCATCTCTGTCAACAAACACGAAGGCCATCCAACAAAAAAACTTTCTCAACTGAAATTAACCCCCCCCCCCAAAAAAAAAACCCAACCTGAAATTGTGTGGTTAAGGAGAGAAAACATGATAATCAAACTGTTAACCTTAGACCTAGGAATTATTAACATTACTCCCTCAGATCAAGTACGAGACCCAGGAATGCAGATCGATGAGAACTTCCCTATGAAAAAACCTATAAGTAAATTAATCAAAACCGGATCCTCCAAGCTGAGAATATTACATCGGCTGAAACCACTGCTAAGAATGCAGGACTTCTGCACTGTCCTACAAACACTAATATTCTTTAACTTGGACTACTGCAACTCCCTATTACTAGGCCTTCCCTCAAGCCAACTAAAACCACTATAGCTACTTCAAAATGCCTCTGCGAGACTCTTACTAGGGACAAGGAAATTTGACCACATCACCCCCTGGCTGATAGAACTGCACTGGCTTCCTATACAATCCAGAATTCATTATAAAGTATTAACTCTAATTTTCAATAACATCAGCAATATTAACCCATGTTTATCAGGAGTGACACGTCAACATTACACACCACAGAGAGCCCTAAGATCACAAAACAAAGGACTTCTAATGGTGCCTTCCACTATGGACACACACCTAATGCAATAAGAGACCAAATGTTTTCCATAGTGGGCCCCAAGTTGTGGAAGTCTCTTTCAGAGTCACTATGTCAGATAACAGAATAAAAGAGTTTCAAGAATGAACTGAAAATGTGGCTCTTTAGCAATGTATACGATTTAATGTAAAATACCAATATGCCGATAATTTAAATATCAGTAACAGAGATAATGGTAGCGGAGTGAGCAATAAGTGATGATCGATTTACAGTCTATTGTTAGCAGAATTAGAATTTGTATTTACTATTGTTTCGACCTAAAAATACATGAATAGGATCTAGATTATATATTTGCTATTGTGATGTCTTAGAATATGTATGAAAATGAACTAGAATATGTATTTGTTATAGCGTTAACCTAGAAGGTGAAGGCTGATACACAGTATGTGATTGTTGACTAAGAACATGAATGCTGATAATGTAAACCCTTGTGATCATCTTTTGGAACGACAGTATATAAAACGCCTAAATAAAAATAAAAGTACATTTTCAAAATTTGCGTGGGTTCTAGGTAGGTAAGATAAGGGAGTTGCGTGTGCAGATTGGCTGAAATATGTTTAGGTGGATTTCCAGCTGTCTGAAAGTCCTTACGCACTTCCAAAATGCACATAGACTTGACCTTATTAAAAAAAGGCCTTCTGTGCTGTGTGTGTGTGTGCATGGCTGTGGGAGGAACTTGGGTTAGATGTGCACATGTAACTTACATTTCAAAAAGGTATGTGCATATAGCTGGCACACCGCTAACGTGCCTGAAATTAATTCCCTCCCTTCACTGTTTTGCATACCTAACTACTTATGTTCCGACATTTAGCCACAAGGCAATTCAACAGTTGATGTGGGTACCTTGTGTTTAAAAAACCAGCTCGACCTGTGTGGACTTAAAAGTCTGCACACATCTTTGACTTATTGAAAAGTGGGTCTAATTAATGTGTGTCTATAAGATCAGTCTTTTAAAAAAAAAAAAAAAAAAGCTCGTAGGTTTAATTTAAAAAAATATTTAAAAGTTTACTACTTTTGGGACTATAAAAGTAAAACTGTGAAATAAAATGGAGAGTGGGGTTGGGAGAATGTGGTTTTAAAACCCTTTACTTGTGGAAAGGCCAAGCAACTTTATTCCAAATTTAACATTTAGTGGTCTAGAAATTAAAAGACAAGATATTTTTTTCCTCCTTTTTGGGACCTGGCCTGGGTGCCCTTGGAGGTCCCTGCCTTTATTCCAAGCAGGAACGCAGGCGGGCCAGGCTGCTCCATAAATATTAACTCCCGACTATTCTGGACTTTGAAGGGTGCAGGCGTCGCCGTGGGAACAGACAGAGCTGCATGCGCCAAGCCATCAGGCAGCAGTCAGGGCAGCCCGGGCCCAGCTGCTGTGAATGCCTGCGCAGCGGGTGAAAGAAGGACCCAGGGGTTCAAGGTCAAAGTTGACGCTCATGAATTATTCAGCAGGGGGTGGGGGGGAGAAGTCTTACTTTTGTTCACAGAAGTAATAAAATTGAAACTCTTGTTACGTGCGGTTCGGCCTACGTGTCTAGAAATGTTAACACAAGAGGTGAAGACATGCCGATAATAATCAGGGCTTACATTCAGTTCAGCTCCAGGACACAAAATTGCAAACCTTTGCACCCAGCACGGTCTGGGGCTGCCTTGCCTTAAGGAGGCGCTGGTCTGGTGCCGGCCCTGCCCTTCACACGTCCCACCTTTCTGCCCACTTCCAGCACCCGAGTTACATTAGGAGGTGGAGGGTAGAAGAAGACAGGTGTACTCTGGCCAAGCAGGGTAGGAGGGTCATAGGCAGAGTTGGTGTATGCCAGCATGATTTAGGGACTTTATAAAAATAAACGGCCTGCAGTCTCAAGAGAGCAAGAAAGCAGGCAGACAGAGCAAATGAGAGCCTACCACAAGGACCCCCAGCCTAAGAGACTTCTCTACCTTTATTAATGCACTTATATACTACCAACTGCTGAAGCCCCAACCTTAAAGAGAGACCAGCATGAGAAACCCCCCGCCTCTGAAAGAAAGATACATAAAGAGAAACAGGAAGTATCCTGAGAATGTAAACCCTGCTGATAACTGCCTGACCCCTCCCCCACATTTCTGGATCACCTTCTGGATTAAAACTGCCCCCACTCCAAGAAGTTTGATGTAGGTCACCTTAGAGCAGACTTAGGATCCGGAACGCAGTAATTAACCATGGTACAATTTGCTAAGGCCGGCTGGTAATTCATTTACCGCGGCGAAAAGAATAAAGAGATCACCCCCAACCCACCCCTGCCATTCTGAGATCAATTTTTTTCAAGAATGAATTCACCAGAAGAGAAAAAAGTTGCATGTTCTTTTCATCTCTGTAGTTTGGTTTCTTTTCGGCCCAGTAGCTTTCCCTCTTACCTCATTCATGTCCACCTGGGGACTCCTCCTCCCTCACCCCCCATGGATCATCTTAATCCCTCTCCATCCCACAGGCGGTCCGCCGATGAGAAAGGCAGACCCGCAGCCCCAGAACCCAGCAGAAGCGAGCAATTAGACCTTGCAGTAACACGCCGCTGTCTGGCCGACCCAAAAACCCTCCAGGGCTCGTGAATATTGCCTTCCAGAGCCCTGGAGGCACTGAGGAACCAATGCCAGGCTCAAAAAAAATGCACCCCCCCCCCCCCCCCCCCCCCCCCCCCCCCACACACACACACTCTACTACCTCCAGGCCATGGGGGCAACCCACATCTGTCCCCACTCAGGACATCCAGAGACTGCGCATCTAAACCAACGGCCCCAGTTTAGTAATTTGGCGGGGGGGCATTGAGAAGGGTTTGTGAATGGGCTGAAAGGATGACTCTGCACCTCTGGGAGGAGTGAGCTGGTTGCAGCGGCCTGAAAGTGTGTTTGCCTTGCTCAAGGCCACACGTCTATAGAAGAAACGCTGGGATGCTTTTCTTTTCTTTCCTGCCTCTTCAGGCAGGAGCCAGGCTCTTTATTAATTTTTATAAATCCAAATAATTCTCCTCCCCCCGCCCACCCTTAGCTCAGAGGACTTAAGAACTCTCCATTCTCCCCTGGAACACAGCCTTGAACTCGCCGGTGGAGAAAGAAAGGGAGGTAGAAGGTATTTTTTTTTCCCTTTGATAATAACCACCCTGAAGGACCACACTTCTCTCATTCAGTAAGAATGTGGAAAAACATCTCTATTTTTCTGATTGTTTAGGTGTTTTTTTTTCCCATATACCTTAGGTGGGGGTGGGCTTGACAGCGTGCAAGTGTATAGAATTCCATTATTCTATTATATTTTGCAATCTAACAGTCACTGCTGACCTTCCTTCCTCCCCCCCCCCCCCCCCCCCCAGCACCACGCAGACAGTAACCAAGATTTAGTTCATTCTTCCAATTACGCCTGCCTCCACCTGCATTATGGACCCAAACTGGGAAACGCATACAAGGAAAATGCCACCCCATTCCAGTCCAGGGCCCTCCCTCCCAAGCTCTGCAGGTCAATACAATTCCAAAGGAGCCCTAGTAAATGACAGCAGAGGAAGACCAAATGGTCCATCCAGCCTGCCCGGAGTCCATCGTTGGGAGTTCTTCATTTTATTTCTGCTTTGGGGAAATCAAGCAATAGAGGAACACACGGTTAAAGGTGAAAACAAGAAAACCCGCCAAGCTTGTTTACCCTGACCCTTGTATTTTTTTTTTGCTGGTGGTAAACTAAAATAGAAAAGATTAATAATAAAATCTAGGTTAGTGGAAGGGGTGTGGCTACCCCTAGTGGAAGGGCATCTCGGTAAACATACATAGGGGGCAGATATTCAAAGGGATACGCGCGTAACCCCCGAAAAGCTGCCCCTGCCTGTTCCTGCGCGCGCCGAGCCTATCTTGCATAGGCTCGGCGGCGCACGCAAGCCCCGGGGCTTGCGCGAAGGGGCAGGGCGTGGGCGGTCCGGGGGCAGAGCAGGGCGTGGCCTGAGCCTCCAGGCACAGTGGTCATTTGTCGCTGTGCCCAGGATCGCGGGACGGCCGGCGCGAGTAAGTTACGCCTGCCGGGAGGCAGGCATAACTTCTTCAACAAAGGTAAGGGGGGCTTCTAGGTAGGGCTGGGGGGGGGCGGGTTAGGGAGGGGAAGGTGCGGGGAGGCGGAAGGAAAGTTCCCTCCGAGGCCGCTCCGATTTCCTTATTTACTACACTCTATGGGGCAGATTTTAAAAACTGCGCGCGGGCGCAGCCTGCCTCCGTTCCCTCCGAGGCCTCGGAGTGTAGTAAATAAGGGTGCACATGCAAAATAATTTTTGTTTTCTTTCCTTTTCTATTTTTCTCCTGGTTTCCTTTCATTTTCAGATTGTTTGCCCTGAAATGACAGAAACAAAGCTATATTTTATGGGGATTTCTGTGTCTCGTTTCGGATGGAAAACAGAAAATCGTGTCTGCGTTTCCCTGTCATTTTAAAGCAATAGCAAATCCCTCGTGGTAAACTGAACATTGCAGAAAAGCAAAGGCAAACCCACTGGCGTTCTGTCATGTGTCGATTACAGAGGTTGCCGCTAATGTCTGTGTTTGCTAACCTGCATTATTTTCCGTGGCTACCATAACTTGCAATGTTAGTGCATGTCGAAGCTTAGTAAATAGACCCCCTTACTTTGCAGGTTTTTATGTAATGAGAGTAATTACAGAACATTTGCAATACTTGACAAGTAAACATGCAGCATGCATTCAGCACAGCCAATAAGGGCAACTATTGGCAACCCCCCCCCCCCCCCCTTAAAGCCATTATTCACATGGAACTATAACTCCCATGGGTGCCAGGACCTATATTTTCCCCACATCCTTTTATAGGCACCTTGGTCCCCCAGCCCCTTCACAAATATTAGCACAGCTCCAAAAGATAAGTTGAAGTAGGGTCTTCCAGGGAACTGCAACAGCAGGGCGAGATGCATGAATCACATGATTAGCTAATCATTTTTTTTTAGTCTGAGGAATATGTCACGTCACCCCCAAACAAAGTAACAGGGGAACAGAGAAAATGGAGATGTGGCGTACTCGGCTCTTTTCCGTCTCTGTTGTCCCCCTTAAATCCTATATGAATCAACATTCCCATTATGTGTATAATAAGGGCCAACGTCGCTGAATTTGGCAAAAAAAAAGAAAAAAAGGTGATGTGTGATGTAGAAGATGATACAGGAGTTGACAGGGTTTTTGTTTCTTTCTTATTTTTAAACAGCAAATGGATAACATAAGGAATCTCCAGTCAGAGGCAGCTCCAGCCTTCCACATGTAATTCAGCATTCCATTTCTCTACGTGGGCATAAGACCAGCGTAGAATGGGTTTTGTTGAGATAAGCAGAAACAAATAAAATAAGATGTATTCTCAGCCCAGCTGAAGATCCATCTACCAGACATCTATACATTCTTGCCAACATTTTAGAGACCAGAACAGTTGTAGCAAGAATTTGTTCGGCTGGGTTAAGAGAACAAAAGATTACCCACCATTATTTAAATATTTATTTATAGCACTGCAGAACTGAAGATACACGGTGCATTCGGAAAGCATTCAGAGCCCTTCACTTTTTCCACATTTTGTTACGTTACAGCCTTATTCTAAAATGGATAAGAGGCATTTTTCCTTCCTCAGTCTACACACAGTACCCCCATAATGACAAAGCAAAATCAGGTTTGTAGAAATGTGTGCAAATTAATTAAAAAACAAACAAACCCTGAAATATCACATTTACATAAGTATTCAGAGCCTTTACTCAGTGCTTTGTTGAGGCACCTTTTGCAGTGATTACAGCCTCAAGTCTTCTTGGGTAATATGCTACAATATTGGCACATCCGGATTTGGGGATTTTCTCCCATTCTTCTCTGCAGATCTGCTCAAGCTCTGTCAGGTTGGATGGAGAGCGTTGATACACAGCTATTTTCATTCAGGTCTGTCCAGAGATGTTCGATTGGGTTCAAGTTCAGGCTCAGACTTGCACTGAAGCCACGCCTGCGTTATTTTGGCTGTGTGATTAGGGTCGTTTTTCTGTTGGAAAGTGAATCGTCATTCCAGTTTGAGGTCCAGAGCAGGTTTTCAACAAGGACCTCTGTATGCTTTGCTCCATTCACCTTTCCCTCAACCCTGACTAGTGTCCCAGTTCCTGCACCAGAAAAACATCCCCACAGCATGATTCTGCCACCACCATGCTTCACAGTAGGGATGGCATTTGCTAGGTGATGAGTGGTGCCTGTTTTCCTCCAGACATGACGCTTGGCATTCAGGCTAAAGAGTTCAATCTTGCTTTCATTAGACTAGAGAATCTTGTTTTTCATGCTCTGAGAGTCCTTTAAGTGCCTTTTGTCAAACTCCAAGTAGGCTGTCATGTGCCTTTTAGTGGGGAGTGGCTTCTGTCTGGCCACTCTACCATAAATGCCTGATTGGTGGAGTACTACAGGTTGTCCTTCTGGAAGTTTCTCCCATCTCCACAGTTTAACTTTGGTGCTCTGTCAGAGTGGCCATCAGGTTCTTGGTCACTTCCCTGACAAAGGCCTTTCTCCCCTGATTCCTCAGTTTGGGCAGGCGGCCAGCTCTAGGAAGAGTCCTGGTGGCTCCCAACGTCTTCCATTTTAAGAATGATGGAGGCCACTGTGTTCTTCAGAACCTTCAATGCTGCATCAATTTTTTTTGTACCCTTCGCCAGATCTGTGCCTCGATACAATCCTGTCCCAGAGGTCTGCAGCCAATCCCTTTGACTTCATGGCTTTGATTTTGCTCTGACATACATTGTGAACTGTGGGCCCTTATATAGACAGGTGTGTACCTTTCCAAATCATATCCAATCAATTGACTTTACCACAAGTGGACTCCAGTCAAGATGGAGAAACATCTCAAGGATGATCAATGGAAACAGGGTGCACCGGAGCTCAACTTTGTGTCATAGCAAAGGGACTGAATACTTATGTAAATGTGATATTTCAGTTTTTATTTTTATTAATTTGCACACATTTCTACAAAGCTGATTTCGCTTTATCATTATGGGGTACTGTGTGTAGATTGAGGAGGGAAAAATGCCTCTTATCCATTTTAGAATAAGCCTGTAACGTAACAAAATGTGGAAAAAGTGAAGGGCTGTGAATACTTTCTGAATGCACTGTAAATAACGTGTGTGCTGCAGGAAATGACTACAACGATTTCGTTAACCTTGTACTTCACCATATCCCTGGGAGTGGCCATGTTGATGAGAATCTCAAACAAAGTGAATTAGCCCCACTTGACCATGGTATCTCATGACATCATGTCATACACACAGCATGGACCAATTAGATCCTGCTCTATGATGCAATGTAGGCATTCTATAGCTCCCTTCTGTATATGGCTTGCTCAGGGGCATGTACCAGGGTGCAGTTTATAGCTTTATGAAATACTGATTTACATAAACATAGCGACTGTACCAAGGATATCCCCCCCGCAGTTGCCAGCCTTAGCGTGTGAACATCTGTAGGATATCATTCCATATTCCAGGGCAGTTTTTGTCATCGTCCTCCAGTTACTCCATCCTTATGGGAAGCTGAGCATGTAGGAACCTCATTGCATACCCAGCACCCCTCCCTTCCATGTCCAAACACAAAATACGTACTAAATAATACGTTTTTCTTGAACTGTATCAAAGCACTTATATATAACACCCTGAGACTGGCTTATTAACTGTCTCTACCGAAATACATTTATTTCTGTGCATTCAATAGCAGCCACATTATTTTACGCTAATGGGCTCTAGCCCTGGTTTTATTCCCATTGCATCTATAGGCTTGTAGTTCCAATTTCCCTAAGAGAAGCAGGATTTCTCTGGGCCAGAGTGGTCATGGTGGCAAACGTGTGGAACCCGTGAGAAGACGAGGTGTCTGTATTGAATTTGCACTAAATGCAGTATTGCATGAGGAGGTAGGAACTTCTCCCTTAAACAACGCTGCATGCATCCAGGAGCACTATAAATATAACTAAATATTATTCCTATTAAATTTGGGAGATGTAGCTGCCCTATCTGGTATCCTTATTTAGGAGGGCGAGTATACAGATCCATTTCACCTAGGCAGGCACTGTTATTCAGAAGCAACGGGAGCATTCACTACTGAAAAGATGGGTGCAGATGACCTGAAGGCCCTAAGCAGCTGCCTGTGGGCGAGCTGGTTATTCATCAGTGTCTAACTTCATCGGTGTAACTGGAAGAAAAAAAAAGAAACAAAAAAAAGTCTTTCTAATCTGTATTTATTCTACAAGATTTCTTGCGGGTTCTCTTGGTTGGGGGCCCACAGCATCGTTTCATCCTTTCATCTTGCAGTGGATTGTAGCTTAGTTACTGCACTTTTATGACCCGCGTGAAACCTCCTCATAAGGCCTACAACACAATGGCGGCCTCCTAGTGGCAGGCAGCAGAAGTGCATCTTGTTTTTACATTACTTCCTTTCCAGATCAATTGCAGTTATTTGAAAAGTTAGTATTAGAAAGTGTATAAATCATGCAAGGAAACACACATCTTTGATGGCGTTTCCAAGGTGTTAAAAGTTATTACAACGTGAAAGTTTGGGGTGAGAGGAGGTGCGGGACTTGGCTCTATATTTCACTGCACTCACGGTGTTGAACCCTCTACAGCAGGTGCAAAATGCTAGTTGTTTAATCCATAGGAAGATACTGTTTCCAATAACATGATCTTTAGCAGATCTGCTCTAGATTAGAAGTTGCTTAGTGATTAATTAACGGTCACATAGGAATTGATGGCAGATAAGGACCAACTGGCCAATCCACAATAGGAGAAATGATAAATAAATAAAATAAGATGTATTCTCAGCCCAGCTGAAGATCCATCTGCTCAGTTTTTTTTCTCCAGACAGCCATTGCAGGAAAGGGCAGAGCAGTAGCAGGAAATACAGATTAAAAAGTCACCGTCTTCTATTTCACCGTCATCCCAATGACCCTCCCTTCCTAAAATTGTAAGGAGGCTAAAAGGAGCTACATATGGGAGCTCACATTATATAGGGAGTCATCTTGAATGTAATGGGGGTGGGGGGAGTACCCAGGTGGTTTCGGATGAGCCTCTGTGCGTGTTTGCTGTTAATTCACTATCAGACCGATACAGTAAGACGCGTGGGAGAGCCGGCGAGCGCCCGCTCTCCCAACGCGCACCCAAGCCACTCTCCTGGGTGCGCGATTCAGAAAATAAAACTATGCAAATAAGGGCCCGCGGTAAAAGGAGGCGCTAGGGACACTAGCGCGTCCCTAGCGCCTCCTTTTTGACAGAAGCGGCGGCTGTCAGCGGGTTTGACAGCCGACGCTCAATTTTACCAGCGTCTGTTCTCGAACCCACTGAAAGCCACAGGTTTGGGAAACAGAAGCCAGCAAAATTGAGTGTCCGTCTTCCAACCCGTGGGCAGATTTTTTATTTTTTTTTTTAATTTTGGGGCCTCCGACTTAATATCGCTATGATATTAAGTCAGAGGGTGTACAGAAAAGCAGTTTTTTCTACTTTTCTGTACACTTTCCCTGTGCCAGCCAAAATTAAAATGTGCAGCTTCGCTGCACATTTTACTTTTTTTATCGCGTGGGAATAACTAATAGGCTCACCAGCATGCATTTGCAAGTTGCGGGTGCTATTAGTTTCGTGGGGGGGGGTTGGCCGCGCATTTTCAGTGCGCTATTACCCCTTACTGTATACGGGGTAAAAATAGCACGTCGAAAACACGCGTCCAAACGGGGTTAACAGTGCGCTCGGCCTGAGCACACTTTACTGTATCGGCCCGTATGTCTGTAAAAGTGTAGAATGATGCTGAAAACTGTCTGGGGAGCTGAAAACCTACAGAGAAGAAGCTGGAATGAAGCTCCTCTTTTCTGACCACACTACATGCATGAACAGACACACTCTCCCACCGCGTCCATGCACCAGTCAGGGACATTGTGGGTACATGGCATGGTGATAAGAGCACTAAACTGCGTAACATTTAAAAAGAGCATGGTGGAAGAGTGGCCTTTAAAATTCTCCAGAGATCAAGGCCCTCCTGCCAGGTCTCTGGTCTTTTCCTTGGGACACTCGTCTTCACATAACAGTGCAGGGCACTGCACATCTCTCCCCAGTCTCTAGCTATCAGACACGTCCTCTCAATTGCTCCAAGGTGGCCATAACAGAGAAACCACTGTAGGGGGTGGTGAATGGCAAAAGGGACAGACTGTGATGCACTTAATGTGGGGGAGCTTCTGCACCTCTTCCTTCGGCTTCTAGTGAACATGGGCCAAACACTCACAACAGACTCAATACAGCCCCAAGCTGGATGGGGATTATTCAAACCCTGCCGGGTCCAGCTGCATATTCCTGACAGGTTTGAGGAGGGGGGGGGGGTGCTGTTACAGGAAGCTTTAAACACTTTGCAACGGCCTGGCCTGTTCCACAGGACACTCGGATGCTTGCAACAGGTCTATTGTGACCCACCCCATCCAGTGCCACCGCAGAAGAAACACCAGAGGAACTGAAGTAGGATGGAGCTCCCCCCCCCTCCGCTTCAACACCAGGGGGGAAAAAGGGAATTGGAATCAGGTGTCAGCCACACTAGGCCCCGACTTTTACGGTCCAGGGTACTGCTATGCAGACATTAGGGAAAAAGCACAGGACTGCTTCTACGGCCAAGTCCAAAAGCAAAGCGTGTTCAAGCAGCAGCACTGTCTGAATTATCAGGAAGACTGCTCACCCTGAGGAAATGTTGCAGGCAATAATTTTGTTATGGGTTTGACAGTTCCTTGGTTTTGATTGTAAATATTACTATTCTTAACAGAAGGCTTGGGGATAACCTGCATGGAGTGGCAGTTACTACCATAAGAAACTTACTGGGCAGACTGGTTGGACCATTTGGTCTTTTTCTGCCGTCATTACTATGCTGCCATGTTACTATGAAACCGTGTTTCAAGGGCGTGGACGCAGGTGTTGACACAACAAACCACTGAAAGAAGCAGGCCTAGCCAGGCCTAGATTTAAGCATAGGCCAACTGCGCAGGGTGCCTAATTTTGAAGATACCAAATATCCAGGCCAAAGAGAAGTCAACTTCTGCTTGCTGTAGGGCTATGTACCAGCACAGCTTGAAAGGGGCTCCGCCACGCCAATCTGCCCGTAGGTGCCATAATGTTGAATCCAGTCCTGGTCCTAGCCTATAGGCCGGGCAGGATCTAAAAATACAAAATAAAGTGAAAGCGTAGTGCTTTGAGTGAAAATTAAAATGATTGGATATACAAATGATCATTATATTATATATATATATATTGAGGAAACCGATATTTCCACATCTCTGGGGCAGGAATCTGGCTGCTAAGGCACAGGGAGGCAGTGACATGTTCAAGAGCGCCCACAGTCAGGGGACGAGTTGGGAAAGGCCCAGGACCTCACCTAACCCATAGATCACCACCACCTCTTTAACAATTCATAATTACTATTTGGCAGTTTGATTTCACTATATTGCATTATTGACAGAAGATGGTTGAACTGGGTGAAGGAGAGATTTTAGAATGGTAAAAAAAAAGAGTTTAATTGAAATATATTAATTTAGTATACAGTAATGAGCTGTATAGCGTCGAAGTTTGCAAGCAGCCTGGCAAGCAGACACCGGCTGACTGGCCATCTGTCCATTTCCATACTTCCAAAATATCCGTTAACGCAGGAGAGAGCAGGTACTGTCTGCAGTCCCTGCCCTTCCTATCCAATCAGCTCCAAACAGTTTTTCCAACCCACCCTGGTACAAAATCTGCTCTGAAAGGGAGAGTTAAAGGAAAAGGTTCAATCACTCTCAAGGCACCTTGTCCCTGTCAAAAGATTGAAAGCTGCAGGGAGTGTAATGTCCCTGGAAGAGCACCACTGCACTGCAAGGTGGATTTATATTACAGGATAGATAGGGTTGTCATCCTCAAAGAAAAGGAATCTGTTTTCTCTTAGCATCCATCTCCTCATTGTAAGGTTTGTGGACCCTTGTTGCTGTGGTGAGGTTGACTCAGCCTATAGGGAAGGCCCCGTAGGCCCTCACCGACAGCTGGCAGAGCTGCACAAGGAAGAAACAGCTCAGGATCTTCATCTATACCATCCTCTTTCCCTTTGTTTTGAGCCCTGGGGTTCTGGGGGCTGGCAGGTCTTAGGCGAGAGTCTCTATGGTAGTGACGTAGGCAAAAATACAGGACAGGCTAGGGTCAGAGGTGGGCGGCAGGCAGGAGTGGTCAGTATCCAGGCAAGGGTAAAGGGCTGGCAGCGAACAAGAGAGGGTCAGATCCAGAAGTCAGTCCGAGGGCAGGCTAGAAGACAAGGAGAAGGACTGACACAGCAGGGCAAGCAGAGAGGCAAGGCTGGATAAGACAAGGTGGGCTAGACTGGAGAGACGAGGCAGGCTAGGCTGGAGAGATGAGGCAGGCAGAGGATCAGGAACCCAGGAATCGGGAAGCAGCAACTCACACTACACACCAGATGCAGATGACCCATTGCTGAGGCAAGGAAGGAGTGTCCCAGGGACCCTTAAGCAGGACAGGGGCTGGTGATGTCATCTAAGGGTGCTGCGGCCTTTTCCTGGCACGGGTCCTTTAAATGGAGCCAAGCTGCGTGCACACGCGCCTATGGAGGAGCAGTAGCAGTCCCAGTGGCTTTCTGTCGCTTGCATGAGCTCTGACGGGGACCCGCCGCGGAGGAGAGACCCGGCTGTCTGTGGCGTCAGGGGCTGATTGCGACAGCCTGCAGGGATGTCCTACAGGCTGGCAAATGCAACAGTCATTTTGTTGCTTTTTGTTGAAAGGACTTCAAATCCCAGAATGCTTTGGGCAGCAAGAGTGCAAAAGATTCCGTATTTATTTATTTATTTATTTGTTGAGTTTTATATACCGTCATTCGGTACAGCTATCACATCGGTTTACAAAAGTATACATTTTTCTTAGCAGTTGTGTAACAGAAAAGCAATGTGAACGTTATACATTTTCTTAGCAGTTGTGCAACAGTAAAACAATTTGAACAATATCAGAAATAAGCATATCAAGTCCAGAGAGCATTACTAGGTTGGATGAGGAGGGTATGCAGGTTCAGGGTGAAGAGAATGTATTAAGAGGTTTACAACTGAGAGTTCAGTTGAGAGTTGGGATGATCAGATGTCTGAAGGTCAATGTAGAATTTGCGGAACATTAGTGTTTTTAGGTCTTTTTTGAATGTTTTTAGGTCGTGTTGGGTTCTCAGGAATTTAGGTAGGGTGTTCCAAAGTTTAGGTGAGGCAATTGAAAAGACTCTTTCTCTTGTGGTTGCCAGATGCGCATCTTTGATAGGGGGAATGTTTAGGTAACCTGAGTTATTAGAGCGTAGGTTTCTTGGAGGATTTTCAGGGATTATGTTTAGGGTGTTAAGACCTTGATGATCATTGTTTAGGATTTTGTGGATTATGATCATTGATTTGTAAGCAATACGTGCAGTAATAGGGAGCCAGTGAAGTGAGGTCAATATTGGTGTTATGTGTTCACTTCTTTTTGTTCCAGTTAGGACTCTGGCAGCTGAGTTCTGCAGTATTTGGAGTGGTTTGAGGGATGAAAAAGGTATTCCAATTAGTAAGGAGTTGCAATAGTCGAAGGTGGAGAAGATAAGAAGTTGTAGTACAGGTCTGAAATCGTAGGGGTTGAGAAATGGTTTCAGGTGTCTTAGGGTTAGGAGTTTGTGGTATCCTTCTTTAGTTTTATTTGCTATGTGGTTCTTAAAAGAAAGATCTTTATCAATGATAATTCCGAGGTTCCTGGTGTGGGTGGTAGGGAGTATAGTTATCGTTTGTTTGTCAAGTATTGTCAGGGGTGGCAGAGTTGGATTGGGTTTTTTATCCATGAGTATTATTTCAGTTTTGTCAAAGTTGATTATGAGTTTCAGGGAATTTAGGAGATGTTTGATTGAGATAAGTAGTTCTGAGGTTTTCTTATAGGTGTCTTCAATCGAATTTTGTATGGGAATGAGGAGCTGAATGTCATCAGCATAGAGGAAGTGTGTGATTTCATATTCTTTTAGAAGTTGGCAGATGGGGAGAAGGTATATGTTGAAAAGGGTGGCTGATAAAGCTGATCCTTGAGGGACTCCGGTGTTGAGGTTGATTATTTTTGATAGGTTGTTGTTGATTAATACTTGGTATGTTTGATCAGATAAATAGGAAGAAAACCAACGTAAGGTATTGCCAGTTAAACCAATTTGGGATAGTCGCTCCAATAGTATATTGTGGTTCACTGTGTCGAAGGCGGCTGAAAGGTCAAGAAGAATGAGCAAGTATTTTTCACCTTTGTCAAAGCCTCTTATAATAATGTCATTTAGGGAGATGAGGAGAGCTTCCGTGTTTAGGATTTTTCTAAAACCATATTGGGATGGAGGTAGGATGCTGTTTGTCTCCAGGTAGTCATCTAGTTGAGTGTGTACGACTTTTTCAATGGTTTTGGCTATGAACGAAAGGTTTGATATGGGAAGGTAGTTGGTAAGGATTTCCGGATCTAGGTTGTTCTTTTTAAGGATTGGTTTCATGACAGCAGATTTGAGGCATTTGGGGTAGTTGCCTTCGGTCAGTGATAAATTGACAATTTTGGTGATGGTTTTTGATATGGTAGGTTCAGTTGATTTGAGGGTTGTTATTGGGATGTTGTCTAATGGATGGCTGGCGGGGTTCATTTTATCTATTATAGATTGAATTTCAATGACCTGTGACAATTTTATTCTTTATGTCTAACCTCTCTTCCCACAATAAAAGATTAAAGAACAGTGTTTTTGTTACTTTTCCACGCAGGAAGAAGATCAGTTAGTGTCAAAAACATAAAGACCATTGTTCTGTGTACCAGACCAGACCAGATGCAAGAGCTCAACCTCATCTTTCAATAGAGATCAGAGCACAGAGGTGAGGGACAAATTGATTGGCTGCCACCTGTGCTGTACCTGTTCTGTGATATTATACTTGAAAATTGGATGTTCTAATATCATCACCGTAGATGCTAAGGAAGAAAAATGTTTCAAATTAAAAATTATTTCCTTTGTAATTTGGGGACTGCCACGAAATACCATGCTTCCAGTCGCCCTCTGATCTCCTGTCAGAGTACTGGCTCACTATGACTGGGCTCCGTGATTTCCCTCTCTTGCCGATTTACACTACCACCAGGGAAGGACCTAAAATGTCTTTTAGAGGGCTCCGGCACGGTGGAGGGAGTAATTAATTACATTCTCCTTGTTAAGGGTGTGTAGCACTATGTCATAGCACTAAACACCCTGGGAGGGGGAAGCATTTCAACAGATCCGTATTTCTAGCTGGCCAAGATGAAGCATGCTGGATTCAGTTCCTCACAACCATTCCAGGTCCATGTGCTGCATAACTAATCCAGGCAGTGAATGAGGACTCTCTTCCTCTCATAAATAAAGAGACTGCCCCAATCTCCTAGAGAGATGAGAAAATGCAAAAACAGCCAGGGAAAAATCATTTTCTAGCTTAAAATACTTTCTATAGAACATACACAAAATAAATGGTCATGCTGAGATCTGTATCACCCAATGTAAGATGCTTTCAGTTGAGGGCATGTTTGTTGCTGGGAGAGTTCCTCTATTGATCAGAGATCATAGATGGGAACACAGGCAGCTGGGACAGCTCTTCTATTGGTCAGAGGCTGTGGGCGGGAATACAGGCAGCTGGGACAGCTCTTCTATTGGTCAGAGGCTGTGGGAGGGAATACAAGCAGCTGGAACAGCTCTTCTATTGGTCAGAGGCTGTGGGAGAGAATACAGGCAGCTGGGACAGCTCTTCTATTGGTCAGAGGCTGGAGAGCAATTCTATTGGTCAGAAGCTATAACGTAGTCTCCCCCCCACCAGCCAACTGCCAGCCTTTCTTTAGTTTCACAAGCAGCTTGGGCATATTAATTTGTCTCTAAGCACAATGTACTGATTGCATATTTTCTTCCTGTTGACAGGGAGAACACCACAAGTAATGGAGAAGAGCATCAGTTAGATGTCGCTTCCATGTCATTTGCAAAACATTGTCATTCAACGACAAATCAAAATAGCAGAAGATGGCAGAAAAAAGCCCCCAGCTTGCCCAATAGGCCCAGTTATTCATGTCTGTACTGCCAAGGATATATCCCAGCTGCCAGCCATAAAGTATAACTACCTGTAGGACTTCACTTATCCAAGACTTTTTTTTGTTGTTGTTGTCTTCCTCCAGCATACTCCACTATCCTGGACAGATAAGCCTGCAAGAACCCCTGTTTAGGATCATACCCAGCACTTCTCCCCACTCTCATGTCCCACAATAATCCAAACAGCCACCAAGATGAAAATGGACATTGCCCAAACATCAAGCCTCTTAGGTCTAGGTGGCCTTTCTGGATGGTGTCTTACCAACAATAACCTTTTGCACTGCCCTGGTCAACATGAGGAGTGCATAGCCTTCCAGAGAGACCAGCCTATGGGAGTGCCTGCCTTTCCACTAGGACTTCTAGTTATTACAGAGCTTGCAGCCTACTAATTAATCCTTCCAATCTCTATGCACTTTTATTTGCAACTAAGAATTCCTTGTGCTTATCCTATGCTGTCTCAATAAAGTGTTAGACATCCAGACTTGCAGGGGCCAATATTGTCAGGCATCATCAATTGGTTTTTTGGAGTCAAGTGCTCAGATAACCATGCGTTCATCATCAGTTGTAACTGAATACATACATCTTGCTAAATAAAAAGCAAAGAATAATTAGGAAAGCACTATTCAGGTATTTAAAAAATAAAAGTAAACTCTGGAATCTATGATATTGTTTGCATTTCTTTTGTATTTTGCTATTTTCTTCACGAACATTCAAGTCAGTTGTGTTGGGCAGAACCCTTCATTGCAATGGAGTCACCATGAGAAGGTATCTTAGCTCTTTCAAGCACATCTGTACCATCTGTAAAGCTGCTGATGACGACAGTCCAAGGAGAGAGAAAACATTTGCTAGAAGTGGATTTGGTCCAGTTGTATCTGCTTGTGCACAAATCTCCATTGCACAGACATGTACACCAGTGAGAAATCTCTCCATGGAATGTGGTAACAACAGCGAGGACATATCAACAATCCATAGAGTTTCCTAGCTGGATCGAAAGGGATCCTCGTGTACCTTGGTGACACCTTGAGTGTAACTAGGACAGAAGAAGAGGATGTCCTGATATTACATGAGATGCTACACTTCCTTGTTGGCGTTGGCTTCAACAAGATGGAAAAGTGCTTTCTCATCATATTTGGAGTGAGTTAACAGTGAGCGCATTCGTTTAGAAAGATTCCCGTTGACAGATGTTGAGGTCTGAGCCATCTGTGAAGTCGTTCCACGTCATTCCTAGCAAGAATTATTTCAACATTTTGTTCATTTTCTCAAAAGACAAGGGACCCATTTGCTGAGCCATCCTACCACCTTCTGGACCAAAGCACACCATGGAAAGATGCAAGTTATCGCGAAGGTGCCTTCCAGGTAGTGAAGCAGCCACTATCTTCTGAAACAGTACTGGTGCACGACAAGTTGCTCATTCCCTCACTATACAACATGTTATGCCATGTACAATAATGGACAAAGTCCAGCTGCAGCAGAAATGCCCAGGAAGATTTGATTAGGTCGCTTATACACAGACTGAGGTGCGGATCTTAAAGAGATGCAGAAGTCTATGACGGAGGTGCAGTCATCTCAAGGGACCATGACGTTTTGAAAAGGACCACCCAGTCTGTGTGAAACCATACTTCTGGACTGAAATGGAGAGTAGCTACTAACGTCAATACAATTTCACAAATTTTATGCACTGCAAGAACATTCAATGGATTCATCTACACTGTTGGGCTGGTGAACTGCACAACTATGTCAGACACAGCCTCAGTGTAGCCTGTGGTTTATGGCTCTTCACTGAGCCTAGTAAATATGCTGCCTTCTACTCTAGACCTATCTGAACCCGGGAAAGGACATGGACACTGGATGGTACCACTGATAAGTCCCAGGTTTCCAAAGGCATAATGTCACTACTAGCAGTGATCATTGCCACCCACATCCCAGGTCTGCAGTATTGTCGAGCCAGATGTTCAAATGGCAACATCATTTAAGGGGGTGCAGGGTATTAGGCATTCAACAAAGCATCTAAATGTTGACTCCAGCTGCTAGGTGGCAGCCACATGCAATAGCAGCATGCTGCGGAGGGCTCTGATTGCCTCACTCTGTCTGCGCAAGCAAACCTGTGCAAGAGTTCGTGCTTCCGAATACACCTCCATTCTCAGAGATTTCCTGCCTCGCCTCACTCCTGCTGGGTCGCATCATGGTACCCTCGCCTTTATAAGCTGGAGCTTCTTATTACAGAGATCCAGGGCTGGTGGTCAGAGGACCTGCTATCAACATGGATTATTATTAGTACCCTGCAGCCAAGATTTTACATCTGGAATTTGGGGTGGGCGAGGGGGACCTATATACCCTCACTTATAAAAACACCTAAGAATGTTAAATGCCCGTAAATGGAATCCAAAGTACCCCAGTAAAAAAAAAAAGATAGATTTCTGAAAAGAATAAAAAAAATCCCACAGTGATATTACTGCTATAACATATTCTCCCCAAAGTAAAAGAGGCGAGAGAAGAGGTAAACACCCCCCTTACCATGTTCAGAGGATTGTTTCCATGTGGAAACGTGCTGCTCTCCTCCTCTCCCCTCCCCAAATTAATCTAGCATTCAGACTGACTGCAGACCACCCAGCAGGAGCAGCCGGCCATGTTACACACCCTGGAGGTGGTATAAAAGACACAGAATTTAAAGCGATTTAAGAGACTTAAACCACAAGACCTGGAACACAAAAGCGCCGTCCCCCGTCCTCCCCCTGCTGTCTCTTTCTGTCCGGAGAGAGTTTATCTGATGGGTTATTTACACTGGCTGAAAGGAATCGCTTTATCCTTTCAGGTGGGCCCTGCTAGGTGAGATCCGGGGGGAGGGCATAGATTTGTGTGCCCCTCTTCCCCCCTTTTTAAAACCTTATAGTTGCAGAGATTACATACATCATTTGAGTCAAATGCCTGGAATCCCTTTATGAATGTTTAGGTTAAAAAGAAGTTGAATGTCAGGGGGATAGTTAGAATTTGGAGCTTTTATTTTAATGTTGTGTTTTTACATGTTACCAGGGAGGATCCCATCATCCTTTTAGTGCCCCAATCTCAGTTTCGTCCTTCAGAGAATCGTAATGTCGATGTATGCACGGGAAAGAGTTTCGTTTTTCTTGTGTTTTTTTTGGTGTTGTTGTTGCATTTTATAATTTCAGTTTTGTTGTGTGCGTAAAATGTGTTTTTATATGCATATTCAAAATCAATTTTATGCATGTAAAGTAACAAAACAAAACAAAACGAATGCACATCCCTAGACTGCTCATCAGATTACACAGGAATAAATTAGATCTTTTTCTTTGACAGTTACAAACTCATCTAATCTGTTATAGAAAAAAAAAGAGGAAAAGAAAGAGGCAAGAAAAGCCATTTTTAAAAGCTTTCTGAAGCGTTTCCCTCAATATATTTTTAGGAAAAAACTTAAGACTTGGTTATTCAAACAAGCATTTCCGGACACAACCCAATGACACATTCCAATGACTCCTAAAACTCCACTCCTCTTGTATATAACATTTATTCTGTATACTATATTTAAATTGTATATTGTTTAACCATCTCTTTTCTCTCCTCTCTTCTTCCTTCTCCAAGTTCGGCTACCCTTGTTAAATGTAACTGTACTTTCGGACACCACAGTTCTAGTTTTTTGTTTATAATGCACTCCTGTTCGATGTAAACCAGCAAGATATGTTTTCATGATTGCCGGTATATAAAAACTCTAAATAAATAAATAAATAAATAAATATCTCATGCCTACACAGACTGATTTCACCCTTAAAAGCTCATTTCCTCTCAATAAGATCAACCAGTGTCCAATCGAAAAACAGGCTTTTGTTCCCGGATGTATGTTCTGCCTACCTAGATAACATCCCAAGTCACATCCTTTACACAAAGGATTACACCAAAGCAGAGTGCTCACATCTAAGGTCCCTACACCAAAGAACCTCTGATAAAAGGGTCAGTTCAGTAGACTTGTACAAGATTGTAAAATAACAATGGTGGTAGTAGTGGGATTGGAACCTGGAACTGCAGGTTTCCCAGGTCAGACTAAACAATCTGCCCACAAAAATCAGTAAGCATGAGTGTTGCATTGCCTGTCTCACCTCAGTTCTTTAAAAACAAATCCAGGCAGATAGTTCCGTTTACAAAATACTATGAGGATAAACCAGACCCCTTTCACCAAATAAATCTCGAGTGATCCAAAATAAACAGTGATGGAGAAACACCACCCTCCCAGGCCTTCCCACCTCTGTATACTGCTCATGTCTCCCTTCCCAAGATTCTGTACACTGCTAACATCCCCCCTGCCCTCTTCTCCAACTCTGCTTCTGCAGATGGCCCTGTCTGAGAAACTCTGACAGATCCCCCCCCCCCTCCAAATCCAGACAGACAAATATGGAACTATATATTAAATCAGCCTGATTAACTGCTGGAAGGGGGGTGGGGGTGTCAGCTTGTTATGCTAACTGGAGAAGTGGTACGAGTGGAGGTGTAAGGGAGGGGGCCGCCCCCCCCCCCCCCAAATCTATTCAGACCTCTTCAATACTTCCTGTGAAAGAGCAAGGGGTTCACAGGCCCTTTCCTTTTGTCATGGTAAAGGTGCCGCTCACACTCACACAAACACACAAAAGGAAAATATATACACAGCCGGCTGCCCATTGGAGCATGAAATACAAAAAAAAAAAAAAAAAGCCGTCTCCTCAGTAATGTGATGCAATGCCATGCCAGAGGAGACCACCTCCCGGCCTTTGTCCCCAGCCCACCAAAAAAAACATAAAATGATATGGGATTGAGTTTGTGGTGAATGCGCTGCATAGGTAACAGGCAGGTTGGTGTCTGTCCACGGGATGCCACAAAATGTATGTGCAGGGGGGAGGCATTTTAGAAAGGGATAAAGCCCTCCCCCCCAAATATATGAATTATGAACCTTCTGCCTTGGTTCCTGGGCCAATTAAAAAAAAAAAAAAAAAAAAGCTTCTGATTTCACGTCCAGTGCGCACTCTCGCTGGTTTGTCCAACACATCTCAATATCCAGCTGGATCGCAGAAACTACTCTCTGGGCAATTTGTACATGCGCTGCCCAAGTAATTCAGAGGAAAGAAATAGCTGTTTGCTCCCCCTCTCCCTCCCATGTCTAGCTGCCAAGCCCTGAGGCTTCACTGGCAGAGTCACCAGCAACCCCTTTTATCAGTGGGACAGGCCGACCCGGTCTTGCTTATACCCCTTTTCTACCTAGGGACATGTTGTTCTGAGCTCCCCCTTATAACAGGGTCACCATAATGGCTCTGTGACTTAAGGCAGAGACTGAGCCAGGGCTGGGTTTGCCCCACTGCATGCAGGGAGTTGTAGTTCTAAGAGGTGAGAGGAGCTCATTGAGAAAAAAAAAGATCCAATAGAACAAACTCAGGACTGTGTCACCGTCTGCCCTTTGGTTGCCCAATGTTGTAGTAAAAATATGAGAAAATATATTATGGCCAAAAAAAGGGGAAAGCTAGGGACAAAATCAGAAGAAAATGCAGCAGATCATAGAAAACTGGGCAGACTTGATCCTTTTGGGAAGCCACTGATGCTGTGTTTTCAAACCGCTGTACTAATACTGAGAAGGCACAGATTCCCTAAAACAGCCACGTGTCAGGGTTTGTGATGGCTCCTCCCAGTGCTTATTCCTAAGACTCAGGTATGTTACAGTTCCAGATTTGGCTTGGACACATTTATATTCTGGGTTTAAACTCCACCTTTACCCAAAGCACATTGAATATGAAGTTTGTTTGGAGAGAAAAGCACAATAAGCAAAAAAAAACCCCCCAAAAACAAACCAAACAACAACAACTATCAGTGGAACAACTGTGACAGACAGACAGACAGATCACCCGCCTTCTCTGCCCTTCCCCCAATCAGAGGCTTCAGCTAGGCCCCAGGCACCTGAGGACTCCTCTATGTCCGTAAAGTGCAGACTAACAAGGTTAATTTGCATCTCACCAGAATATGGGGAATGTTTGGAAGATTCAAGCAGCGTGTTCAATTTCATTTCAGACAAGATAAAACCCAGGGAAGATGGATTCGGCCCTCCATCCATGCTGCTTGTTCTCCTTACCATCAGAGAACAAGCAGCTTCCAGAACGAACCAAGCGTGTCTGGCAGGTCAGCAGAATGCAGCTCAGGTGGAACGGATAATGAAGTTTTCACAAGGAAGTTTTCTGGCATTTTTCTGTACAAGGTTAGGAAAGAAAGTTATTTTGATTTTTCAGCATTCTTGTAGGAAATATAGCAAGAATGCCTTTTGAGGAAGATTGTGCCTCTCTGTCTGTGACCTCGTTACACAGGCAAAATGACTGGAGCTAGGCTGTTCTGCTTTGGTGTGATTTCAGGGTGTGGTGCAGTAGTTGCAATTGCCGAGTTTCATGCTGGTTTGGCAGACGCTGACAGGTATACAAAAGCGTAACTCTCACAACCATATCCTCTTAAAAAGGAGTATACCTTTTGTACCTGTTCTCTTCCCAGTTTAAATCGCAAACATTGTCCTCTTTTATTCTGTGATGACTGGTAAAGGCCTGTGACCTTTCCAAGGTCATGGTGATAGTCACGTTTGATTCAGCATAAGAAAGTAAAGCAAGGAAGGGAGACCTTGCTACATCCTTTTTATTATCAATTTTTTTATCAATTTAACCTTTATTAATGTTGTTTAGCTTTTTGCTTTGTTTAAAATTATTTTGTTATTGACGTTTAAATGTATTAGACTAAGGAATTTTACTTCCTGCTTATTCTGTTTCATTGTAAACCGGTTTGATATGCATTCTATGCAGGAAAATCGGTATAAAAAAAACTAAAAATAAATAAATAAATAAATACATCCTCTGTCACTGCCCTATGGGATACTTCCCATATAGAAATGCTCAGAAATAACAGTTGATAAATAAAAAGATATATGTGATGCCTTTTAATTGGACTAACTTAATACATTTATCGACTAGCTTTTGAGAGCTATTACTCTCTCCTTCAGGTCAGAATTCAAATGAGATATGCCCGCCTGTTTGCCAGGGATACAGCACACACAACTGCTACAGCCCTGCACCAGTGTGTCAGATACAGCACATGCAACAACAAAAAAAATGCACGTCTCTTCCTACTCAAAGCACACACGCAGAAAGACAGATGTGGTGAATATCTGGACAAACAGGAAGTGATTTCATTAGCAAAATGAGTATCTTCCTCATCCAAATAGCAGGGTTAAGCCAAAAAGTAACAGGGAAATGCCCTCAAGATTTAAGGAGAAGCTACTTTAGGGAGTACTGGAGATTAATTGGAAACGCCGTTTCGCCAGTGCTCAAATGTATCTTTTCGCCAAGGGGGATGTGGAAGCACTGTGGGGATGCACCCCAGCCGGCACCTGTGTACCACCCAAGAAAGATCCTTCAGCCCATCTGTAACAGCTGTTACTGGCATCTAACATCTGGATCTGTGACATGCGTTTTAGGGCACAGGAACATCACAGCAGCTGAATGGAAGGCTCGGGAAGGGCAGCACACGCGGTCTTGAAGCTGCATCAGCTCAGGCTTTCGCTGGATCTTTCCTAAAAATCCTTCAAGTGCCCATGTAGCAGAAGTCAGATCTGGAGGGGAGAGAAAGGAGCATAAAAGCTCCTAAAAATGCGATAAGCAGCCATTATTGGATAAAGGGTCTTGGAAGCAGGAGGGGGTAATGGATCACAGGATGCTCCTTTCACAGAGGTTTGGGAGGAAAATAAACATTTTTTGTTGTTGCTTAAATGTGCTTGGGGGTGCTTCTCTCACACACACATACAATGCCAGAGAAGGCGGGAATCTCATCTGCAGGATTTCCCTCCCCTCGCCTCCTCAAAATATGAGAACCTGAAAATAAAAGTTGGAAGATCATGAACATTATAGACACTCAATGAGACAGATTCATCTCAGGGGTTCTCACATGCGATACAGCCCCCTGTCAGACCAGGACAAAGCTCTGCCTACACATTTCCAAACATTCCCCTTTTCTATCCAAAGCAAGTAGAGCAATGTGTACACTAGAAAGGAGCCCAGGGAAGACCCAACGAGAAAGGAGCCTCCATCCCCCAATCAGGACCACCACCAAAAAGATGCTAATGAGTAGGCAACAATACAGAGAGGGCAGGAGCTGACCTCCGTGAACATGGCAGCAGGAGCTGCAGCCTGTCTGGAGGTCACCGGGTGCCGTCTGGCTCAGCAGACGGCACAGGGCCATCCCCATCCCAGGAGAGAGCTTCTCCTCTGCCTGGAACAAGTCTCGGGTTCAGCAGAGAGATGCTGGTTGACTGTGTCCTTACCACCACCACCACCTACATTCAGCCCCTGCTCCCACTCCTGCTGCATCCCACACTCAGCTTTAACTCTCTTGGACAACTCAGGCTTGCAGGGCGCTGCAATAGTCTGGGTGTTAAGAAGCTGCGCGCTGGATTTCAGGGCACAGTTATAATGCACAGATTCATTTTTTTTTTAACTCCCAATGCAGTAAGCTAATGATATGCGAATGCACTGGGAGTTAAAAAGGCATATACACACAAAATATATTCATGATATTTTCAGTTATCCTGTAGTAAAGAAATGTCTATTTCAAAAGTATTTTATGTACCCAATTATAAAAAAGATACCACGGAGGAGGGTGAGGTAGATGTTTTGATATCAGTGAGCCCAAATCTATCCATCTTTCTAGAAGCCTCTACTGATGCCAACGTTATTAGTTTCTTTTTGTTCAGATTTTAGGGACTGGATGTTTCAAAAAATATTTTTCCCGTAGGGACTTCTTCTGTGGCCAGCGGATTCAAATTTTTCTGGATGCAGCGAGACTCGCGCAAAGGAGGAGAGAGCGGTTTCTTCTGTTAAACCAGGAGGTTCTTGATATAGGGGGGCTCCTTATACCTCAGATTTCTGTGTACATGTTTGGTTGAGTATCAAATGAATCTGTTTATTTTTATGGATCCTTTACATCTAGAAAACTTGAATTCTGATAAGAGATCTAGGGGTAGCCCTCCTAGATAGGGTGGTGCGTTTGGAGTTGTCTCTCTTTGGATTTATCTTATGCTGATGTATTGCTTTCCATTTCTGTCTCCACCTCCCACATTGTTCCTTATGTGGGGTTTTTTTGGACTACGAGGGAAATGCTGTTAATTTGATTATTTATTTATTTATTCCCCTTATGTAGAAATTTGCAGTTTCCCTTTTTCATACTGTAAATTGTATAAAATTTCAATAAAAATAAATTATTTTTAAAAAAGCACATAAGAGTGATAAAATGTGTGTTTAGCATAGGTAAGGAGAGAGGCTGACGTGGGCGCCCTCCACCTCAGGTCAAAGGTTCATCTCTCTTTTGGGTGGTTGCACTGAATATTGCTCTGTCTGGACTCGTCTGTTATCCTGCTAAAAGTTTAATTTCAACAAGTTAGAATTTACTGAGTTTTAGCTATAAATAATCAGAACGTGCATGGAAGAAGGGGCCACTCTGATCCCCTTCTGCCCTCTCCACTGTAGCCAAACTACGATGATATGCTGATATCCTAGCTTTGAACAGTTTGCGCCACCTCTGACCAGGTGCTAAATTTCCAGGGCTAGGAAAATGGGCGCTATTCCAGCCCACCTCTCTGCATTGGGAGGGAATAGGGATTTCCATGCAAGGGTGCCAAGGCCAACGCACAGTCTTACCCGCACGGGGGGGGGGGGGGGGTGTTCCCTGCAGGAAATGCGGGCAGAGCTGTGGGTAAAACTAGGCACTTCCTCTGAATTCACCTTTCTGCATCTACCCCCCTGCTATGCCCCTCTCACGCATGCACACGTTTCTTCCAGTTGTGTTTTTCCCAATCAGGGGGCGAGGGCCATGCAGCCGCCCAGAGTCACCAATAAAGTTTTCCTCTCCATAACATCGCAAGCCTTACTGATGTCCAGTACCAGCTGCAGCTCTCGTTTCTGCTCTGCCCTCATCCTACCACTGACTAGGAGGTATCCTTAACTCTTTCTTCAAGGACACCTTACTTTCACTTTTGTGTGCGCAGGAGGTCTGCACCTTTTTTTTTTTTTTTGCTGATGGAGTTCCCTCCTGCTCCTTTGCTGATGCAGTTCCCGCCTGCTCCTTTGGGTTTCCTGTTCAAATGGACCCAGGCCCTGGCACCATGAGCCTTCATTGGCAGCTACCTGACTGCTGTTGCCTCTGTTTTATCCATTCCTGAATTTAATGTAGTACGGTCAGTGCAGCCGCAGTCCTGGACTGGGACTCCCTTCCTGCAGTTGTGGGCTCTAAATTCAGTCATTGTGTCACCTTTGCATGAGGACTAGGACCCTGTCTCTCCGCCTTTCCGGCATCTGCGAGTGCTGCCTAAGCAGCGTCCTCAGTCCCGGGCGACCTGGAAGCAAAAGCCAGGTGTGCAACCTTTATTATGGCCATGAACCTCGGTCATCCAAAACTCACCTCTTTCCCTTATTCCTCCTTCTGTATATACTGTAGTGCCAAGTATAGGCATCTGATAACCAACAGCACAGCAGCACCAGGAACAGCTAGCACACATCCCTTTCTTTGGGATGGCTATAAAACACCAGAGTAAAGAGACAGAAACGTAATTTTCTTTGTTCTGTCAAATGATTTTATCCAACAGAAAAATGTTATTGTTGTTACAGCCTTAAATGAGAAAAATGGCTCTGGCTACATTGCACAGACCTTACTCCATCCCCTCAGTTGACAGTCTGTGAGTGAGCACAGAGCCTTTGGAATTTTCGTAATTGAAAAGTAGGGGAAGATTTGGGATTCTGAGGAAGGGAGATGGATACCAGCCCCGCAGCAGGGTGAACAGGAGACTTACTGAAATCATTCATATCACAATCAGAGGCCTGCGAGAAGGACCAGCAGAGATGCTACAGGAACAGCTCGTGGCCCATCACAGCTATTTGCCTCATAATTTAGTGGGCCTGTAGCCCTTTTGAAGCAGAACCAAGTCCATCCTGACCCTGGGAAGGGATTTGCACTCCAAATTTTGTGTCAGCATATCGAAAGGGACCTGTTTCATTCCGTGCTTTGGAATCTCATCCTGTCTCTCTGGCAAAGGTCTTCTCTTATGCCCTGACTTGATCCCATACAGTCAGCACATTTTATTTATTTATTTATTTATTTTTAATTTTTATATACCGGAATTCCTGTATGCAATACAAATCAATCCGGTTTACATGTAACAAAAAGGTTGCCCTGGTCTGGGAGGTTAGACCGGGGTTTTTTACATAGAACATTGAACAATAACAATCAACCAATGAACATTAACATTAACATTATTACAAGGAACAATGAGAGTATCAATAATATTTAACAAATAATAAATAACCTTGTTCGTGTTTTGAATGGTATGTGTGTGTTCCCCTTTTTACAATGGACTTTAGTAGCGTATATACATAAGGCCTTGCTCTGGGTTCCAGGCACCAGAGCTTTCTCTGGTGCTGTCACCCCACCCCTCCCGTTTGTGAAATAAGCTACCAGATGAAATCTGTTTAAATCTGGTCCTTTTGACTTTTATTCATGCAGTAAAGACTTGGCTATTTCAAGAGGCTTTTATTACTTCATTTTGACTGCTTCCTCCTATAACAGCTCCGTGGCCCCATGTTTTAATTGTGATTACAGCTGTGATTTTGTCGAGTTATATTCTGTGAGGTCTTAGTTATATTTGTGCTACTTTGTTTCATTTTTGCTTTTAACATGTAAAGGCACAGCATTAATAGTATTACATATAAATATCAAATACAGATTCATTGCAACAAACCAAATTCAAGGGATTAAGGTAAAAAAAACCCAAACATTTAATCAAAGAACCACTACTCTGGATAATGAAATATTTGCACTACTTGAATTTTATTTTTAATTTTGTTTATATATTACATTTATATTTTAGTTGTTTAAGCTTCATTTAATATATTTGAATGACGACAGTTGTGTTGCATTTTATTGCATTTGATGTGTTAATCTGCTGTCCTCGCCTTACACATATTTTTGAGAAAGATTGGTTACAAATAGATGAAAATCAATAAAAGCCACTCTGTGGGACTGGGAGTTTATTGGTTGAAATTCTCTGAGTTTTTTTTCTGAACTATTATGATTATTATTTCCTAGCATTCTCAGTTCCTGCAGAGAGAACTCAGCCTCCAAAGCTCAGGATGTGTTCACGCTTGGGCCATTACCTGATGGAGGAATTTGGTTACTATTCAATGCGTTTTCTTCCTTTATAATAATCTCTTCGTTCCATCCCTATCTCATCCTGGCCTCATGGGCACTACTCCTGAATAAAGCACAGCTTTTCAGGACAATGCTTTGCAATAAATGTGGAGAATAAACAGGGACACACTTTGATCTTAATTTACTCCAGTGAACTGCTGCCTTGCCCTGCAGCTGCACCAACGGGCTCAACCTTACTGCTAGACTATAAGGGATCGTTTTATTGACTCTCCTCGTTTTATTTAAAAATTCTTCAGATCCACAACCTCACATTAGGATTTTTGTCCTCAGTACGATCTCGTATGATAGCCTCAGTAGTCAATTAAATCCCAGTTTTCACCATCAGCATTCAAGCCTGCATTATGTTGAATATTTGCATTCATTATGACCCCCCAGTCTGAGCTATTGGAAAGACAGCACAGGAAAGGAAAAGAGGTGCCGGGTACAGAGACTCCAGGAAGCCAGCCAGAGAGCAGCTGCAGGATAAGACAGAAGGCGAACGGTTCTATTTATAAAGAGCAGGTTTATTTCTTGCATCCAAAGGGATTCTTACCCCTGGAAGGGGGGAGGAAGGCGGAGAGACAAGAACCCTTAATGCTGTTTGACGCAGGCACATCTCAGACCAGACAATGCCTTTTATAATTCCTTTTTTTTAAATTTTATCCTTGGCGGTTGCCTCCTGATCCTTGCGCTTTCAGCTTACCCTGGACCCAGCCCTTACCGTGGCTGCAGCACCATAAGCGTGGGCCTCCTTCCCGCAAACTTTACTTCCATGTGCAGCCCCACCTTTCACAATCGCATGCTCTTGCCAAGACCCCGCGAAAACATTTTCTTCGGCAGTCTCTCGCATCCGGCACATCTGCGGGTCCGGAGACGACTGCTCGGAGATCGACAGGCTCTGGCGTGACTTGTGCAAGGGCTTCCAAGCGGGGTGGGAGGGCCTAGGATGTTAATTGGGGCAATAGCCTGCTGCAGGTAATATTTTTCTTGGAGGGGAGGGGAGGGGGTGCGTCGCAAAATCGTTATAGTTTACCTGAAAAAGATGTTTGCTCAGCAACTGAATACTATTATGTTAATGCTTTTTGCACGGATTTCTCCTTTTTTTTTTTCATAAGTGGGTCTCCCAAATAGCCCTCTCCCCATCCATTCTCCCTCTGTACACACGCATGGGGTGGAGAAGGGAGATGGGAAGCACTTGTGATCTGATTTAGCATTACAAAATGGAGACCTCTGACAACAAATCTCTACCATACAGATGTCTAAAGATAAAACAATATGATGTCGATTTTTTGGTGGAGAATCGCAGAAAAGAATGAGAGCGGAGGAGGAACTCTCAGATGTAGGCATTTTATGGGGTAAGAGGCTGGATCTTAGGTGAACTCAGCTGGACTCGAAAATGGTTTTAATTTATATAACACGTGCGTAGCATGCACCCGAAGAAAAACGGTGAATTAACTGAAAATCCAACAATCTCATGCACTAGCACGAGCCTGGTGGCCAGTTGTAAGAATGTTTTAAGGCGACACTTAGCGGCCTTGCCAGGAATCAACATCTTGTAGCCAACAATTCCGTCATCTATGGTGGGTTTCAAGTTAACAAATCACAACTCATTAGATATTTAAAAAGATGGTTACACTCTCTTCCCTTCCAGTGCCAGCTTCCTTACTGGGGAGGGAAAAACAAATTAATCTCCCTGAAAGAGGATTTCTAGGATAAAAAATGTCTAGATTGTGGTAGGCAACTCCAGTCTTCAAGTGCCACAGATCAGGTTTTCAGGTTAACCTACAACGAATATGCACACACTATATCTGCATGCATTGCCTCAATTATTTATTTTTTTATTTAATCGTTTTTTTTTTTATACCGAGGTACAGCTAGAGGCCTTCACTCCGGTTTACAATTGCAACAACCTATTACATTTAACAGTATAACTTAAACATAGTAACTTACAATTATACTTGAAATATACAGTTATACTTGAAATATATTTTTATGTATATTCATTGTGGGCAGCCTAAAAATGCAACCTATTGTCAGCACCCGAGGACTGGGAGTTGTCTACCCCTGTAATACAGGTCAGTTTTTACCTCACAGGAAAAGGGAAGGGCACTGTATTCTGAGATATTCAGAAATATTTAAAAAAATGTATAGACTACCTCCTTAAATCAATGGGAATGCCTGAAGCAGTGTGTACAAGAGTGACCACTTTCATACATTATGTAAAAAAATAAAAATAAATTAGACCAACAAGTTATAGTTTTGACCAGCTAACTTAATTCCACCAGCCTCATATCAACAGCCATCAATCAAATGACCATGCTGCAAATAAAAAAAAATTGTAAACTTCTTAAGAAATGTGAGATTAGTTTCTAACCCCCACTGTTTCCCAACCAGTGTGACCTGACACATTGATGTACCTTCAGACTTAATCAGGTGTGCCACAGAAAAGTCACCACTACCTAATGCTCAGATCCAGGCCAGCACCGGGGCTCTGCTCTCACCACCTCACAGCAACAAGAAACACCAGTGATGGTTCTTAAATCTGTAGGAGTTCCTTTCTGAGCACATATGTAATCGCACATCTCTCTTCATAGCTACTTGCATTGTGGTCATTATTGGGCAGCATGCAGGGCATGGCTAACTGGGCCCCATTTTATGCAGCACACAGCAGTTCCCCATTTTCTCCCTCTTGAGACTTCTTCGGCCTCTGTCTTATCCCTAGACTGAACCAGACAGGGACAGAGTGCACTGAACATGATTCACTCTGAGTGTTGGGAGCAACAGCAGCAGCAACAAAGGAGCTACTGAGCCAGCTGTTCACATTGCATAGACTGCTCCCTTCTCCTGCGCTTGTATATAGAGGGAGCGAGACCATTGTGATGAGCTTATTTGTGCCTCTATCCTCTCCTCTCTCCCTTTGTTTTAAAATTTGGAAGAGAGACTAATAGAGTTTTCAGTGCCTCTATAGCTGGTATTTTGACCATATGAATCCTCACTTTTATTAATGTGGGTCTGCTTTGGGCTTGAAAAAGTTGACAAACTTCCTGAGACACTGTTCAAATTTGGAAGTAAAAGTTTTACAATTTTGGATGTCAAAATAACCACCTAAATTTCAATACAATTTGCCAAAATTTAAAGACAATAATAATCCTTCACACAGAAACAAGATAAGTCATCTCAGAGAAGAGCCAGGGGAGCAAATTTCCAGGCTTCAATGACCTTAAGGTGCTAAAAGAAAATTATCCAGTAATAAATTTAAATGATCAAAGGATTTGTAACAAACAGAAAAGGACCTTGTGGGGACATTGGTATCCTCTCCCCATTACCAGCCGTATTCTGAACACGTTCATAGTGTTTCTTACCTGCAAAAGGTAAAACTTCCAACACAGGATCTGCAGAAACACCTTCAAAGAGTACAGCACCCAATGAAGAATCTACAGAGCCTATAGAAATAATGAAAACAATCTATCTATAAGTAGTTACATTTTGAGTAGGTTAGTGGTTAGTGAGCTGCATACTTTGAAGGAGTGAGAGAGACCTCAATATATAAGTTTACTATTTATACTACTATAAAAGGGGCACTTTTAAGTCGGGGTGAGGTTTGTGGAGTGCGGTAGGTTGGGGGGGGACGGGACAGTTTTACATACACAGTCGGATGTATGAACAGCAAAGTTGACATCATTGAAGATTTTCTGTCATTTGGAGAAATGAAAGGTAAAAGTTGATTTGTACAATGAATATTCTCTCTCTACCTACCTTAAATCTCTCTCTTTCTGGACTTTGCTAATGATATTCAACACTCACTGAGAACGGTTTAACGTTTTGGCTATCTAGAGTAGAAAAATCACCTTTCTACTGGAAAATTGTTTCTCCCACGTAAAACCATTCCACGCTGGGGCTTTTGAGCAAGGCAAGTTAACATCTTAAAAGTTTTCCCCATCCGGCAAGAAGAATTCATAGAAACATAGAAATGACGGCAGAAGAAGACCAAATGGCCCATCCAGTCTGCCCAGCAAGCTACGCACTTTATCCATTTTTTTCCCCTTTTTCTCTCCCCCACCTTTATTCTCACCATAAATGATCTGATCAGAAGACAGGGTAGAGTTACTTTCCCCACTAATATCCAACCTGATTAGGAGTACCTGTTTATTTTTGTTAACTGTTTGCTGCGATTGCCATTTTGAGTTAAAATCAGTTTTTTAAAAAACCTGCTTTCCAGCCTATGAAGAATCCCAGCTGTACGCCCGCCGAGGCCTACAACTCCCGGCATGCCATATTCCCCGGCAGAAGCTGCTTGCCCGGCCCACCTCCAAGAGCGTATTGGCTACCGAGCCGCTGCTAATCGTCTGTGTCGCTGATGATTGGTTTGTGTCACTGAGGGCGTTGAAAGGTCGGGAGGTGAGGGGGCGTTTCCTTCCCGGGCAGGAGCTGCGGGGCACGTGGTCCGTAAAGTTCTGGGGAGTCAGGACAAAGCGGAAAGTATGGTGAGTCTGACGTCATCAGGCCTGGCGGCGCTGCACTTGTGTTGTAGAGGAAACACCGCTGCCAGGTTTGCACATTGTGTGTACAGATGTAGGAGGAGGGGGAAGTCCCGGTAATGGATGGCCTAGTTAGAGTTGCTGCCAGACCCAGGTTAAACCATACGGGCTGAAGCAGTCCTGGGTTCGCTGTAATTGCAATCTCTGGACTTGCAGTTCCGATTTCGCTGAAGAAAGGTGGGAATCACAACGAGGGAAAAACCAAACCTGTCGGTGTTGACTCGGGTCAGTTGGCAAGCCTAGTCTCTGTGCCCAGGTTACCAGCTAGCTCTATGCCATTTAGATAGGCAGAGACAGTTCATGTTTTGCTCCTATTGCATCTGTGGGCTTGTAGGATTTGGAACTTCAAGCCCATAGGTGTACTACATTCCAGAAAACCTGGTCTGCTGTGCATTCCCTCCTCCGCTGCCCCCTCACCCAGATTAACACCAGCTGTAGTAGGTCCTTTTGCTGTACTCTGGGCAGTGCTGAGGTTGTCAGATCAAACTCTGATTGATACAGTCATCCTCTTGCCACATTACATCTATAGTCCTGTAGTTGCACTTTCTCTGGTGAAATGCAGGAGGATACCTGCAGCACCAGTTGTTAACATAGAATCTGACTTTCAAAGCTATCCGTGGTATGGTATTTGTATGTTTTATAAACTATGCAGTGGAGCTACACGTTTATAAAATACTGCATAATTCTGCACCAAAAGTATATACATATGTTTCCAGTGCAAGAAAATGCATACTTTCTCAACCCATTTTATAAACATATGCCTGTAAAAAGTTATAACATGTATACATAATAACACCAATTTATATGCAGAGGCAGATATTTTATAAAGTATGTGCATATACGTTTTTGAAAATACTTGCAAACATACTTGAAATCATCAGTTTGCTGAATCGTCCGCCAGTTCACCCAGTCCATCTCCAGTTCACCTAGACCCTCTAGCACTTAACCCTGAGCCCATACCAGTTCATTCAGACCTCCTACCCAAAAACTGCAAGCAGACAAGTCCAATTTCACTTGTGCTAGTCAGTGAGCAGGTGAAAAAGTGTATGAATAACTTTGGTAATGTGTACATGTATAGCTCTTACAAAATAGCAACTGCCTTGTGTACTTCTGAACCACACCCCAGATTGTCCTTAGCTTGTCCCTTTTTCACTGGTAAAATGTATGTGCAAAATGGAAACTACGCATGTACTCTAAAGATTTGTAAATAAGCGTATAAGCAAGTGTTTACTACTTACCCCTGCATATCCTATTTTTATGCATGAAACCCCTTTGAAAATGTACTCCTGTGTGTGTTTTGTGCTCTGCCAGGCTGTGATGGGCGTGCAGCTGGTGGTAAGTCTGCTGATGGCCAGCGTCATGCAGAGGATGTCTCCACACTGGTCTTTTGCTCGCTGGCTGTTGTGTAATGGCAGGTAGGTGATGCTTTCAGAGGACTTCTTATAACTGTCTGGAGCGCATGCACAGGCTTCCTTTTGAATTGGGCACCATGACAAATAGCATTTCTGACATGCAAAGAAGGCACAGAAGAGCAGTCTTATTGTAATAAAAAGGTCTCATGAGCTGGGAGTGCGGCCCAGGTATTAGAACCCAGAGCCCAGTAAGTGCTCCTCTCCTCCTATGGGCTGTTTAGAAGAAAAATCAAAGCATCTCTTCTCCCCACGTTTGTCCTAGTCCAGCCCGAGGGTTGCAAAATCGGCCACATGCAGGTGCCAGGATTAAAAAATAAAGTTAGAACATAAGAATTGCCATGCTGGGTCAGAGCAAGGGTCTGTCGAGCCCAGCATCCTGTCTCTGACAGTGGCCAATCCAAGTCACAAATCCCTGGCAGATCCCACAAGGTAGATCTGATTCCCGTTACTCACTCCTAGAGACAGCAATAGCTTTCTTTAATCTACATGCCTAATAATGTGTAACAGACTTTTCCTCCAGGAACTTGTCCAAACTCTGCTGTGCTTAGTCACCTTGATCACATCCTCTGGCAACAGATTCCACAGCTTGATAGTGCATTGAGTGAAAAAGTACTTTCGACAATCTGTTTTGAATCTGCTGGTTCTTAGTTTCACGGAGTGTCCCCTTGTTTTAGTGTTATTTGAAAGGGGAAGTGCTATTGCTAGGATATTAATTTGCCAAATGTTGCTTGGAACATTTTAGTTGTAGTTGTCTTCTAGAAACAGGGTGATCCTAGATTCTCTGCAAGGTGAGCTGTTCCGTTATCTGCTAAAGGAGCCCTTACGGGAGTAGACGATACTGGACCCGATGCTTACCAAGAAGGACAGTATCTCTGAGGTTCCCATTCATACCCCGGATCAGTCCAGATGCATGGATTTTGCACCCCTACCAGCAGATGGAGACAGAGAAGAAAAGCTTTTACTGACACTGTGCTACATATGTTAGCGGGCCACCCGCAGTCCCTCAGGATTTCTCTGCCTCCAGCAGATGGTAGAGGTTTAAAATCTGCAGTCTGGAGTTAAAAAAAAGAAATTTCAAAGAAGAGGAAAGGATTAAATCCGTTACTCCCTGGGATGTTCAATTCCTTTAAGAGCCATCCCTTGGGTGGAGTGGCTGAGCAGGGGGTTGGGGACCGTTGATTGTGGAGTCTGGCTCCCTTCTTCCACATGGCCTTCGCGCACTTCTCCCAGGCTCCATTGAAAGGAAGTATTGCCTTCTTTGTTTTCTTCAGTTTTGGTTTTCTTTTTAGAAGTTTAAAAAAAAGTGAAATAGTAAAAGGGGAGAGAGTAAGGCTAGGGGCCCGGTGGAGACCCTTCAGCGGCTTGGGAAACCCAGCTGAGGGTGAGTGTGGCCGCTTCTCTGTTGGAGGGGAGTCTGGGTATCAGCTTCTTGCAGGGACTGTTTTTCTGTCCGCCGAAGGGCTGCACATGGTGGTGTGGTAGCGCAGGATAGCAGTGGGAAAGTAAGCAGAAGTGGCAGGGAGTTGTGACAAGCACTGTTGCTCTTGTGCAGACAGAATGGCGCGACTCTCCTCAGCAGGCTTGTGTGGTGAAGGGAGTGCCACTGGAACCGCTTCGGGGGAGAGAAAGTCGCCCAAGCCTGCGGCTGGTGGTAAGGCCTCCCCAGCCTGCAGTGCGGGAACGGCGGCTACTTTTTGGAGTCTGTTTCCACATTGCAGGGGAGGGTCCGGTTTCTCCCCCTACTTGTCCTCTGCCGTGCCCGATCAAAAGGGTTCCTGGAAGGATTCAGGAATTGAAAGTGAGCTCCTGGGAGGGGGGACTCTGATTCAGAGGAGATCTTTTCCACTGAGTTTGTGCTATTAAGGCACAAAGCTTTTTTGGCAAGAAAGGTTTCAGCTGGTAAGCAGGCCCATTCTCCCAGTCCTCCAAAATGCCAAATCCAAAAAGTTAAACCCCCAGGAAGGGTTGAATCATCAGATGCGTATCCCGCTGCCGGGGCTACGTTCCTCGGATTCTGTGGAAGACTCCGATGGTTCCAAGGGGGGCGGAAGTCCACAGTCTGATCCAGCAGGGGACGAAGACAAGGACAAGGATCCTTCAGGGCCGGGGGAGGCCCCGGTAGTGGAAGGGGATGACCCCAGGGTGGTTTGGCTCTTCTGGAAAAAAGAACTTCGTCCTTTGATTCCCCAGGTTTTAAAGGGGAATAAAAGTGATGCAAGAGTCCAATTGCAAAGTCCAGCGAAAGCATTCCCATTCCATCGGTCGGTCAAGAAGCTGGTAGTCTGGTGGTGGGATACTCTAGAGGCTGGTTTAAAGGTTGACAGGGCAGTGGCAAAGCTCTGAAGCTGATGGATGCTTCAGTTTCGGCGGTGACCAAGAAAACCACCATTCCAGTGGCAGGGTTGGCGGCACTGAAGGATGCCCAGGACCAGAAGTTGGAAGTTCATCTTAAGAAGATGTTCAAGGTCTCAGTATTGAGCATCTGGGCTGTGGTTTGCAGCAGTGTTATGGTGTGCACCTGTTTGCACTGCGTGAAACTGCTCCAGGGGTCGTAGACAGCGCCGTCCATGGCTGTGAAGCAGATGGAGAGGTGTTAATTCTAAACAAATCTCTGAAGCAATATGTAACTTGAGACTTTATTAGAGAAAGACAGAAACAAAGGGAATAGGAACATGGACAGAGACCGGAACAAAGCACAGGGAAACAGTTTGTTCCAGGGGGGGGGGGGGGCGACAGGTCCATACAACTGCATAATCTCCAAGTCACCCCAAAGTTCCAGTAATGTGCATATCCTTTTATACCTTTCATACTGACCAATCAGAACATATGTAGAGTGTTGATTCTAGATAAGTGCAGTGCATTTCATTTGAGAATGTATTAGACCAATCAGCTAATGGGTCTGGGGTGTTGGCTGGCTGCATTCCAGCACGTAGTCAGAGTCCTCTGTTTCCTTAAATTCAAACTAGCATTCTTGAATACAGTAGAGATGAGGTACTTCAGAAAGTCAGTGCATAATATAACATACGGTATATAGGTTAGAGGCTGGAGTGGGCTATATTGTGGATGCCTTGTATGACTTGCTGTGCAAGTTGGCTAGGAATATGGTGTCGGTGATTTTGTCCAGGTGTCTCCCCTGGCTACATAATTTGTCAGCAGATGTCTGGTCCAAGTCTCAGCTGAGTAACCTTCCGTAGAAAGGTAAACAGCTGTTTGGGGACCAGCTGGTGAAGTCCTGTGATGACTCCAAGGGCATACATTGTCCAAGGACAAGCCGAAGAGGAACAGGGAGACTTTTCCAGGCCAGCAAAGGTACAGAGAGGCAAGGAGATCCCTCCCAGTCAAGGTTTCCTCCTCTCAGAAGAAGTGGCCTAACGAGTCACAGTTCTTTTGAGGGCCGCATAGATCCACATGGGACTCCTCCGATCAGGGGACCAGAGGAACATAAACTGCACAGTGAGATGCGACTGGTCCATTCTTTGACAGGAGTCATAGGGGAACGGTTGCCCCTCTTTTACGAGGGGTGGACCAAGATAACGAATCAGTGGGTTATAACAGTTACAATAGAAGGCTATGCGTTAGAATTTGCTCGCCCAATCCAGGAAGCTTTCATGGCTTCCTGTGCCTCCAAGGAAAAGCGAGTAGCAGTTTGCGCCACACTCAACCGATAAAAGCACCTGGAGGTGATAGTGCCCTTCCCCCCTGGGAAATGGGAACTCGGAAGATGCGCCAGCTACTTTGTGGCTCCTAAAAAAGAAAGGGCCTTTTGGTCCATTCTAGACCTCCAGCGATGGATGCAGTGCTTCGAGTACCTCGTTTTTGAATGGAGACCTTACGTTCTGTTATTGCAGCTGTTCACAAAGTGGAGTTCTTGGCTTCCCTCAACCCCAGAAAGTGTACCCGCATATTCCTATAAGGAAGGAACACCAGAGGTTTCTGCAGTTCGCAGTTCTAGGGGAACATTTTCAGTTTTGAGCACTCCCATTTGGACTTGCAAACAGCACTGTGGACATTCACCAAGGTAACATTGGTGGTAGCTGCAGCGCTGTGGAGGGAAGGCATTTTAGTGCATCCCTATCTGGACAACTGGCTCATCCGGGCGAAGTCAAGGGAGCTCTGTCAATGCTCGGTACACTGAGTGATGCAGATGTTGCCATCTCTCAGCTGGGTGGTCAGTCTGGCAAAGAATAACTTGGTTCCGACTCAGTCGCCATTTCGATACCGCCCTCGGCAAGGTGTTTCTTACGAAGGAGAGAGTGATAAAACTGCAGATGCAGGTCTACAGGTTATTACATCTGTCCATTCCCAGAACATGGGACTATTTGCAGGTCTTGGGCTGTATGGCATCTATGCTTGTTCTAGTTCCCTGGGTGTTCGCACATCTAAAGAGGATGCTTCTGTCCTGCTGGGATCCCCAGTCAGAGGAGTTTCAGCTGCGCCTACTATTATAAGGGGAATCCAGGTCCAGTTTCTCCAGATGGCTTTCCCGAGCACATCTGGAGATGGAATTGGAAATTCTGGATTGGGTAGTGGTGACCACCAATGCCAGCCTGAAGGGCTTGGGGGGGGGGGGGGGCACCTGCTGGGGCAAATAGCATAGGGTCAGTAGGCAGTGAAAGAAGTGTCATGGTCTATAAATCGTTTAGAAGTGAGAGCAGTTTACAATATGTTGTTCTCCTTTCTTCCACAGTTGCGTGGTCGAGCAGTGAGAGTTCAATACAACGATGGTTTATATCAACCGTCAAGGAGGGAACAGGGTCTTGAGGCCCAAGAACTGTTTTGCTGGGAGGAACAGCACCTGGCTGCCCTGGCAGCGTCCCATGTAGCCAGAGTAGAGAAGGTTCAAGCAGAATTTCTCAGCTGTAATGTCCTAAAACCAGGAGACTGGGAGCTGGTGGATGAGGCGCTCTAGCTCATTTGGTTCAAGTGGGGCATTCTGCAGCTGGACTTGAGGCCTCGAAGCAGAATGCCAAGGTGCACCACTTCTTCAGCCGCAGAAGGGAGTTGGGCGCCGAAGGGGGCGATGCGCTGGTTCTCCTGTGGCCTCCCAGGATTCTACTGTATGTGTTTCCTCTATGGCCACTGGTGGGATCAGTGTTAAGGCATATTGAAACTTACCTGGGAAGGTGGTCCTGATAGTTCCAGAGTGGCCATGCTGTCCATGGTTTGTGGATCTCATACATCTGGTGGTGGACGGATTCCTAAGATGTGGGCATCTACCTCAGCTGCTCCAACAGGGTCCAATTTTTTTGGATCAGATGGCTCGCTTTTGATTCTCAGCTTGGCTTTGAAAGGCACCACCTGTGATTGAGGATATCATTACGATCTTGTTACAGGCTAGAAAACCCTCCACCTTTTTGGCTTATGTCTGGGTGTGGAGGGTGTTTGAGGATTGGTGTCGTGGGGAAGGGGTTTCTTCTTTTCGGGCATCACTGTCTAGTATTTTGGCCTTTCTGCAAGTTGGGCTTGAAAAAGGGTTAGCCTTCAATTCAGTGTGGATCCAGGTGGCAGCCCTGGACTATTTCTGAGGAAAAGGTCAGGGGATGCCTCTGACTTCACATTCAGATATAATCCATTTTCCTGAAGGGAGTGAAGCTTTGTGTCCGGCAGGTGTTTCCTTCGTGGAACCTTAATTTAGTGTTATCTAACGACTGTTCTGCGGTCCTCTGTTTAAGCCGCTCTGGTAGGCTTTGCTGAAGGATCTTACACTGAAGGTGGTCTTTCTGGTAGCAATTTGTTCCACTAGGAGGATTTTGGAGATTCAGGCGTTGACTTGTAGGGGCCCTTTCCTACAACCTTTAGAGAATGGGTTGACTTTGTAGACTGTTCCTTCATTTTTGAGAAGATGGTATCTTCTTTCCACCTCAATCTAACAGTAGAGCTTCCTGCCTTTAGAAATTTGGATGCACGGTGCCACATGTGCATGAGCTTCATTTGTTGGTGGTGCGTTGGACGCTGTTGTGATATCGGAAGGTTACCTACACTCTGATCATTTGTTTGGTCTATTTGGTAGTGTGACCAAAGGGAACAAGGCTTCTAAGGTGACCATTGTGCAATGGTTAAAGGAGGCCATTGTCTCAGCCTATATTTGTAAAAGTTGCCCATGCCTGTTAGATTGAGCCCATAACACCGCCTATGCTCTAGGGAGTAGGGCACAAGCAATATCATGGGCTCAATCTCACAGGCATGGGGCAACGTTTACAAATGTCAGTTGGTTGATCTGCAGAGCAGCGACCTGGTGTTCTCTACACATAGGTGGTGTCATGGGCTGAATGTCGGTTTCTCCGCAGGAGATATGTAGAGCAGCGATCTGGTGTTCTCTACACATAGGTGGTGTCATGGGCTGAATGTCGGTTTCTCCGCAGGAGATATGTAGAGCAGCGATCTGGTGTTCTCTACACATAGGTGGTGTCATGGGCTGAATGTCGGTTTCTCCAGGAGATATGTAGAGCAGCGACCTGGTGTTCTCTACACATAGGTGGTGTCATGGGCTGAATGTCGGTTTCTCCGCAGGAGATATGTAGAGCAGCGATCTGGTGTTCTCTACACATAGGTGGTGTCATGGGCTGAATGTCGGTTTCTCCGCATGAGATATGTAGAGCAGCGATCTGGTGTTCTCTACACATAGGTGGTGTCATGGGCTGAATGTCGGTTTCTCCAGGAGATATGTAGAGCAGCGACCTGGTGTTCTCTACACATAGGTGGTGTCATGGGCTGAATGTTGGTTTCTCCGCAGGAGATATGTAGAGCAGCGACCTGGTGTTCTCTACACATAGGTGGTGTCATGGGCTGAATGTCTGTTTCTCTGCAGGAGATATGTAGAGCAGCGACCTGGTGTTTTCTACACATAGGTGGTGTCATGGGCTGAATGTCGGTTTCTCTGCAGGAGATATGTAGAGCAGCGATCTGGTGTTCTCTACACATAGGTGGTGTCATGGGCTGAATGTCGGTTTCTCTGCAGGAGATATGTAGAGCAGCGATCTGGTGTTCTCTACACGCTTTTACAAAGCATTACCACTTAAATGTCTGGGCGCCAGAAACAGCTGGTTTTGGAGAGAGTGTGCTGTGAGCAGGTCTTGCAGATTCCCACCCAGTGAAGGGGAGCTTGGGTACATCCCATCCATCTGGACTGATCTGGAGTATAAACAGGAAAAGAAAATTGGTTCTTTCCTGCTAATTTTCATTCCTGGAATACCACAGATCAGTCCAGAACCCCGTCCTTTTTTTTTTTTTTTAATCATGAAAGACTGCTCCATTCTGGGTATAAATACGTAGAAGTGGTTGTATGGTTGGGAGTTTTCAGTCTCCCTTATTAGTTATTGGGAGAATGAAATTAATTAATTGGGGATTCATCTTTCACTACTCAGGTTGGGTAGAGGAGTTATTGGTTAGTTAATCTCTTCTTGGCTTGGGTACAGGTCATACTGAGGAACTACAGGGGATATGCTAACATAAGTAGTGAGTATCAGTAAAGCTTTTCTACTCTGTCTCTATCTGCTGGTAGGTGTGCAAAACCCATGCATCTAGACTTATCTGTGATATTCCAAGAATGAAAATTAGCAGGTAAGAACCAACTTTCCTTTGTGGTGGATGAATATCTGGGATTCTGTGATCACCAGATATTGTGGTTCAGTATTAGGGTGCAAGAGATGAAGGTTCTGACAGGGATTAAGAAACCTTGCAAAGCCTTTCCCAACGATTCAGCAATCTAGGATATGCTGACAGCAGAGTAGTAGATCCCTGAGTGTAGGCTTAGAAGCCGAAGAACTATGCAGAAGCTGTATCTAATAGAAGAGCAGGATAAGGACGGGCTTCTAGATCTGCCTAGAGTAGATGCAGTGATCTCAGCAATAATAAAGAAAACTACTATACCATTAGAAAGTGGAACAGCCGTGAAAGACCCTCAGGACAGGAAAGTAGATACCTTATTAAAGAAAGGTTTTGAGCTTGTTGGTGTTTGAGGTAGTTGTGGGTGGGAAAATAGTGGCCCGGGGGATTTTTCTCCATACTGGCCCATGGGTACCCAATTACACATACAATTTGGTGAGTCACCAAATACAGAATAAAGGGACCATAAAATATACACAGAAATGCACAGACAAACTGAACTGGAAATCACAACAAGTTAGACTGTATGTAATGCAGCAATGGAAAAACAGAAAATACCATCATTCCTCATAAAACATCAAACAATAAAATCAAGAACTATAAAACATCACAATAGGAAAATCATACTAAAAATATATATTTCACAACTGCTGATGAATAGAACCTCCAGTAATTTAACTCAGGGAAATTTTCAAAAATTTGAATATAACATCAATAAAATATTTCAAAAAGAGCAGACATCAAAAAATATTCAATAATTAAAACTAATAAGGATTTTAAAAAGCCCTTCTGTGGGAGCTCTTGATTTCCAGTCACCCTGATATTGTCGAGGATTAGGAGGTTATCCTCTCTCTCTCACACATACTCACATTTCCATTCTCTCTCACACATACAATGTCACATACATACACATTCATGCTCTTATACCCACCATAACTTCTCTCTCTCACAGACACTGACACACTCTCAAGCTCTAAGACACTCTCTTCCCCTCCACCCCCCCTCCCCCACAAACTCTTAACTCCCTTGGATTTTCTCATACACACTCATGCTCTCACACTCACTGGCTCCCTCACATGCACACAAACACACACACCCAGGCAAGCTCCCAGTCATTCTCACACACACACACTGACCCCCAGGCAGGCTCCCATTCATTTTCTCACCACTCCCTCCCCACCCCCCAGGCCTGCACATATTCATTCTCACACACACAGACCCCCTGGCAGGCACCCATGCATTCACACACATACACCCCCAGGCAGACTCCCATTCATACACATGCACACACTAAAGGCAGACCCCCTCTCTTTCTTTTGCCAGCAGCCTCGGAACCTCTCTCATTCCTCTGCTGCCACTGTCACTGCTGCCACATGACTATTGGGGAGGCGCTGATTGCTGCTACTGACACTGAAGCTCATTCTGCTGCCTCCTCTGTGCAGGCCCCGTGGGCTTCCTGTTCCTCACTGCTGATCTTGTACATTGTGCGATCCACATAGAGAAAGTGCTATTCTTGCACATTCCCAAAGATTACATGTGCCAATCACTAAAAAGTAATTTATTTATTTTTTACCTTTGCTGTCTGATCTTAGTTTTCTAATTGGTTGGTCACAGGCTTTTTTTCCCCACCTTCCCTTTCTTATTTTTGTTTGCCAATTCCTTTTATATTGTCTTTTTCTGTTTCTTTTCTCTCCATCTTCTTCCCTCAAACATTCAGTCAGGTTCTCATTCTCACATGCTTTCTCTCTCTCTCACACACACACACACACACACACACACAGGCTCTCACTGTGACATGCTGTCTCTCATACAATCATTCATACACACAGTCTCTCACTGGCACATGCTGTCTGACTCTCACACACCCAGGCTCTCTCTCACTCCCACATGCTGTCTTGCTCAAGCACAGGCTCTCACTGTCACATGCTGTCTCTCACACACAAACACAATCTCTCAACTCATCTCATACACGCACGCACACACACACACACTCTACAGACCCTCAGCCTCTCTCTCACCTCTGGGCCTCCTCTTCGCGGGTCGCCGCAGGATGGGCTCTGCAGCGGCCCTGCTACCGGGCTTCTTCCTCTTCTCGAGCCGTTGCGACTTGGGATTCGAGGAGGAGCATCAGCGCATTTAAACGCAATCCTTTTCTTCGGGCCGTGGTGACGTGAGCCTCACCACGTCCCTGCCGATCTGCCTGTCGCTGCGCCACATGAGCCTCCTTGCGCCCGGGGGCATTGGCTCCCCTCGGGACACCACTGCTCGCGGCGCCCCAGGGCCAGGCCTAGTGCTTCCACCGGCCCTGCCCGTAGGTTTCTCTTCGGGCCGCAGCGCCAGCAGACCCTCTTCTTGTCTTTGGCCGGGAAGTTTAAAAAAAAAAAAAAATCACGTGATGGGAGCGACCAGGCCACCGGGGGAAGCCCGACCCCCGATAGGCCAATCCGCCCCGGTGGGAGATGACCACACCCCTGGGAGAAGATCCCGAGAGGGACCACCACTCAGGCTCAGAGTTAGGAGACAGACACACACTAGTTCTTTTATTAGACAGTATACTGAACCACCAGAGGTGGCAGTAGTGAGCTGGAAGCGCCCAGCTGGGCTGCAGTCCCTCAGATACTGGAACAGCGATCCCTGGAGGCTGAGCTGTAGAGAAACTGAATATAGTGAGTAGGCAGGGGATGCAGGGTTCAGGAACAGAACCTTGATGGTAACAATCACACAATAGTCTCTTGAAGTAGTCCAGGTGTTGGAATGAGTTAGGCCCTTGAGGAGCGAGTACCTGGTTCCAGGGAAAGCTCTGAGAGAGAGATGGTAACTCACAGGGGTAGTAGGCAGTGATGACTTCCAGGCAGAGTAAGTATTCAGCAACCAGTCTGGGAACATGGGCCCTTGAGGAGCGAGTACCGGTTCCAGACTGTGACCTGAAAACCAAAGAGAGAGCGAGGCCCCCGAGGAGCGGGTACCCCTGGTAAGTCCGAGGAGGCAGAGTAGCGTAGAACGAATCCATTCCTTGCTAACTCGATTAGTTAGCGATTTCTAAGACCTTATATATCCGGTACTGCTGACATCATCTCAGGGGGACGCCCCTGAGGTTCGCGCCATTGCTGGTACATCAGTCGGGGCCGCGCCGCGCGCCCTTAGGCCCTTGTGAAACATGGCGGAGTGCAGCGTCGAGCCGCTCCGGAGACGCCGGAGGAAGACGGCAGAATGACGCTGCGGCAGCCAACCTTCCACTTGAGCAAGAGGGAATTGCTAAGGAGGTGAGGGCGGAGTGGAGATGTCGGGCAGCGACGGTTGCAACAGAGCTTTCATCCCTGGTCCGCCAGACAGCTATCTGTTGAGGTTATGTAGCCAAGGCCCTTCTAATCTGGTCTCAATCAGAGATCCAGGATCCCGAAGATGCAGGACCCTCGAAGGATAGGGCAGGGATGGCCCTAGTGGAATCAGTGGCAGCCTTTGTAGCAGATACTATGTATGACCTTATTAGCGTTTCAGTGAAGTTAGCAGCAACAGAGGTCATGGCTATGAGGCTTTTATGGCTAAAGAATTGGGCAGCAGATTCAGCATCCAAGACCAGGTTAGGAAAGCTACCCTTTAAGGGGAGGTTTCTGTTTGGAGAAGACCTAGAGAGGATCGAGGCTCCAGAGGTTACTGGAAGAAAAGCCAAGAGGTTTTGTGAGGGGAGGCAACTAGAGACAGGGGCCCAAGGAGTACAGACAGAGGGGCTGTAGAGGCCAGATCCTTTGCCATCAGGATCCTGGACAGATCTCAGCCCTTTCAGGGGAACAGAAGATTTCCAAAGGAAGGGAACCCCTGAGCCCCCCCTTAGTGACAAAACCGTACAATGACTGGAACAGGCTCACCTCATGATTCCCCAGGTAGGGGGCAAATTACAGATCTTTTATCAGGAGTGGGCCAACATAACATAGGACATAATAAGCAAAGGATATCACCCAGAATTAAGTTTCCCTTTAGAAGATTTATTCGTTTCCTCCCCCTACAAGGCATGTAGGGGAGATGCGGTCACACAGACATTAGACAGGTTGGTTCATCTACAGGCCATTATCCCGGTACCGCTCGGACAGGAAGGCACAGGGGTGTACTCCATTTCTTTCCTAGTACCAAAGAAGGAAGGAAGCTTTTGGACAGTGTTGGACCTAAAGCGAGTAAACCAGGGCCCTGGGAGTTCCCCATTTCTGCATGGAATCACTGGCTACAGTAAAGACGAGACCGTAAGGACAGGGCAATTTCTGGGAGCCTTAGATCTGTCAGAAGCATATTTTCACATTTCCATCAGGAGAGATTTCTAGTATTACACTTTGAGATAGCCGATCAGCATTACCAGCTCAGGGCGCTCCCCTTTGGACTGGCCACGGTACCAAGGACCTTTACAAAGGTGATCATAGTCGTGGCGGCCTTCTTAAGGAAGGAAGGGTGTCAAAGTGCACCCTTACCTGGGCGACTGGTTAATAAAAGCAGACTCCCTGCAGGAAAGGCCGACAGTTCAGATCCTGGAGAAATTAGGATGGATGGTGAACAAGGCAAAGAGCCAGTTTCAGCCGTCTCAGATGCTAGTGTACTTAGGGGTACTTTTCAGCAGCAAGTTTGGGAGAGTGTATCTGACAGACAGAAGGATAGGGAAGTTGCAGGAGCAAGTGCAGGCCCTGTCACAAGCCCCACTCCCATATGTGTGTGGAGATATCTACAGGGCCTGGGCTCCATGGAAGTGGTAATCGGGGTAGTGCCATGGGTGAGAACGCACATGCGCCCTCTTCAGGAACTCCTATTGTACAACTGGTTTCCACAAAGTCAGCAGTAAGACAAGTCATCCACTGTTGTACTGAAGCAGGTAGAGTCTGCGGTGGTGACTAGACCTGAGCAATCTTTCCGGAGGAGCCCCTCTGGAATCCCCACAGTGGACAATAGTAATCCCGTCAGGGGTGGGGTGCGCACACTCGGAGCTAAACTGCCCAGGAGTCCTGGCCACACCAAATGGTTCTAAGTTCCACAAACGTATTAGAGTTAAGAGCAATCAGGTTGACCCTAGGCCATTTTCAATCCCAGTTAGGGGAAAAAAGCAGTCCAGGTCTGCTCGGACAATGCCACAGCGGTGGCCTATGTGAATAGGCAGGGGTGCACAAAGAGTGCAGCCCTAGCGAGAGAGGCACGCCTCATCATGGAGATAGCAGAGAGGCATTTCTTGGATCTCTCTCCGCAGTGCATGTAGCAGGAGTAGACAGTTTGCAGGTGGATTTCCTCAGTCTACTGAAGCTAGATCTGGGAGAATGGGGCACCCCACAGTGGGATTTAATGGCAACGAAAAAGAATACCAAGGCCAGTTGGTTCTTCAGCCAAAGGAAAAAACAGGAATTTAGGGAAGTGGACGCTCTGTCCCAAACCTGGCTGACAAATCAGATGTCAGGCAAGGTGGTCAGGAAGATTTCTCAACACCCAGGCTGGCTGGTCCTGATAGTGCTAGACTGTCCAAGACCTCCCTGATATGCAGATCCGATAAGATTGAAGAAGGCAAAGCCGATCTCGTTCAAAAGGATAGCAGTAGAGGCCAATAGTAATAGCAAATTCTCGAAAATTCTCTTACAGTCTGGCTATTGAAAGGAGAAGGTTTAACAGGAGAGGGTGGGGCTCAGCTCAAGTAATTGCAACCCTGCTAAAGGCCAGAAAGAAGTCCACCTCCTTCACATGTAGTCACGTTTGGACAGTTTTCGAAGCCTGGTGTAAAAGTAAAAGGTTGGCCCCAATGAAAGCAGAGATCGCTTCAATCCTGCAGTTTCTACAGGAAGGGATAGACAAAGGGCTATCAGCTAACACATTGAGGGTGCAAGTGGCAGTGATTGCGTGTTTCAGAGGGTCATGCAGAGGAATCTGGGTGGCTGCTAACACAGATGTGGTACACTTTCTCAGGAGAGCAAAGCAGGTGAGATCTTCTCGGAAGGTCATAGTACTGCCATGGGACCTGAACTTGTTACTGAATATGCTAATCAGAGCACCTTTTGAACCCATCAGGGAGGTTTCCTTGAAAGACCTAGCACTAAAGATGGCGATGTTAGTGGCCCTGTGTTCGGCCAGAAGGATCTCAGAGTTGCAAGCACGGTCTTGCAGGGGTCCATACTTCTCTTTTTCAATGAAAAAAAGTGATAATCAGACCGGTACCCACCTTTCTACCGAAGGTGGTATCTGAATTTCATCTCAATCAACCCATCTCTCTTCTTGGATTTAGGAAGGCGGAATGCGTAGGGAAACGCAGAGATTTGAGGTTCCTAGATGTTCGCAGGTGCCTCTTAAAGTACCTGGAGATGATCAATGACTTTAGGAAGTCAGACAGACCATGTATCTTGTTCACAGGACCCAGAAAAGGGCAGGCAGCGTCCAAAGCCTCAGTCGTGAGATGGATTAAGGAGATAATAGCAGCAGTCTATATAATGAAGAACCATCCAGTGCCGGAGGGGCTAAGGGCGCATTCCACTGGAGAACAAGCAACGTCTTGGACAGACTACAGAGTAGTTACACCTAGCGACATTTGCATGGCGGCCACATGGTCGTCTGTCTACATTTTTACAGAACACTATAGATTACACTTTCAAGAAAGGGAGGAAATGAGTTTTGGTATGGGGGGGGGTCTTGGAAGTAGCGCTAGGGATCCCTCCTGGAGCAAGTACAGCTTAGGTACATCCCACACGTTACTGGTCTGGCAGGACGAAGAGTAAGGTTCATTTAGGTCTTACCTGTTAATTGGCTTTCCTTGAATCCTGACAGACCAATCTAGATCCTGCCCATAAGAAAAGAATAAACAGGCATGTGAATAAAGGAACAGAGTTTGATAAGTAAGTTAAAACATAAGGAACAAGGAAGCACAGCTGATTACGAAGGCAGGCTGTTCTCCACTTACCATTTTTGTTCGCTTTGTAATGTGTCCTGGATCTCTTACTGCAGAAAGTAGAGAACCAGCGTTCTATAATTCCAGGGAAAATGCCACCCTGGGGAGGACAAGATAGACAAAGGAGCAGGCCAGGTAGCAACCTTATAAGTCTCCTTAAATTAAAAAAAAAAAGGGGGGGGATAATATAAGAATACAAGGAACAAGCCACACTTTGGCAAAAGACTACTGACTTCCGTTCTGCTGGGCCAGCCTTTATGGTCGTGATGTCAGAGAGGAAGCTTTCACACTCTGCCCCCATCTGCTAGTGGAAGGGAGAATCCCTCAGGTTACTGGACTGTCAGGACTCTAGGAAAGCCAATTAGCAAGAAAGACCTAATTGAAGCATACCGACTGCAACAGGTGACAAAGTCCCACTTCGAGGTCATGTAACGGTTGCGGTGTGATCTGCCGGCCTGATTCAGATGCTATGTGTGGCTTTAGCTGTTGGACACTTTTGTAGAGATTTTGCACCATATAAAACTGATGGGGTTGTACTCTTGAGGTGAACATAGTGCTCTGGAATATGTTTTTCTCAATGTCATCCAGCAGTTAATGATCTTTTCCAGGAGGTGTATTGGAGTGCAGGCGAGATTTCTTTGCCTTTTTTCTTGGCGGATTCTACAACTACCGAATTATGTGATAAATGTACTGTGCCATAACCCAGAGATTTCTTTAGACAGAATTTCAAATCCCCTTTCCCGGCAACCATTGCTTTGGAGAAAGGGAACCGCCATGTCTTTAGGAGTACTTTGTCCAATACATCATGTGAAGGGAATGCAGATGGTTCTGATGGAATATCCAATATTTTTAGGATGCCCATCACCTCTGATTGGGGTCAAGTTCCTTCTCAATTCCACCTTGAAGCTAATGCTCATTTTATTTTACAAATAAATTGTCCTCTGGTGGATCTGAAGGTAGTCCGGTGGAAGTATTTGGGGATTCCCCTGGGGATGAGTATATGGGACTCTCTGCTCTTGGAGATATATCTAAAGAGGGGGTCCCTCGATGGAGGGGGTATTGGGGGTAACTCCCCTCTGGTATCTGCCAAAGATGGTAGGGACAGACGGAGGTGTGCTTGACTTTACAGGCTTTTCAGGTGACCGTATCAGGTATGCTGGAGGGTAGAGTGGTTTATTGTGGGAATAAAGATGTGAAGGACCCCCTTACTATCTCTGGAATTTGCTCTGCAACTTGTTGGGGCCATCATCCCGGAGACTGTGCTGGAGCCTCATCTTCAGTACCCACAATTTGTTTTTGGTTAGTAGACAGTGGTTGTCCCACTGGTAAAAGGGAACATACTGGTTATAGTGTTTGTAGGCATAGACCTTGTTGCCATAGCCTAGACATGAGCAAGGGTATGGGTCCACTGAATTGTTGTTTCATAGGTGGAGTAGATTCTGCTTGGCAATAGGGGGAGGTGGCAAGGCTGCCCATTTAATGTCATATGAAGGATCCCCACACATAGGTAGGGGATGGGGGTCTCCCTGTGACTGGGATGGAGATGCAGGCCAGTTTTCTCTGCTAATTTGCATAGGCAATCTGGGGAGCAACTGTTGTCCAGTGCCATATGCAGATTCTGTCGGGGTCCTTGGAAGCAATATTCTGCTGGAGCATGGATAACATGGCACCATTTTGTTGTGACTGAATGGGTCATCAAGAAAGATCGTTGTTGACTCCTCGCTTTTTTTTGCTGGAGGTGACCCCATAATTTGCTCCATGGAAGTTTTCTTTCTATGCTCCTTTGAGGCATTTGGACTCTTAGTCTTCTGTGCAGGCTGTGCCATTTGGGATGTATCGCGTGGTATACAGGGTGCGTTGTGCATTGTCTCCAATGCAGCCTTCACCATATGCAGTGGTGCGAATTGCACCGAGGGATGCTTTTGTGTTAGCTTGGATTTTGCCCCATGCGTCGACTGATGCACGTCATGCGACGTGTGCATTGGCAAGACTGGTGACAAAGGGTGCTTCTTTGGCAGTAAGCCCAGTGTGACTTCACCTGTTTCAGAATGGTTTTTGAAGCAGTCTTCAGCACATGGTCGTCCCAAGAAGGCCGGTGCTCCTGGGTTGCAGTCTGCCATCGGACCTTGGGAGGAGAATGACGACCTTCTAACTTCCTGCTCTGGTTCATGTGTAGTGGATGATTCTCCTGAGGCTGAGGAGGTCATGATGGGAGATTTTTCTTCTCCTTCCAGGTGAAATTGGGCTATTTTGTCCGCCCGTTGTTTCTGCGTTTGGGTTGAAATTTTGCCATAATCCATGCAGGAAGCCTGGTCGTGGTCTAGGCCGAGGCATAAGTAACAATTATGTCCATCCGTTATGGGCATAACTCCACATGAACAACACTTGAACCCGAAGTCTTCTTGGTGGACATCGGAGCACTGAAAAGTGCTGTTTTGGTTTTGCAGAAGTGAAAAAAATAGAGGAGAAAAAAATATTCCTGTGAGAGACAGGATTCTGTTGCCCATGCATAGAACGGACAGAAATAATACTGAGGAGAATTCTGGAATGATGGAATGCTTGGGAAATGCCACGCATGCCCAATAAAGCAAAGCTCTACTAGCTTTGAGAGGCAGCTCTGCCTAGTGCCGCATGATGACGTCACCCATTGAACATGGCTAATTCAACCTGCTTATCGATGGAAAATGCAAAAATTCAAATGGAAGAAAAACTGGCAAATATGGTAAAATGGGGAGACAACTTTTTTTAGCTATGTTGTTTATAGAAGGAAATGCAAAAGTAGCATTGTGAGACTCGGAGGTGAAGGGGAGGAATAAGTAGAGGCTGATAAGGAAAAAGCAAAACTGCCTAACAAATGTTTATGTTTGATGTTCACTGTGGAAGGGCCAGGAACAGGACCACGCAAAACGAACACAAATAAGATTGGAAGTGAGGTAAACCTCAATTGATTTTCAGAACAGTGTGTTCTTGAGGAGCTAATTAAACTTAAAGTAGAAAAGGTGATGGGGCTGGATGTGATACATCTGAGGGTGCTAAGGAACTTGGAAATGTCCTGGCAGCTCTGCTGGCTGACCTTTTCAATGTTTCTTTGAAGTTGGAAGTAGTTCCTGAGTGGTTCCTATCAATAAAAGTGGAAGTGAGGAGGAGGAGGCTGGGAACCACAGGCTGGTTAGTCTGACCTCTGTGGTGAGGAAATTAATGGAATTGCTGCTAAAACAGAGGATAGCACGGTTTTTGGAATCCAAGGGGTTGCAATATCCGAGGCAGCAGGGTTTACCAGAGGTAAAACTTGTCAGATGAATCTGATCGATTTCTTTGGTTGGGTGACGAGAGTTGGATCAAGAAAGCATGCTAGATGTAGTGTATTTGGATTTCAGCAAGGCCTTTGGCACAGTTCACATAGGAGACATAAATACATTGAATACCCTTATAAATAAATTGAATGGGCCTAGAGTGATTGACTGGGTTAGAAGCAGGCTAAGTGGGAGGTGACAAAGGGTAGTGATAAATGCAGTTTTCTCTAACGAGGGGGGTGTTACTAGTTGTGGCTCAGGGTTTGGTCCTTGGACCGGTTCTTTTCATCATTTTTGTGAACGATGTAGCAGAAGAATTGTCGGGAAAGGTTTGTCTTTTTACCATTGATATCAAAATCTGCAAAAGGGTAGACAGCCAGGAAGGTGTCAAAAACTTGAGGAGGGAAGCTCGAGGAATGGCCTAGGCTCTGGCAGCTAATAAAATGCAGAACAATACATTTGGACTGCAAAAACCCAAGGAAGAGCTACAGTATTGGAGGTGAAATTCTTCTAAGCACCAAGGAAGAGCAGGATCTGGGGGTGATTGTATCTGATGATCTTAAGGTGGCCAAATTGGTGGATAAAGTGAGGGTAAAAGTCCAAAAGATGCTTGGCTGCGTAGAGAGAGGAATGGTCAGCAGTAAAAGGGAGGTGAATTTGCTCCTGTATAGGTCTCTGGTAGGACCTCACTTGGAATCCTGTGTACAATTCTGGAGCCTGCACCTTCAAAAGGATATAAACAGGATGGAGTGGGTCCAGAGGGTGGCTACTAAAATGGTCAGAGGTCTTCATTCTAAAGCATATGGGGATAGTCTTAAAAATCTAAACATGTACACCCTAGAGGAAAAGTGAGATAGGGGAGATAGAAATATTCAAATATCTCAAAGGTTTCCATGCAAGGGAGCTGAGCCTTTTTCAATGGAAAGGAGGCTCTAAAACGAGGGGTCTTGAGATGAGGTTGAAAGGGGGTAGACTCAGAAGTAGTTTTAGGAAATATTTCTTTACAGAGAGGGTGGTGGATGTGTGGAACAGCCTCCCAGTGGAGGTGGTGGAGACAAAAACAGTGTCTGACGTCAAGGAAACATGGGATAAATACAGGGGATCTCTGAGGGAGTGATAGGAATTATAAAGCTAAATTAATTGGGTGGATGGGCAGACTAGATGAGTCATATGGTCTTTTTCCGCCATCATCGTTGTATGATAAACTTCTATCATGTCCCCCTCAGCCATCTCTTTTCCAAGCCTGCGTAGTCTTTCATCATAGGAGAGATGTTTCATCAGCTTTATCATTTTGTTCACCCTCCTATGCACCTTTTCAAGTTCGGTTACGTCTTTCTTGAGATGGGGTGACCAGAACTTCACACAATACTCAAGGTGCGGTTGCACCATGGCTCGGACAGAAACAATATCATATTTTCTGTTTTATTCTCCATTCCTTATTGGATCGTTCCTAACATTCTATGTGACCGCCGCCAGTCACTGAGCCAAAGATTTCAATGTTCAATAGAAACGTTCATTTTTCTTTTGAAATGCTTAGATCTCTGCTCCTTGACAGGCGGAGCGGAGCCCCAGAGGAGGTGAGGAGCAATGCCAACCTGACGTAGATCCGCTGCCCTGAGCAGATTGGAGGGTCAGGGGCTGAGCTCGTGAACTTGCAGCTTCGTTTTCTCAATTATTTACTTGCAAAGGAGAGAAAATTATTTAGATTTTGAAAAAAGGGTCGCAACCAAAACTTCTTTTTTTGGGAGAATACGAGATTCCTCCTTGTGTGCTTTCATTGATCACCCAGGGTAGCACACGTGATAGAGACTAGAATGGGACCCATATCCATGGGCACCGGAATCCCCTTTTTGATTTAGGGAGGGTGGGGCAACCAAGCTCCACTCATTTATAATAGCAAAACCATATTAATAAATAGGAATGCATATTTCAGAAGAGCCAACGAACAGAACATCCAATAATTTAAAACTCACCTAACTTTTAATATCTCCCCAAATCCAATAAAATATTTCAAAACAGCAGTCACATCAAATAACACCCCAAAATTAAAAACTAATAAAGATTACAAATCTCCCGCTCTCCATACCGAGGACCTTTTGATGGCCAGTCACCCCGAGAAATGCAGGGAATGGGGGAAGAGTGGCCACACAAAGTTTATCCTCTCTCTCTCACTCACACTTGCACATGTTCAGATATTCCTTACATGTTCTCACACATACACACAGGCATGTAAGAAGGAACCCTCTCACACACACATAAGTGTGCGCACTCAGCAAGGCTCTCTCACACACACACACACACACACACACACTCGCAGGCAGGCATTCTCCGGGCCTCGTTTTCAGCTGCAGCGGCAGCCTGGACAGGCTCTATGGTGGCCCAGCCGGACCTATTTTTTGGAGGATGGTGGTCTCGCCACGTGGGCTGCTTCCTTTTTCTCAGCTGTTGGCGCCCGATGACATCATTCCGGTGCCATCAGCCGACGAGGAGGAAGTGGCCCGAGGCACTGAAAGGCCGCAGTCCTCCAGAAGCAGCGAAGGTAAGTGAGGGGATTGTGGCAGCACCGAGGGGGGAGAAGGACATAGTGTGCCATCCCAACTTTTGGTGGAAACTGGGGGCGGGGGTCATGATCCCGGTGGCTCCTCCTGTTCCCACGCCTATGCCCATACACACAGAAACTGAAAACCATATTCTATGGATGAAAATAAACGTGGTGTCTTGTTTGAGCGATGGTGTTTTCTGTCTCTTTTAAAAACTAGCTTATATCGGTACAAACATCCTTCGGAAGAAGAACTTTGTGCCCTGGCTGGGAAACAGAAGCCGAAGGCCAAGAAGGAGAGGTGAGAGTGCCTTCTGCGCAGTCTGCTCCTTGGAGGGGATTGGGGGAATCCTGTTGCGACACTGAAGCTGCTTCTCTTTGCCGCCTTTGCTTGCTTGCCAGGAGGCTGAATGGCGTGGCAGAGGACAAGCCGCTGTCTGTTCCAAAGGACATCGACCTCCACCTAGAGACAAAGCCCATCACTACCATGGATGCTCTCGGTAAGTCATATCAGAAAGCATAGGCTGATCCATTCCTGGTTTCACCTCCAGTACATCCATGGACTTCTATATATAGTAATATTGTAGATGGTGGCAGATAAGGACCATCCAGTCTGCACAATTATTCCTTTCTACGCTGCGAGAATATGTCCCAGCTACTAGCGACAGTAGCTTGGATGCTTATGGGATGTCGCCTCTTATAGGAAAATTGGTTCTTACCTGCTAATTTTTGTTCCTGGAATACCACAGATCAGTGCAGACAAGTGGGTTTATGCATTCCTAGCACCAGATGGAGGCAGAGAACAAAACCTTAAGGCACTGCTACATAACAGAGTGCCACCTACAGTCCCTCAGTATTGACCTGTACCCAAGCTAAGATGAAGACAAACTGAAAAGCTACCTTAACTCCCTCCTCTAAATGAGCAGGTGAATAAATGTAGAGCCCTTCAATAAGAGCCCTTATGTCCATATCAGGGATCGAAACCCCTGAAAGTTAAACAATAATGACAAGACTTCAGTCTTCTCTGTTACACATAGCAGAGATATCAGTCTTTCAATAGGGCGGGGCTCTGGACTGATCTGTGGTATTCCAGGAATGAAAATTAGCAGGTAAGAGCCAATTTTCCTTTCCTGTTCATACCCCAGATCAGTACAGACAAGAGGGATGTACCCAAGCCACCCTAAACCGGGCAGGAATCTTAACGACCAATTCGCAATGCACGACCCCCAAACCATCTCATCGGGCACCCGAACATCTATTCTGTTATGTCTAATGAAAGTGTGAAGTGACGACCAAGTTGCCACACGACAGATCTCATGCGGAGAAACCAACTGACGCTCTGCCCAGAAAACTGCCAACGCTCTGGCCCCTACAGGAAGCGCCCTTCCCTTTCAAATATAATCTGAAATTAGGGCCTCTTTCAGCCGCCACGCAATCGTAACTTTCAAAGCCTTGTACCCCTTTCTTTGCTCCACTGAACACAAAAAGATGATCAGACTTTTGAAATCCATTGGTAACCTTCAGACACCAAAGTAAACGCAGACAGACATCCAACACACGTAACTCTCTGGGTCTGCCGCATTCAGATGCCGGAATGCAGTAAGTTCAACTGACTGACTCAGAATGGCAAAAATGACGGAAACGTCTGCCAAGAAACCCCATTCACTGAGATTTGAAGAAAGGGGTCTCTACATGACAAAGCCTGAAGTTCCGAAATTCACCTGGCTGAACAGATGGCCACTAGAAACACCACATTCAGAGAAAGATCCTGCAGGGATGTCCCCCATAACAGCTCAAAAGATGAACTACAAAGAGGCTTAAGCACCAAGAGGGGTAACCCAACTTAAAGGAGGTCGTAAACGCTTAGTGCCCATCAATAAAAACCACATCCGTATGGACCGCCAAAGAAACTCCATCCACCTTACCTTGGCAAAAACAGCTCAAGACTGCCATCTGAATATGAAGAGAGTTATATGCCAACCCCTTCACAAGCCCTTTCTGCAGATAGACCCAATATTGAGGACCAACATCTGCATCCGGTCAAACTGTTCCTCATCACACCAGACCTCACACGCCTTTCACACTCTGACGTAAGCCCAGGAAGTGAACGGTCGTCTGACCTGAAGTAAGGCAGTAATAACTGCTTCTCAGTACCCCTTCAATCGTAACCACCTCCTATCAAAGGTCAGGCCTCGAGACAAAAAAGTGATCCATCTGATCTGAAAAGACGAGACCTTGAAGGATCAGCTATTGAAAACGACCTAACTTTAGAGGACCGCCGACAGCGAAATTCACCAAGTCTGCAAACTAGTGTCAATGCGGTCTCTCTGGCACCACTAATATATAACCGAACTCTCATCAACCACAGAAGAGCTAACACTTTTGATGCCTTCCGAGCTGCAATGTTGACTCCTCTCCTTGGCCTTCTTCCTTGTCACCATGAGATCCCACTGAGGAACTCTCCACCTGGCCTGAATTAGCTCCATTGCTTCGGGCAATAATTCCCATTTTCCCAGGTCCAATTGCTGCCAGCTGAGATAGTCCACTTGCCCATTGTCCTCCTTGGCTAGAGTACGTTTCTGCTCAAGCAAACAGCCGCTGAGCCCACTGTTGCTGCATTGCCTGACAAAACTCAAACTGCGCGAATGATAGGCCATAATGCTTGTATGGATGACCACTGACCCTGAGCCATCTGTCATTCCTCATTTCTCAGCCGAGTTCGCTCGCTTGCTGCAACCAATCGGGTGACAGTTTAATCCCACGCTGCCTCAGCAGCCGCCCCACAAGCTTCTCCTCCTGAGGCACATTTTAGGCGCGTACACTTCTCCGCAGGCCTTGCATTATGTGCACACCTGCCGAGGCACACTTTAGTCACGTACACCTGTCTCCACGGGCCTTGTAGCCCTTGCCGCGTCCCACGGCCCCTGCCGTAATGCACCTTCCACCAAGGCACATACTCTCCTCCCCGCCGGCTTTGTAGCGTTTGCCATGTCCCGAGGCTGCCGCCATTATGCACACAGCTGCCTGAGGCACGCTTTAGGCACGTATACCTCTCTCCACTGGCCTTGCAGCACTTGCCGAGTCCCACAGCCGCCTCCGTTATGCGTATGCTTTGCGCTCGTCCGAGACAAATGTGCCTTGCGCTCGACAGGAAGCTGCTTACCAGTGGGCCTTGACGGCTCGCTCTCCTTCTCCACCCCAGCTGTTTCACCACCAGCCAGTCAGCATCTGTGAAAATATCCCCCCGGAAAAAAGAAAGGGAATACTTTCCTGCTGGCGATTCAGACGCCGGAGGGCCAGTGGGAGCAGTCCAAGGGCAAGGAGGGAGCCCGAACCACTGTCTTTCGGTCCCCTCAATGACCTCCAGGGAACGGAGGGAGCCCGAACCACCGGCTTTCGGTCCCCTCAATGACCTCCAGGGGACGGAGGGAGCCCGAACCACCGGCTTTCGGTCCCCTCAATGACCAGGGGACGGAGGGAGCCCGAACCACCGGCTTTCGGTCCCCTCAATGACCTCCAGGGGACGGAGGGAGCCCGAACCACTGGCTTTCAGTCCCCTCAATGACTTCCCCTGCTTGCCGTGCTCCACCTGAGGGGGTGGCCCACGAAGCCGCCTAACACCTCAGGGAGCCCACACGAGAATCCTGTCCGCTCTCTTTTTTTATTTTAATCTCATTTCATCTCTACCAGCTGCTTTAGACAGAGGGACTGCAGGTGGCACTCCAGCTTATGTAGCAGTTTCAGAAAAATGTTTGTTCGCTGCCTCCTTCTGCTGGTAGGGATGCAGTACCCACTTGTCTGGACTGATTTGGGGTATGAACAGACGCCAAGTCAGTTGGTTTGATTCCTCATTGGTTTTCTACTATCCTGGATACTCGAGCATACAAGATTTCATCCTTAATTCAACATCCACCCCACCTTACCCCATGTCCCACCACCAATCTTTGTAATAATCTAAACTGCTATCAAGCCTCTAGTGAGGCTGTTGCCCAAGCACCTGGCCTCCTCGGTCCCTGTGGCCTTGCTGGACGGTATTCGGCCACCCATTGGTGCCATCTGGGTACTTATAGTTCCTGTGGCTTAAACTATTACTACTACTGCTACTTAATACTTTTTATAATACTCCTCGACATAGCGTGTTACAAAAACTTATAAGGTCCCTTCTCAGTAGAGCTTACAGTCTAAGCAAGACAAACACACAGGGCAAAAGAGACTTGGCCCTTATAAAGAATTTCTGCTTGCTCATGCCTTTAATGGGTAGATTTGCGAAGTAAAGATGTGTGTTATTTAATAACAGTTGTATCAGCAATTTGGTTACAATTCTTTCTTGAGTTTCATCATGATGTTGATTATTACAGATATGATTTATTATTATTATTGAATTGTTTTTGTTATTTATATTTTGATATTTAGTTTCTGTGAAACTATGTTCGTTATGATTTGATTTTATGTATGTATGTATGTACATCGCCTAGGCCTTTTTGTGTTAGGCGTTTAATAAATTTTATTAAATGAAATGAATGCTGTGGAGCTGAATGGTCCTCTTGTGACGGGGCGAGAGCTGTTAGATGCTGGAGTGTTGATATCCCTGGACTTAAACTCGTCCGTCCTTTGGCTGAACAAAACTGAAACTGGGAAACATTCCCCCTGAAACCTGCCCTGCCCTCTGTGATTTCCAGTGCTGCGTTACTTCCTGGAGTACCAGTGGTTTGTGGATTTTGCGCTGTACGCCGCTGCCGTCTACCTGCTCACAGAGGGTTATTACTGCCTCGCTGACCCGCAGAAGGAAGTGAATATCGGCGTCCTCTGGTGCCTGCTCAGTGTCTTCTTCTCAATGTATCCTTTGCCTTGTGGCCTGGGGGGTGTGTGCTCGCAGCAGCCTGACCTTAGGTCACCTGTATAATTTCAGGCCTTTTTGGGGCTTGTGCAGCAATTTAAGCCGTTTTTTTTGTTTATTTCTGTGTTCTGAACAAGCTTGAGCTATGATTTTACTAGTGGGGGAGGGGTCACTGCTTTGAGGGGCTCACAGTAAAAGAACGGTTGATGGTGCTCTTCAGTGGGGCTTTCAGGATATCCCCTCGGTACGAGTCGCAGTCGCTGCCAGTGCTCCCAGTGCTAACGGTGGCTTAACCTCTTTGGCTTTGAGAACTCCCAACTGAAGGCCCCTCAGCCCTTCTCAGACCACCGAGCGCTGCCACATCCCCCCCCCCCCCCCCATGTCAGTGATGCTGGCTTGATCCTTGCTTTGGTGTTGCCCCCGTCGCATGGAAGCGTAGTCTTGCCTTCCCTCAGGAAAATCGGAACCACGACTCCCTACATGCAGTGGGGGTAAAACCAGGCCCGGATCCAGCCGATCCTGGTTGACTCGGGTGAGGTGGCGCCCCTGCCGCCTGAGCTCCTATGGCTGAATTCGCAGAATAATGGCAGGCTGGCTGACAAGTTGTAAACTTGTCTAATGAGGACACCCTGCCGAGAAATGAGGGGGAGGGCGAGGGACTTTGTGAAGTGCATGAGCACTGCAAAGGGCTGCAGCCGCTCTTACTGCCCAGCCAGAGGACATTTTTACAAGCTCTGAAAAACAAAAGAGAGTGAGAGCCAGGAGCTGGGCTGGCTTGTTTTTAAGGCTGCAACGGCCTCGTGTGAGCATTTGCGCTTTATCTGATTTGAGGGGCGCTGGCAGGCGATCACGACCCCAGCGAGTGTTGAGCGAGCCTCGATCCCTGAATGGGCTCCCAGAAAGCAAGGAGACCCGGAGCAGTAGCCACGGCAGGAAGCTCCGCTCCAAGATAAGCTGTCTCTGGGGCCTCTCGGGTTTCCCACCTTCTCGGCTTCCCCCAACCTCTCCTGGAGACACCCCCCCCCCCCCCAGCCACTTGCATTTTTGGGGGTATCCGCAATGAATATGCACGAGATAAATCCGGATATCCCGGCTCTCCAGCCTCTGCAGATTTTATCTCCTGCAGATTCATTGCGGATATCCTGAAAAAGCCGACTTGGCTGTGGGGGTCCGCAGGGGGGACAGGTCGGGGAGAGCCCTGGACCTCTCTCTCTAAGCCGGTTTGCGTTCTGAATGGTAAAACGTTCTCTTCGGGTGCTGGGAGTGAGCCCCCTGCGAGTTTAAAGGCTACGGGCCTGCTAGGACTGGCTGCTTTGTGCCCCCCCCCCCCCTGCAGTTACCTGCTGTGAAGTTACACAAGCAAGCTGGGCTTTATTTGGGGGTCCCCAGGGCAGGCTGTTCACGCATGGGCCTGTGGCTCTGCGTTCGCTGGTATTGCGGGCAGGGCCCAGGACTAGCTCGGCCTGCCTTGAGAATAAAGGAGCCCACTGGCATGTCCCCCCCCCCCCCCCCGACGTGTAGAAACTAATGCCTGGACCCGGGGAGGGTTTCTGGTGTGACCCTTGACCCCGCACCGCCTCAGAAAGGTTCTCTTCACCATGATGCGCCACTACTTTCGCTCGGAGGAAGGCGGGGAGCGCTCGGTCTGCCTCGCCTTTGCCCTCTTCTTCCTGCTGGTTGCCATGATGGCGCTGATCGTGCGGGAGGAGTACCTGGAGTTCGGCCTGCAGTCCGGTCAGTGGCACTGCGGCTGCTGCTCCGGCAGAGCCGCGGCGACGTCTGGGGCTGTGTGTGTGTGTGTGTGTGTGTGGGGTTACGGATAGCGGAGATCGTCCCGGGTCACCTGACATTAGAACGCTGGCCTTCCGTTCGCCTCCGTGCGGCGGGATATGAGCCGCCGTGCCACCTATTTTATGGATGTTATGCCGGCCCTGGATTCCTGTCGTCCCTTCTCCCGGTGCTGTCTGCCCGTGGGAAGGGCAGGGCCACAGGCAATAAATGAGGGCAGAAAAGATTGCACCCTTGAGGATCTTCCACTTTGGTTAAACCTCGGAAGCCAGGAGCTGCCCCTGCCAGAGCTCGGCTCCCTGGGCAGCTCTGAATATTTTTCGCCTCCAAAAAGACATTTTTTTTTTTATAACCTCCCAAAAGCAAGAAGCTGGAAGTAATTCTCTTCAGCATTCTTTTTTATTTGTTTTTTAAAAAAAAAAGAGTCTGCTTTTTTATTCCAAAAATGAGAATTGTTTCCAAATGGAATTTTCTGATTTCCCAAACTCAGAATTGGTCCTGAATCGCTGCTTGTGAATTACTTTTATTTTTGGGTCCACGCCTTTGATGATCTTGGATAGCTGGTAAAAGTGGTCTTACTACAGACCTTTGAGGCAAAACACCACACATGGGCCGTGAAAAGCAGTTTCTTTTACCATGAGTGCTTAGTAACCGCATAACCTTTACATGTAAAATTTGGCCAGCGTTTCAGTACTCAGACTCTTATCTCGTGCTCGCTGTCTGAGCCCTCCAATCCTAGAGGTGACCAGGATCTGTATCCCTGTCCCCAGCCTCTCTCGCCCTATCCTGCGGTGAACCTCCGCCTACATCCCTGTGTCCTCTTGCTGTTTCTTTTTGCCTCTGCAGGGTTTGCAAATCTTCATGAGAACCTGGAAGCCTTCCTGAAGCAGCAGGGCTACGATTGGTTGTAAGTTCCTGGTGGACTGGATTGTACCATTTTTCAGTGCATGTGGGGTCTTTGGGGGTGTGCTGCCCTGAGGTGGCTGTACCTGAGCTACGCACGCTGAGTCGAAGCTCAGTTAATACCATTGGCTCAAACTGAAGCCAGGGTGCTTTTTGTAGGGTGGGAAGAGGAAGGAACGGGCCCCAGAGAATTGTGGGGAATAAGGTGGTCTGCAGTGATTTTTGGGCCACTGTGGAGGGTTTAGCAGTATTCAGGGTATGTGATGTGCTTGTCTTGCTTGGCTAAATCTATTGTACGTTTCTATCCCCACAGAATCCCCATCAGCAAACTGACCATTAAGCTCAGCCTGGTGGCATTTTGTTCTTTCATTGGTGCGTGTTTGACGTTTCCTGGGCTGCGACTGGCTCAGACTCACCTGGATGCTCTGAAGATGGCAGCTGATAGGCCCATGCTTCAGTAGGTGCACTTTTTCTGTGACCTGGTAGCTCTGCCTCTCTCCTATTACTTCCAGCTCAGTCAGAACCAGGGCTGGGATTCTGCTGCCATGAACTTTAATTTGCATGGATTTTCCTCCTGTTTATAGTTCCTATTCTGGTGATTGCAGTGATTAGTCCTGGGCCTGGAGCCGTGTACCAGTGCTCTTTCCTGAAGTCATGCGGTCTGATTCTGGCCACTAGGTGTCACCCTTCAGGAATGTCCACAGTTCCTGCCAGCTCCTGCCCCTTTGCCTCCAGCTAACCTGGAGAAAGACCTGATTTGGGGCTTGCCCAGAACAGACTTCCTGTGATCTCTCAGCTGATCTGTAAAAGCTCAGATGATTATTTTTGGCAATGTGGCAGTTTTATAACATTGATAACCATTTTTGGGTAAAATGGTTCCTCCGAGCCCCTGCCAAAGGATGGGCTTTTCCCTCAACCCTCTTTGCGTCATCGTACATGGAGACTGCCTGTTTTCTAAATACAAGGCTTGGTTTGAGGATGCTCAGAATTCTGAGCAGCTCTAAGTTCTGAGTCTGTGGGATGGCAGAGACTTGAAGGGAGAATGCATTTGCTGACTTTCGGGCCAATACAGTAAAAGTCGCGGGCGAGCGCACAGGTCACTCTCCTGTGCACGCGATTTAGTATTGGTCCGCATGCAAATGAGGGCCCGCGTTAAAAAGAGGCACTAGGGACACTAGCACGTCCCTAGCGCCTCTTTTTGGACAGGAGCGGCAGCTGTCAGCGAATTTGACAGCCGACGCTCAATTTTGCCGGCATCAGTTCTCAAACCCGCTGACAGCCACAGGTTCAGAAACCGGACGCCGGCAAAATTGAGCGTCCGGTTTTCAAGCTGTGGGACGATTTTAAATTTATTTTTTTTTAATTTTTAACTTTTGGGACCTCTGACTTAATATCGCCATGATATTAAGTCGGAGGGTGTACAGAAAAGCAGTTTTTACTGCTTTTCTGTGCACTTTCCCGGTGCTGGCAGAAATTAACGCCTACCTTTGGGTAGGCACTAATTTCTGAAAGTAAAATGTGCGGCTTGGCTGCACATTTTACTTACTGAATCGCATGGGAATACCTAATAGCGCCCGCAACATGCCATTTGCATGTTGCGGGCGCTATTAGTTTCGGGGAGGTTGGACGTACGTTTTCGACGCGCTGTTACCCCTTACTGAATAAGGGGTAAAGCTAGCACGTCGAAAACGCGCATCCAAACGCCGGAGCGCACTGTACTGTATGGGCCTGTTAATGCGTAACCTGACTTCTCTGTGACCCTCAGAATCCTGCTGCATGCCAGCTTCCTGCCCCCTGTCATTGTGGTGTTGCTGTGGATAAAACCAATCTCGAGGGATTTCATGCTCCAGGCACCTCTGGGCAAGCAGTCTGTTCAGCTGTGAGTACTGAGGTTCTGTGTAGCTGGGAGTGTCGGGCGGTGCTGTGGCTACTTTACCTGAGGAAAGTACTTTAGTAGCCCTGAAGGCCAAATAAAGTTGCACTTTTACACTTCTGCTCTGCGAGCTTTCTTTTAATAAAGGAATATGGACAGAAGGTTGTAGATTCATTGAGTTAGAATTTTGTCAAACCCTTATCTTCCTCTTCAGCCAGCCAGACCGGTCCATATACCATCCAGCAGATGGAGACTAACAGGTTTGCTATTATAGGCTCCCATGCTGACCTCAGCTTGCCAGTATCCTCTGTCTCCAACAGATGGCAAGGAAAGCATCCTGTGCTGTATCGAGACCGGGTGAAGATGAATGGATTGGAAGTCTCTGAACAGCCTCCTTCGGCTGAGTTATGTCTGGGAGGAAAGTTTTGGACTCCTTCCCCTAGTTGAGCTGCTCCTGGGGTAAAAGTCCTGCACTCCCTCCCTCCCTCCCTCCGTTGACTTTAGCCTTTTCGACCAGGAGGCTTTCTGTTTGACATGGGATTTTATTTCCAGCTAGGGCTGTGAAATTTCCATTCTCCTCCCCTTTATTTCTCCCCCTGCTCACTTTCCATGGCCTCTCCTCCATTAAGATAAAAAGAAAAAGGAAGCAAGTGGAAATAGCAGTTGTCTTCTTTCTGTGCTCGTTTCTCTCCTCCTATTTCCTTTGCTTGTCTTTCTGCCAGGATATTAAAGTTAAAAAAATAAATAAATAAAAACGAAGAAGAAATAGAGAAGCAGAAGGGCACTACTGAGCAGCTGCTGTGGCTCGAGCAAGAGAGCGGGTATTTGCCGGTGCTTGGTTTTCTTGGGGGGACAGACTGTGGCAGACATGAGAGGCAGCTATGGCTGCTCCAGCGGAGCATGGGGGACACGAGCCTGCTGGGGCTTAAGTGTGGAACATGTCGAGTTGGGAGGAGGAAACATTTCAGGAGCTATGGGGAGGAAAGGGGGCGAGAGCCCACTCGGGAGCAACATTTTGGGGTGGGTGGGGACGTTCCCCTCCCCATTGGTGAGTTTGACAGGCCAGGCTGGTATGTTTGCTACCATGACGGACATGGCAGCCATATTGGAACTGTTGCTCCGCGTTTCTGAGTCAGGGCCTCCCTTTCTGCTTCCTGTTTTGCAAGAGCCGGCATCCGTGTCTTCTGGGACCTGGCTTGCCTTAAGTCTTAAAGGAGCAGCTTTCTTTTTCCTCCCCAGTTTCAGTTTTCAGCTGTTTTGTTGGGATTTGGCACCAGGTTGTGGAATGAGACAGAGCTCTGTTCCTTGGCCCCCCTCAGCCCCAAGGAATAAGTGGCAGGGACTGAGAAAGATAGAGGAGAAGGTGAAGAACGAGCAGTCCCACAGGTCTGATGGATCCGGGGGAGTCAATGACAGCGAGGGAGCGTTGGAGGGAGGAGATTTTCTTCCTGCAGGGAAACGTGGATGATTTGTGAAAATCCTATTTAGACTTCTAAATCATTCCCTTTACTTAGGTCAGTCAAGGACCTAGTGATTTTGGAATGGGATTGTTCTACAACCAGTTTTACATGTGGATAGATTCTGGAAACACTGCATCCACTTATTCTAAAGGAAAGAGATATTTTAAGATCCTAAATTGGATGCACTGGATCAGGCTTTCTTGACTCTTTTGGATAATACAAGGACTAGGGGGCACGCCATGAAATTAGCAAGTAGCACATTTAAAACAAATTGGAGAAAAAGAAATTTCACTCAGTGCAAAGTTAAACTCTAGAATTTGTTGCCAAAAGATGTGGTTAAGGCAGCTGGTGTAGTTGGGTTTAAAAAAGGTTTGGATAAGTTCCTGGAGAAGTCCATAAACTGCTATTAATCAATAGGGCATAGCCACTGCTTGTTGCCGGCATTAGTAGCATGGGATCTATTTAATGTTTGGGTACTTGCCAGATACTTGTGACTTGGATTGGCCACAGTTGGAGACAGGATACTGAGCTTGATGGACGCTTGCTCTGACCCAGTGTGGCATGTCTTATGACTCTACTTTCAGTTCTGGTAGAGGGAGGTGCTGCCCTCAAGGATATGCAGGACAGTAAGTAGAAGCAGTGTCAATCAGGCCTTGGGGCTGTTAGTATGGCACTTCATGCAGTGGCATGTAGATGTGTGGTGGTAAGGGCAGGATTATGTTTATCGCATTAGCACAAAAATAAATTCCTTGGGTGGTAGATATAGTATGTTAAAGGCATTTCAGTTGGAATTGGGGCTGCCTTCTTGGCAGGTGCTTCCTTGACCCGATGGCCACAAAGGCAAGGTGTATGGCCCCTGTGTTACAGCAGGACCTGGTCAGTGAGTTAGTTTAATAAGACCAAGTTGGCTAAGCTTCCCTTGAGGGGAATTTTGCTGTTTGGTGACAACTTCAAAAGGTTGGCAACAGTTCGGAGGGAGTCTTGAGGAAGGCTTCCAGAAGTCAGGTTGAGAGGTTGGGCATGCCCGGTGCAGGGTCACAATCGTTTTTCCAATCTCGAAGAGGAGTAAACAAGAGAGATCTTCGGGGGGGGGGGGGGCTGTACGCTGCGATCCAAGATGGACGCTTAATCTGTGCCACATTGACAGGTTTTTCGCTTGATTTTATTTTTGATGCCACTAATTACTTACTGGGCTTTTCTCTTGTGATGGCTTCCAGGAGGAAAACAACAGATCTGAAGCAATTTTCCTTCAACAAGCATGCATCAGATCTGCACAGTGATAGTGCCGAGCAGGCTGCAATATCGGGGGAAGACTCTGAAGGAAAAGAATTGGAGATCCTTTCTATTCCTTCCCAACTCGGTATGGAATCAGTCAACCTTCTGTCCAGGTGGGAACTATGCGAGTGGTTTCTCGAACTTCGCACTGATATGCGACAACATAAAACTGACTTACTAGCATCTATAACAGAAGTCAGGTAGGACTTAGCGGCGATGGGGTGCCTCGTAGACAGCTGGACTCCCGAGTTGAACATCACGACATGGCACTTAAGAATTTGACAACTTGATTGTTCTCTTTTAGCGGACAAAATAGAAGACTTAGAGAACCACTCGAGATGCTGTAAGATACGAATTCAGGGGGGGTCCCGGAAACAGAGGAGTTCAACAATTGCAAAACCACTGCGGCAGCGATCTGTGCCTACATTCTTACTGGCCATGCCAGTCCGGCAGATGCGGCCTCCCGACCTGATCTGGCTATCAAAATAGAGCATGTGCACAGGGCTCTGGGGCCCAAATGCGACAATCGGCCAAGAGACATTATCTGTCTGCATATCTTCTCCCAGAAATCGAGCATTGTGGATAAAGTCTGTAAAAGATCCAGTTGAAGTTGGGAGGGACATAAACTAACCATATATAATGACCTGGCTCCGGCTATGCTCCGACGACACTACGAACTCCGGGAAGTTACTGGCCGTGCTGTGCAAGGCAGGCATACGCTATTGTTGGGCATTTCCATTTGCTCTTCAGTTCATATAAAAGAGGACTTCGTACTGGATAAGATCCCTCTCCGAAGCGGAGACAATCTTCAAGCAAGCGGACCTGCCTGCCACTTTTTCTTCTTCGCCTGCAGGAGCTGCTGCGACGATGACGGATTCTTTTCCAAGATGGCACCGAGCGGGGCAAGGAGGAAAACGGCTGCGGCGCCATTCTGAGGAATCGCGTTCTGCGTTTTCCGACCAAGGCTGAGGACGTTCTTATATGTTTAATTTTTTGCATTTACTTCTATTTTGAACTTTGATGCTTTGCATACCATTTCCAGTATTAAGTTTCTGTACGCAGATACCCTTGGGTTCATATCTTAGTGGCACATTACTTTTTTGTAGGGTGGTGGTCAGTCTTAGCTAATCTCTCTTATTTTTGGAGCGGGGAAGATTGGGCATTTATCTTGATCTACGACCTAGCCTCTCTATGAGGAGGGATTCACTAAATGGGATGGACGGATCAGTGGTTAGCAGGGGCAATCATTGGAGGTTGGAGTTTTGCTTGCCTTTTGCTCCTTTCTTTATCACCTTATTGGGAAACACTTCAGTTATCTTTTTTGCTGGTATACTGGGTTCTTATTTCTTTCTTAAGGCTATGTGGTCACATCTTTAGTTATGGCTGCTAGACTTTTATCGCTTAATGTTAAGGGTCTTAATTCCCATAAGAAACGACATCAGCTCTCTCAGGAATTAGCCTCCCATAAAGTAGCTATTGCCTTTTCACAGGAGACACACTTAAGAAAGCGTTATGAGTATTTGTTGATGCTTAAAGATTACCCATATAAATTCTTGGCAGCTAGCACCAAAGGAGCAAAATTCACGGGGGTGGGCATACTGGTATCCTCACATCTGGTTCATGATGTATTATTCCAGCTTTCAGATCCTCATGGTAGATATGTATTGTTGAAAATCCGTTTGGGGACAAATATTTTTACTCTGATATCCATCTAGGTCCCCAGCCACGACAAAGAACCCTTTTTTAAATTCATAAGGCAACCATTGGATTCTCATGGGGAGGGTTTTATCATATTGGCGGGGGTCTTTAATTTTACCCTATGACCGAACTTGGATACTTCACAACCTCATAGGACTACCTTGTCCGGAACGAGAAAAGTGGTGTGTTCAATTTTGTCAGACTGGAGCCTTATTGATATCTGGAGGCAAAGGTTTCCGCACTCTCATACTTATTCTTTTTATTCACCCCACATACTACCTATTCCCATATCAGTTATTTTCTGGTGGATAAAACTTTGTAATCTCAGGTGTCCAATGTGGAAATCGGCATCATTACATGGTCTGACCATGCGCCCGTTTGGCTAGATTTGCTTTTTCATGATCTAGACCATGAACTGCTGTTATTGGTGCCTGAATGAAATCTTACTTTATCAGGATTCATTTATTAAATTGGGAGACCAATTACAAGAATACTTTCAGTTAAACGAGTACTCCTCGACCTCCAAAGGAGTGATTTGGGAATGCTCCAAAGCGGTGACAAGGGGCGTCCTCATTTCTAAGGTGAGACCGCACCTTGAATACTGTGTACAATTCTGGTCGCCTCATCTCAAAAAAGATATAATTGCGATGGAGACGGTACAGAGAAGGGCAACCAAAATGATAAGGGGAATGGAACAGCTCCCCTATGAGGAAAGACTAAAGAGGTTAGGACTTTTCAGCTTGGAGAAGAGACGGCTGAGGGGGGATATGATAGAGGTGTTTAAAATCATGTGAGGTCTAGAATGGGTAAATGTGAATCGGTTATTTACTCTTTCGGATAATAGAAAGACTAGGGGGCACGCCATGAAGTTAGCATGTGGCAAATTTAAAACTAATCGGAGAAAGTTCTTTTTTACTCAACGCACAATTAAACTCTGGAATTTGTTGCCAGAGGATGTGGTTAGTGCAGTTAGTATAGCTGTGTTTAAATAGGATTGGATAAGTTCTTGGAGGATAAGTCTATTACCTGCTATTAATTAAGTTGACTTAGAAAATAGCCACTGCTATTACTAGCAACGGTAACATGGAATAGGCTTAGTTTTTGGGTACTTGCCAGGTTCTTATGGCCTGGATTGGCCACTGTTGGAAACAGGATGCTGGGCTTCATGAACTCTTGGTCTGACCCAGTATGGCATGTTCTTAAGGTGATTTCTTGTAGGAGGGTGACAGAATAGAAATGTTTTATCTTTATTGGCCAAAATAGAACACTTTTCCCACCAACATACGCATAAGCAGTCCCCTTTAATATATCGTAGGTTGTTGTGGGCTAAATCCGAATTACAAAGGCTGGATGAAGATGCGCTAGCGTTTCAGTTAGATAGGGTTAAATAAGCCTACTATGAAGGAGATAATAAAGCTGGCCTCTTAGCCTGGCAGTTAAAAGCTCGGGTTGCACAAACTTCTATAATTAAGATCAAAGATATGAGCAGGAATGTACATAACACGTCAACTAAGATTAGGGGTTGTTCTACCAAGTTTTATATCTGCTTCTGTAGCACAGACACTATTATCAATGATGTGAATATTGACCAATATTTTGAAGAAACTACTCTGCCCTCACGCTGGAACAACAGCAATATTTGGATGGTCCTTCAGGTTATAAAATTGCTTGTCTGGCAAATCGCCAGGGTTAGATGGGTTTTCTAGTGGGTATTATCGCCGACTTTCTCGTGTTGGTTGCACCCTTGACAGACATGTTTAATTTCATATGGGATGGTGGCTCCTTCCCCGAGCATTGTAATGTAGCGAGGATCTCAGTTATAGCAAAGCCGGGCATAGATCCTTCACTCTGCGGATCATGTAGACCCATCTCGTTGATAAACATGGATCTGAAGATATTGGCCAGGGTCGTAGCCTTGAGTTTGAACCGCTTTCTTCCAGCATTAGTTCATTCTGATCAGGTTGGTTTTATCCCTCAACGCATGGCAGCAATGTTCACAAGATTATAGACTTAATGTGGTGGGTTACTCAGGAATTTTTCATTTTAAAATTCCTTTGAAAAAAATAATCATTGAGGCATTTAGATTTGGAAGGTGTTGGGGATTGTATTTGGTATTGATATTGTACATCTTTTCAGTGGAAATTATTGTGTTTGGATTACTTGGGAAGGCATCCCTTCCGTTTTATTATCCATCATCGTTGAGAAAGCATTTGACATGGTCCACTGGTCATTCTTATTTAAAACTTTATGGCACATGAACTTTGGACCATCTTTCCTCCAATAGTTAGCGAAAGTATACGAACTCCCTAAAGCTAGGGTAAAAATAAATGGTGGGTATGGGGACAGTTTTAATATTGGTAGAGGTACCAGGCAGGGCTGCCCTCTCTCCCCATTACTCTTCGCTTTATTTTTGGAACCCCTTGCCTCTAGAGTTAGGTTTTCTCCTCTGATCGAAGGGATCGGACTTGGTAGTTCCCATTTTAAGTTCTCATTTTTATGCTTACCTTGACTGACCCTCACTCTTCTTTACAGGGGCTTGCATATGAGCTAGAACTGTTTAGTAGTGTTTCTGGGTTTAAGGTCAACCTTGATAAATAAGAACTCTTAAATATTAATTGCTGGAACCTGCTGTGTATGCTATAAAGCGTTCCTGTTTCGCTGGGCCAAAACTTCACTTAAATATTTGGGAGTTCATCTTGGTGCTCGGATTACTAAAAGTCATTATTAGAGATTTACGGGCGGATTTTAAATGGGCCTAAACAATACCGGCAGTTACACACGTGGCTGGGCCCTGAAAGTCGCTGGGACGGGTTTAGGGGGTCAGGAGGGGAAGAGGGAAGGAGTTTAGGTAGGGGGGGTCGGGAAGTTCCTTCCCAGTCTGCTCCTTAATTGGAGCGGATTAGGAGGGAACTGGGGAAGGCCTGATTGCGTCACCGTGCGTAATTTGGTAAAATCCACCCCCCCCCCCACCGTGCACGCTGCCTGCACATGCGTGTGTAGGGCCCACGGATTTTATAACATGTGCACACATGTTATAAAATCCGCGTGTCCATGTGCTCACGCCGGGAACCACATCACATGAATGTGCTTGTGCACTTTTTAAAATCTACCCCTTAGAGCAGCGGTTCTCAACCGGTGTGTCGCGACACACTAGTGTGTCGCCAAGCACCGGCAGGTGTGTCACGTGGCTCCCGGTCCCTCCCGCTGCTCGTTCTTCCCTGCTGCCGTTGCCGCCGGGCTATCAGCACGTTCAAGCCCAGCGGGAACGGCAGCGGTGCAAAAAAAAAAAAAAGCTGTGGCATCCGCAGCTGCCCTTTTCTTCTTCCCGCGCCTGCATTCCCCCCCGGGACCCGGAACAGGAAGTGGTGCGCGGGAAGAAGAAAGGCCGTGCCGCAAGAGAACCCACGCCTCGCGCGCCATCACGGCACACATGGGGAAGCGCTGCTGCGGCCGTATGGGCAACCGGTCTTCCTGTTCGGGGGGGGGGGAGCGGAAGCGCCGCGTGCAGCTTCCGCTTCCTCCCCCCAATGCAGGAAGATCAGCTGCCTCTCCTGCTGCCACCCGTTCTCCTGCTATCTTCGGGCGTCGGGCCGTATGGTCCGTCGATCTTCCTGCTTGGGGTGGGGGAGCGGAAGCGTCGCGCACAGCTTCCGCTTTCTCCCCCAAAGCAGGAAGATCAGCTGCCTCTCCTGCTGCCACCGGCCTCCTGCTATCTTCGGGCGTCGGGCCGTATGGTCCGCCGATCTTCCTGCTTGGGGGGGGGAGGGAGGAAGCGGACGTTGTGCGCTGCGCTTCCGCTACCCCCCCCCCCCCCGACAGGAAGGTCGGACGCCCGAAGATAGCAGGAGTCCGGTGGCAGCAGGAGAGGCAGCTGATCTTCCTGCTCTGGGGGAGAAAGCGGAAGGGAAAGGAGAGAGCAGCATGAGCCTCCCGCGATCGATGGAATTCTTCCTTCTTGGCCTGCGGGGGCTGGAGGAGCAGCTACCGTTTGTGCTGGGGGGGGGGGGAGAGGAAGTGAGTGACAGAGAGAGAAACAGCCAGCCAGCCTGTGTGTAAGTGAGAGAATGTGTGTGATTGAGAGCCTGTGTGTAAGTGAGAGAATGTATTTGATCGAGAGTATGTGTGTGATTGAGAGAAACTGGTCAGAGAGCTGATGTATGTGTATATGTGAGAGACAATGAAAGTGACTGCTCAAGGAGATGACTGATGTGCATGTGAGAGTGTGAGACAGTCAGGGATGTGTGTGTGTGAGAGAGAGAGAGAGAAAAAGCATGGAAGTGAGAAATCTGGGTATGTGAGAAAGCATGGGAGTAAGAAGCCTGGTGTTGTGGGGGTGTATGTGAAAGAAAGCATGGGAGTGAGAAGCCTGATTATGTGAGAGAGAGCATGGGAGTGGGAAGCCTGTGTGTGTGCATGTATATGAGAGAGACTGGTTGGTAAGGTGACGGTGTGACTGGTGTGTATGTGAATGTGAGAGAGAGAATGTGATTCAGGGAATGAGAAGCCTGTGCACGTGGAGAGCGAGCATGGAAATGAGAGAGAGACTGGGTGTGTGTGTGTGTAACAGAGAAAGTGATTATGGGAATGAGAAGCCTGTGCATGTGAAGAGAGTGAGCATGGGAGTGAGAACCTGGGTGTGTGTGAGACACAGCATGGGAGGGAGAAGCCTGTGTATGTAAGACAGAACATGGAAGTGGGAAGCCTGTGTGTGTGTGTGTATGCATGAGAGAGATCAGGTGACGGGTGTGTGTGTGAGAGAGAGAGAGAGAAAGTGATTATGGGAATGAGAAGCCTGTGCAGGTGAAGAGTGGGCATGGGAGTGAGAAACCTGTGTGTGTGTGAGACACAGCATGGGAGTGAGAAGCCTGTATATCTGAAAGAGAACATGAGAGTGGGAAGCCTATGTGTGTGTGTGTATGCATGAGAGAGATCAGGTGACTGGTGTGTGTTTGCGTGTATGTGAGAGAGAGAAAGAAAGAAAGTGATTATGGGAATAAGAAGCCTGTACATGTGAAGAGTGAGCATGGGAGTGAGAAAGCTGGGAGTGTGTGAGATACAGCATGGGAGTGAGAAGCCTGTATATCTGAAAGAGAACATGGGAGTGGGAAGCCTGTGTGTGTATGCATGAGAGAGATCAGGTGACTGGTGTGTGTGTATGTGGGAGAGAAAGAAAGTGATTATGGGAATGAGAAGCCTGTGCATGTGGAGAGAACAAGCATGGGAGTGAGAGACTGGTGAGTGTATGTGAGAAAGAGAAAGTGATTATGAGAGTGAGAAGCCCATATATGTAAGTGGAACACAGGAGTGGGAAGCCTGTGTGTGTGTGTATGGCATGAGAGAAACTGTTCAGGAAGGTGACTGGTGTGTTTGTCAAAGACTGGGAGATGATTGGTGTGTGAGAGACAGAAACTGGTCATGGGGGCATGACTGGTATGGTGTGTGTGTGTGTGAGAGACATGGGCCCCAAGGAAGAGGACCATGAGTATAGAGCTTAGCCACTACTGCTGCTTCTGGTGTGTGCTACAGCCTGCATGGAAGAGGAGTAGGAAAGCTGCTGGAGGGGGTAAGTAAAGGTGGCTTTTTAAGTTTATTTTTCTTGATTGACTGCCATTTTAATTATTTAATATTATGTGATGTGTCTGCTTTTTTTGAAATATTTTATTGGTGTTTGGAGAATTTTTAATAGTTTTTATGAGTTTTTAATTGTTGGATGTTATTCTGTTCATAGTTGTTGTGAAACATTTATTCTGCTTATTAGTATAGTTTTACAATTATTTCTGTGTGGGGATCTATAGCTGCTTGCTAGTTCTGTTTTCCTAATAAGAGGTGTATTGGTTTTTAGGGCCTGATTTAATATTTGTAGTGTTGCCTTTTCATAGATAGGGTTGCTCCTGTTTGAGTGTATTCCATAATACAGGTGTAACTGTGTGTGGATTAGTTTATGTGCATTACTACAGATCCTGGGAGTATGTTAGGTCGGTTCTGTGTCTGTTACAGAGATATTTTACTAGCGTGTAAGTGTTTTATCAGTCTTATTTGTTGCGTTTTCTCAAGAGGACATGCATTGGTGGTAAACTGCTGTCTTTTCATAAGTAGGGCTATTGAGCCTGAAAGTAGAAGGAGTTTGAGTTGCTGTTACTGAGATGACACCAGAACCAGAATATCTTTTTTGTAGAGTGAGTTGAACGGGGAATGTCATAATTCTGCTTTACATCCATTATTGTGGATCAGGGGGGTTCCCGTGGATGCAAACTGTACATTTACATCTAGCCTTGTGACGATCATGGGTCAGTGTGTCACGCATGTGAGAACCATCTGTCAGGTGTGTCCCGACAGAAAAAAGGTTGAGAACCACTGCCTTAGAGAACTAGCAGCGGGGCAGCTTTTCCTGGCTTGGTGGTATTGCCATGGTTATAATGAATGTCTTACTGCGCATGCTGTATCTGTTCTCTGCTCTTCCTCTTTTTATCTTGACAGCACTACTGCGCCTTTGGCAGAAAAAATCTTTGATTTTATCTGGCGTAGGCGCTCACCACGGATTGCTCGTACAGTTTATATCAACCAAAGGTGTGGGGTGGTCAGGGAGTGTCCAGTTTATCCCGGCATTGCACTGCTTCTCAGCTTAGAGCTTTATAAAAGTAAGTCAGTGAAACAATGGGTAGTTATCGAACAGGCTCTGATTGGAGGAGTGCCGCTAGGTGTTTTACCGTGGCAGCCTCGATCTTCATGATGCCCGTTGAAGTGTGTACCACTTCCTTTGCACACAACTTTGAGAGTTTAGGCACAGTGGAAGCCTAAATTGGTTGGCTCCCAGGCTTATTTTCATCATTCCTTCCTTTTTTATAATATGCATTTCCCAGCGAGCTTTCAGACCAGTTCTTTTGCACCATGGTTAGCAGCGGGGATCAGTACCATTGGGCAGCTCCTAGCACACAATGGTCTTTTCACAGTTGTGGCCCTTGCGCAGGCCTATCATCTCGATTCGGTGGATTTTCTGCCGTATGCACAAGTTTAAACATTTTATAGATTCTCAAGAACGATTAAATAAATTGCGGGAGGGCAAATCTTTGCTTGAAAGTTTTTGTGATCAAGTGGATACCCTTAAAGGTATAATGTCTAAATTATATATGCTCCTTACTGGGCCAGTAGCGGACCCTTTTCCATAAGAGTGGGAATGGGATTTGGACTTTGGGGTGCCTCTTAGTCAAGCGGACTGAGATCTTGCTTATGTGGGGGCCTGTAAATGTTCTGTATTGGCCCAGTTGCAGGAGAATTGCTATAAGATGCTATACTAAACTGTTGGTATATCTGTCATTCCAGTTAAGCTCCACCGGTTCCATCTGACTCTCTCGGATGCCTGCTGGAGGAAGTGTGGGACGGTGGGCACCTTTTTTTCATACTTAGTGTCAGGGTGATAAGAGTACTCTTTTGGCAGCAGGTTTCAGGCTGGCTAGTAGGGTTGCTTGGGGTGGACTTTTCTCAGGAAGCTCGCTGTGTCTTATTAAATTTGCCGGTCCCTGGTCTAAGAAAACATCACCAACGTTTTTTGCCTGCAGGTTTATATAGCAGCACGGTGCGTGGTTGCTAAGGGTTGGAAACAAGTCATTGTGCCCCCTTTTCGGCAAGTTATAGAGCGATTGCTTGTTCACCATTGTTTAGCGTCCTTAATGGCAATCCAGCTTAACCGCCAGGCATCCTTCAGAGCAGTGTGGGGACCTCTTATTGAATTTCTGGCTAAGGGGGGCTGTTGACGTCTCGAATGTTTTTGCTGATTGTATTGAACATTTAAAATTTGTTTTTGAGGGAATTGACTCTTTGTGTTTTGACAGTGCTGTCGTCTTTTATGCCGTCTTTATTGTTCTAATCTTTTTGTCTTTCTTTGTGCTTTATGCCCAGTATTTCCGCTCATTGACGTTTGCTGCTGTTGATATCCAGCCTTTGGTATTTTTGGTATGACTCTTCTTGAATTGTTTCATCGAGTTGATATCTGATAACGTTTATGCCGCGGGAGGGGGGGAATCGCGCTTTTGCCCCTGTTGTACTTTCAAAGAGTTGATGTTTATGTCTGATTTGGTTTTCGTATCTACATCTTTCATAAATACAATAAAAATTTCCAATTATAAAAAAAAAAAAAAAAAAAAAAAGAGAGAGGGATCTTCAGTGGATTAGAGATCTAGACCCTTTGGTAGATACAATACTATTGGAACTCCAGGCGAGGAAATAAGGATGGAGGTGTCAGGTTGATGCAGACCTCCAGGAGCTGATATTGCTGTTTGCAGGACTCACCCTGTGGATCCGTGGATTGGCTGTTGGGTGTTGGTGTTTTACTGGAGGTGGCGTTACATTTCCTCAGATCAGTGGGCATAAGAGATGGTTAACTGAGTGTTCAGATGCTTTTGTGTTTTTCTTTTGTCATTTCGTTTTAAAAGAGAAGCAGTGAGGATTACGCTTAAATCGCTTCCTTCGTATAAGAGCTGTAGTTCTGGGTTCAGTGTCATAGTGGACCAGGGATGGTGTTTGGTTTACTTTGTGGTTCTCAAGAGGGAGGAAACTTTCAGCCACTTCTAGTCTGAAGTAGGTTGTCATGCCTCAGAAAATGTTATCATTTCAGGATGGGAACCTTAAATCGCTGATAAGTGGGAGTCAGTTAGCAACCTTGGATCTGAGGTAGGCACCTCATGCACTCCAGAAGGATAGGCCCTTTTTTCTCACTTTTGGGCTCTTTAATTTGGCCACAGCCCCAAGGATGTTTTCCATGGTGATGATTGAGGCGGTAGTTGCTCAGTATAGGGAAGGAGTTTTGGTTGATCCTGATCTGGACAGTTACTTGGTTGAGGCGTAGCTGTCCATAGAGGGGTCCGATTATTGCAGGAACTGAGGTGGGTAGTAACATTTTTGCCAGGAGCAGGTGGCTGCTTTCTCAGTTCCTGGGACATTTGGTAGCTTATTTTGAGATAGCACTAAGTCGTGTGTAGCTGACAATATGAAAAAGTCGGAAGCTGCAGGATCAAGTGAGTTCCTTCTTGGAGATCAGGAATTCATTGGAGTGGAGTTATCTTCAAGATTTGGGATCAGTGGTGACAACCCTGGGTCTGGTCCCTTGGATGAGAGCTCTCATAAGACCCTAGCAGTAGATTCTGTTGTCCAGATGGGATCTTTAGTCCCAGGATTATTCAACTGGGCTCCCTGTTCTGGTACCTGATGGCAGACAAAGAACTGACAAAGTGGAGAGGTTCTCTGGCCGAAGGTTGGAACAAGAGTCGTCCAATTTGTATTCTACTCTGATTTAGTTCTGGCCAGAAGAAGGTCATCTTTACATTTTTCCTCCATGACCTCTAAGTGGGCAAAGCTCTTCAGTGAACTTTGAGTCTTCGAGAGATGTTGATGCTGGAAGCCCCGACTGGACATGACATCCTTGGTGTGTGGTCGGGTTATTGGACGGAGATCTGTTACTGTTACCTCAGGACGAGGTTTCACTGTTCTGGCTCCGGTGAAACATGAAGTTTCTGCTCGAGGTGGTTGGATAGTCTGAGCCTTGAGTAGTCTCCTTTTGTTCAGGAGAGAGATTCACAGGAGGTGGTGCGGGCCCTCCTGTGTTCTACAAAGAATTCTCCATCATTAGTGTATGCGAGTTTGGCAGATCTTTCAGATTTGGTGCACTGGGCCACAGGTTATACCCAGAGGGTCCTTTGCCCTTTGCACCTGGAATTCTGCAGGAAGGTTTGGACAAGGGCTTGGCTCTTAATTCCTTAAGGGTGCAAGTGGGGCTGCCGCCTGTTGCAGAGGATGAGTATTAGGTAGGTATTTTATCCTCTCATCCAAATGTGCATTGATCCCTCAGGAGGGTTAAGCACATAAGGCCTCCTTGTAAGGGATACATTTCCTGCATTGCTTGAATTTGGTGGTGTCAGTTCTGGTAGAACTTATGGGGGGATTTAAGGGCTAGAAGGGTAAAGGGGAGTCAACAAAGAATGAGGTAGGATTGCTTTAAATAGGAACCTGCTGCCTCACTGGGGAAACTGACAGCTGGGACAGCTGGGGAAATGTTTGAAGAGTCCTGAGGCAAGGAGAGGTCAGCTGAAGCTAAGTAAATCCCCCAAGTTCAGAGAAGCCAGAACCAGGGGAAAGTGTCTAGAGCTGGTGCTTACAAGTAAAGCATTAGCTAGAACTGTTTAGTCTTTGCTTGTTGTAAAGTAAGAGTTGGACTGTCGCCCTCTGAAAGCACAAGGCATGAACTAATGTACAATTAACCCTGTTTAAGCTGAAGAGTCACTGTAAAAGAAGCAACCTGTAAAATAAGAGGGAAAACCTGGCCTGTGTCTCTCCTAAGCCTGCATGCTTATTTATTTATTTATTTATTGTTTTTTTTTTACCGATCTTCCTACATTAGATGCAAATCAAACCGGTTTACAAAGAACAATAACTTGCCTGACGGCATTACATGGAACAATGAACATTTAAGCAACTTTAAGTAACATAGTCAAAGAGAAGAAAAACCAAGTATACAATTTGAATTACATAGTAATCAAGGTAAATTGATTGCCATTAGTATTTTTTAATTTTATTAAATTAAATATTAGTAAATTGCTTAGTAGCGATTTGTTCGGTCCAGAGGGGTTTGGAGTAGCAGGCGCTTTCCTGTAGATACTTTTTTTTTTTGGGGGGGGTCTTTTCTGAAAATATTTTGAGAATTTGCGCAGTTCTCGTCTGTTTCCTTAATCAGGTTTTGCATCGTCCTGGCTTCTGGGGGGGGAATCGTGCTGGAAGGAGGAGGCTCCATTTTGCTTGGAGGCAGCGTATTCTTTGCAATTTTTTTGACGGTCTCAGTTTTGTTCAGGACCTCAGAAGCTCCGGTGGGTCCCTGCAGTAAGGATGTGATAGACTCACGTATATAGAGATGCATTGTCACTACTTGGCAGTCTGAGGTGGAGCAAAGATTGGCCTTGCCACTAGAGTTTTGCAAAGTGCTTTCATTTTTCAGAGCATTTTTCTTTTGAAAGTTCAGACCAGGGAAAAAGCCTTCTGTGATTTGAGATTATAAAACGGGTTTGGCAGTCCGTCGTCCCCCTCTCCCCAATTTGAATGTGAGCTTGGGTCCATCCCATCCATCTGGCCTGGTCTGGCTGGATGAAGGAGGATTTTACATTTACCTGATAAGTTCCTTTCCTGGAGTCCAGCCAGACCAGTACAGGACCCACCCTATTCTTGCAAACATGTCCTTCAATAGTCTTTATATTGGAAGAAAGAGTGATTATATTCTCTTTCCAGTCTGGAGTAGTAAGTTAATTGTTTTCAATCTGTTTTATCTTTTATGTATTCTCCCCAGGACCCTTGGCGGAGTGGGGCAGAGGAAGTTTTGGTAAATTGTTTATTTAGCTTGTAACAGAAAATGCGGGCAGGCTGAGATCAGCATGAGAGCCTGTAAGGCACCAGTGGCCAACTCTGTTTTCAGGATATCCACAGTGAATATGCATGAGAGAGATCTGCATGCTTTGCCTCCAATGTATGCAAAACTATCTCATTTATTTATTTAAAAACTTTTCTATACCGTCGTTAAGTTAAATAACCATCACAACGGTTTACAGAAGGGCATGATAAAGAGAAATATGGGTGGTATAGATTACAAATTATACATGTGCCATCATAGTACGGTAACAATTTAAAATAATAAACTAGGTGTGTAAGTTAATCCTGATTGTTAGGAACAAATTAGGCGGTTTGATTTTAACATTAATGTGCTTATGTAGGTTACTAATAACTTCTAGCTTGGTGCATCCTTATCGCTCAACTATTTTTCTCCTTTTCTTTATCTTTATAAAATGCTTGTTTAAAAAGCCAGGTTTTCAGATTAGTTTTGAATAATTCCAGATTTGTCTGTAGTCTTATTTCGAGTGGCATGGTGTTCCTGAGTACGGGACCAGCCAGTGACAGTGCTCTTTCCCTTACGTGCGTGAGATGTGCTGATTTGACAGAGGGGACAGTTAGTAGAGCTTTATTTGCAGATCTCAGGTTTCTTTGTGGTACGTGCACGCGCAGTGCCGTGTTAAGCCAGTCGGCTTTATCATCGTGGATTAGTTTATGGATTATACAAAGTACCTTATATTGTATTCTTTGTTCAATTGGAAGCCAGTGGAGTTCAGCAAGTGTTCCTGTGATGTGGTCACTCTTTTTTTTGCCTGTCAAAACTCTGACAGCAGAATTTTGCAATATTTGCAGAGGCCGAATTGTAGATTGAGGTAGTCCTAAAAGCAGGGAGTTACAATAATCTGTTCTTGGGAATATCATTGCTTGTAGAACTGTGTGAAAATTGTTAATCGTTTTCATTGTGGATATACTGAAAACCTGGCCTGTTTGTGGTTCTTGAGGACCAGAGTTGGCCACCCCTGCTATACATCAGCAAACCTGTTAGTCTCTGTTTCCATCTGCTGGTTGGTGACTGTAACCCATCCATCTAGATTGGTCTGGCTGGACTCAAGGAAAGGAAATCCGGTACCTATACATTTCTCCATTGGCTCAGTTAATCATTGCCCGATAGCCCCATTCCCTCACCTGCTGTTTCTATGCATGGTCCAAAAGTAACTGGACCAGACTGCTGTATGCCATGAAGGGGGAGCCTTTCCTCACTGTACTAATTAAAATATAAATCTTGGGTTTTCCTTTGTTAATTTTTATAAAGCACCTACCAGTATAAAATCTGTAGGTTTTTGTAAGATGAGGTGCAACTGCTATTTGGGTGTCTGTTACTATCCCTGTCTACAGGCGTTACTCACAATCAGAGCCACTTGAGGTTATGTGATTCCTAGAGGAAGGAGACCATTGGCGGGTGTTGTGGGGACAGTGGGATTTGGTTCACTGTGTTTATGCTTATCTTGGTTTTCTTCCTGCTTCTGACTGAGACAGGATGTCTGACGATGTATACGACTCGGTGCGACTCTGGACCATCACCCTGCTCTGTGCCTTGCGCTGTGCCATGATGCGCTACCACCTGCAGGCCTACCTCGGCCTTGCCGACCGCTGGGTGCAGCAGCTGAAGAGAGAGGCTGGACGCATCCCCATCATTGAGATTCAGCGCAAGGTACCTGGAGTGGAGGGGTGATGGAGGAGAACCACACTGGAAGAGAGGGAGGGGTGGGAGAACCCATGGCTCAGCTGCAGGGAGGGGAGCGGGATGCTTATTTACAAATACTATAGCCCTGGCCCTACCTCCAGCTTTCCCAATCCCGCACACCCCCCTCCCCCCCTCAGCTTGCTTTGCCCCCTCTCCCCTGCAGCTTCTGAACCAATCTATGTATTTTGCCTTTCCCCCTTCCCAGATCTCACGCATCTTCTGTTACATGACTGTCGTGGCCTTGCAGTACATAGCTCCCATTATACTCTCCTTCCATGCCACGCTGCTGCTGAAGACCATGGGTGAGTAAAGCTAGAAGCACATGCTCCTGCCCCAGCCCTCTCTAGAGTGAACATCACGAGTGGGTATGGGCTCTGGCCTTGGAGCAGAGGGCCAGAGATGAAGTCACCTTGTAAAGTAGGAGTGTGACGAATGTTAGATGAGGTCTCCCTATGAGCGGATTCCCGCAGCAGGTGACCTAGGGTCGCCAGACAGCTCCAGGTCAGCTAGCACAGGATGAGCCAGTCCTGGTTTTATCTCCAGCAGATGCAGGTGGGGGGGGGTTGTCGTTTTTCACTTGCTTTTGATTTTCAGTGGCATGAGGCCATGTTCTGTTTTGCCTTGTAGGTAACTATTCCTGGGGGCTGTTACCGGCCACCCCCCCCACCGCAGACGCCACACCAGCCGCCTCTGGCACTCCTGCAGCAGAGGGAGAGGAGGGGGATGTAAACATCCAGGCAACAGTAGCACAGATTACGGGGGCCCTGCGTGGAATTTGTACCCCCCTTTTTTATCGTGGCCTCCTTGCCTTTCTAATATGGTGGGTGTCTCTGTGCCAGATCATCACCAGCCTGTTTGGGCTTTACTTCCACCAGTACCTGGTGGCATCTTAGCATCACTGGATGGGTAGCAGTTTCGGCCCGACTGTGGTGGGGCACGATATCCCTCCCCTGGCTAAGAATTTCTCTTTATTGACTCTTAATTACAACCTTAGTGGACTGTGGATGGCATTTGTAGGAAAGTATAACCTAAGGTTCAAACTGGTTCTTTTTCTGTGGGCCTGCGGTTCTGCAAGAAAAAACATTTGGGCCACCTACAGCATCCCTGTTTCCTGGCTGCTAGGAGTACTTACTCCACGAGCATCGCTGCAAGAGCCACTTTCACTTCAGAGAGGCCCTGCCATTTCCCAGCAGCTGCGGCAGAGAAGCAGTCCCACCGATGGAGTCACAAGCTGATGCATGGTGTTTGTGCTACCCTATAGCACCCGCTGAAGATTGGAAAATAAAGGGGGAAATGCAGCCTTGCATGCACCCACCCACGTGTTCTCACCGACCCTGCAGCTCTTGTGAGGGGGGAGACCATCACGCTCTGCCTGTACCTGTGCCTTATTCAAAGCAGAACTCTGGCCAGATTGTCACTGAGTAACTATGTACATAGCTAAATTAATCGTACAGCAAAAGAACTCCGTGCTGTTTGGGCATAGGGCTGCTTTGGTCTTTGGGGTGGGTGGATGTGAGGTGGGAAGGGGTTTGGTCTGGCTGGGTGGGGTACATAGCTGAATCTGGATTGGGTGGGGTGGGGTCTCTATGTTTGTTTCTGTTTGCATGAGGCAGGAGCTTAAAGTGTGGAAAGAGAGCTTGAATACACAACTGTTTTTCTTTGGTGCTTAGTGTAAAATAAAACACAAATGTTATCAGCTTTGAGTTTATTTTACAGGAGATGTTGAAATTTTGAAAATAAAGAGAAAAAAAATTTGCAACAAGCTCGGGCTGCTGAAGGATATGAGGATAGAGGGGACACTGCCATATGTTTTGGGTTTGAGGGGGGAGGGGAGGGAAGGGAAGCTTTTCCCATTATGCAGCCTCTCCTCCAGCTCCTGTGCCTGAGTGCCAGCTGAACCATTCATTCTATGACAATTAGTGACTCCCCTCCCCCCCAACCCTTCATCAGCGAGCAGGGGTGCTAGGTTTTCTTTAAATAGCGTGGGAGGCGTAGAACCCCCCCCCCCCCTCCTGACTCGGAAGCCAAACCTTCAGCATCTCTACTCCTATTACTTATCACTTCCTTAGTGTTACTCAGGTGTATGCAGTATTATATAAAACAGGGGAGATTGCCCCCCTTCCCAGTAAAGCTTACAATCTAATCAAGGCAAAAGAGACTTGGGGATTTTTCATTTATTAAGACAATAGTGTTTGTAGAACTAGTTCATCGCCATCTCACCTCTGCAGGAAGTTAAAGGCTATGAGACGCTGCCCTCGATGGAAAGGTGTGCATTACTAGAAGGAGGTGGCCCCCTAGGGGACGAAGCTGGAAACCCTATGCAAAAAACCAGCCCGTAAACGGCCATCGGAGGAGCATGTGCGGGAGCTGGGAGAGAGGGTCCTGTCCTCAAATATTTTCACATTATTTTATGAACCTTGTCAGGCACTAAAGTAACTTAGACTCCTGCTGCAAACTAAAGGAAAGCTAAATTTTGGAGCAAGCCAGCAGGGAGGCTAGCAAACACTACATTTTATTAAAGAGCAAGGGTGCCCACCAGCCCAATAATCTTTCCTGCATCGGAACCTGTGCCTGGCTTGTGCACAGAGTTGAGAGAGCAGCATGAGCAACTTCTTTTAATTATGTGCATTTTTTGGTGCCGAGGCCTACAGCGGGGCGGTGGTTGCTAGGGGCCTCGGCTGCGGCCTATTCAGACATGCAGACAGCAGCCCCTCTGGAGAGATGCCCAGACATGACCCGAGAGGTCCGACACAATGACTGATAGTCTATATAGACGGCGTGCAAAGAAAATTCACACGGGCCATAAATCTACAAAAGCCTGGAAATGAGGCAGCTGAGTGTAGCAAGCCTCCTCCCTCGCCCAGCAATATCCTCTCTGCTCAGGAGCTACTGCAGCTCCTGTATGGGTCCCTGTCTGCCCTCTTTTCCCTCAGCACTTATGGTCTCTATTGCCCCTGCTTGCCCCTCTCGGCACTAACCGCACAGGTATTGCTCTATTTTCCACCCAGCACGTGCTGTAAATCTATTGCACTGCTACCCCCCCCCCCCACTAGCACTGCTAGATGTACAATTCACGGGGAGGATACACACGCTCCTCCCTTTAATGGCTTCAGTTACTCTGAAGGCTGTGGCTGCTGCCATAAGGGTTCTACTTTAATCAGAAACGAACCCCAGCAGATTCTCAGTTCTAGCCCTAGGGTTAATGACGAGGGTGGTAAGTATGATGAGCTCTGCACACAGGGAACAGGACAGCCGAGCTGACGCAGCAAGTCCGAAAGAGCAATGACTACAGGTACAGTAGCTCCCTCCAGTGGCCAGCTGCACAACTTGCAACTTCCTCAGCCACATTTCATACTCCATGCAGCCCTGAGCAGGTAGGCCCCATGGCTTTAACAAACTGCAGAACCTGTACACCTAGCCAGCATGGCCCAAATATTGCCCCTGCACTTTAGAGAGCTCTTCTAAGACAAAAGCACAAATCCATTTAAAAATAAAAGAAAGACACAAATGCTATAAATTTTAGTATTTATTAAATATACATCTTGGCACAAATATCTTTAAAATATATATTTATATATACTGTACATAAAGTATCTTCAGAGCATCAAAATTTAATTCCAGGGGGAAAAAAAAGCCATTTAAATGAGAAACACTGATGTAAAAAGAAGTAAGGACTGCAAAGGCATTGAAACAGGTTATACGCACATACTGCGTTCCTGTGTGGCCCCTCATCCCATAGTGTAACATCACAAATCAAAGCCATCTCCAATTTGCCAGTGTCAGTTCTGGTCTATCTCCTCCCCACCCTAGCAACTTCTCTTAAAAGCCCACTGAACCCTCTGAACATGTTGTGTCTCAGGCTGGAAACTAGAGCTCTCAAGAAAATGTCACAGTCCTGGGACCTGTAGAAGTGGAATAGTGTACTGCACCACCCCCAACCTGAATTTGTGGGCTAGATTCCAGAATGCAGGCCCCTGATCAGAAGCATAGGATACAGAATGCTGCTGGCACCCTGCAGTGGCTCCTCTGATGCAGAGTTACTTTGTAAAACCAGCACCCTGGGATTGGTTGCATGAACCCACCAGCTCACACTTGCTCGCTGGTTTATGGCATGGGGGAAAGCTAATGCCAGATTGCAGATGTGCTTTGTTCCCATTGATTATAGCTGTGACTTATGACATGGACTTGGCCAACACGACACCCTGAGCTTTCATTTCTATTTGAACTCAGAAAGTTGTGTATGATAAAAACAAAACTACACCGAACTTTATGCTTAGATAGTCAGAGGTGACCTGTAAAGTTTTATTCACCTTCTGTTTTATTGTGCTCCAGCCAAAAGTATGTTGGTGCTGATGGCAGCAGAATACCAGCTATAGGATGAGGAGGTTAATGTGCTCAGTGCATTTTAAGTTTCTCATTGTACAGAAAAGTGTATTATTCCATTATATTCTCTCATTTAGCTAAAGAACGTAGTAGACATGGGCTGTAAAGCTCCTACCAGTATGAGGATTGCTAAAGAGGGCAACATGCTTGGTCGTACCATAGCGCCTATGAGTGTGTGCGTATTCTTATGCACTAGATATGGACACTAGCATGGCGACAACGATCTAACTCCCATTACAGAGCAGACACAGAGGTAGGCAGAAGGCCGTATGCAACTGCGCAGCAGGGGGAACATTACAGCACAACCTGCATGAGACACATTGCTTAGGTGAAGCTCTTGTTTTTCCGGCCCTAACCTATTAAAAAGCCTAAACACTTCAGCTGTTGATATTCAATCATTATCCAGCTGGAAAAGTAGGACTGATCTGGCCAAGTAGAAGCTTAGTGGCACAGGCAGTCGTCACCACTTGTCCCGCTAAGAAGTTAGCCAGATGACTCACAGCCAGGGAAGAGGTGGCTTGGGCTGGTGCTACTGTTCCTGCTAACTGCCGCTATTCTGACTTTACTCAGTTACATTATTTACCAAAGTCAGCACCGCTCAGTAGCAGGACTGAACGGAGCTGCCTCTAACTCAGGCTACGTAGCAGCAAAGATGGGTTATTCAGCAGCATAACCCCAAAAGCGAGGCAGCTAAACATGGGTCAGTTTTTAAAGTTGTCACCTCCTTCTCTCAGTGCTACAGCCAACTTGGGCTGACAGAAAAAGGCAAAGCTATGAGCCTATAAAAACCAGAAGGGAAGTAGCCCTGGCTGAGGAATTGGATGGTGTGCTGGTCAGATAACTGTAGTTACAGCCTGAAGCTAAGCTTCTGTCCCAGTCACATTATAGCACTACTGCACTTGTGCTAGACTGTATGTACGTGTAAATGACATACCTATACATAGCCTATAAATACACACAGAACATAGGGAGACAGTGAGAGCCAGAATAGGTACTTTTAAATTTAAATCAATAAGTTCAATTCAGCCACCATTTATTCCTCATTGACTGCTGCTCTTCCCTTTCCTGTTTTCTGAGACGCAGGATAGGGGCAGGGGACAATACTGGTCTTTGAACCTGCTGCTCCCCTTCTGAGCCGCAGGTGCAGAGGAGACCCATTAGTCATGGCCATGAGGGCACAGATTTTGAAACTTGCAGCTTTTCCCTACCTGTCGCCCTAGACCAGAGGTGGCCACACACAGGCCAGCTTTTCATGAGATCGACAATGAACATGTAGGAGATAGATCTGCATCCAATAGCCACAGTGCATGCAAATCTAACTCATGCATATTTCTCATGGATGGCCTGAGAACCTAAGCCAATTCACTGGAGTTCTTGAGGACTGAGTGGGCCACACACCTGCCCTACGCCATTTTTGGTTATCCTGCAGTGAAAATACAATACCCCTCAATTAAATTATTAAAAAAAAAAAATCAAGCCTGACAGTTGGGAAGACTGCAGGAACAGTTATCAGGAGATGAGGAGGTGGTGAACAGGCATAAGGAGAAGTTACAGTCACAATTTATAATGAAGACCTCCTTGAACAGGAAGGGCCTATTGGCTTTTGCTTCTTTCCGACCTCACCCTTATTGAAAGGGGCTGAGCTTCCAACACCTGTTGGTCCTGGGTGTGATAGAACAGAACCAGAAAGAGTCTTCATTAGTCTACTTAAGTTTAATTTAAAAAAAAAAAATCTAGTTCTAGTTTATTGTAAGGACAAAACCACAACTTTTTGAAGTTTTTAAAAGGTCTTATTCACCCATTCCCACCCCTACAGCTCCTCAGTATGTAGAACCAGAGTGGGGGTGGTGGTGGTGCTGCTGCTGCATAGTTTGTAATCAGCAACCCGTCAGTCCCAGCTAAAGGAAACTGAATGGTGACCTCGGAAAAGGCAGGGGCATGATAAAGGTGCAGGCCTTTTATTCCAGCCCAATATGAACATTTAAGAAATGAATACTGCTTGGATCAGTCTGTAGGATACCAGATGCAACACAGCCAGGCACAAGAGGGCTGCCACCTCTGGGAACTGGAGAAGTGCTGTAGATTAAGCAATTTGTTTCAAGACATTAACCCCTTGGGTTCTGAGTAAGGCACTTCCTGCCATTGCCATACAGGGAAATCTCAGCTACTGGCTTCACAAGATGCTGAGGACACAAGAAAGACTGGGAGGGCACGCGCTCACACTTCCAGCGCCAAAAGTGTCATCTTTCAACTGTTGTAGGAGCAGGCTTCCTGTCAATTTACAAAACAAAACTTCAGTGGTCAAAAGTAGTTCAGCAGAGGCCCACAGTGATCATTTCTGTACACATACGCAGACCCACAGCACCTTGGGCTCATGCACAGCCACACAAGCATGCAAGGCTCATTCCAACACCCCATCCTCGTCTATACACCTACACCTACAGAGGCGTTTAAAGCTCTTCCATACATGTTCATGCACACAGGTCTCCAATGCACTATGTATATACGCACCCAAGTCCAGATGCCAGAAGCTCTATGGTCTGGGGTCACTACCTCTGTGCATGGAACTGGAGTTTTCGCAGAAGGATTTGCATGAGATCAAAGGTTGTGAAGCTGATTCCCACCGCTATGGGGCCCTTCACCCAGTTCATGCTGAGCCCTTTGTACAAGCCACGCACAAGCCCCTCCTCTCTGACGACCTGCCGCATGGTGCCCAGGATGGTGCTGTAAGCATGGCCCGTCACCCCTGCTGTCTGCATGCGTCGCCTCACTATGTCCAGGGGGTACGAGGTCGACTGACCAATGATTCCCGCACATGCGCCAAAGAGCAGACGCTCAATGGGATATGGTTGGCTCCTCCCAGTGCGATCTAGGAATGGAAAAAGTACACAAATGCTATACAGCAAGGCCCAAACCATGAGAGCAAAAATTCCCAATACCAGAGCTTAATTTATAGACAGAAAGGAACTGGAACTGAGGAGAGAGGGTGAGATGGATGGGGCCTATGGTCCGGTGTGAACTCTCTCCCACAGACACAAACCCAAATCAAAGCCATGTGGCTGCCCTTATCTTAGGGTAAGCAGCTGACGTGCTCTCCTTTTGCTTTGCTTCCTCCAAGGGCTGGAGGGCCATGAATAATCCATGCAACCACGGGCTCTGATCTGTTTCCCCAGCAGAGCCAAAACTCGTACACTGTCTGCTCTGCTCCACTTTCTCAGGTCCTAGGAAAAAGGTGGCAGAACACCTTTCTGGGTTGCTCTGCTAGAAATCAAGTCCTCAGTAATGGACTCCAAAAGGGTTTGAATTAGGACAAGGCTGTGAGCAGTAGTGCGGTTCATCAAGGCCAGGATTGAAGCCTTGACAATTGGCAGTACTGCTTTCAAGTTTTAAACCCTTTCAGAGTCTTTTCCTTGCTCTGCAATATCTGTTTCTGTTCTCTGCAATACAGGAGAGGGGAAGGGGGGCAGAGTGGCTCATTCTCAGTGTACTCCAGGCTTCCCCCTTCCCTTCTCTGCCCTGCAGGCTGCCTAGAGGGGAGGCAACTGAAGCAGAAAAGCCCTCCAGCTCTGCCTCTTAAGCCTGAAAAGAAGTGCCCGCTTTCCTGGCTGTTCCCTCACCAATCAAACCCTGCCTAATACACTGGACAGTCTCTTCCTCCTCTCCTTCCAATCCATGTGAGCTGAGCAAAGTTCTCAAGCAAGCTGCAGCTAGACTGTGGGACTGCTGCAGAACTAGGGGGGGCGGGGGCAGGGTTGGCCTAGCCGTTTCTTCCTGCTCCTTCTGGGCTTACAGCTCGGTTGCAGCTGGCTTCCATTGGGCTCCAGCACGCCGAGTCTTCAGTCACAACTGTCTGGCAGGTTTCCCCCTATTTTATGTCCCTTTCCAACTCAGTCTGCTCAGTCACTGCAGGAACAGTTCTTGGTTGGGGGTGGGGGGGGGGGAAGGGTCAAGAACAAGAGCTCTCTCTGCAATCCTGCAAATCATGAGCTCTACATCTAGCCATAAGGTGTCGCCAATGCACAACGACTTGTATTCAGCTCCTCAAACCCAGGAAGTAGAACAGAACTCAGACATTTGGCATTGCAGTCTACAGCACTTCGTCTGAACCTGCCTATCAAGAACTTCATTTTAAGCAATGCAATATTTTTCCCCCACCTGTTTCAGAGCCTAGGTACACATATCATCACATTAATCCTCAGAGGGGATCTGGAGCCTGTAACTCAGGGGCCGATGCAATCTGCAGTTAACCTGCAGCCGGACGCGGGTTGAATAGGTGCTAATCAACCCCCTAATGCAATAAGGGGATTAATGCATTTTCAACGCAAGTCCAATGCGGAGTGAATCTAATAGTGCTCATCACATGCAAATGTATGTGAATGAGGCTATTAGGCATTCACTCCCGATGCCAAAAAAAAATGTGCGTCTGGATGAACATTAAACTGTCATCCGAGCACATAAAAAAAAGTACAGAAAAGCAGAAAATATTAAGTAGGATAAAAAATAAATAAAAAAAAAAAAAAAAAGTCGGGTTCAGGAAACTGCGCTCGACTGACAAGCGTTGGCTTCCTGAACCCTCGGTGTCTGTTTTCCTTAGTGGCGGACAGCAGAGTCATGAAAACAGACGCTGATAAACCCGGTGTCAATTTTCGTGACTGCCGTCCGCTGGTAAGGAAAACAGATGCCGGGTTTTTCGGCGCCTGTTTTCGTGATGGCTGTCTGCCGAATCACGAAAACAGATTGGGTTCACGACCCTAGCACCTCCTTGCTAACACGACCCCCTAATTTAAATATTGCATGGTGCCCCCCCCCTTGAGGGCGCCTGGGGTACATTAGAGAGCAGGCGCTGACTGTTCAGCCCCCGCTTTCTACGTGACTTTATTGCATCAGTCCCTCAGTTTGATTAGTAAGATCAGGCTAACAGCAGCAAATGGAACAGGCAGTGGGTGCAGTACAGCAGATCAGCATTTGAAAGATCTCATGCAGGATACTGGATTTCATGATTAGTATTAATTACCATTTATTTAAAACATTTTTATATACTGCTTATTCAATTTGGGTAGATCTAAGTGATTTACAGAAAACATACATAGTATATTAAATTTACATAATAAAACAAGATAAAAACAATTAAAATCATACATAAGAACATAGGAAAATGCCATACTGGGTCAGACCAAGGGTCCATCAAGCCCAGCATCCTGTTTCCAACAGTGGCCAATCCAGGCCATAAGAACCTGGCAAGTACCCAAAAACTAAGTCTATTCCATGTAACCATTGCTAATGGCAGTGGCTATTCTCTAAGTGAACTTAATAGCAGGTAATGGACTTCTCCTCCAAGAACTTATCCAATCCTTTTTTAAACACAGCTATACTAACTGCACGAACCACATTCTCTGGCAACAAATTCCAGAGTTTAATTGTGCGTTGAGTAAAAAAGAACTTTCTCCAATTAGTTTTAAATGTGCCCCATGCTAATTTCATGGAGTGCCCCCTAGTCTTTCTACTATCCGAAAGAGTAAATAACCGATTCACATCTACCCGTTCTAGACCTCTCATGATTTTAAACACCTCTATCATATCCCCCCTCAGTCGTCTCTTCTCCAAGCTGAAAAGTCCTAACCTCTTTAGTCTTTCCTCATAGGGGAGTTGTTCCATTCCCCTTATCATTTTGGTAGCCCTTCTCTGTACCTTCTCCATCGCAATTATATCTTTTTTGAGATGCGGCGACCAGAATTGTACACAGTATTCAAGGTGCGGTCTCACCATGGAGCGATACAGAGGCATTATGACATTTTCCGTTTTATTCATCATTCCTTTTCTAATAATTCCCAACATTCTGTTTGCTTTTTTGACTGCCGCAGCACACTGCACCGACAATTTCAATGTGTTATCCACTATGACACCTAGATCTCTTTCTTGGGTTGTAGCACCTAATATGGAACCCAACATTGCGTAATTATAGCATGGGTTATTTTTCCCTATATGCATCACCTTGCACTTATCCACATTAAATTTCATCTGCCATTTGGATGCCCAATTTTCCAGTCTCACAAGGTCTTCCTGCAATTTATCACAATCTGCTTGTGATTTAACTACTCTGAACAATTTTGTGTCATCTGCAAATTTGATTACTCACTCGTCGTATTTCTTTCCAGATCATTTATAAATATATTGAACAGTAAGGGTCCCAATACAGATCCCTGAGGCACTCCACTGTCCACTCCCTTCCACTGAGAAAATTGCCCATTCAATCCTACTCTCTGTTTCCTGTCTTTTAGCCAGTTTGCAATCCACGAAAGGACATCGCCACCTATCCCATGACTTTTTACTTTTCCTAGAAGCCTCTCATGAGGAACTTTGTCAAACGCCTTCTGAAAATCCAAGTATACTATATCTACCGGTTCACCTTTATCCACATGTTTATTAACTCCTTCAAAAAAGTGAAGCAGATTTGTGAGGCAAGACTTGCCCTGGGTAAAGCCATGCTGACTTTGTTCCATTAAACCATGTCTTTCTATATGTTCTGTGATTTTGATGTTTAGAACACTTTCCACTATTTTTCCTGGCACTGAAGTCAGGCTAACCGGTCTGTAGTTTCCCGGATCGCCCCTGGAGTCCTTTTTAAATATTGGGGTTACATTTGCTATCCTCCAGTCTTCAGGTACAATGGATGATTTTAATGATAAGTTACAAATTTTTACTAATAGGTCTGAAATTTCATTTTTTAGTTCCTTCAGAACTCTGGGGTGTATACCATCCGGTCCAGGTGATTTACTACTCTTCAGTTTGTCAATCAGGCCTACCACATCTTCTAGGTTCACCGTGATTTGATTCAGTCCATCTGAATCATTACCCATGAAAACCTTCTCCATTACGGGTACCTCCCCAACATCCTCTTCAGTAAACACCGAAGCAAAGAAATCATTTAATCTTTCCGCGATGGCCTTATCTTCTCTAAGTGCCCCTTTAACCCCTCGATCATCTAACGGTCCAACTGACTCCCTCACAGGCTTTCTGCTTCGGATATATTTAAAAAAGTTTTTACTGTGAGTTTTTGCCTCTACAGCCAACTTCTTTTCAAATTCTCTCTTAGCCTGTCTTATCAATGTCTTACATTTAACTTGCCAATGTTTATGCTTTATCCTATTTTCTTCTGTTGGATCCTTCTTCCAATTTTTGAATGAAGATCTTTTGGCTAAAATAGCTTCTTTCACCTCCCCTTTTAACCATGCCGGTAATCGTTTTGCCTTCTTTCCACCTTTCTTAATGTGTGGAATACATCTGGACTGTGCTTCTAGAATGGTATTTTTTTAACAATGACCACGCCTCTTGGACATTTTTTACTTTTGTAGCTGCTCCTTTCAGTTTTTTTCTAACAATTTTTCTCATTTTATCAAAGTTTCCCTTTTGAAAGTTTAGCACGAGAGCCTTGGATTTGCACACTGTTCCTTTTCCAGTCATTAAATCAAATTTGATCATATTATGATCACTATTGCCAAGCGGCCCCACCACCGTTACCTCTCTCACCAAGTCCTGTGCTCCACTGAGAATTAGATCTAAAATTGCTCCCTCTCTCGTCGGTTCCTGAACCAATTGCTCCATAAAGCTATCATTTATTCCATCCAGGAACGTTATCTCTCTAGCGTGACCCGATGATACATTTACCCAGTCTATATTGGGGTAATTGAAGTCTCCCATTATTACTGCACTACCAATTTGGTTAGCTTCCCTAATTTCTCTTAGCATTTCACTGTCCATCTCACCATCTTGACCAGGTGGACGGTAGTATACCCCTATCACTGTAGTCTTCCCTGACACACAAGGGATTTCTATCCATAAAGATTCAATTTTGTATTTAGTCTCATGCAGGATGTTTATCCTGTTGGACTCTATGCCATCCCAGACATAAAGCGCCACACCTCCTCCCCTGACTGCTCCTCTCTGTCATTGCGATATAATTTGTACCCCGGTATAGCACTGTCCCATTGGTTATCCTCTTTCCACCATGTCTCTGAGATGCCAATTAAGTCTATGTCATCATTTACTGCTATACATTCTAATTCTCCCATCTTACTTCTTAGACTTCTGGCATTAGCATACAAACATTTCAAAGTTTGTTTTTTGTTTGTATTTTTATTCTGCTTTTTAATTGATAGGGATAAGTTAGAATTTTTTAGCTCAGGTGAGTCTTTAGTTACAGGCACTTGGACTACTTTTCTAATTATTGGAACCTCACTGTCGGGATGCCCTAATTGTAATGCATCATTAGTATCCTTTAAAGATACCTCTCTCCGAACCATGCGCTGCTGAGCGACTGTCGGCTTTCCCCTTTGTTCTAGTTTAAAAGCTGCTCTATCTCCTTTTTAAAGGTTAGCGCCAGCAGTCTGGTTCCACCCTGGTTAAGGTGGAGCCCATCCCTTCGGAAGAGACTCCCCCTTCCCCAAAAGGTTCCCCAGTTCCTAACAAAACTGAATCCCTCTTCCTTGCACCATCGTCTCATCCACACATTGAGACTCCGGAGCTCTGCTTGCCTCTGGTGACCTGCGCGTGGAACAGGGAGCATTTCAGAGAATGCTACCCTGGAGGTTCTGGATTTAATCTTTCTACCTAAGAGCCTAAATTTGGCTTCCAGAACCTCCCTCCCACATTTTCCTATGTCGTTGGTGCCCACGTGTACCACGACAGCCGGCTCCTCCCCAGCACTGTCTAAAATCCTATCTAGGTGACGCGTGAGGTCCGCCACCTTCGCACCAGGTAGGCATGTTACCAGGCGATCCTCACGCCCACCAGCCACCCAGCTATCTACATTCCTAATAATTGAATCACCAACTATGACGGCCGACCTAACCCTTCCCTCCTGGGCAGTAGGCCTTGGGGAGATATCCTCAGTGCGAAAGGACAATGCATCACCCAGAGAGCAGGTCCTTGCTAGAGGATCCTTTCCTGCTACACCTTGTTGGTGCTCTCCCATTATGAGACCTTCTTCCTCCAAGGAAAAAGCATTTCCAAGCCTTGAATAAAACCTCCTCTCACTAGCACTAACTCGTATGCAATAATGGAATGTAAACACGAATCAACCAACCTCAAACCCTCTCTCACTAATTCCTGCTGAATATTTATCATACTATTACCATTCACAACTGTGTCATATTTATTCATTTGATTACCTATGTACCGTTTTATAGTCTTATTTTTTCACTTGCTATTCTAATGTATCAATAGGCTGAAATGTAAATATTGTGCTGTTCAATTTCTCCCCTTCCATCCCAAGTTTATTTTCCTTGTTTTTTGTAACTTTCCCTCTCCCTTTTTCTGATTCACTGTATTTAAAGTTCAAGGTTCTTATTGAAAATATTGTTTTTTACATTACGTTATGCTTTACACTCCTTGTTATTTGTAAACCGGGTTGATGTGATGCCTATCATGAAACTCGGTATAACAAAAACAATAAATAAATAAATAAAATAAGGCAGCACCAGGGCTGCCAGTCTGAAGTTGGGACTTGACTACTATGTTCCTGAAGGTCTCATCTATATACCTCTCTGTCTGCCTCAGCTCCTCCAGGTCTGCCACTCTAGCCTCCAGAGATCGGACTCGTTCTCTGAGAGCCAGGAGCTCTTTGCATCGCATGCACATGTACAACTTCTCACCGGTGGGTAAAAAATCATACATGTGACACTCGATGCAAAAGACTGGGAAGCCCCCCTCTTGCTGCTGGACTGCTGCCTTCATCTCAATTTTGATCAGTTCCTAGTTACGTTTTAGGTTGCTATGGGAGTAGGAATGTGTCTAACTTCCTTTAAATGTATTAGTGAATTCACTATGTGTCTGGTAGTGGCCTACCAGGGTCTGATCGAATTCTCAATAAAGTTTTTGTTGATGGGTTTTTTTTGTTTTTTTTGTGAAAGTGGCACCTGCCTATAAATTAAGGGCTGAGCTAGGGTTGGGAAATACAAACAGTCTAACTTCAGTTAGTCAGCCTGAGTGACTCACTGCTCCCTTGATTAACAAATGTTGGTCCCTATTCAAACCCAATCACACTACCTCAACACCTTTCCAAGGTGAGTAACTGAGCTGAACTATTCAACTTTTTTACTTTGGTATATACTGCTCCTAGCTTATTTCTAGCTTCTGGCTACTTTTTTGTGGGGGGTTTTTTTGTGGGTTTTTTTTTTCTTCTTCAATACAATGCACTCAGTTAGTATTAAAACAAACAGTCAGCTCTTTAAAAGTCTGGAGAACACTCAGTTCTGCAGACTTTTAAAAATAAACACACTATCTACTGCTACCTTATTGACTGACTAAAAATACAAACAGTCTAACTTGTTTATTCACTGCCTACCTACTGCTACCTTATTGACTATTTAAAATGTAATGTAATGAGTTAGAGCGAACCAATGAAGGAAAGAAGGGTAAGGAAAAAGAAGAGGAAGAAGAAATTATTTCTTACCTGATAATTTCCTTTCCTTGAGTCCAGTCAGATCAGTCCAGACCAGTGGGCTATGCTCACCAACCAGCAGATGGAGACAGAGATAAAAGGGCTTGCTGATGCTACTCCTTATATGCATCCGTGCTGACACCAGCCTGCCAGTATTTCTGTAACAAGCCAACTGTGGAAAATTTCAATTTCAAATACTCACCACAACAACATAACCTTAACTTTTTTTTTTAAAACTTCCAGAGGAAGTGGAAGTAGGAAAAGAAGTTCTACAGCATATAGAAGGACCATTCACCTGCAAAGCAGCATGGAAATACAAGGGTCTGTACCCTATCTTTATGTACATTTCTCCAAACCTTCAGAAACAGAGAACATACGAAAAATTTGGCAGCAGAGGGAGGGTCCTGGACTGGTCTGACTGGACTCAAGGAAAGGAAATTATCAGGTAAGAAGTAATTTCATTTTCCTCTTCTTCCAAGATGACCAATGGAATGTACCTAAGCTATTCCCAAATAGGATGGGATACTGCCCAAGCCCTTTGCAATGCCACTGAGGTGAAAGAGGTTTCATCTTTGACTTTGATATCTAAGCAGAAATGCCTAGCAAAGGTATGTAAGGACGACCAAGTTGCTGTCTTATAAATTTCCAAAGGAAATATTAATCTTAGTTCAGCCCAAGAAACAGCCTGAGCCCTCGTGGAATGAGCCTCCATCTGCTTAGGTAAAGTACCAGAATCTACATAGGCTGCCATTATTACCTCTTTAATCTTATGGCCCTGGTGGCCGCTTCACCTTTCCAAAATCCTTTGTAGATAATGAAAAAGTGATCAGGCTTCTTAAACGCATTCATAACCTTGAGATACCTTAACAAACGTCTTCTGGCATCCAGGGCACAAAAAAATCTTATACTCCTCAGAATCTGCCTGATTACTAAAGTAAGGAAATTGAAGTAAGTGGAAATCAGAGACCACCTTCGACAAAAAGGAAGGGACCGTACAAATCTGGACTGAATCCTTGGTAATCAACAAGAAAGGCTCTCAACACGAAAACACCCTTCTGGCTGAACAAATAGCTACCAATAACACAGTCTTTAAGGTAAGGAGCTTCAGAGAAGTTCCTTTGAGAAGCTCAAACCATGGTCCTGCCAAGAAGAAAAATTAATTCAAGTCCCAAGATGGAACCGGAGTCTGCAATCATGATTTAATATGATTAATACCTTTCAAAAAATGAGAAACATATGGATGCAAAGACAACGGTCTACCCTGACCATGCCCCTGATAACAAGCGAGAGCAGCTACCCATAATTTTTTTTTTCTAAATTTATCTTTCGTTGAACCATCACAAATAGCATATAACAATAACACTCAACATTCCAAAAGGAAGCATCAAAACAGTACAATCCAGTACATGGTTCAGGGTTTCTGAAATAACCCCCAACCTATGCTTCAACGCACTGCAATACAGAGGTGGATCAGAAAATGCTCTGTTAAACCTAAAGACAGGTGTTACTTTGACACTAACATACAGTCCCCCACATATTTAGAGAAGAAGAGAGTCCTTCCATAAAAAATAAAAAACAAAACAAAACTAGTTTTCCCTAGATAAAACACATTTCATACCTACTTAGTTAAAGATGCCAAAGACGGTACAGAGATTTTCCTCTAAAAAGCTGCAATTTCACATATGGTCGCAAAAATAATTTGAGCCATCACTGGTAAATCATTAGGGAACAAAGAAATGAAAGTATCAATAGTTAAAGTCACATCCAACACCTCCTCAATCAATCACATAACGTCCCCCCCAAAAAGCTCCACCAGATATGATAAAATGATTCAACTTCACCACATAGGTGCCACAGTTTGCCAGATAGGATGGGAAAGATCCTATGCAACTTAGAAGGCATGAGATACCACCGCAACAGGACTTATAGCTATTTTCTTCTATCAAAATGGGAAGAGAGCTTTTTGCAGTCCTCTAAAACATACTTATCCCACAACCATACCTGGGAACTTTTGACTTCCAGTCATTCTGAGATTACCATGGATTAGCGGGGAGGGCAATTGCACAGTGGGACCGGATGCTCGCAAACACTCTTACATGTTCACACTTACTTTCACTGCTCATATTCTCACATGTCCATTTATACCTTTACTTCTGCCATTCTCCCACCAACACACACACTCACTCACGTCTCTCCCTCTTCCATACACACATGCTCACTTGCACTCAGCTCTCTCCTCCTACTCACCTACATACACTCTCAGATCTATTCTTCCTACACAAATACACACTCACTCATTCTCACAGACATGCTCATTCATTCTCTCCCCCCCTTCCCTTTCAAAACACACTAGCAACAGCAGACTCTAACTTGGGCTCCTGGAGCAGCAGCAGCCTCTTCCTTCTCCTCCTGTGCTGTGGAAGGATGGAGGATAAAGCTGGCAAGGTTGGACAGCGTAGTTGCACAGTCGTTGGGTAAGAATGCTCTGGACAGTGTCGTGTCTAGGTCTGCTCCTATAAAGGAGAGAAGATGAGATGGTGTCAACTGGGATTCTGGGTAATTGATTAGAAATCCCAATGAGTTTAGAAGCCTTATGGTGAGATCGAGAGAGTCGAGGGCTCCTTGTTTTGACTGGCTTTTTATGAGCTAGTTGTCCAGGTATGGAAAAATGTATATGCCTCTGCTGTGTAACTGCGCAGCCACGACTGCCAGGCACTTTGTAAAGACTCGAGGCGCTGAGGCTAGGCCGAATGGCAGTACCTTGTATTGATAGTGACTGTGACCCACCACGAATCGCAGATATTTGCGATGAGGAGGGGAGATCGCAATATGGGCGTATGCGTTTTGAAGGTCCAGAGAACAGAGCCAATCCCCTTGTTGAAGTAGAGGAAGCATGGTGCCCAGGGATATCATTCTGAACCATTCCTTGCGAAGAAATATATTCAAGGCACGGAGGTCCAGAATAGGCCAGAGGCCGCCGGGCTTTTTTGGAATTGGGAAATATCTGGAGTAGAACCCTTTCCCTGCTGATTCGGTGGAACTGGTTCCATGGCTCTGGCCGACAGAGGGTTGAGAGCTCTGACTCGAGTTTTCCTGTGTGGTCATCCCAACTCCAGGATTGATTGGGTGGGAAGTCTAGGGGTATTTTTGAAAAATTTAGATGGTAACCGTGAGTTACGATGGACAATACCCACTGGTCTGTGGTGATTGGATGACTATTTGTTGCAAAGTGGCACAGGCGGCCCCCCCCCTGGAAAAAAAGTCAAATCCAGACACAGGGCCAGCTTGTGTAGCTGGCTGTGGTCTAGATGTTCTCGTTTGGCGCATGTCCCCTCTGAGGTGCCCAAGCCGGTTGTGCACGGGATGCAGGAGGGTAATATCTGCGTGGCCTGTAGAATTCTTTTTTGGGTTCTCTACGCGTAACCCTGTGGGCTACGGAGGGAACATCTGGGGAGATAGTTGACAACTGGCGCAGGATCTCATGATGGTCCTTTAACTGGGCCACTGCATCCTGGATCTTATCCCCGAACAGGTTATCTCCGGTACAGGGTAGATCTGCCAGTTTGTCCTGCATTTCCAGGCATAGGTCTGAGGCCTTAAGCCAGGCCCAGCGTCTAGTGCTGATGCCTGCTTAGAGACTCTGGATGCTGTTTCAAAAGAATTATAGGCAGCTCTGACTTCATGTTTGCCTGCTTCCATTCCTTTTTGTAGGATGAAGGACAAAGTTTCTTGTTGTTGTTGAGGCAACGTCTCCGCAAATTCCTGGACTTGTTTCCAGAGATTTCTGGTATATTGGGTCATGTATAAATGATATGCTGCAATTCGAGATATCAACATGGACCCTTGGAAAACTCTTCGTCCCAACTCATCCAATGCCTTCTGTTCTTTACCAGGAGGAGCAGAGGAACGTGGATGTGATCGTTTAGCCTTTTTCTGAGCTGATTCCACGACTACAGAGTGGTGGGCAAAGCTTTGGGCTTGTTGAACCAGGTAGGTAGCATCTGTCTTTCTACTGACTGGGGATACTGTACCTGGATGTTCCCATAGGCAGTGCATGAGGTCCAAAAGATTTTCATGCACAGGTTTTGCCATTATTTCTTTTGCAGCATCTGCAAATCGTGAGACCCAACATCTCTTGGCACGCATCTTCCTCAACCAGTGAAAATGGTATAGTCTCAGACATTTCTTTGACAAAACTGGCAAAGAAGAGGTCTTCTGGAGGAGATCTTCGCCTTTCCTCTGGTGGTGAAGGCTCTGAAAGCAAGTCCTCGGATGTTTGTGATGAATCATCTGAGGATGCATCGTCCCATGGAATATAGGGACTTTCCCCTTCTCCCAGTGGAGCTCCCGATGGAGGAAGCATGCCAAAGTCGAGAGGGCGGGAAGGCATCAATGGATGCGGCACTGGCATCGATGAAATCTGTGCTGGCATCGAGGGCATATGAGGTGCGCTTGGGTACCGGTAGCCCTGAAATGGGTTCTGGCATCGATGGTTCCCGTGGAGGGACATGGCCGGGAATCGATCCTTCCTCCTCCGAGGAACCAGATACTGGAATCGGGAACTGCAGAGGCCTTGATGCCAGCTTGTCCGGTGGCAGAGGAGTCGATAAGGCACCGATGAGCATATCGAGGCGCTCGAGGAGCGGTGCAATCATCGAGGGAGCCAGTTCTGGGGCCAGTGGCGATTGGAAGCCTCGTAAGGCTTACAGCACTGCCTCTTGGGACCATGCAGTCCAATTCCTCACGGGGATCCAGCATGGGTGGGACGGCAATCGAGGTAGGAGGCAGGCTAGGCATTAACGGAATTTCCACGGAGGCCCATGGAGGCTCGGTGCCCGGCACCAGTATCAGTGGGGAACGCTGAGGGGTCCCGGGTCCAGAGGAGGATAGGGGCTCCTCTCCCCAGGCCCTCTTCGCAGGCAGTTCGATGGAAGGCTATGCCGCTGCGGTATTGGTGCTGGCACTGATCGGGGATGCCCGCCGGTGCCAGTGTTTCCCCTCGGTGCTTGGTCCGGTCTTTCCCCAGCACCGAGAACGATGACGCCAATGTCCTCGATGGAGTCTGTGACAGACTGACACCCTGTCCACGATGCTCCTGGCGAATCATCTCAGAGGTCGATGGAACCTTCATGGTAGGTGGCGCTTGAACTGGTGTCGATGGAACAGTGTGTTTTGAAGCAAACAACTGCTCCATTTTATCCAGACGAACACAACGGCCTTTGGGGGTCATTTGTGTGCAACTAGGGCAGCGACTAATGTCGTGCGAGGGGCCTAAGCACAAAAGACAGACTTCATGCAGGTCCATTATGGACATGGTCCTCGGACACTTGGGGCATTTTCTAAACCCAGTCGCCATGTTAAAAATTGGCGGGCACGTGGTCGGTGACCATCGGGCACCGGAGCGGTAAGCCGCCGGGAACCGACCGCAAGTACTGGAAAAAACACTTACCAAGCGTCGGAGGGAACGGAGCGCAATGGGGGACCCTGGTGAGGGATTTTTAAGAAGATAAACTTCAAATATTTCCGTGAGGAAAGTTGTGAGAAATTTCTCACAGAGCTCCTAAACCACGAGGCGACTGCTGTGCGGAAAAATAGAGACTGAAGGGGACCCCTGGTGGCTACGGGGTTAGTGGCATGCTCAGTGTGCCAGTCAAAGTTCTAGAAACTTTGCCAAAAGTGTTCTATGACAGGGCTCCATCTGATGTCGTCACCCATATGTGAGGACTACCATCCTGCTTGTCCTGGGAAAAATTAATACTTACCTGATAATTTCCTTTTCTTTAAGGTGGCTAGAATGTTTCAGGACCAGTAGATTATGCACCTCTGCCAGCAGATGAGATGGAGCAAACTGACACCACAGTATATAAATTCCTGCAGTGACATCAGCCTGCCAGTATTCTCTTCAAAAGCAACTTTGGACAGACTAGCAAAAAACTTGATTAAAAAATAACACCATGTCAATACTCAGCCAACATGAAATACTGAGCTCAGACAAGAAGCACCTTAACACTAGTCTAGGGACTGGATGAACATTTACCAGTAATGCCCTGGAACACACAGCCACACAGGAGGACCATCACACAATCATTTGGCAGCCGAGGGCTGGAAGCTGAATCCATCTATCCACCTTAAACAAACGTTTTCTTGGAGTTAATTATTGTAATAAAAAGTGTGGTGGTCGGAGGTTTTTAAGACCGATGATTACAATTACCTCGTACATGTTATCTGTTCTTGATAGAACAAACAAGAGGCTCTGAGGTCTTTTTCCTCTATTTTTCAAATATCTGAGTAAGAACATAAGAACATAAGAAAATGCCATACTGGGTCAGACCAAGGGTCCATCAAGCCCAGCATCCTGTTTCCAACAGTGGCCAATCCAGGCCACAAGAACCTGGCAAGTACCCAAAAACTAAGTCTATTCCATGTAACCATTGCTAATGGCAGTGGCTATTCTCTAAGTGAACTTAATAGCAGGTAATGGACTTCTCCTCCAAGAACTTATCCACTTAAAATTGTTGGTGAAAATTGTGGAGTGAAGTTTTGTTTGATTGGGATATCTCAATCTTATTGCCAATCCACATTAGTGGGCCAGCTTTTGCCACATTTTCCTTCAACACAAAACTGTGAAAGCAGGCGACGATATCCTAAAGGTTGGTTATTACAAGGCTGCCCCAAGGATCTGTGGGCTCTTTCCAACTTAATCACGGGCATCATTTCCATTCCTCCATCTAACCCCAGCACTTCAGAACAAATACTAGATACCACTTGGAAACAGTCCTGGAATGCAGACCTCTGGCACTCCCCTGAATCTCAGATTTACCCATCGAGATCTATTCTCCATGTCTTCTAGACGTGCTGAAAGGTTATCACTAGCCTGCATTAGATCTTTCTGCGCCTCTCTGCAGCGAATCAGGTCAGAGGCCTGCTCATCCAGATGGGATTCAGACTCCAACCACGTCTCCAATTTCTTTTTTGAGACTCGCCATGTTGCCATTGAGCTCGCGGAACCAAGTGCAAAATTCCATTTGGATTGGTGTGCCATCCTCCACCACATTGCCGTGATCACGGCCTACCCCTGCAGTCTCTAGTTCCTGCGCCATTTCCTCTTGGGTCTGATTGTGCTGGCCACTGCAGTGCTCACGAACGAGAACTGCTTTAAGTCCACCCACTTTTTCTGCGTTGCCATTCCCACAAAGTTCTCCCGCTTTTGTAATGAGTCAGCTGACTAGGGAACGTGATGGATGCATGATGGGGGGGGGGGGGCGGGTGTTATAGTGGATTCAGGTCAGGAGCCTCAAACTTTGGCAGCCATCCCAAATGATTACATCACTTCTCCAAACCATGGCATTCTTACCATTCACCATAAGGTCCAGTATCTGGCCAGAATCCAGTCAAAGGCCATTTGAGTCAGAGACCATTCTCCTGGATTGATCTCACTGTGACTGAGGTAATAATCTTGAATAGTCTCTATCATGTTCAGTGAGATGCCATTAAGGCCTTCAGATTCTCCTCCACCCAAGAGAAGTATAATTCTACCTAAAATGACACCTGAGGATTTCTAGTACCTCCCTGATGATTTATGTAAGCAGCTGTGGCATTTTTGGACATCCTGACCGCTTGACCCATCTATTGAGAAGCAAACTCTAGAAGAGTTAGACTGATTGCTCTGGCCTTCAATCAGTTGATGGAAAAACTTGCCTCTTCAAGAATCCACAGTTCCTGAGCAAACAGATTCAGACAGTGTGCACTCCCCAGCCAGATAAACTAGCATCTAACATCACCACCACCCAGGACTGGACTTCCAGCTCCACTCCATTTTCCAGATGCTTGGGCTCCAACCACCAGTGCAAACTGACTAAATCTAGTAAACTGACTAGTCTTGGATCGAGGATTCCATCTGAATAGTAAAGCCTTTAAAAAGGCTGCATGTGAGCCCCTGCCAATGGCACAAGATCCAAAGCTGCCGCAATCAAGCTATCAAGCTCAAGATTTTCCTAAACTGATGGCCTTCTTTCCAACTGTAATGCAAGAATCTAGCAAAGCAGCTTCTTGATCCTTTGCTCCGTTAGTTGAACCCAGTCTTGTATTGGGGGAAAAAAAAAGTCCCCAGAAATTTTAGCATCTGGGACGGTTGCAGATTGCTTTTGGTGAATTTGATTACCCATCCCATATCCTGCAAAAACTGCAACACCTTCTATCTGGCTGACATCTTTCTTGAAGCAACTTTACCATTATCAACTAATCATCCAAATAAGGATGTAACAAAATCCCTTCCTTGTGCAGCGCCAAGATGATCCTTCAGCCTACTCCAACCCAAAGGGCAGGGCCTGAAAGTGGAAATGCTGACCCAACACAGCAAAACATAGAAAGCGCCAAAAGGTAGGTAATAGGTATACATGAATCGGCCAAGTAAAAAGGTTGAAAAAGGTCAGTTACTCACCTTGAAGGTGTTAAGAGTAGTGTGATTTATTTGAGGAGATGCCAACATTTGTTAAACAGAATAGCAGTGAGTCACTCAGGCTAACTAACTGAAGTGTAAAGGGATTGTCTTGTACTAACTTGCCTTAGGAGCACAATATAGATTATTGCAGGGGAAGAACTAATCCATAATCCAATGGGAGCACTGAGATGAGAGGATCACCATTCTGGTGGCCGAAGAGGATTGGTAAGTATTGCTTTGGGAAATTTTAGAACTTAAAAAGTTTTGGGGAAAGGTAAACTATTGGGGTATATTCTTTAGTGTACGTGTTCATTATCAAAAGCTAGCCAAAAGATAGGAAAAAGCTTAGAGAGTTTGTGTGTGTTTGCCTTTCCCTACCACCCACCTCTGATTTATAGGCAGGAGACACTTTCACATTAAAAATCAGCCTTTTATCTAAAACACAGGATTGCCCTTAGCTTTATCAAGAGTTTAATTATCCCATTGCAAGTCACTACCAGATTAATAGTGAATATATCAATACATTTAAAGGATTCTTATTTACACATTCCTACTCCCTTGGCAACCTAAACTTAACTAAGAACTCAACAAAATTAAGATGAAGGTAGCAAGAGAAGGGCCTTTCAGTCAAATGTCACATGTATGATTTTTTTTTTTACCTGTCAGTGAGAGGTTGTATATGCACTCCGTTCAGAGAGCTCCTGGTTTTCAGAGAACGTCCTATCTCTGGAGGCTAGAGTGGCAGACCTGGAGGAGCTGAGGCAGAATGATGTTTATAGTTGAGACCTTCAGGGACATAATAGCCAAGTCCAAACTTCAGTCTGGTAGCCCTGGTGCTGCTTTGGAATAGAAAGGTCTCCTGGTCGAAGTGCACTACGGTGATCCTGTAGTAAGGACCTGCTCTCCAGTGATGCATTGTCCTCTCACACAGAGGATATGCCTCCCAGGGATACTGCCCAGGAGGGAAGGGTTAGGTCGGCCGTCAAGGTTGGTGATTTGATTATTAGGAATGTAGATAGCTGGGTGGCCAGTGGGTGCGAGGATCACCTGATAAGATGCCTGCGAATGTAGCGGACCTCATGTGTTACCTAGATAAGATTTTAGAAAGTGCTGGGGAGGAGCCGGCTGTCATGGTACATGTGGGCACCAACGATATATGACAATGTGGGAGGGAAGTTCTGGAAGCAAATTTAGGCTATTAAGTAGAAAGCTGAAATCCAGAACCTCCATGGTAGCATTTTCTGAAATGCTCCCTCTTCCATACACAGGTCCCCAGAGGCAGGCAAAGCTCCGGAGTCTCAATGCATGGATGAGACGATGGTGCAAGGAAGAGGGATTCACTTTTGTAAGGAACTGGGAAACCTTTTGGGGAAGAGGGGAGTTTTTTCTGAAGGGATGGGCTCCACCTTAACCAGAGTGGAACCAAGTTGCTGGCACTAACCTTTAAAAAGCAGATTGTTCTAGTTTAAAAGCTGCTCTAAGGGGAAAGCAGACAGTCGCTCAGCAGCACATGTTACGGATCTGGAGGTGGACCCTTAGTCAGAGGTAGAGTTAGCGCTACCTAGGAGAGAATAAACCCGCTTAGGTCCCTACCGTCGGAAGGCAAGGCCGGGTAAAGCAGAAGTTGAACAGGTACTTCGCCACTGGAAGCCCGCGGTCCCCCCAGGAGGAGCCCGTAGGGACCTGGGCCGCTTTGACATAGGTGAATCACTGAAGACAGGTCTGGATGCAGGCGCCTCCTGCAGGTCGTGGAATCCAGACAGCTGGCGCCTCCAGCAGGTCGTAAGCCAGTCCAGGAGTCGAGGCTGAAGAATGGTTGGAAGCCGGTCCAGTGGTCAAAGCCAGGAGAATGGTCGGAAGCCGGTCCAGTGGTCGAGCCAGGAGAATCAGTCCAACAAGAGGAGAAGCAGAAGCTGGGATCAGAAGGACAGGAAAAAGACCGAAGCAGACCAACAGCGGAGACCAGGATCAAGACAGGAACAGGAACTCTGAGCTCAGGAACCACACCGCTTCCAAGATACCAAGGCAAGGTCTGAGGAGCAGACCTTACCTTAAATACAGGAACTCAAGGAGGAGTCCCAGGAAGGAACCATGACAATTTCCTGTCGTGGCCCCTTTAAATTTAGTCTTCAGCCAAACACGCAGCTCTAGGCAGACCCGAAGGGGGAGGAGTCAGCATAGCAGGAAGGAAGCAATGCGGCTGTTGCATCAGTCGTTCATCGACGGCTTCGCCCCGTTTGCCTCACCTTATTCACGGCTCCTCCTGCTTACCTGGGAAAGATGGCTCCCGCAGCGTCAACAAGCCGACCTCTGGCGTCTCCAGAATGGCTATGGTGCAGCCTCCCGCCATTGCTTCTCCCAGGTACCTACTAGGGTGCGCGCGCACAACCCATGTCCTTTGTATCACCCTTCGCGCGAACCTCGAGGGCGTTCAGTCATGCTAACGTCATGCCATCCGGGTATATTATCTTCATTCATTTGCTAGCTCCCCGAGTTAGCAAGGATTCTAATCCGTTCCTGTCTATGCTACTCTGCCGCTTCCGTGCTGCCACAGGAAGCTCTCTCTCTGCCCTTCTGGGTAATTGCTAACCTGGGTACCCGCTCCTCAGGGGCCCTCGCTTTAATTCAGGTGCCTTACAGGGAACAGGTACTTGCTCCTCGAGGGCCTGCTCTCCCTGCCTCAGTGCCTGTACATTCTACAACGTACCTGGTGGAAATTGCATACCAACAGCTACATCTAGTGAGTACTCTAACTCTCAGTCTCTCTCATCCACAGTATCTCCTCGCTGGGAGACCTGCTGCGGAACCTCCTGACGTCAACAAGGAGAGAAGGGCTCCCTCTGCTGAGGTCACTGAGAATACAACCACAGACTGCCTCACTACTGCCACCTCTGGTGGCGATCTTCAAGCTGTACAATGAAGAACTATCCTGTGTTTTTGTGTGTACAAGTCTAGCCCAGTGCTGTGGCTTCTCACAGGGCTCTTCCCCGTGGGCATGGTCATCTCCACAGCACCCAAGGATCCACAAAACACACGTTATCATAACAGCAGCCAGGCCTCAGCAGCGGCAATGGCCGCGAAGGGAGCGTCGGGGACAGCTGCCTGCTCCTGCAGGTGCCTCGGAGGTGGCTGGTCACGGACCGCCGCAGCCGGCGGCCATAACAGTACATGGTTCTGAGGGAGGTATCTTTGAAGGATACTAAAGAAGCAGCTGAGTTAGGGGCATCCCAACAGAGGTTCCAATAAAAGCAAAAACAGTCCCATTTGCCTATAAGTAAAGAATCACCCGAGCTAAAAGATTCCAAATTATCTCTGTCAACTGAAAAGTAGGCTGTTAATACAAAAAAACACAAAACAAAACAAAACAAAACAAAAAAAACAACAACACACAACCCACACTTTGAAATGTCCGTATGCCAATGCCAGAAGCCTAAGAAGAGTGTATAGCAGTGAATGATGAGATAGACAACTGGCATCTCAGAGACCTGGAAGGAGGACAACCAATGGCATACTGCTATACCTGGGTACAACTTATATTGCAATGATAGGGAGGAGCAACTTGGTGGAAGGGGGTGGTGCTTTATGTCTGGGATGGCACAGAGTCCCCAAGGCTCAAATACAAAAATTCCTATGAATACAGTTTTCTATACAAAATATACAAATACCAAAATGTAATTATATCATCTATTACAATGACTTCATACTACAATATTATATATATTTTATACTCATAAATAACAATGTTACAATACATTAATATAAGCAGTAAACCACCATATGCTCACCATTAAAAAAAACCCATTCATCCAATCTCCACACTCATGTACCTCCCCATACATTCATATAAAATCACTCCTCACTCCATATACATCTATATCATATGTAGAAAACCTTCAAACGATGTTCTAAATATATTTACTAAAATAACTTTAACAAATACAACTCAAGCAGCTATCCTCCAGTATGCTCCACCTATCAGCAGTAAACCCCAAAGCCTTCAACTGTTCTAAATCTTTATCTTCCAGGGATGGTTCTTTAACATAAATACAACTCAAGCAGCTATCCTCCATGACTCTTCTATTGAATCCGGTATTTAAATGGAGACTGGATGAATGTGGGTATATGATAGTTTATTACTGTATTAATGTATTGTAACATTGTTATTTATGATTATAAAATATATGAGATATAGTCTGAAGTCATGGAAACAGATTACATTTTGCTATTTCTACATTTTGTATAGAAAACTGTATTCATAGGAATGTTTGTATTTGAGCCTTGAGGAAGCAATAAAAATATTTCTCATATATTTTTAATTGTAAGACATATGACAATTATGATATACATGCATCTTATTTCTCCAATATCTAAGCATTGAGGGTATTAATATATAATCACCAATTATTATGATATACCTATTAGGTTATCATAATGGCATAGAGTCCAACAGTATAAGAATCCCGCATGAGACTAAATGCACAATAGAATCTTTATGGGTAGAAATCCCTTGGGTGTTGGGGAAGAGTATAGCTAGAGAAGTATACTACTGTCCACCTAGGCCAAAATGATGAGACAGATGATGCAATGTTAAGAGAAATTAGGGAAGCTAACCAAATTGGTAATGCAATAATAGGAGATTTCAATTACTCCAATATTGACTGGGTAAATGTAACATTGGGACAAGCAAGAAAGAAAGTTCCTGGATGGAATAAGTGACAGCCTTATGGAGCAATTGGTTCAGGAACCAATGAGAGCGGGAGCTAGTGGAGCACAGGATTTGGTGAGAGAGGTAACAGTGGGGCCGCTTGGCAATAGTGATCATAACATGATCAAATTTGAATTAATAACTGGAAGGGGGACAATAGTTTAGTGTTCTATAAACTTTCAAAAGGGAAACACTGATACAATGAGAAAAATAGTTAGAAAAAACTGAAACAGGCAGCTACAAAGGTAAAGAGTGAACAGGTGTAGACACTGTGAAAAAATACCATCTTAGAAGCGTAGTCCAGACGTATTCCATGCATTAAGAAAGGTGGAAGGAAAGCAAACGATTGCTGGTATAGTTAAAAGGAAAGGCGAAAAAGGCTATTTTGGCCAAAAGATCTTCCTTCAAAAATTGGAAGAAGGATCCATCTGAAGAAAACAGGGAAAAGCATAAGCATTGGCAAGTTGAATGTAAAATATTGATAAGGCAGGCTAAAATAGAGGCAAAAACTCATAATAAAAATGTTTAATATATCCAAAGCAGGAAGCCTGCGAAGGAGTCTGTTGGACTATTAGATGATCGAAGGGTTAAAGAGGTACTTTAGGGAAGATATGGCCACTGCGGAAAGACTAAACAAATTTTTGGTTCGGTGTTTACTGAGGAGAATGTTGGAGAGATATCCGTTCTGGAGTCTGTTTTCAAAGTTGACGACTCAGATGAACTGACCCAAATCACGGTGAACCTAGAAGATGTAGTAGGCCAGACTGACAAACTGTAGAATAGGAAAATCACATGGACAGGATGGTATACATCCAGGGTCTTGAAAAAACTCAAAAATTAAATTTCAGAACTATTACAAGTAATTTGTAACCTATCATTAAAATCATCCATTGTACCTGAAGATTGGAAGGTGGCCAATGTAACCATAATACAGTATATAAAAAGGGCTCCAGATATGATCCAGGAAACTATAGACCAGTCAGCCTGCCTTCAGTGCCGGGAAAAATAGTGGAAACTATTATAAAGAATAAAATTACAGAATATATAGACAGACGATTTAATGGGTCACAGCCAGCATGGATTTATCCAAGGGAAGTCTTGCCTCACAAATCTACATGTTTTGAAGGGGTGAATAAGCATGAGGATAAAGTGAACTGGTAGATGTGGTGTATTTGGATTTTCAGAAGGCGTTTGACAAAGTCCCTCATGAGAGGCTTCTAAGAAAATTAAAAAGTCAAGAGATAGGAGGAGATGTCCTTTTGTGGATTGCAAACTGGTTAAAAGACAGGAAACATAGTAGGATTAAATGGTCTGTTTTCATAGTGGAAAAAGGAAAACAGTGGACTGCCTCAGAGATCTGTACTTGGACCAGCACTTTTCAATATATTTATAAATGATATGAAAGCGGCATGATGAGCAAGGATCAAATTTACAGATGACATGCAATTATTCAGTGTAGTTAAATCACAAGTGGATTGTGATAAATTGCAGGAGGACCTTGCAAGATTGAAGATTGGGCATTCATATGGCAGATGAAATATAATGTGGACAAGTGCAAGGTGATGCATATAGGGAAAAATAACCCATGCTGTAGCTAGCTATACGATGTTAGGTTCCATTTTAGAAGTTACCACCCTGGAAAAAGGGTTGGGCATCAGTTGATACTACATTGAAATCGTTGGCTCAATATGCTATAGCGGTCAAAAAAAGCAAACAATGTTAGGAATTATTAGGAAGGGAATGCAAATAAGACTGAGAATGTCATAATGCCTCTGTATTGCTCAATGGTTAGACCTCACCTTGAACACTGTGTACAGTTCTGGTTGCCACAGCTTTAAAAAAAAGATATAGTTGCACTTGAGAAAGTAGAGAAGGGCGACCAAAATGATAACGGGCATGGATCAGCTCCCCTATGAGGGGAGGCTAAAGGAGTTAGAGCTGTTCAGCTTGGAGAAGAGACAGCTGAGGGGGGATATGATAAAAGTCTATAAAGTCATGAAAGGACTTGAACAGGTAAAAGTGAAATGGTTGTATACTATTCTGGATAAATACAGGGACTAGGGGGTAACTCCATGAAGTTAGCAAGTAGCACATTTAAAACAAACCAGAGAAAATTCTCTCTCATTCAACACACAAGTAAGCTCTAGAATTGGTTGCCAGAGGATGTGGTTAAGACAACTAGTGAGGCTGGATTTAAATAAAGGTTTGGATAAGTTCCTGGAGAAGTCCATAAACTAATATTAGTCAACAGGGAATAGCTACTGCTTGTTGCCGGCATTAGTAGCATGGGATCTATTGTGGTGATTCTAGTCCTGAGAGCAGGAAGGTTTGTGCTGCTTCTCCAGTTTATTTTGTGGTTCCAAAAGAGGAGGAGTCTTTCTGTCCCATTCTGGATCTGAAATGACTCAATGAATTCTTGGAAGGTGTCACACTTAAGGATGGAGACCTTGAGGTTGGTGATTATGGCGATACGGAAGGAAAAGTTCTTGACATCTTTAGATTTGAAGTAGGCTTATCTGCACATCCTGATAAGAAAGGATCATATGAATATAAGATATGCCATACTGGGTCAGACCAAGTCTTCATCAAGCCCAGTATCCTGTGTCCAACAGTGGCCAATCCAAATCACAAATACCTAGCAAGTATCCAAATATTAATTCAAGTCAAGGAGTCTTTCCAGTGTCGATCATATTGCCTCCCTTTTTCTGTCAGAATGACAGGGGGGAAGCCATAAAAGCATCATAGAGAATTCCAGGGCATAACCGTGTTGAACGATGTCCAGGACCCATCGATTTGAAGTAAGTTGGGTCCATCTCTGGTAAAACTGAGGAAAAACAAGCCTTAAAAAACTCCTGGGACATAAGAGCCCAGGGCAGAGAAGAAAGATGCTCTGCTGGAGAAGCAGGAATAACCGCTTTGGACATAGTACCCATTCTATAAGTAATCCTATTCTGCCGATCTGGACTAAGAGGAGGATCACCATCTTGTGATCTTCACTGCTCCGAGGCTTTAATATGGTTGCTGGAGCCTCAGTCAAATTCAGGGATCCTGTGGAAGAACTTTAGTTCACAGCGGTACTAACTCTGGGGGACCCCCCACTCCAGCATGAACTCATGGCTGCGGATCACCCTCTGAGCTGCCACACACTCTCTACAAAGCTGCTGAGCACTTCCTGCCTACAAATAGCGTAGTCTTTCTGCCATGCTCAATTGGTGGTGCAATTTTCCTTCACACACATGGCCCCAAGTGAAATATCTGCAAATCAGATAACTCACCCCCTCAAAATTACTTCTCCAGGCTCTTGAAGCCCTCAAATGATGCTCACCTGCTACCACAGTTTGCTGTCGCTGGCAGCAGGTGAGCACAGGCCAATCCTCTTCTGGGTTTTTTTTCCCCCCCAAACTTTAACACTGAGCTACTCAGCTAGGATAAAGAATTAAAGGTGCAGCAGTCACTGCCCTAAGGGAAGTAATCAGAAGGGGATAAAAGGAGGCGAAGAGAGGTCAAACAGCAAAACTCCACCAAAGCCCCTGCTTCTCACCAGTCAACAGTGGGAGAGAGCATCAGGCTTCTACCACAGAGAGCTAATCTTTCACCTTTGCAAACTTTTCTTCCAGCTTACCAAGCTGCAGTCCACAGCACAAGATGCTTACCTACCCATCTGCTGGAGACAGAACACCGGCAGGCTATTGTCAGCACAGATGCATATAAGGAGCTACATCAGCAAGCCTGTTGATCTGTCTTCATCAGCTGGTCGATGAGCTAGACTGACTAGCTGAAGAGAAAGTAGCATTTTATTTAATTAGTACTGTGGAACAGGGTAGTCAGTGGCTATGGCTTACAAGGAAGAACTAGGAACTGTACCCAATGTTGGGTTCCATATTAGGTGCTACAACCCAAGAAAGAGATCTAGGTGTCATAGTGGATAACACATTGAAATCGTTGGTTCAGTGTGCTGCGGCAGTCAAAAAAGCAAACAGAATCTTGGGAATTATTAGAAAGGGAATGGTGAATAAAACGAAAAATGTCATAATGCCTCTGTATCGCTCCATGGTGAGACCGCACCTTGAATACTGTGTACAATTCTGGTCGCCGCATCTCAAAAAAAGATATAATTGCGATGGAGAAGGTACAGAGAAGGGCTACCAAAATGATAAGGGGAATGGAACAGCTCCCCTAAGAGGAAAGACTAAAGAGGTTAGGACTTTTCAGCTTGGAGAAGAGATGGCTGAGGGGGGGATATGATAGAGATGTTTAAAATTATGAGAGGTCTAGAACAGGTAGATGTGAATCAGTTATTTACTCTTTCGGATAGTAGAAAGACTAGGGGGCACTCCATGAAGTTAGCATGGGGCACATTTAAAACTAATCGGAGAACGTTCTTTTTTACTCAACGCACAATTAAACTCTGGAATTTGTTGCCAGAGGATGTGGTTAGTGCAGTCTGTGTAGTTAGTGAGGTTAGTATAGCAGTGTTTAAAAAAGGATTGGATAAGTTCTTGGAGGAGAAGTCCATTACCTGCTATTAAGTTCACTTAGAGAATAGCCACTGCCATTAGCAATGGTAACATGGAATAGACTTAGTTTTTGGGTACTTGCCAGGTTCTTATGGCCTGAATTGGCCACTGTTGGAAACAGGATGCTGGGCTTGATGGACCCTTGGTCTGACCCAGTATGGCATTTTCTTATCTTTCTTATGTTCAAGGACGGGCCATGGCCGTTTCCTCCATGGCCATGTTTACTGCCTGCCCATGCAAGGAGGAGGAAACAGACTGTAAAATGCTAACAGAGTGGCTAGTGAAATGGGCAACGCACTAATAATGGTAGACTTCAATTACCCATGTATTGAGGGGATAAATGTCACAGTAGGACATGCAAAGGAGGTACAGTTCCTAGATGCCATCAATGACTGTTTCATGCAACATTTAGACATGAAACCAATGAAAGGGGAACTACATCAGATCTAGTTCTCTGTGCAACACAGGATCTGGTGCAAGAGATAAAGATGGAGGATCCACAACTGAGGCAACAGTGATCATAATGTAATTAAATTTGACAATCACTGGAAGGTGAATTTACTGCAGTAGCATTTAACTATAAAAAGGGAGGCTATGATCAAATGAGGAAGTGTGTTAGAAAAAAACTAAAAAGAGCAATTCACAAGGTTAAAAGGCATGAGGCATGGACATTGATTAAAATTACCATCCTTGAGACTGAGAAAATGTATTTTATGCATTAAAATGGTAGAAATAAAACCAAACGACTACTGGTGTGTTTAATAGTAAGTGAAAGAGGCAATTAAAAGCTTTCAAATAAATGGAAAGCAGACCCAAATGAAGAAAATAGGGAAGAACGTAAGCACTGGCAAGTTGGATGGAAAAAAGTAATTAGGCAGGCTCTGAAAAGAAGCTTGCCATAGTGGTAAGAACAAGGAAAATTGGTTCTTACCTGCTAATTTTCGTTCCTGTAGTACCACGGATCAGTCCAGGACAGCTGGGTTTTGCCTCCCCTCCAGCAGATGGAGACAGAAAAAGACTTTGCGGACTCTGTCCTATACTCCTGAGGTGCCATCTAGAGTCTGCCAGTATTATACTGTACCCAAGCAGAAATTAGAAAAACCATAACGGCAACCATAAAACCACTTCCCCCTGAAGAACAGAGGAAATGAAAACACCGGAACCTTATGAATGAATGAACAACATGCCCAAAACCTTTCCCTGAAAAGGGGGGCATTCAATAAAACTTGCAGAAAAATTGATCAGCTACCGGCCGAGCGGACTCTCCATTTTCCCCTGGGTGGGCGTCTGGACTGATCTGTGGTACTACAGGAACGAAAATTAGCAGGTAAGAACCAATTTTCTTTTCCCTGTACGTACCCAGGTCGGTTCAGGACAGCTGGGATGTACCAAAGCTTTCCTAACCAGGGTGGGACTGAGAGAGTCCCGCTCGGAGTACACTGGTTCCAAAAAACCAGCTCTGGGGCCCGGACATCCAGTCAATAATGTCTGGCAAAGGTATGACGTCCAACTGTCTTAACTCCCTAGACTTGGAAGTAGAAAGATCTAGGCCCGCCAAGGACGGGAGTGTCACCGTCTGATTCAAATGAAAAGAGGACATTACTTTCAGAAGAAAGGAGGGAACCATTCGTAAAGAAAAACTTCTTCGTTAGAAATCCTTAAGAAGAGCTCCTGACAAGAAAAGGCCTGTAGCTCCGAAACGCGCCGATACGATAGCCACAAGGAAAACTACCTTCAACATTAGATCTTTCAAGGTTGTCTGCGTCAGCGGCTCGAAAGGCGCACTACAAAAGGGCACGGAGAACCAGGTTGAGCTTCCACGAAGGACAGGGGTTCCGAATCGAAGACGAAGATGTTTAACACCACACAGAAAACGAACCACATCCTGTTGAGATGCTAGAGCAAGGCCCTGTACCTTTCCCCGAAAACTACCAAGGGCTGCCATCTGAACTTGTAGGGAATTGAAGGCTAGACCTTTTTACTAGACCTGCCTGCAGAAAGGTCAGAACATCCGGAATAGTAGCTCTGGACGGCTCCACCGTGTGGTTCAGGTACCAGTCCTTGAAAATATCCCAAACTCTGACGTAGGCTATGGAGGTAGGTGGTTTATGGGACTGCGAAGCATAGTAATCATCTCCTCCGAGTAACCCTTATTTCTCAATCTCCGCCTTTCAAAAGCCATGCCGCTAGACAAAAGCGATCTACCTCTGTGAAATAAACGGGACCTTGTCACAGCAGACTCTGGGACTGATGAAATCTCAGCGGGCCGTCTACCGCCAGATTGAGAAGGTCCGCAAACCACGGGCGCCTCGGTCACTCTGGCACGACGAGTATCTCTTTGGCCCAATTGATCTTCGATGCGGCGTAGAATCTTGCCGACCAACGGCCATGGCGGAAAGACTTACAACAGAATGTCCTTTGGCCAGGGAAGCACCAGAGCGTCTACAACTTCTGCTCCTGGCTCTCTTCGACAACTGAAAAAAATTGAGATTTAGCATTGCGATATGTCGCCAACAGGTTCATCGCGGGCCTGGATATCAGTTGCACAGGAGACTGAAAGCCTCGGAGAGTTCCCACTCTCCTGGATCCAACTGGTAGCGGCTGAGAAAATCGGCCTGCACATTGTCCACTCTGGCAATGTGAGAGGCTGTTATCCTGTACAGGTGCTGTTCCGCCCAGCTGATTAAAAGTTGAGCCTCAATCACCAAAGGACGACTCCGAGTTCTGCCCTGACGATTGATGTAAGCCACCATCGTCGCATTGTTAGCTCAAAAATTTACTATATTTTATATATATATTTGGCATTGCTTATATTTATTGATACGTTAAACAGTTAAACTGTCTTTATAAAATATTATATTGCTTTATTTATTTCCAGTTAAACTATTATTACTTTATTTAGCACTATGTTAAATTGTCAATCAGTTATACTGTTCCATATGTTCCTCGGTTCCATGTAAAGCTCCGCTCTCTGTTGAGCAGTTCTTCGTTTTATGTAAACCGGATTGATTTGTAGTCCCTACAAGAACTTCGGTATATAAAAATTAAAAATAAATAAATAAAAAAAAATTTAAAATAAATAAATAAAATAAATAAAATTGTCTGAGAGAATCCGCACTGATCTCTCCTCTACTAAGGGAAGGAGGGCCTGTAACGCCAACCGAACCACTCTGGTCTCCAACCAATTGATCGATCAAGAAGACTCTGACCTCATCCACTGACCTTGCACTGCTGTTCCTCAACAAACCGCTCCCCACCCGGAGAGGCTGGCATCGGTGGTTACCACTATCCAAGAGGGAATTTCCAAATCCACACCCCGTTGTAATCTGGATACAGCCATCAAAGAAGACTGGACCATGCCGAATCCATCACGGCTGGGAGCCTAATGAGAGGAGGATCCAGAAGACCGTGAGGCCCGAAAACGACAATTCCCCCAGAATCTGGACCTCTGAGGAAAAGAGCCACTGCTCCTGGGCCTGTCCTCTGGCAGCTTGTGGACCATATTCTCTCCCAAAGACGTAATCATGTCCTCCAACTGTTGGCCGAAGAGCAGCTTTCCCTTGAAAGGCAAGGAACTCAGCTGAGCTTTTGAGGAGACATCCGCCGACCAATTTCTGAGCCAAAGGAGCCTGCAGGCCGAAACGGCGGAGACCACTGTTCTTCCTGACATGCACAGGAGATCATACAGTGCATCCGCACTGTAAGCCACCGCCACCTCCAAACAACCAGCCTGAGCCGCGCCCACTTCCGAAAGGGATGCCATAGATTGTAAGTGCTGCACTCAACGCAGGCTCGCACGCACAGAGCACAACTGCTGCACATAGCCACCCGCAACTCCTAGGGAGGAGGTCTCAAATATCTTTTTTAAGCTGTACCTCCAACTTTCGGTCCTGCAAATCTTTTAGGGCCGTCGCTCCCGTGACTGGGATGGTGGTCTTTGTAGTGACTGCAGAGACTGCCACATCCACCTTGGGTACCCTGAGCAGCTCCAGCGCATCGTCCGGTAGCGGGTACAACTTATCCATAGCGCGGCTGACTTTCAAACCTAGATCCGGAGTGTCCCACTCCCAGAACAAGAGGTCAGTGACCAACATATGAAAGGGAAAAGAGCGAGCCGGACCTCTTAGACCTAACATCACGGGATCCTCCGCTCCCATACGCGAATCATCCTGCGGGACTTCAATTCCGAGCTCTTCCATAATATTTGGGATAAGCAGAACCAATTCATCTCTCTGGAACAGGTGTACCACCTTGGGATCATCACTGTCCACTGCAGAAGCACCTCCCTGCTTGGGCACCAGGAGCTGACCATCCTGGCCTGCGTCTATCCCCTGAAGGTCTTGCAGGGAAGGGTCTCCTCCATCAGATAGATCCGACGAGGACGAATCATCCGGACCTGCTACGGATCTGAGAGGACGCTTAGACTTAGTGTGCCCCCCCACCGGCGGGGACTTAGGACACTTACGGGATGAGGGAACCTCAGGAGACCTTGCCCCTCTTGCGTTTGGACGCTCTCCATGCCTTGAACATTTTGTGAAAAAACTTTACCAAGTCCGAGGAGAACAACGAAGACGACCTATCTGAGGCCCCCTCAGGATCACTATCCGAAGTATCAGCCCGATCCTCCTGCGACCTGCCCCCCCCCCAAGGGCCCCGGTCGCGGGTAGAGAGGTAGTAAGGAACTCCGTGCTTCCATCGTGGCGCTCTCGGCATCCCTGAACGTTTTCAAAATGGCCTCCGTCCCTGCACTAAGCAAGAATGGATCAGGTGGCTGCGGCTGAGCTGCAAGCCTCCCAGGCTCCGGGGCACTGCGAAGAACTGCTGCTGCCACGGAGATTCCCCTCAGCGGACCTCCCGAGACCCAATCTACACAGATGCCGGCTCTAGAGAGGCGGGTGCGCGTGCTGCTGCACGCAGAGCAGGCCGCACCACGAGGTATAGCCTTGGGCTAAATTTAGCTCCGATCAGCTGAGGTAAGCATGCCAAAAATAGACCGGGCGACAGGGGCCTTCGCGCGAGCCGAAACGCGGCAGTAAGGCAGGCAGAGAGGAGCTGGAGAGAACGCTGGACCGGCCAACCAGAAAAAAAAATTTACCTTTTTATTTAATTTATTTTCACAGTGCTCTGAAGGCTGTGCTGAGCTGTCTGCCACGGTCGAGTGAGCCGGGCTCCCGGGTATCACCTGCCGGCCGTAGCAGTCCCCGGGTCTTCAACCCCCTGTTCTTTTGCCTCTGATACCAGAGGGGATGGTCCCACCAGGACCTGGGAGGCTCAAAGAAACTTGCTGCGCCTTCTGCCGCTGTTTTCCACAACCTCAAGTAAATTTTTTTTTTTTTTTTTAAAGAGCCAGAAACTTCGAAGGCGCATCTACTGGCCTGGCCGGCTGGAGCTGGTGATCCTGATCCACATCCGATCCCTCACCAGGGGCTTGCGGAGGAGACTTGCCTTCATCCACCCCGTCCGTATCTGAACTGTCCATGACAGGAAAAGGACCGGAGAGGGCGTTTGGCCTTGGGGGCTAAGCTCCTGTCCCAGCCCCCAGCGATGGCGGAACCTCACGGGGTACCTTAGTACCCAGGCTCTTTGTTGCTTTCGTGCTTTGAAGGCTTTATGCAGCAACAAAACAAAATTGGAGGAGAACGAGGAAGAAGACTCATCCGAGTCCTAGATCTGCGCTGCCTGCAAGTCCCCCCCCCCCCCCCCCCAAAGGTGCAGCAGGACACGGAGAAAGAGGTGGTGGAGAGCTCCCCTCCCCCAGGGCAGCCTTCTCCTGCTTCCTGAACGATCACAGTAAGGCTTCAGTACCTGCGCTGAGAAGAAAAGGGTCCTGAGGCTGCCGCAGCAATTCTACCCTCCCAGGGTCCATGCGTGCTCTAGAGCTGCTGCGATGCTATTTCGCCGGAATCATCTTCCCCTAAGAGCCTTCCCCTCCCAACAAGCACCTGGTACAAGGTACAAACTCCGGCCTGCAGGCCACATCATGCGGCATGATCCCCGATCTAAATTAGGATTGGGGCCTGAAAAAAAGAACCAGCGCGACCAAGACAAACCCCCGGGAGCTTGTAGGAACTGAAAAGGATGGCGAAAACGGCATCGGAAGGAAGGGGGAGCCAATGGACCTTCTCCACCTGACAAACAGGCTGTGCAGACCCCAGCGCGGGAAATCCGCACACGCGCGCACTGCCACAGGCCAAGCAGGCCGCACCACGAGGCATTTCCCCGGCCTCGATTTTGGCTCTCCCCGAAAAAAGAACTGCGACGAACAGACGGATTTCTTGGTCAAAAACTGGGCCAGGAAAGCGGCGAAAATCAACGAAAAGGCGGCGAAAACAGAGCGGACAAGCTGGCTGAGGGTGAGTGAACCGGTACCCCCCGGTATCAGCTCTCGCCGTGGCAGTTTCAGGGTTCCCAACCCTCTGCTCTCCAGCCTCGAATACCAGGGGGGGATGGTCCCACCAGGACCTGCCAACCCCCTGGGAGGCTACTCGCAGCTGTCCGATCACTGCTCTAACCAAACCTTTTTTTTTTTTTTTTTTTTTTAATTTAAAGGGATCCTTAAACTAAGCTTCCCTTGTAAAATCAAGCGTTAAGAGACTAAAGTCAGGCCAAATCCAACCCTAAACTCAGCACCTCTATCAGACACTAGGTTTTGCATCTCCACCATCTGCTGGAGACAGAAAAATACTGGCAGACACTAGGTGGTACCTCAGGGGTATAGGACAGAGTCCGCAAAGTCTTTTTCTGTCTCCATCTACTGGAGGGGAGGCAAAACCCAGCTGTCCTGGACTGATATGGGTACGTACAGGGAAGTCAGAATTTTTTTTTCAAGTATATCTGAAGCAAAAAACTGTGAGGGAGTCAGAGAGCCACTACATGATTAAAAGGTACAAGGCATGCTCAGGAAGTACAATAGCAGAAAAACGGAATTCTTTGATTCTGTCTTTACTGATGAGGATACTGGAGTCATAACCATACTAGAAACCATTTTTGATGGCGATGACTGACCAACTAAATAAAATCACCATGAAGTTGGAGGCGGTAATAAATGAGATCGACAGATTAAAAAATACGTCAACAGGACTGGATGGTATTCTCATAAGAACAGAGTTTTGAAGGGATTCAAACATAAAACTGCAGATTTGTTTTTACTGATCTGTAACCTATCATTTAAATCATAAAAGGAAAGCAAAACCTTTATATATACTGTATACTGTAAGACTGGGAACATTGTCTCATGATATTGTCTAATGTTCTGTTTTGTTGATCTGTACACACTATTTTCCATGATGGTTCAACAGATTTGTTGAAGGGTATATACTCTATGATTGTCTTGCTGCTTTAATAAAAAATATTTTGCAAAATAAATAAACAAACATAGCCATAGTACTTGAAGTCTGGAACATGGTCAATGAGATACAAATTTTTAAAAAAGGGCTCTGGGGTGATCTGGAAAACTATAGACCAGTGAGCCTGAAATCAGTGCTGGGCAAAATGGTAGAAGCTATCCTTCAAAACAAAATTACTGACCACACAGACAGACCTGATTTAATGGGGAAGAGTCCCTGTACATTTAAGTTCATATAACTGCTGCACTACAAAAGCTGAGCATTACCTGCATGAAGCTTCTTTAGTGTTTCGTAGGTGAAAAAGCTGAGTCCAGCATAGGGAATTACACCCAGAATCGTGGGCGTGAAGCCCCTGTACAGAGTCCGCAAACCTTCCTCTTGCGAGATCCGAATGAACACATGAATGATGTTACTGTACCTGTCACACAGAGAAAGAGCAGAATTACTCAAAGACCAGAAAGAGACACTGAGGAAAATTCAGCTCCCAACACCTGTCTGAACCTTTAGCAGGCTCACAAACCACCGGACTAGTAAAGGCAGCAGGACAACAGATCAGAGAGCTAGTTTTGTAGCCTCTGTTTCTCAGGGTATGAGATCTTTTCTCAAGTCTTTAAATGCACTTCTGTTTATTCTGATACTATTTGGTAATGGAAGGTGGAGGGAGGAGTGTCTTGAGAAGCTGTAGTTTGGTTAAAAAAAAAAAAAGGTCTTTGGAAACAAACCTTTATCCATTTTTTGTACTGCCATAATGTTCTAGTTAATGAAATGGCAGGTACGCTCCAAGGGGTAGATTTTCAAAAAGCGCACCTTCGCGTACTTTTGTTGGCGCATCAGGCGCAAACAAAAGTACGCTGGATTTTAGTAGATACGCGCGTAGCCGCTAAAATCCTGGATCGGCGCGCGCAAGGCTGCCGATTTCGTGTAGCCGGCGCGCGCCGAGCCGCGCAGCCTGCCGCCATTCCCTCCGAGGCCACTCCGAAATCAGAGCGGCCTCGGAGGGAACTCACTTTCGCCCTCCCCTCACCTTCCCCTCCCTTCCTCTATCTAACCCACCCCCCTGGCCCTATCTAGACCCCCCCCCCTACCTTTGTCGGGGGATTTACGCCTCCAGGAGGGAGAAGTAAATCCCCGCGCGCCAGCGGGCCGCTAGCACGCCGAGACGCGACCTGGGGGCGGTTCCGGAGGGCGCGGCCACGCTCCCGGACCACCCCGGGCCGAAACCACGCCCCCGGGCCCGCCCCCGAAACGCCGCGTTCCGCCCCCAAAAGCCGCGCCAATCCGACACGCCCCCGACATGCCCCCCTCGAAAAACCCCGGGACTTACGCGAGTCCCGGGGCTCTGCGCGCGCCGGTAGGCCTATGGAACATAGGCGCACCGGCGCGCAAGGCCCTGCTCGCGTAAATCCGGGCGGATTTACGCGAGCAGGGCTCTTAAAATCCGCCCCCAAGAGCGGAAGACATCAATTGTACTAAAACCAAATGAAAAACACAAAGGGCCTGGCATATACTCAAAGGGTCACCTGCAAGAGCATTTTCAGATTAGCAAGTCCAGAACGTTAACAGAAATAGTAGTATCCAAAATAAAGTGACTGAGACATGGGGGATTTATAAAATCCTGGAATATCCCCCCTTTCTTGGCAGAGGAAGAGCTGCATTAACTCACATATCCTTGCGTGTGACCGCCATACGAGCACGCACCATATCCAAGGGATATGTCAGCGCGACAGCAGTAATACCAGCCAGGGAACCGGCGAAAAGCCTTGGCACAGGTGGCAGTACCCTGAGGCAAGGGAAACAGAGGAAGAAAAAAAAAAAGTCAGTTCATCCTTTCATAGCCATCTGAGAAAGTAAATACATGCATTCCCCTCCCATTTGTCTCACTAAGGGCCTGATTCACACGGGCTTTTCTCCCATTCCGTTTGCACGGAACAAGACCTGGATGACTTAGGCCCCCTACGTAAGTCAGTCGGGCTTCTGAAGGCACCAAATTCCTATAGTACGATGTGGCTGACCAAATTAACAGAGGAAGGGGTCTGATAACACAAGGGTTTATTTCTATTTCAAGCACAACTGTTACCATTACAAGCACAGAGAGAGTAGCATCACATCAATTAAACACTTCATGCAGCACAAATGCTTATGCCCATTCCACACAAATATATCTGAATGCTTCTGTTTTGTTTTGTTTGAGGCTCCCCCTAAAATATTTCAGAGACTAGGAATCCCTAGCATAGAGACTGACTAAGTACATCTGAAATAAGATCTGGAGTTCAAAGGAAGATCTGGTAAGGGAGTAAATATTTACAAAGGCCATATGGAGACCTATGTGAAGGAGTCTTCAGTATACATAAAACAGGTAAGAACAAAAATGCCATGCTGGGTCAGTCCAATGTTCCATCGAGTCCAGCATCCTGTCTCCATCAGTTGCCAGTCTGGATCACATGGAAGTACCCAGCAGATTTTAATGGGGAGATCTATTCCCTGTTGCTCACTCCCAGAATTAAGAGATGGTGATCCCCAAGTCTACCTGGTAACAAGTGTTAATGGACCTGGCCTTGACCACACCCTCTGGCATCAAATACAGCTTAATTGTGCGCAGACTGAAAAAAATACTCTCAAATTTATTTTAAATCTCATTTCCTAGTTTCATGGCATGTTCCCTAGTTCTAGTATTTGAAAGGGTATATTCATTAGCTTGTTCCACTCCCTTGTGATTTTATCAACCTTTATCAAGCAAGTTTGCTTACCTGTAAACAGGGTTCTCTGTGAACAGTAGGAAGAATCAGCTATTGTGTGTAGGTGATGTCGTTTGATGGCACCAAAACGGACTCCGGTCTCAGAGCTCAGATAGCTTTACTGAATAATCATGGGAGTTCCTCAATCCTTTTTTAGCGCTTCAGTCTTTGAGAGTTAATTGACTCTCCATGGAGGCAGGCAGATATTAAATATTGCCACTTCATCCTACTGTCTACAGGTAAGCAAACTTTTCTCTGTCAAAGAGGCATGGCTCAGCCATTATGCGTGGGGAGTTCCAAGATTAGGTTACATTGAAGATGCCACCAGTGGGGAGTAAACTACTGGATGAACAGGCTGCACAAAACTGCTTGGCCAAAGTTACCCTCTCTCCAGGTTATGTTGTTTGTGTGCACCCTTGCCCAAGGAACTAAATCCAAGACAGCCACCATGGAACCCAATGCCTGAAGATAAAACTACACCATGGATCTCTGAATCCTCAATAAACCATGCGCTTGGTTCTGCAGCTTCCAAACAATATCTGTCAACCAGACCCTTTCCTAATGTCGAACCAAACTCCCCGGTACTCCATGGATCAAGATTGAAGCAAGATGCTCTTGTCAAAATTGTAAACCCAGTGCAGATCCTGTAAAAGCTGCTTCACTCTGGTCATTGCCAATTTGCTTTCCTGGGGCAACTTTGGCCAGATTCACCAACTGTCCAGGCACGGGTGCACCAAAATACCTTCTGTGTACAGTGCCACCACCACAACTATCACCTTGGAAAAAGATTTGGAGCCATGGCCAAATAAAAAGGGAGATCCTAACTCTGAAGGTGCCCCACTCCCATTACTGCAAGATATTTATGATGGCCTTCTTTTATCAGGATATGCAGATACACCTCCATCAGATCTAATGACACAAAGAATTCTCCTTGTTGCACTTCTATTATAATCAACCTCAGAATCTCTATCCTGAAATAGAACACCTTCATAACCTTGTTGAGCTTCTTCAGGTCCAGAATAGGGCGACAGGTACCACACAAAGTAAATGGAGTACCGATCCCAACCTCATTGGACATATAGGACCAGAACCACCACCCCTATATATTCAAAAGCCAAAAAAACATTCTTACAGCTTCCCCTTATGAACAGATTGACAAAGGGAAACTATAAAGTGTCTGTAGAAAGGAAGGGAAATCTCATGAGCATAGCCATCCATGACAACTCCCAGGACCCACTGATCCAAAGTAACATGGACCCACTTCCAGTAAAAGGCTGACAACCACCTGCCTAGATTTTGTACCAGATAGTGGCCTCCCACACTTCATTGGAAGATCTGAGACTTCTAGGAGTACCCGAGTCTCCATCCTTACTTCCCTTCTTGGAGTTCCCAAAGGACTGGAATCTACCAAAGGGCTTAGACCACTGGCCATGGACCAACCCTCCCCAGCTTCGCACACTTGCAGTCCCCAAAGTGGTTCCAAGCCTGAGCTGGCCACAACGTCCTCTTAGGCTTGTCTTTAGGCAACCGGGGAACTTTCAGTTCTCCCCATGCTTTTACCAGCTTTTCTAAATCTTCTCCAAAAAGAATTCCATAGAAAGAATGTTGGGTCCACCTTGCCTTGGAAATTGAAATTGTTGACCAGTTATATAGCCACAGCACATGACGGGCAGCTACAATGGAAATGCTACTCCTAGGCAAAGCCTGGACCAATTCATGAGGTGTCTGCCATAAAGATTGCTCCTAGTGCCATCAGAGCTGCATCCTCCAATGAGCTTTTCTGTATGTACTTACACAAACAATCCCGCTCCAGCAACAATAGCGCTGCACACAGCAGCCTCAAAAGCCCACTTAAGCCCAGTTTCTATCTTCCTACCCTAAGTATCCTTGAAGGCAGGGCCCTTTTCTACAGGAGTAGTAGTCTTCCCAGAGTCAGCCTACATTAATGCACTCACTTGAGGAAATGCTAGCTCTTCCCTTTCCTGAGCCAGGAGGGGGATACAGTTTCACCATAGTCTTACCCCCTTTAAAATTTAACTCTGGGGAATCCCATTAAACAGATCAAATCCTTATGCCTTGAATGTTTTCCTTAAACTTGACATTATAGGGTGGTCTTCTGAGTTAGACTCCAATCCTCTTTTTTTTTTTTTGTTATGGCTAGTGTTCTTAGGGACTGTGAAATTCTAGGAGAAAGATCCTCTCTGTGGCACAATCAAACCATGGCTGAATTATCCTCTTCACTGCTACTTTCCCTGAAAACCTTAAGATCCACAAATGTCAGATCCAAAAGCACAGGATTTTCTCCCCTCCAAATTCTAACATTTCTTAATTCTTTCACTCTGGATTTCCTAGCAGGAGCTCCCGGGGAGGGGGTCCCATAGGAGAGAAAGCAGGAGCTTCACTCCGCCCTATAGATAAAGGCCCAAAAACTCAATGGGAATAAACGTCCAGGAAGAGGAAGGAATCACATCTTCAAGTGAAGAAATGGGAGCTGCTCCTCTTGGAAGTCCATCTAGAGGAGCTACGGACCAGAACGCTGCAGCATTTGAGACTGCCAGAACCAGCTTAGGAGGCCCCTTGCTCTGAGTTACTCCCTTCTTGTGGATCCAATATGGCCAGTGTTCTTACTTCGGCAGCAGGAAGGCCTGCAGATGACCCCCAACCAATGCAGCCCTTCCAGGAAAGATGACCCCGCATGATACCCACACTCCCTCTTCTCACCACAAGATTTACAAAGGCTTCCTCCTCCTAGTGTCCAACAGTGCAATCCATATACACTGCAAAGTACTGAGCACTTCCCATGTTATTGAAGAAACCCCACTGCTTCCTCTCTTGCCTCAGCCTGTAGTCCCTCAGACAGCAAATCTTTCTGCTGCTTTCTGATTTCTTTTTATTCTCTCTTTTTATTTATTTATTTTTTTAGGTGAGGAGAGACTGCAGAAGAGAGAAAAAGCATGGGGGAAGAGGAGTAATTTCAGTAACCATAGTTGGGAAAACCCTGTTCCAACAACTGAAAGCCCCCTGGGTCCACTGGCTGTGCTCAGCTGAGGGAGAGAGTACAAGACTTTCACCTAAGTTGCTGCCATCCAAATTTCTAACTTCTTCACCAGGCCTAACTAAGCTCCAACTCACAGCAGGGGATGCTTTCCTGCCATCTGCTGGAGACAGAGAATACTGGCAGGCCGAGGTCAGCACAGAAGCCTATAAGGGGTGATAATAGCAGTCCTAGTCTCAGATACTCCACTGTTCACCTCTCTCCTTTGGGAAAACTGACCCTTTAGTCTTTCTCTGTTTCTTAGCCTTTAACCAGTTACCAGTCCATAATAGGACACTACTAATCATCTCATGACTTTTTAATGTCCTCAGGAGTTCCTCATGAGGGACTTTATCTAAAACAGATCTACAGACAGTATTATCCACATAGATGTTTTAAAACAAACATTTAAATTCATTAATAAGATTCAGAGGGACATATGAAGACCAGAGTCAAGAGCAGGTGTCCAGGACCCTGAAGACCAAACAATTGAAAAAAAAATCAAAATGTTTTCCAGTCTAAAATCTACTCCTGGCAAATAAGCTTTTTGGGGCCAATAGTCATTAGAAACCTTGAAAGTAGTAATTGCATTCCCCCAAACTTCTCAGGAGGATTCATCAAAAGAGTTATAAAATTCCAGCATTGCACTAGTTGCCACCATACACACAGAAGTAGAGAGATTCTTACTTTCCACGGAAGCCGAAGTAATCCGCTAGGATACGCTTGTACTGTTCGTGGGAGCCAAACTGGAGCGCGGCGTACGGGATCACACGCACCATAGTGGCAGAATTCCCCCGCCACAAGCTGAATAACCCGTCATTCACATAAGTGTGGTAAATCAGGCGATAGGCTTGCTACACAGAACAGAAAGCACAGGATGCAATTACTTTCTTGGCGCAGAAGGGACAAGACCATGATTCAACCAGATTGGATCTGCCAGACCCCATGGAGGAAGATATCAATTTCAAGAGAGGAACATACTTGCTGAATATAAAAGGAAGGTAGTATCCATTTTTACCCTTCCTCCATGTCCCAAGGCCAAAGGCTTAGCACTTGAAAAGCAAAACAGAATACAAAGGTAGTTTAACATCAATATATGTATTAAAGCAAGTTTGCTTACTGTAAATGGTACTTTCCATAAATAGCAGGATGACTTGGCCATGAACTGTAGGTGATGTCATCCAGTGGCACTGAACGGATTCATCTCTTAGCCAGCAGAGCAAATGCAGGAGTTCCCACGTGGGCGATGTCTCAAAAGCCTCTTTAGTCTGTATTATAGACAAATATAGCTAGTCAGTCTACTTTCCAGGGAGGTGAGTGGGCATCTCATGGCTAATTCATCCTGCTATCTATGGAAAACACCATTTACAGTAAGCAAACATGCTTTTTCCATTGATAAGCAGGCTGAATTAGCCATGATCTTGGGAGTCCCAAGCTGAGGGTTACAGCCAAGTGTTTACTGAATAAGCAACCCAGAGTCCACCATGGAGAATAGACTACTGCAAGAAGGTTACACAAAAATCACTTGTCCAAAAGGTACTGTCAAGTCCTTAAAAGGTTTTTCAGACACCAACAGGATGTAAAGATGTGAACGGATGACCAAGCTGCAGCTTTGCAAACATACTTGAAGGGTACTACCCAAAAATGAGCAACAGTAGAAGGCAGAGATCTGAGCTGATGAGCTTCAACCGAGTCTGTGATCTGCAATCCTGGGAAGGTGTAGCAGTGTTAAACGCATTCCACTATCCAGGTGGACAACGTACGTTAGGAAACTGGCGCCAAGTCTGTTAGTGACATATACAACAAATAGATGCAAAGCCTGGTGATGCGGTTGAATTCTTTCCTTATAATAGATGAAGACTGCTTTACAATCTAAGGCATGAAGGGCTCTTTCCCTTTCCTGCACACACAGTCTCAGAAATAAGGTAAACAATATAATGGATTGATTGATATGAAAAGCTGAGATCACCTTTGGTAGAAAATTTGGGTGAGTGAGAAGATTACCCAATTGTGGAAAAATTGTATGTACGGCAGATAGCAGACAAGAGCTTGGAGCTTGCTGACTCTTGCAGCCGGAGGTAACTGTAGTGAGGAATGCTACTTTCCATGTCAAGAATTGAAAAGAATCCTTCTGCAGAGGCTCGAAAGGTGACCCCATGAGTTGAGGAAGGATAACATTCAAGTCCTGCGGAAGTTTTTTTTGCCAGGGACTAAATGTGGCACAAGCCTTTCATAAAGTTAGATATCAATGGATGAGTAGAGATGGGTTTTAGTGTGTACTAGAATGAGGTAAGCCACTAAGGTGTTGAGGTGTACTTTCACCAGCATGCGGCAAGGCCAGAGTCAGAAAGGAGGAGCAAGTACATTAGCAAGTGCTTAGGCTCACATGAAAATGGATCCAAGGGTTTTTGTCTGTATCATTTGGAATATCCAATCCATTTGAAGGTATAGCGCTCTCTGGTGGACAGCATGCTAGCTGCAACCAAAATGTTCTCGATCGCTCTAGACAAAGATGAGCAAATACTGAGCATTCAACATCCAAACCACTGGACTGAGGTACAGAACATCTAGATGATAGTGTTCCTTCATCCTGAGTTAACATAGAATCTGCCCCAGAAAGTTGTATGAAAGATGCAAACTATGGCCGTCCAGGCCACGCTGAAGCTATAAGAAGCAAACTTGCAGCAGCTTTTATACTGCCTTGGCAATCAGTAGTAGTGGTGGTGGAAAAGCATCCATGAAGCTTGTCCCCCAATCGAGGAAGAAAGCCCCCAGAGCCAGTCTGAGATCACTGGGGAGAACGGAGGAAAATTTGATTTAGTTTTGTTCTCTGTTCTGACACAAACAGATCAGATCAGCAGCCAATCTCCAAAATGAACAGTATCAGGCCGATACTGTAAAAAGTGCAGGAGAGCGGGCGCTCTGTGTTGAGCGCCCGCTCTCCCGATGCACACCCAGGCACCTCTCCTGGGCACACGATTCTCTATTTAAATGAGGTTGTGCACTAATAAGGAGGCGCAAGGGACAATAGCGTGTCCCTAGCACCTCCTTATTAGCGGTAGAGGCAGCTCAATTTTACCGCCATCGGTTTTTCATTTCATTAAATTTATTAATCGCCTAACACTACAAGGCCTAGGCGATATACATTGTAAACATACATAATAATAATAAAAACGGAAACATAAATAATACACTCATATGTATAAGGTTTCATAGAAACCATATCATATTTGAACCCGCAGACAGCCATGGGTTAGGAAAACTGATGCCGGTAAAATTGAGCTGCCGTTTTTTTTAACCCGCTGACCAGCGGGCAGATTTACAAAAATCTTTTTGTTTTGTTTTAATTTTAGGTTCCTTCGACTTAATATCGCTAGGATATTAAGTCAGTGGGTGTACAGAAAAGCAGTTTTTTCTGTTTTTCTGTACGCTTTTCCGGGTTGCTTAGAACTTAAACGCCTGCCCTTGGGCAGGCATTAATTTCTGAGAGTAAAATGTGTGGTTTGGCCGCACATTTTACTTTCAGTATCCCGGGTGACTAATAGGTTCATCAACATGCATTTGTATATGATGAGCACCATTAGTTTTCAGGGATCGGCTGCACGTTTGAAGTACTATTACCCCTTACAGTATAAGGGGTAATAATAGTGCATCGAAAATGCACAGCCAAACTGGTGCTAAATGGGGTGCTCGGCTGAGTGCACCATACTGTACTGGCCTGTATGTCAGTTGTCGATTGTTGCAAAGACCAGTCATATGGTCAGATTACTCTGCCAAGGTGATCCATCAACATGTTGGGAGATTCCCAGAAGATAGAAGGCTTTTGCACACTCCCCAATCCAACACGTTCTTGCAGAGTGGCCATTATTCTGCACCTTTATGTTTGCTGATCTAAAAACATAGCACTATATTTACAAAAAAGCACAAAAGGACCTCTAAATGATAGCCATTAAATAACCCATATGGATAGAAAGTCCACAATAATTATAATCTATCATGCTGGTATCCTACTTCATGCAAAGCAGCCTTTAGAATTTGGCAAATATACAATATTTTAATCATTTACCAGACTTCTGTGCTGTAAATTTCTCTTTTTCTTTTTGAATTATTACACTTCTCCAGTTGTCATCCGAAATATTCACGGTCTAATCTACCAGTCGGCCAATTTCTAAAGATTAAAACAACTCTGTTTTAAGAAAGATTGTTTAAAACCAAGCAGAAGATTTGCAACAGAGGTTCCTTCGGCAGGGTTATCCGCCAAGGATGGTCCATAAAGTCTACAAGAGAGAGCCCGATGGGAAGACAGTCAGTAGAAAAATGAAGAATCTAACATTGTTTGTGAATTACTGTACACAACACAAACATATCTGGTTCAGCAGATTATTAAAAAATACTGGCACAGTTTGGGTGTTCACTCTGCATTTCAACAGTATTTATTTATTTATTTATTTAGAATTTTTCTATACCGACATTCTTGAACAAAGATATCAAATCATATCGGTTTACAATTGAACAGAACAGTGGCGGCTATGGCGTTACATCGAACGTAGAACATTGAGCAATAAACATAGAACAGGTCAACAATTCAACAATAACAAATAGTGAAATGCTTCATCAGTGAATAACATAATATATAGAGTAGCAACAACTGGGACGGCTGTGTGTGTAATGTCAAAATATGTTTAATGAAGTGTCATTATGCAGCTGCATAGTGGATAAGGCGTAGTGCGATCATAAGGCATAAGGTAGCAATGAGAATATGGCTGTGTGGTGGAGGGAAGGAAGAGTATGTAGAAAGGAAGGATGAGAGGCATTGAATCAAGATTGGCAGGATATAATACGGAAGTAATGGGTGATTAAGTCTCCTTAAAGATCCTTAAGGATCGAGTGTCTCCTTAAAGAGTTTGGTACGGAAGAGATGGGTGCTCAAGTGTCTCCTTAAAGTCCTGATGTGTCTTATGCCCCGAGGTTACCTTGTGACATGTTATGTCTTTTGACCCGTGTCTGAGTAATGTTGAGATTCAGGAAAGGCTTGTCTGAAGAGCCATGTTTTAAGGTGTTTTTTAAAAGTTTGGAGAGAGGGTTATTGGCGAAGCTCGGGTGGTAACGAATTCCAAAGGCTGGGCCCGGCTGTGGATATGGCATGTTTTCTAAAATTGGTTTTGATCAGAGGTGCGTATAGGGATCCTTTGTAGGCGTTTCTAATAGGTCTAGCAGAAGTTTGAGTTCGGAGTTGAGAGCTTAATGTGAGGTGTTTTTAAGACTCCCAGTCATGGGGGTTGCTGTGAATTTATCTATTCATTGGAGACATAACTTGGATGGAATCCCATGGGATGATCTTAAATCATGGAAAAACTATCGTTGGGGGGCGCTGTTCCGCCGGCAACAAAGATGGACACATGAAACCTGAGCTCTCCCTCCCAGATCTAAATTTGAACTACTTAAACTAATTTTAGCACCCGATATTTCATCAGGTGAAGCGGCTACAGGCTCCTGAACTAGCAACTATGGCGGCGAAAAGAAAAACTGCAGACTTAAAGCAGTTTTCTTTTACCAAAGTGCCACTGGAGCTGACTGACTTTCCCACAGACAGGTGAGAGATGAGATTCGGGGGTGGTTTATCGAGTTTCGAGCGGACCTCAAGAATCATAAAAAAAAGAACTGCTTGCCTCAATTTCAGACCTGCATGAGGATTTTGCAGCACTGGGACAGAGAGTTGATGAAGTTGATGCCAGGAATGATAGCCACGCAGCAGCACTGAACACATTAAATATGCAGCAGGGACACCTAGAAACGGAACTCACCACAATGCAAGATAAACTTGAAGATCTTGAGAATCATACACGGAGGTTAATCTGTGAATTAGGGGGGATGCCTGAATCTCCAGCATATTCTAATGTCCCAGAGGTAGCTGAGAAAATCTGCAGCTTTATACTTATGGGAGGAACCTTATAAGATGGAGCAGAGCCTGAACAAACCAGTGGCATAAAATTGGAGAGCGCACACAGAGCTCTTGGACCAAGATCGGACGCTAAACCACAAGACATCGTGCTTTGCTTCCATAGCTACACCCAAAAGACTTTAGTAATGGACGCAGCTAAAAAGCATAAATACCTGGATGTGGAAGGGCCATCCCATCGCCCTTTATCAAGACCTGGCCTCCTCTACGCTTAGAAGGAGGTAACCTTCTTGAGAAATGAAAACAAAATACAAATGGACTTTCCCATTTGGATTACAGTTTGTGGTGAAAGGGGCGTTGCACAGAGTTAAGACGCTGAGCGCGGCAGTGGAAGCTATAGAGAAGGCCGGTTACAGCTTGAATATCACACCCGCCAAGTCCCCTCCAAAACAGCAGAGAATTGTGGATTAGGTGAGATGGCATAGAGTGGGCAAGGGTGGCAGGAGGCTTCGGCGACATTCGGAAGATTCAAGGCGACCCAGTTCGTCAGGCTTTTAGTATGGCGGTACTACCCAGCTGAGTGGCTTCTGATTAGATGAGTGACTGCCACAACATTATGTCCTTTTAGATGAAGGAAGCAGGTTTTGATTGTATTATACCAGTTATGATTGTTTCTGTTTGTTATGGACTACATAAGCTCTGTATGTTACTACTATTCTGGGAGGGGGGTCTGGTAATGGCCATCCCCGACTGTTATGGGGGTACTCCCGATACAGGAGCAAGTCATCCTGTTTAATGGATGGAGGGGGGGTGGGATAGTTTCTTCCGCAAGAATGTCCATTAAGTGGCATGTCTTGGAGGTTAATTTCTGGATCCTAGAACGTATATACCCATAGATGACTAGGGATCCTTATAATTTTGCTACATGGCAGGGATAATACGTATTATCTCCATTAATGTGAAAGGGCTCAATCATCAGAATAAATGCTCCCTCTTGGAGCATGAGTTGTTGGCTAATAGAGCATCAGTGGGGTTAATCCAAGAAACCCATCTTCGTAAACGCTATTAACGGCTCTTATCTTACAGACAATTCCCCCATAAATATTTGTCAGCGAGCACTAAAGATTCTAAATTTACAGGGATGGGTATTTTGATATAAGAACATAAGAACATAAGAAATTGCCATGCTGGGTCAGACCAAGGGTCCATCAAGCCCAGCATCCTGTTTCCAACAGAGGCCAAACCAGGCCACAAGAACCTGGCAATTACCCAAACACCTAGAAGATCCCATGCTACTGATGCAATTAATAGCAGTGACTATTCCCTAAGTAAACTTGATTAATAGCAGTTAATGGACTTCTCTTCCAAGAACTTATCCAAACCTTTTTTGAACCCAGCTACACTAACTGCACTAACCACATCCTCTGGCAACAAATTCCAGAGATTTATTGTGCGTTGAGTGAAAAAGAATTTTCTCCGATTAGTCTTAAATGTGCTACTTGCTAACTTCATGGAATGCCCCCTAGTCCTTCTATTATTTGAAAGTGTAAATAACCGAGTCACATCTACTCGTTCAAGACCTCTCATGATCTTAAAGACCTCTATGATATCCCCCCTCAGCCGTCTCTTCTCCAAGCTGGAGCACGTATCTAGAGACGTTACCCATGAAGTCCTTGCCTTCATCCCTGACCCTCATGGGCGGTATGTTTTATTGAAGATTCGAGCCGGAAAAATTGAGTGTCTGTCTTCCAACCCACAGGCAGATTTTTTTTTAGAATTTAAATTTTTTTTTTATTTTTGGGGCCTCCGACTTAACATCACTATGATATTAAGTTGGAGGTTGTACAGAAAAGCAATTTTTTCTGCTTTTCTGTACACTTTCCTGGTGCCGGCCGAAATTAACTCCTGCCTTCGGGCAGGTGTTAATTTCTGAAAGTAAAATGTGCGGCTTGGCTGCACATTTTACTTTCTGTATCGCGCGGGACTAATAGGCTCATCAATATGCATTTGCATGTTGCGGGCGCTATTAGTTTTTGGGGGTTGGACATGCGTTTTCCTCGCGCTATTACCCCTTACTGTATAAGGGGTAAAATTAGCACGTGGAAAACGTGCATCTAGACGGGGGCTAACGGGGCGCTCAGCCTGAGCGCACTGTACTGAATTGGCCTGATGCTTAGGTAGATCAGTTCCCCCGGTATTATCCAATAAGGATATGTTGTTTGGGCAGCCTGTGATGGTACAATATGAGGTACGAAATTTAGGGATCGTACTGGAATCTAGTCTTTCATTAAAAGCACATATTACTAATGTTGCTAAAGTATCCTTTTTTAAATTAAGGACAATTTGCCCTTTAGAAAATGTTAACTGCTGAAGATTTTAGAATAGTAGTACAGGCGGTCGTTGGACAACTGTAACGCTATGTATTTAGGATTGCCAAAAGGGCTTATTAAGGTATTGGAACTGGTGCAAAATGCTGCTAAACATGTCATTTTCAGTTTACCATGGTGGTTTATATTGACACCATATCAAAAAAAAATTACACTGGTTACCAGTAAATGACAGAATGTGTTTTAAAGTTCTGACCATGGCACATAAATCAATGTTTTTGGAAAACCATTGTTTATTGTAAGGTTGCAATGGTATGTTCCATCACGTACCCTATGTTCTGCTGGAAAGATTTCCTAGCTATTCCTTCTGCTGCTTCCTTCTGATTGAAAATCAGCAGTTAATAGAGCTTTCCCTTTGGTGGTTCCAGGGTTATGGAACTCACTGCCTGCGATAATACATCAGGAAAGAGACTATTTAAAGTTTCAAAAACAAATTAAAGCATTTCTTTTTGCAAAAGTATATGCACAGTCTGAAGATCTAGTATGGTTTTGAAAGTGTGCAATAATTTTGTGTTTTATATATTTATAGAATTTTTTATATTTATAGAATTTTATTGTCAAAGAAAGAATACAGTATAAAACAAACTGTGAACTCTGAGCACGTATCATAACCTGAAGAGTTCCATGACTATAGTTGTCCAAACCTAATGTAACATGAAACACGATTGATCATTTTTACAGTGTATAAATACATCCCATCCCCGTTACCCTCCCCCCACCCCCCCACACACAGCAAGAGACATATGTACCGATTGAGAAGAGAAAGATTAATTAAAAGGAAAGAAAGAAAGAAAGAGAGAGAGAAAGAGTGGGAGAAAAAATAAAGCAGTTACATTAAAGTTTCCTCATCGGATCCAGGGAAAAAACATTCCAAAGGACATAAACAAGTGGCTAGGTATAATGACACAATAGGCCAATAGACACCAGCTTTACCCAGTATTGATCAAGTGCATGGCACGGTCGGGAGAGGAGAAGCCTGAGAGCCGAGCCACATAGTGTAATGTACCCATATTTTCTCAAAGGCGCTCAATCGATCTCTAAGGACAGCAGTAAGTGTACTGAGTTGATAATATGTATATAATCTATGTTGGATCTTTGCTAGGCTCGGCATGTGAGTGCCTTTCCAATGTAATGCTATTTCAGAGCGAGTTGCAATAAAAACGTGCACCAAAAACCTTTGTGTGTTCTTATTGTGTCCAGGTACGAGGAGGCCTAGAAGCACATGCCAGGGCTCGGCTGAGATCGGAGCAGAAATCACTGCCGCCAGCCACCCTAATACCTCTTGCCAGACTGGGACAACCCTAGCACATTCCCACCATAGGTGATAATACGTACCTAGATTCCCACACCCCCTCCAACAATGGTTAGACAATGATGGGCGATATTTATGAAGTTGCACAGGAGTATAATGCCACCGGTAAATCAGTTTATAACAGTTTTCTTGCAATCCCACCGAAACAGAGCATTTATGAGCTAGGGTGTATATAGCGTCCCAATCCTGGTCATCTAACTGACATTGTAAGTCCTGTTCCCACAACAAATGGTGTCAGGGATTGTCCCTCGCCAGGCCATTAATAATGCCATATATCTTAGAGATGACACCTCGCACTGTTAATGCATTCTTGCAATGTGTCTCAAATTAATTTCAAGACACCCCCCACGCAACCCCCGTTTGACAAAATGATATATTTTGGCATAATGCAGAAAATCAACCCCTCTAAGAGAATACGTGTGGCAAAGCTGATCAAGGGTCATCGGAGATCCCTGCTGTTGTATGTGCCCCAATCTGATGATACCCATTGTGGCCCATAATTTCAGGGTCATAGAGGTGTCATGAGTTGGATATATAGTATTGGTGCATGGATAGGTCATTGTAGAGTACAGTTCAGGACCCACTAGCTTTGGTTTCCAAGTTCGCCACACCCGAAGGGTCGTGCGAAGTGCAAATGGAAGATATACGATTGGTCCCCACGTCGCTTTCGGTTGCCATGGCATCGCGGAGATGGGGAGATCTCCTATAAGAGTCTGTTCTAAATGTACCCACTGGGGTATGTCACTAGTGCGATGCAGGGCCACCAGAGCCCGTAATTGCGCAGCAGAGTAGTACCAGAGTAAGTTCGGTAGGCTAACTCCTCCCAGATTTTTCGATCTGTACAACGTAGTCCGTGCCACCCTAGGGGGACGTTTGCGCCATATATAACTGCATAAGATTTGTTGCCATTTTTTGAGTACACTGTTAGATAAATAAATGGGGATAGTGGTGAAAAAATACAAAAAACGGGGAAGAACATTCATCTTAATGACTGCAAGACGGCCCAACCACGAATGCATTTGGTTCTGCCAATTATGTAAATCTTTTTGTATGGTCTTGACAAGCGGGTCATAGTTCAGAGTAAATAACTGACTAATTGTAGAGCCCAGTCGAACTCCCAAATATTTCAGCGCAGGTTTGGCCCATTTAAAAGGAAATGTCTGCTCTATCAACTGTACCACTGGTGGCTGTAGGGTTAGGTTGAGAAGTTCGGACTTATCGTAATTCACCTTCATACCGGAGACTGAGGTGAACCGGCCCAGCTCTTTCATAACTCCCTGGAGTGATGCCTCCGGGTCAGTAAGTGTGAACATCACATCATCCGCAAAAAGGGAGATTTTGAAGTGGCGATCACCCTTCCGCACCCCCACAATGTCCCGGGATTCCCTAACGGTCGTGGTGAAGGGTTCTAGAAATAAGGCGAACAAGAGGGGGGATAGTGGGCACCCCTGTCTGGTGCCCCGTTGTATAGGAAGGGATTTACCATAACTTCTATTAGCCTTAACTCGTGCGAAAGGGTGGTCATACAACTTCGCTAACCAGGACATAAATGATGAGCCAAACGCCATACGCTGCAAGGTTTTAAATAAAAAAGGCCAATGAACTAGATCAAAGGCCTTTTCGGCATCTAGGGAAAGGAGGATCGCTGGCACTCGTTCACTGTGCACCAAGTCTATGATGTCCACGATCCTCCGGACATTGTCCGCTGCCAATCTACCAGGTACAAAACCCACTTGGTCGTTATGAACTAAGCCAGGTAATACCCCATTAAGTCGGACCGCTAAAACTCTGGCCAATAACTTGAGATCAATGTTGATCAGCGAAATAGGCCTGTAGGAACTACATTTTGTGGGATCTCGACCTGGTTTCGGCAACACTGTGATACCTGCTGTATTGGAATCACTACCAAGGATGGCACCATGTAGTAAGGAATTAAAAGAATCCGTCAAGGGACCTACCAAAATATGCGCAAACTTACGGTAGTAAGCACCCGTAAACCCGTCGAGACCTGGTGCCTTGCCTGGTTTCAGGTGTTTAATGGCACTTAGGACCTCATTCTGCTCGATTGGTTTATCTAAAAACTCCCTCTGGGAGTCTGTAACAGTGGGTAATAGGACCGAGCTGAGATCAATATCAGCGTCATCGACTGTGGTGTCGGAGGCATACAATTGAGAGTAAAAGTTAGTAAAAGCTTGTCGGATCCCCTCAGAGGTCGTAAGAAGTAATCCTGACCCAGTATCTATCTTTTCAATCACCTTCTGTGCCCTGGCAGCTCTCAGTCTGTGTGCAAGATAACGTCCCGCTTTATTGCCCCCCTCAAAAAATTGTTGCTTTAGTAAGAGTAGATGGTGGCTTATGGCCTCGTCCTCCAGACCGGAGTTGACTCTTAACTTGTAGGATGTGATGGTAGACTGAAGGGGAAGACGTAGCAATATGCTGCTTAGTGAGCGCTGCCAAGTCAGCCATTAAAGTAAGCCTTTTGCGTTCCCTAGTTTTGTTACAGTGTGCTGCCTGTGAAAGAAAGTACCCCCGCATAACGGCCTTGGAGCACTCCCATACGGTCAAGGGATTAACACCCTCTGTTTTGTTCTCCTGGAAGTAGTGTGTCATATGTGATTCAAGTTTAGTTGTAAATTCCTGATCTTTAAGGAGACTGTCATTTAGCTTCCATGGCCTATACCCTGAGTCAACGTCTTGAAGGACAACCTCAAGCCATATTGGGGCGTGGTCAGACCACGTGATAGGGTCTATCCCTGTGTGTTGTACTCTGTTCTGGGCATGTGTGGAAACAAAGAAATAGTTGATTCTGGTATAGGTACCGTGAGGACTAGAGTAAAAGGTATATGATCTGGAATGCGGATAGCGCCGCCGCCATATATCAGTAACGCACCATTTGTCCAGAAAACGATGCCACCTAGTCCTAAATCTAGTGGCCGGTCCCACCCCAGTACTATTGTCCAGCGCGGGAGATAATGTGGCATTGAAGTCACCACCCAAGACAAGATCCCCCTCTAAGTGTTGTTGCAGAAGGTTATCAAGCTTGCTCAAAAATGCCACCTGGTCCGTATTGGGGAAATAGGCATTGAGAAGTGAGAGAATGCGTTTACCCACCCTGATTTTTAAGAAAATATACTGGCCCTGAGGGTCTATAACCTTAAACAGTTCTTCATGCACACAGGCAGTGGAAAGTAATATCCCCAACTCCCGCATATTTGTGAGCCTTGGAGCTGGCCGCCCAATAGCCAGTAGGAAAGTGAGGGAAGGTCAGCAGCCTTTCATGGTGTTTTCGCACATGGGTCTCTTGTATAAAAGCTACGCCCATCTTTTGTCGCTGAAGCTCCCTAGCTAATAATGATCGTTTTCTAGAGGTATTGAGCCCTTTCACATTGAGTGAGAAAATCTTAGTAGCCATTGCTCATAGAAGAAGGTTTAGCTATGAAAAGTAATGAGATTGCCCCAGTCCGCTGGTAATACCAGACGAGAAAGTGAGTCCCCCCCACTCGTGCTTTCCCTGCCCAAAATATGAAAAAGAAAACAAGTATCCCTGTGTGTTTCCCGTCATTTCCATCGTATCCCACCATTCTCCCCTGGGATACACTAACAAGGGGAGCCATGAGCACCCGATATGCAACAGTCGCCAGCCCCCATCCCCCTCCCCTCCCCCCACCCACATCCTAATGTAAAAAAAGAATCATGAGCATAAACAACAAACCCGCACTAACTGTGTAACTTTGGTATTCCAAACAAAACTAGAAACCAGCGCAGCGTAGCATATAAGGCGCCATGTAGTTAGTCAAACAGGTAATAGAACCAAGTCCTTACTGCAACCAGGTTACAGCCACAATGGTTAAGTGGTAGTCCGAAAGCAGCTTCTTCAGAGGTAGAAGAGAAAAAACACACTGTTCTAGAAGGGAAGTCACCCTTGATCCTTCTGCGGAGAGTGACGGATATCGGATTGCCTCCTCAATCTTTTTCCTCCCTTATCCGCTCGCTGCCATCTTGGGGCCGTATCTATTTTTCCCCATGGCCGACGCCATTTTGGGAACCTGAAATGATGCAGGGATTTGTGCCTTGTGGAAGGCCTCCGACGCCTCTGCTAATGTTTTAATCTTGTAAGACACGCCGTGAACTTGAAACAGGAGCCCAAAAGGGAAGGTCCAGCGGTATTTTATATCCTTCGCCCGCAATGCTGCTGTTACCTCTCAAGGCATACCTTTTCTGTAATGTGACTGGTGCCAGATCTTGATATATGGAGAGTTGCTGATTATTCCACGGAATTTCCTTCTGAGAGCGTGATGCAGCATAAACCTTCTCCTTGATTTGAAAGCTATGAAAGCAAATGACCAGATCTCGTGGCTTCTGGTCTCTGCGCTGGCCCAGTGCACGGTGCGCACGCTCCAGGAGTACCTCTGGGGTGGCAGCCTGAGAGGCGGTTGTACAGTCCTGGGCCCCAGCAAGCAAATGTTGGCAAATTTGTGTGGCTATATTCGCTGCGTCAGAAAATTCTGGAGTGTCCGGCATCCCCCTTATATGAAGGTTGTTGCGCCTGTTTCTATTTTCCAAATCTTCTATTTTCTCTTGTAGCTCTAAAATATCAGAATAGCATTGTGCTCCCTGAGATTGTAAAGTATTTAGAGCCTCTCCATGAGTGTCCACCCGGGTTTCCACGTCATCAACTCTGGTCCCTAATGCTGCTAAATCCTCTTTTAAGTCTGCCACGGAGGCCATGATGTCCTGCTTATGTTGTTTCATATCCCTCCGGATCTCCATAAACCACTGCCGTACCTCATCTCGGGTGAGGAAGTTATCCGCTGAGGCAGCAGTCCCACTGGTTAGCGCCGCTCGGGTCGCCATTGCATCCTGTCTCCCGCACTGAAATCGCCGGAGGCGCCACCTTGATCCAGGTCCGGCGGGAGCTTGTTGTAGGAGAATAGCCGGAGGTCAGCGGTTTTGCGTTTTGTGGCCATCAGAAAAAGAAGGGTTAGTGCTGGAAATAGTTTTCCTGAGCGTTTGGCAAATTTTTCACCCGATTTTCACTGTTTTCGGCGGGTTGTGGGCTCGCGGGGAAGCGGAGCTCGGCAGCTACGCGTCTGCACTCATCGGCTGCGTTAGAGCGCCCCCCTAATTTTGTGTTTTAAATGTTTGTTTTTGTGTACATTGATATGAAAAAGTTTTTGTTTTTAACATGTATATAGAATTATGAATGTAAAAGATGTTATCCACCTTGAAGATACAGATATCTGATCTTCATTTTCCCTCTTTCTCCAAGTTCTATATTTCCTTGTTACATGTAACTGCTTTTTTCTGCACTATTGTTCGAGTTGTTAAGTTTATTATAATTGCACCCCTGTTTCTTGTGAACCAGCATGATGGGACTATCGTCTTGAATGTTGGTATATAAAAAACTTAAATAAATAAATAAATAAAATAAGATTTGGCGGAATATGAAGTGGCATAAATAAATGTTTTGAGTAATACTCACATGGACTTTAGAGCAGCTATTGAGATTTTAAGTTAAAAAAGAAAAAGAATTTACAGCAAAAAAGTCTGGTAAATGATTAAAATACTGTGCATTTGCCAAATTCTAATGGCTGCTTTGCATGAAATATAATACCAGCACGGTGGATTATTATTACTGGGGACTTTCTATCCAAATGGGTTCTCTAAGAACATAGCAACCTGATAGGCTGTTTGAATTAATATGCCCTTCCCTTGAAGAAGATGCATGAACTTTGACAGAGCATATCTGATTGCCCTTAATTTGAGCAGATTGATCTGATAATGGCTCAGCTTGCGAGACAATATGCCCTGGGATCATGCTGATCCCACGTGCGCATTCCCCCTTTCGAGGAAGTGACTATCACGAGCGAGACTTGATGAGAAAGAGCGTGAAGCAGTACCCCATGCTGAATCATGCAGGGTTTTATTTTTTGTACCATTAGAGTAACTGTCCCCTTGGAAACCTGGATTGTGGAGGAGAATATACATTCCCCAACAAAAAGCTATCTACCCTCTTTATCTTTTATACTCTTTTCAATGACAAATGGCAAATCTTTATGGATAAGGGTAGCCACCCCCATCTGTCCACAAGAATGCAAAGCAAAAGAACCAGAACCCACCCACCCAAACTTTCTAATTTCAAAAGTTCCATATCTGACACGTGAGTTTCTTGCAAGCAAGCTATATTCACACTCGCTCTCTTTAACATAGTAAGTAATTTAGTTCTCTTTACAGGGGTGTGTATTCCATCCACATTAAGCGTAATCAATTTGAAATTATACCCCGTTACCACAGAGAGAATATAGGTAACTTGTTGCCCTTTTCAGGACTCCGACAGTTACCATATTAATTCTCTGTGCTTCCCAACTAAGGCACAGAGTCCAAGCCATTTACATATCTGATATCAATAAGATAAACCATAATCCCATCTCACACAATAGCTCCTTATGATTAAGAAACCTGGTTATTGCAACTATATGCTCCCCCGTACTGATTCATAATTCCCCAAAACATGTTGCATCCATTTTCCCCTGCTCCCCATACTCAGCCTCATACATACATCATCCATATCCTCACCAATAGTCTCAAAATACTGTTTCCTCGCTCCAAGAGAATGTTTACATACATCCCTCCCTCTTCTGTCAGCTAAGAGAGGGACCCATGTGGGTCCCCCTCACCACTATATCATTATCAGCTAGTTCAACCCAAACCTCTCCAACATCTTAGGTAATTTATCAGATATGGTTATAAGCAACAGCCTATACAATAAGATAACAGTACTGTTGCATAAGAAAAAAAATTGAAATACTATGAATAGGAAAAACACTAAACTTTCGTAGCACAAATTTTGCTATTATCCAATCATATGGCAATTCCAGCTAGCGATAGCAAAATTATTGTATACAAGAGGTAGTTTGGGATTATCAAAATGCCCTCAGTGAGCACAAATTTGCTTCTTAAGATTATCACCCAATTTAGAAACCACATTGGAAATCAGTGAATCTTCGCCAGTCCACGATATTTCGCAAAGGCACGTATTGATACACCCAACAACATAGTTGAGCCTAATATCCTCACATTATATTGAGAAAATGTCCTTTTCTCATATGCAGATTCAGCATAAATTCCTCTGACTCACAAAAACTATAAGGACACATAACAGTAATCGCTAAAATCATCCTCAGAATTAAGTAGTGAGAAGATATTGTGCAGATTAAGCATCTGCATTTTTGTATGGCACAGATCCAAAGTAATGCCAGAGTTCAGCATATAGATGCATACCAACAATCATTGGGCAGTTTTTGCCGATAACTTTGTATCTGTTCCTTTCCAGAAAAAAATAGTTTTACCTGCATGTTGTACTCTGATCTTAGCGGGATATAAAGCCACAAACTGCCTTTAAAGCTCAGTGCAGTAAGGTGATAATTCCTTTTGTTGGGCTGCTACATGCACTGAGAAATAATTAAAGATCAAAATTTGGGCTCCATCGTATTCCACTGCCCCTTTGGCTCTGTAAGCCGTAAAGATTTTTGTTTTATTGGCCCAACTTAGTATATGGGCAACAGCTGGCCTTGGGCAATTATTAGACTCTTTCAGCTGACCCACTCAGTGCGCATGTTCAAAAATAATAGGCCTTACTGTAGGATCAAAGATGAATTTTCCAAAGCAATTGTCATGTCTCAAAGGAGCAATTAGCAAAGTTAAACATGCCAATCTCCAAACCAGAAATATTTAGGGTCATCTCAAAAGGGGGCAAAGTGCCAGGTACCAATGGTTTTGTGCCAGGCAGATATGGGTTTAACAATATTCGTTAAGGTGTTAGCAATATTGGGAAGGGCACAGATGTCTCATGAGGCAGGTATGATTTTAAGTTTAGATGCCAAAAAAGCCTTTGATAAAGTAAATTGGCAGTTTATGTTTTGGATATTGGCTAAATATGGCATAGAGCAGCAACACACCAGTGTGTCGCCAAGCACCGGTAGGTGTGTTGCGGCTCCCGGTGTCCCACTGCTCCGAATGTGCTTCCCTGTTCCCTGCCCCCGTGGGCCAATGGCAAGCCTCCTCCATTCTTCTTGCTCCCGCGCAGGCCAATCGGAAGCCTCCTCCCTTTTACCTGCCAGTGCGAGTAGGAAGAAGGGAGGAAGCTTCTGATTGGCAATTGAGGCAGGAAGAAGGGAAATAGCATAGGCCGGAGGTTAGGAGGAGTGGCCACAGAAGCTCATCCCCGTGGTGGTGAAGAGGAAAGCTTGACCCTAGCCCAGCAAGGCCGCCACGGGAGCCCATCTCTGTGGCAGCGAAAAAGTCCCGCTAGAGTAAAGCCGCGGAGGAACTGGAGCCCATCCCTGCAGCGAAGGAAGAAGAGGTTTGGCAGTGAGGCCCGGTGCATGCATGTGTGAAGGGGAGCCTGGGTGTGGGTGGGTGCGAATGTGTGGCTGGTGTGTGCGAATGTGTGCAAGAGCATTTGTGTGTGATTGAGAGAGAGACTGGTCAGGAAGATGACTGGTGTGCGAGTGAGTGACTGGTTCTGGGCCCTAAGAAGAGGATTGTGAGGACAGAGCTTCAGCAGCCACTGCTGCTTCTGGTGTGAGCTTTTGGCCTGCAAGAGAAAGGAGTAGGAGAGTTGCTGGAGATGGTAAGTAAAGGTGGCTTTTTAAGTTTATTTTTCTTGATTGACTGCCATTTTAATTATTGGGTATTATGTAATCTTTCTGTTTTGAAATATTTGAATGTTATTTGTCCATTGTTTAATATTTTTTATGAGTTTTTAATTGTTGGATGTTATTCTGTTCATCAGCTGTTTTGTAACATTTATTAGTATAGCTTTACATTATTTCTGTGTGGGGACCTATAGCAGCTTGGCTTATTCTGTTTTCCTAATAGGAAGTATACTGGTGTTTAGGGCCTGGTTTAATTTTTGTAGTGTTACCTTTTCATAGATAGGGTTGTTACTGTTGGAGTGCATGCCATAATGCAGGTGTAACTGTGTGTGGATTAATTTGTGCGCATTATTGCAGATCCTGGGACTATGTTTGGTGCTATTTCTCTTTCCATTTCTCCAGGTTTGCACTGCATGCAGAGAGGCTTTTTTGGTTTTCCATTCCAGTTTCAGTCTCCATATTTATAATTTGTGGTCTTTCTGTACTTGTAGGTCAGTTCTGGGTGTGTGACCGAGGTGAGATATTTTACTAGCATATAGGCATTTGTATCAATCTTATTTGTTGTGTTTTCTCAATAGGACTTGCATTAGTGGTAAATTACTGTCTTTTCATAAGGAGGGATATTGTACCTACTAGTAAAGGGAATTTGCTTTGCTTTTACTGAGATGTCACCAGAATATCTTTTTTGTATGGTGAGTTGTATGGGTAATGACCTAATTCTGTTCTGACCCATTATTGGGGGTCGAGGGGGTTCCTGAGGATGCAGAGTGCATGTTTACATTTAGCCCTGTGATGGTCACATGTTCAGCGTGTCACGCATGTGAGAACCATCTGTCAGGGGTGTCCCTGCCGAAAAAAGGTTGAGAACAACTGGCATAGAGAATCCTTTCTTAAATTGGATTAAGCTATTAAACTATTGGATTAAGCACAAATCTTAGCAAATGGTGCTTTAACTAGAGACTCTGCTTTGGAAGGTGGGAGGATGAGACAAGAGCGTCCTCTATACCCCCCCTTCTTTTTATATTAAACTTTAGAACCGCTGAAAATTGGGATTCAGCAAGCAGTAGACAAAGGGGATAACAACTGGTAGGAAAAAATTTAAAAATGTGTCTTCTTGCAGATGACATCTTGCTCTTTTTGGTTAATGCCACACAGGCCATGGGATCCATTATGTGGCTCTTTTCTGCCTTTGTCCTTTGCAGAACTTACTATAAATTTTAATAAATCAAAGGCCATGCCCCTGAACCCAGAGCTGGTGGGTAAGTGGCAGGGTCCTTTCCCCTTTAAATGGGCCACATATACAATTAAATATTTGGGAATATGGATACCCCATGACAACGCATCTTTATGAGTAATTTTTGGAATTTATTGGAAGAGTTTGCTCACCAGTTGCAAACATGGAAGGATTTGCCCATTTCCTTATTTGGAAGAAATGTTTTTTTAAAATGATTTTATTACCAAAATTGTTATATTATCTACAGATGTTGCCATGTTGGCTATCATTGGCGGATCTGGCTTATCTGAAATCTATGTCTTATCTATTTCTTATGGCGTGATAGGCACCAAAAACTGGATATGACAGATTGGTAAAAGGCAAAGATCAGGGAGATATTAAACACCCTTAATTTTCATTATTATAACTTGGATTTGCCAAATGAGGTATTTAGGTAAATATTGTGGGCTAATATAAAAATGATGCGTCTCAGTTATTGGAGGACTTGACTATCCCACATGCCCCTCTAGGGCTTATTCATCTATCAGATTCCTCTTTGCTATGGAAGGGAAATATGTTGCTGAAACCAATGATAGTTACATGGAGATCCATGTGTAAAAATCGGGTCTGATGGCATGGGCTTCAAGTTTTCTGCTCATTCAGAATATACATTTTACGCTTGGGATGGACCATCTTGATTTTAGGGAATGGAAGGCTTTGGGATTGTATAGTATTCACCAGATGATAGATAAGGACACTAATCACTTTTATGGCTATTTTGTTTTCTCTGGGTATACCAATAACCTCTCTCAAATTAGATATTTGTTGGACTATGGAGATGGAGCAGATAGCGATGGGGAGGAATTCTATAAAACGAATCAACTGTACTATATCAGGTAGTTTGGCAGAATATTGGCAGCAAGAGAGTGGGGTGCTTTTTACAATCAAGAAACAATATATTACTTGGGGAAATTCATAAATTTCTAATTGCAGTAAACTACAAAGAAATGCAATATAAAATCCTGCATCACTGCCAAACAGATCGGATACCCTCACATAAAATGGGATTGATAAGATAATGAAAAATGTCACAAATGTAAGACAGCTGTGGGTTCTTTTACACACTTTTTTTCTTGCTTGCTCTAAAAATCTCTCTTTTTGGCAAGAAATCATTTTTTTTCTTGAATTCTTGTGTTCAGAAATCCGTAGCATTAAACGAGTGAAATTTTAATATTGGGAGATGAAGAAAAGATGAGGACTAAGGCGCAATACAGCTTTATTACTGTAGCTCTCTTGGTGGCACATCAATGTATTTTGAAGAAATGGATCACAGAAGATGCTCCTTATACTGTATGGCATGAACAAACATCAGTTATTATGCAATTGGAAAGGTATGTGTGCTACTTTGTATTTACGGTGATAGTGGATTATGTGACTTCTTGGCAGTGTTTACTTGATTCATTGCCACGTAATGAAAAAAACAAGACTTAAAGACATAAGCTATTCTAAAAATTGGAAAGTGTCAAAGAATACTAGGAACCGGACTGAGCATAGATGAGGGGAGGGGAGGGCGGCAGAAAGGAATGAATGTTTGTGAGCCTGCTTGAGAGTAGTTAAGGGGGGAAGGATATTTTACTCCTTTGATGGGAAGGGAAGATGTGCTGTTTGTATAAAATGTAAGATGGGAATATACTGAACTTGATATATATTGTACTTAAATTATAACTGCTGCCTTGTTTTTTTATGAATTTTGGATGTCAGGAGACAGGAATATTCTATTGCTGGCTGTGTATTCCTTGACTTATTGAATAAAAATGTTTTTGAAAAATAAAGTATCTGTATATGTACAACCCAGTGCTAAGCATATATATACTTTTAAAATCAGTTCCTAAGGGTTCCACAAATTTTGAACATGATAAGTGTTTCAGTGTGATATCAGGAAGGGAATGGTAAATAAAACAGAAAAATGTCATAATGCCTCTGTATCGCTCCATGGTGAGACTGCACCTTGAATACTCTATACAATTCTGGTTGCAGCATCTCAAAAAGGATATAGTTGCACTGGAGAAGGTACAGAGAAGGGCGACCACATTGATAATGGGGATGCAACGGCTCCTTATGAGGAAAGGCTGAAGAGGTTAGGGCTGTTCAGCTTGGAGAAGAGACGGCTGAGGGGGGATATGATAGAGGTCTTTAAGATCATGAGAGGACTAGAATGGATAAATGTGAATCGTTTATTTACTCTTTTGGATAATAGAAGGACTAGAGGCACTCCTTGACGTTAGCAGACTAATCAGAGAAAATTCTTTCAGTCACGCACAATTAAGATGGAATTTGTTGCTAGAGGATGTGGTTAGGGTAGCTAGTGAAGATGGGTTTAAAAAAAAGGTTTGGATAAGTTCCTGGAGGAGAAGGCCATTGACTGCTATTACTCAATTTGACTTAGGAAACCGCCACTGCTATTACTGGACCTCAGTGATTTATTTAGTGTTTGGGTAGTTGCCAAGTACTTGGATCAGCCACTGTTAGAAACAGGATATTGGGCTTGAGGACCCTTAGGATATGCCATACTGGGTCAGACCATGTTCTTATATACCTAGAAAGAATGAGGGCTGTGTAATTCGAGGGTGTAGATTAGCCAGCTGCTGAAGAGCTCATCTTGAGTGGCCTGCATACAGCTGCTCCTAGTGCCTCGATGCTTCCTGTGTGTCAAGCGCATCCACTGGTGCACCACACATGTCCATCTGTGTACCATGGGTCCTTGCATTAACAGCACCAATGCTGACTCACATTTCTTAGGTGTAGGCTCTGGCTCAATGTAGCGCGATTGTGACACTCAACCCTGAGGCTTTGATTTAGGCACATGGGGGAGTTCTTGAGGAACTCCTGCTCAACTAATTTCTCAGTGAGCTAGACAATGCTGTACTGTGGGAGGAGGATCTACTGCTGTTTCTGAGAGACTTACGTGCTTTCTCTATGTGTGGCACCCTAGAAAGACATGGTTTAATAGAACAAAGTCAGCCTTTGTTCTATTGGTTTAATAGAACAAAGTTGCCTTTACCCAAGGCAAGTCTTGCCTCACAAATCTGCTTCACTTTTTTGAAGGAGTTAATAAACATGTGGATAAAGGTGAATTGGTAGATGTAGTGTATTTGGATTTTCAGAAGGCGTTTGACAAAGTTTCTCATGAGAGGCTTCTAGGAAAAGTAAAAAAAAAGTCATGGGATAGGTAGCGATGTCCTTTTGTGAATTACAAACTGGCTAAAAGACAGGAAACAGAGAGTAGGATTAAATGGACAATTTTCTCAGTGGAAGAGAGTGGGCAGTGGAGAGCCTCAGGGATCTGTATTGGGACCCTTACTTTTCAATATATTTATAAATGATCTGGAAAGAAATACGACGAGTGAGGTAATCAAATTTGCAGATGATACAAAATTTGTTGCCAGAGGATGTGGTTAGTGCAGTTAGTGTAGATGTGTTTAAAAAAGGATTGGATAAGTTCTTGGAGGAGAAGTCCATTACCTGCTATTAATTAAGTTGACTTAGAAAATAGCCACTGCTATTACTAGCAATGGTAACATGGAATAGACTTCGTTTTTGGGTACTTGCCAGGTTCTTATGGCCTGGATTGGCCACTGTTGGAGACAGGATGCTGGGCTTGATGGACCCTTGGTCTGACCCAGTGTGGCAGGTTCTTATGTTCTTAGAATGTTTGAGAACATGGTACCGTTGTCCGAGGCATATCTGGAGCTAAGCAGGGATAACAGTCCGTGAGGGACTTCAGCCTATCACAGATGCCATTCTTTGGCCATTTTGAAGAGGCATAAAGTTTGTTTGGTTTTTTTTTTTTAATTATTGTTTGTAGCTCTAAAAAGTGCTGTCGTGGGTGCTGCAGTGCAGCAAGGCAACTAAAGGTTAAGAAAACCGAAGTAAATAATGAAAAATTATTATTATTTTTTTTTTTTTTTTAAGGATTCTGAAAAAAATATCTGGAGGGACTGTCTGTGCTCGGACAAAAAATGCTGAGGAGGCTCTTGAGGCAATGCTTACACAGGAACTTCCACCCATGTTCAGTAGACTTCAAAGCTCTACCAGCTAGGAGATGAGTCTGTTTGACGCCACTGGATATCATCACCCACAGATCATGGCCAAATCAGCCTGCTTATAGATGGAAACCTCCCCCCCCCCAAAAAATAAATAAATAAATAAAATGCAACATGCCTGGAAGTTGTTCTGTACACCTTTAGTGAGAAGGCAGTTTACAAGAATTTTGAGTTGGTAACAGACGAAAAGCAAACCAAAAAAGTAATTTAAAGAAATCTCAGCAGCAATAGCCAGATGCAATCTATTACGTGACCACATTTATACCATGGATGTCAGACGGCTTCTTGTGATAATTAAACTGGATTCATTGCAAGCTGCAATACTCAAAGAAGAATACAGTTCATGCGCTGTCCATGTCACCACATCCCTGCTTCACAGGTATTGTGAACTTTGAACTCACCTGCTAATTTCCTCTTTTAGTCCTGCCAAATCAATCCAGAGAAGTGGGTTATGTCCACCCAATCAGAAGATGGAGACAAAGAAAAAAAAAAGTTCAAAGCTGACTCTGCTCATCTAACAGGGGTTTGGTGCTGCATTCAGCTCTTCAGTGTCCTATGTCAAAGCAAAGCAAACCAAAGGCAATTATTTGTTTTGATTTCAAATCACCACAACCAAAACCTGAAACAGCCAAGAAACTTCACACCATGGTCATTAACCCAGAAATTTGATAATCCCTATACCAAGGTCATGATTAAGCCAACTACCTTCAGAGTGGGCAACAATCTCTCTGCTTGTTTTCTGAACTTGTCAGATTAAGTGCCCTTGATCCTTATGACTTCTGAACTATTCTGGCAGGACTGAAAGAAAGAAAATGAACAAGTAAGTTCAAATTTCACCTTCCCTATCATCCATGCCAAACCAGTCCAGACAAGTGAGACATATCCAAGCTCCACCCAGACCAGGCAATGGAAGCCATAATAACTCTCAGGACTCATGTGTCCAAGGCACAGCACACTGAGGTGCTTAGAGTAGGAATCAACAGAGACCAGGGCACTGCCCTGCCATTATCCTCTGGGAAGACTGGTAATGATTTTGTCCTCAAGGAGTTCTGTACCCTTATTGAGTGGTACTGACAGCTCTCTGGGACCTGCAAACCCTTGCTGAAGTAGGCTGAAACATTCACTTTTTTATTCCTCCTGAAATCAATACCTTAAACTAATGTGCTTTAAGACACATAAAAGACCTATCCAAGAAAAACTGGTCAGCTACAAATATCTCAAAGGTAGCCTACAATAACTTGAGAATGACCATACCTATGCTGGTTTACATCCCCCAACTTTCTCAGTCAAAAGTTGGAAGGTGAAACTAGGTCTTACCTGATAATTTCCTCTCTTCAAGTCCAGTCAGACAAGTCCAGACAAATGGGTTATGCCCACCTACCAGTAGATGGAGACAGATCAACAGGTTCACTGACATCACTATGCATCCATGCTGACCTCAGCTTTTTCAGCTTGCAGCTGCTGCATAGTTTTCTTCCTGTGTTCTGCTGACCCCATTATGACTCCCCTGCATTGCGCTTCCAGAGACAGCACCACCACGATGAGGGGAAAAGGGCAGAGACTCACCAGTGTTACTGTCTCACATGGCTGCTGACTGTCTCTCCCACTCAGGCTTCCCAGCCTGTACTGTGCTCTATACAAACTTTTTTTTTTTTTTAAACTTTATTCCTACAAACAAGAATTAAAGCAAGAGAGAGCCCTCCAATAGGGGAAGAGGAAGGGAGACAGTGAGAGAGAGGGAGGGAATGAGTAACAGAAGTCTGATAATCAGACCCCAACCAGAAAAATCCTGGAAGCTCACCTGGCTCAGGTCCTGCTCAACTGAAGGAGGAAGCTTGCAACTTTCACCTCAGCAGCTGCCCCCAAAATAATAGAGCTATCTATCTCTGGGCACCGTTCAACTAGGGGAAAGAGAACAAATCTCAGGAACCACCCAGCCACTATTCCTTTTCATCCTAACCAGGCCTTAGCTTATAGCACTGGATGCCTGCCTACCATCTGCTGAAGAGAATACCGTTAGGCTCAGGTCAGCACGGATGCATATAAAGGGTGAAATAAGTGAACCTATTGATCTGTCTCTATCTGCTGGTCAGTGGGCATAACTCATTCATCTGGACTGACATGACTGGATGATGAGGAAAAAATTCCAAAAGAAGTGAAATTAGAAGTGCGATTGGGCTCAGAGATACCCTTTCCTTTAAAATTGCCAAAGGCCACCAAGGAAACAGACTTCAACAGCAAGACTCAAAGAAATGCCCTCTAAGGCTTAAGAGGAAGGAAGGCTATATCCCTTCAAAACTAAGCTCAGGTTTCCCAAATGAGCAAGCACTGCACAGGTCCACAATAGAGAGCTTGTGTTCTTGACTCCCTAAGAACAGGGCTTCCCAAACCTGTCCTGGGGACCCCACACCAGTTGGGTTTTCAGGATATCCACAATGAATATGCATGAGATACATATGCATATACTGAGTCTCCATGGAATGCAAATTTATCTTATGCATAATCATTGTAGATATCCTGAAAACCCAACTGGCCGTGGGGTCCCCAGGATAGGTTTGGGAAGTCCTGCCCTAGAAGAAAGTATCCCATCTGACACAGCAGCAAGAGAGCTTTCATGATTGTCTCTTTCAGAAAGCCAGAGCCGACCTCTGCCCTCTGAAGATTGGCAAGTTATGCCTTCATCCCAGTCTCCTCTGGCGGAAGAAGAAGAGGATTAAACGAATGGATCCCTTGAATGGAAATAGTGTCTCCTCCATAAACTGACCTCACAGAGGCTCTAAACTCTAAGTCAGGTCTGCTATGTGGTCCTCTTTCATGTCACCAAACACAGTAACCCCCTGACACTACATATCCTCACTATGTCGCCTGGTTCTATCAATAGCTAAGGTTGTAAAATAGTATGAAATGGAAGAATCTTCTGACTGGGGGAAAGGGTGAAGGAGCAATCCTGTTTGCACTTTCAGAACTCATTGTAGGAAATGTCCAAGCTTCTGACAGGAACTCATGCCAGTCATGGTTCTACAAGAATATCCAAACCCCCAGGCTCCTGCTTTCCTTTATCAGATGAAGAACTTGCTCATCTTATGAGCTTCACTGGACTGATCTGAAATTTACTATGAGGTGCCCCACTTGAATGCTAATAGGACAAATGCGCCAGTCCTTAGGTCTCAAGCCTGTCAGCTCAATACATTTGTCTGTATGACGGAGCTGAGTATGCCCATGTGAGCTGCTGCTAGGTACTGTAGCGGAACTCCATCCCAAAACAAATCTGATTCATATCAGTGTGCCAGAGAGCTACTAGATTACCTCATCTTGATTGCATCAGCTAATGGCATGATATAGGCCGCAGTCACCCGGGCTGCCTTCTCCTGAGACCTAAGACAGGATTTCTGGAGCACTAGACAGCTGGCTCTGGCCCTTGCCTTAGACTTGATCTCCACTAGGACATCTCTCCCCACTTCAGCTGCTCTGAATTATAACTCTCCTCCTAACCTATTAAAACTCACACCTGTGGTGCAAAATAACCATGACGGATACTGCAAATCCATTGCCTGTAGGAAGTAACTATGAAAACCCACCTACTCAGGCTTCTTATAAACTCCAAGGGAGAGGGACATAGCCTTGCAGCACTGGACTTCTGGATATCATCCTGAGAGGAGTGCAAATTGAGTGAAATGAGTGTGGGTCTGGCCCTTCCCCTGGAACCTAGGACATGCAGAATAATCCATGCTCAGGTGGAGATGGAAATGGGCTTTCATTCCTTGCAGTCCAAGACCATAATACCACTTTTTTTCTTTAGATGCAAGTGTGCTTCTCTATATGCCAGGGATTGGGAAGGACTGCTTGTTGTTCAGGATAATCATCAGCCTAAGGTTTCCAAACCTGCATGACTTTGGAGCTGAGGCTCAATGGCTTTTCTGCTCTGTTTCAGCCTGAGTTGTCAGATGTCTGACTAAGAGGAACCAGGGTCCTTCCCTGCACATGGAGGCCTTTGCTACCCACTGACCAGCAGGTACCTGGGATCATGATTAGCACAAGAGGAGAGCCTGATAGCCGTTTGTAGTGATTCAAGGATAATGCATATGAGAAATATCTGGTAGTAACCCCTGGAGGAGATAAGGAAGGAATATTTCTTTGTATCTATAGTGAACAGGGATTTTGCATGCATCCTCAGAGAGCTCAGTTCCTGTGTGCTGGTCTGCAGGTGGTGTTTGACCTCGGCACTGTAGTTCAAACAGAGGCTTTGGATGCTGCCTTGAAATTATGCAGTCGAGTGTTCCACATTTGGGGAAATTGCAGGGGTTAGTACATCCGGAGTGAAATGGAAGAGCCTCATCCTAGGAGAATCACCTTCCTGATCATAGTATTTTTGACTGAAGGTGGCTACATCCCAGCAGCCCTGAGTACATGTAACACAAACACCCTGCAGTGCCATTGGCCAGAAAGCTAACTTAATACCGTGCCCCTGATTGGCCCTGGAGTCAGAGAACTCACCCTGAGGGTACTGGAACTCTCCAGTCTTGGCTAGGAGTACAGAGGGAGCAAATATCTGTGCTAAGGCCCTGTTCAGCTCCTGTGGACAGCCTTTTCCTGATCTCTTCAGGCACTAAGTAGTGAAAAGTGTTCTGTTAACTTCTGCTGCATATTCCTTGTTTTACCGGTTTGTGTTGCAGTTTAAATCTTTTATCCATTCACTGTTCCCACTTTTTCTTAATAAATTTAATAGTTTATTAGCTCTGCTTATCTTGGACTAGCAATCCTGGTATATGTATATTTGGTCCTGTGGGTGTTTTTCTAGGAACTGTGTGACTTCCGGGTTGTGTGGGGTCCCTAGAAACCACCAGGGGATAGCTTGCGAGTGGGGGAACATGCTCAGAGGTAAGCAGGAACCCAGGTGGGAGGCTGCAATGGTAGGAGCACATATGCAGGAGGACCTGTGCAGTGCTTGGCAGATCCCTCCAGGTGGCCACAGGGATACCCTGCGTGGGTATTAGGGGTGGTGCTATGGTATTATGTGACAGTATCCATTTGGAGAACTGCCTAAGAGGCCTGCAAATCTGCATAGGGAGCTGAAGAATGAGAACTTACAGCTCTTTCTGGAAGACTTCAATAGTATTATGCCCCTCACCACTTTTCAAGGAAGGACCTCAAAACCTGTGGCTGACCGAACCAGCCTAATACAAACACCCCAAAACCTACACTGAGGGCGACGGGGAAGCCCTTCCTGAGAGTCATCAGACCACCTAGAGCAGAAGACTCAAAACGTCACTGGGAGGGAGCACGCCAATTACACAAGTAGCTCTGATACCTCGCCAAGGAAGGGAGAGAGCTACCTAAGCAGATTGCTTGTAGCCTCTAAACAGCTCCAACCAGGACTGGTGGGAAGGAGAGGCTTTCAAAAGGCACCCGTCGCCAGGCTCTTAAATGTGGTCTCTAAACTTCCAGGACTACTCCAAAGAACATTAATCTCTTGGAGAAGGTAAAACTGTAGGAAAAAAAGGTAAAGATTGCATTGGCCACCACTCTGTGGGAGAGCTCCCATGAAATATGGCTGTAAACACTGTGGCCCCATCTTGAACTAGCCTGAGCCAAGCCACACTGGGGATCTGACAAAAGGAGCTCCTAGCATCACTTACCTCCACCGTGTGAGACTCACCAGCTGTGAATCCATCCAGAAGCTGCAAGTGCGAGACATTCCCCCCTCAGCAAATTGTTACTGAAAGGCGGAATACAAATCAGATAATAAATAATAAAGATCCCCATGGCCGCCTCCGAGGGATGCTGTACCCAACACAGAAGGACTTGAGCCACAAAGCCATTGCACACAGCTGCCTGGTGAGAGAGACTCTAGAAAAAGAAAGATTGTTTAAGCAGACGCACTCAGTTTTTCTGTCATGGAGGACCCAGAATGTTGTGGTTCCATCTACTGACTGTGGTCTTAAAAGAGGAAAACCACCCCTCTAAACGATCCAATGCCATATCCTCCTCTTCCCTGAGAAGGAAATTTAGATCCCTCATTGTCTTGGTCACCTTAAGGCTAGAACCAGGAGTCTTCTACTGAGCCAACAGTGGTAAGTAGGCGTAAACTCTTCACAAGGAGGTCTAAGAGCACCCAGGTATGATGGATACCCCTACAAATTACTGCCTTTCACTCAACAGCAGCAGGAGGTCATGCCCTAGAAGGTCATCAGCTTCTCTTCTCTTGAACAGCCTCCCCACTGACATTATCCCCGTACACTGGATCAGCTATCTCCTCTTTTGTTCAACAAATTCTCTTGGACTGTCCCAGCCAGTGGAATGCTTTAGCAGCTCAAAGGTTGGCTCAAAATTGTCACCGCATGGAAGAATTTTCACATGGATAAAGCTAGGAAGGGCTCGAGGAGAATTACAAAAGGTGCTCTCCAAACAGGACTATTCTAAGATTTTTATTTTTTTTTTTTTTAAAGGCTACAGCAATCCACAGCTTCACAAGCTAATTCAGCCATAAAAAAACTCACTTGGAAGCTTCATTTGTGTAGCGTGAAAGATAACCGCTTCTGCAGACTGCTGCCTCCATCAGAAAGTGCAAGAGAGGGGAGTTCCAACATGCATGTAATGTCGCCTGCAGAAATAACTCAGAACTGGAGCTGTACAGGCTCCGCTGTGCCCGAGGGAAAATATGCGGCTCCCAGAGAACTTCCCTGTTAGGACTATTGGAGGGAAGAGGGAGGTAAAGAGCCTGGTTATTTTAATTTGGCATGAAGCAGTGATAAACATCTGCTCACCACACCCTGTTTCATGTGCACTACAGTGCTGGCTTCCACCACAGGGGCCAGGGCTTGATCGGAGGAACCTTCCCATTCTGGCTCTTGGCAGGGAGCCGACGTGCACCTGCCTGGTGCTTTCCTACTCACAAACTAGGTAGAATGTACCCACCGAATTGCTGAGCCACCATGACTTACCTGCAGTACTGTACTGTGCCTCCGCCTTTTTATATCTTTACCGGAAACAAGCGGAAGGAGGGAGAGGATAGAGTGATCACCTGGGACCCCATAGCATCACAGGAGACTGGGAGGCAGTCCAGGGAAAACAGCTATGCTGCAAGTCTTTTCTTTTTAAAATAAGTTTTACTGCCTTCCTGTTCACCCAGAATAGAGAGAGAGAGTGTATGCCGTCAGTAGCTCCTGCTGTCAGACCCACTAAGGGAACAAAATCACCTGGAAGCACCTGGTGCTTGACCCTTCAGTGCAGGAACTCAGACCGCAACAGTTCCCAAGGGGAAGGGAGAATCAGTGCCACCAGGATCATCATCCAGAGTGCCCCCAAGACTCTGCCTGTGCTCCACCAGAAACCTGGACCTAAAGCCTTCCGGGGAGTGGCCTACTCATAACTGCAGCACTAGCCCACATCTCTGCACCATCTGCTGGAGCCAGAAAAATACCGAAGAGCTCATTGCAGCACCAGATCCCTATAGGGGGAGTGAAGTCCTCTTTGACTGTTTTTCTCTGGGCCCATCTGCTTGCGAGAATGGGGCGGAGGTTGCCTAACCCCATTTATTTGGACTGGTCTGGCATGGATGATAAGGAAGTGCAGGCTCTCTTTTTTAAGTCCTTAGTTTACTGGTTCAAATGCAAGAATTAAAAAGGAACCTAGTACGCCTTGATTTACACTGATACATGCAGTTCTCAAATCATAAAAGGGAGAGAAGAGTTTTCCCACAATTCAATTTCAAAGTGGACTGGTCTAATACCCCTTCTGCCCCACCAAGCCAAGCAAGTTTGGGTTTTGTTTCTTTTGTTTTTTTGGCGACAATAATGTGGCAGCCAGTGAGAGAGTAGTACACCATCTCTTTGGTGGGATTTCATATGCCACTATCATAGGCTATCTACTACACAGAGACTAAATATGCCGCAAGACTAGCGTGTCACAGCCTGCTGTGAAAAACATTGATCGTTTCAGCTTGCCTCACCTTGGCAGAAAATCTGTTTGAAGACACTGGAAGAGAGGGGAGAATAAAAGAAAAAAGTTAGGATTCACAGAGTGCTGCAAAAAAGAAATTGCGATGGGAACCTACTGCAGGGCTGCCAAGAGGAATAGGGATAACCACGGACCCTAAAGTGTCCTTGCCACCCCCCCCCTACCATTCACTAGAAATTACCAAACTGCACCAGCCAAAAGAAAACCTAGCAATCGTGCGAGGCCTGGGAAGCAACAGCAGTATCGCTACTACATCAAACTGCAAATATTTTCAAAGCAATTTGTGAAATTTGAATGTATGATCCAAACAGGGAAGGAGCCATTTTGTTCACTAGTAATGTCCCAGACGACATTACACCTCACTGCAGTATAACCCCATTGATATAGCAAAGTTCCATTCTCATCACTACAACAACCGCCACAGCTTTTAGTTTCTACAACACTGATGTTTCTTTTGGTTAATACTCAATCAAGTGCCAAGAAATCTGCAGTTATTCATAAACTGCTGATTTCTGTTTTACCCAACTGTCTTACAGAAACATGGTTAAATGATTAGGATATCCCAATGTTGAATTATTGTTGTCCACCAAATTTTTCTTATGCATTTCAACCTCGTAGGGGATGATTTGGCCATCTTTTTTTAAAAACCATTTGAATTTTACTAAATTCGATATATCACTTTCACCCCCATTTAAGATCAAATGTTATTAATACCTGCCTTACCTTTTTCCCTCCTAGTTTACTATCCCATAATGCCTCACCTCTAATAGAGGCTCTGTTGATCCACTTTTGACTTATCTAAGACTATTATTGTTTTGCAATAATTTTTATTGAGTTTTTCAGAACAAGCAATTGACCATTGACAGGCAATCCAGAACAAACTATCAACTGGTGAACATAAGAGGCAGTGGTAACCTTTCTTAGTTAGTCCATCCATATAGCAACAGTGTAAAGTGAACAGAACGAAACAGACATGGCTTAACAGAAAATTGTTCACAATGGTAGCCAATAACAACACATGCTCTTGTACAGCTTTGGACTGCAGTCTTATGCAGACAAAAATATTATAAGGTACAATTGCTCACCCCCCCACCCCCCTTAACTAAAAGTGTTTGTAGCAAGTCAGGATATGCAAGGAGAACTATACTGTTTCTTTGGGTTGGATAAAGGGACACGAAATTTAAGCTTTTCAATTAGGCCGTGAATAAAATGTGTGGGATAGGCTTAAAGCTTAAATATTCCTTGCTAGTTGTTTATGCTCATGCCTTGGCTGGGGTGTCCTGGAACGGTTGGCGAAATATAAATCAATGAATTTACCCCAAATAGCTAATGTTTTGGTGTAGCTTTTCCGGGAATCCTCTTTAGCAGAGAGGTATTTAAAGGTAAAGAGCTTCAACACTTGTCGAAACCAATGGGCTTATCGTGGGATATTAGGGCCAATCCAGTTAGATAGAATGATCTTTTTACCTACCAGTCTGGCCTTTTTCAGGAAGAGACCCACTGTTGGTGGAAGGTCGGTACGGTGAGATAACACCAAACAACCAGAGGAGTGGGTCATTGGGAAGTGGGACCTTCAATATTTCAGTGCAGTTCTGTCTGACCTGGACCCAAAATGACTGAATTATAGTGCATGACCAAAAAAAGATGTAAGTAATCTCCCACGTCTGTCTTGCATTTGGGGCAATTAGGGGAGGTTGTCAGTTTAGCTGAAAAGGCTTTATCTGGCGATCGATAGAAAAACAATAAAAATTTAAGCTGAGTCTCTCTGAGAGCTGTGTTCACTCCAAGTAGTGAGATATCTGTAAAACATTCTGAAAAGGAGGAGAAAATTCTGGGAGTGATTTAGTACACCACTTAAATAAGGGGGACAGGCATTCCTTAAAACGAATTGCATGTAGGTTCTTAACATAAAAAGCTTCAGATGGACGGTGCTTCATATTATTAAAAAACATTGTTCAGACATCTAAAAAGGGCGGAGTCTTGGAAGTAGGTTTTGAGGGATTTGATAAAATGCCTAATCTGAAGAGATGCAAAAAAAGGGGAAAATTGTTATTGCAGGTCCCAAAGGACAGGAGTGATCCATTGTGCTGAGTGAAAAGTTGGAAGATAAAAATAAGTCCTTGTTCTTTCTATTTATAGAAGGCTCCTGTCTGTAATCCCGGGCCAAGCAAAAGGATCGTCAGTAACTGTCAGTAAGGGGGTTAAAGGGCCTGGAAGCTGGAGAGTGGAACAGAGGGATGCCCAGGCTTTGCGACAGGAGTCCGCTAATAGCTGTGATAGGAGTCTCGAGTCTACTCTGTCCCTGTCAATTTGTAGTAAATGATTCAATGAACGGACCTCATACCAACTTAACAAGTGGTGCCGTGAGGTATAATGTGACATCTCTAGAAGCCAGTCATTTAGGAGTCTGATCATGCATGCTAAGTTGTACTGGGGCATCCAAAACCTCCACGTGACATCGGAATATTAAGGGTTTGACTCGATAGCTGGGCTTGTTTCCCATTCCATAAGAAACGTCAAAGAATCTTCTCGAATTCTTTATGATTTTTTTTTAAATCCATAAAGGGAGCATTTGAAGACTGTACAGCCAGTGAGGTAGGATCATCATTTTAACAAGATAGATCTTCCCCATAAGAGATAATGGGAGATGTTGCCACGTACTAATTAAGAGCGGGTTGATATTAGCATTATATATTAAATTAATATTTCAAGGAATTTTTACTCCTAAATATTTAATTTCCCGTCACCCATTTCAGAGGAAATTGATCAGGCCAGGTATGTTTCAGAGTTCCAAGAACATCTAGCGCTTCTGATTTGTCTTGGTTGATCTTGAGCCCTGCAAAGTGGCCATATTTAAGCTGAAGTTGTAGAAGAGGCTGCAATGAACACATTGGGTTTTTAACATGTGGCCCTCCCCTGTGAAAACCTGTTATATTGGGATCTAGCTCTATTTTCCTTAAAAGGGGGTCATTTGACAAAATATATAATAAGGGGGAAAGAAGGCATCCTTGTCTTACCCCTCTTTGAATTTGAATGTTTGCGGATTTGTGGCTATTGGCTATGATTACAGATGTTGGATTGTGATATAATAGTGAGATGTAGGAGATGAGAGTCCCTTGGAAACCAAATCTGTTGAGCACTGAGAAGAGGTAGGGCCATGGGGTACCCTGTCAAACGCTTTTTCCAAATCAAATCCCATGGCCAATGCAGAGGTATTGTTACATGGAGAGAAGTTTAATAATGTGGGTGCTAGCTGTTCTTCCCTGAACAAATTCTACTTGGTGTTCCGAGATAAGCTGGGTCAGTACAACACCCATTATGTCTGCCAAAACCTTTACTAGGTTTTTAAGGTTGCAATTAAGGAATGAAATGGGTCTGTAAGAAGATGGGAGCAAGGGGTCTTTTCTGGATTTAGGAAGGACTATGATGTGAGCCATGTTGAAGTCACGAGAGAAGGAGTTGGTTTCAGGGCTTCAGCACAGAAAGAGGTTAACATGTCAACTAGCTGAAGTTTTAATACTTTGTAAAAGTCATAGGAGAATCCGTCTGGGCCCAGTGCTTTCCCGGACTTACTAGCACTAATAACTTGTAGGATTTCACTTCTTTGTATAGGTTTATTTAGAAAGGAGAGTTGCAGTTCAGTTAGTTTTGGTAGGGGAATGTTGCGAAAGAATGCATCTTCATCGGGGGGCCCCCTCTATAGTATCAGAGTAGAGAGAGTGTCATAAAAAGTCCTAAATACATCGCAGATGTCAGGTTTTTTTGTGACCACCTGCCTGCTAGTTGTTTTCATACGTTCTATAAATGCTTTCTGTTTATGGGAATGAACCAAATTAGCCAAGTGCTTTCCGGCCTTATTACCGAAGCGGAAAAAATTAAGCTCCGAGGCTTGCATAACTTTATATGCTCTTTGATGGAGGCATAAATTCAACTCCCGCAAAATATCAAAGTAAGTTTTGTTCTCGCTTGTGGGATTGGCTGCCATGGAACACTTTGCTAATGTCAGATGGCCCTCCAAATCTAGAACGGCTTTATTTATTTATTTTGTTAATTTTATATACCGACATTCGTCGGAAACATGATGCCGGTTTACATTGTAACTGGTTAACAAAAAAGAGCGAAAAATACAATAAACAGGGAGGGGGAGGAGGAGCAGCGAAGAAAGAGTAGCGAAGACAGAAGTAAGAATGATAGGGAAAGAGAGGAAATGGGAGTCCTAGACCATTGCTGGCAGGGACTGGGGGGGATTAGGGGGGTTAAGGGATAAGGAGAGGAGGAGGGATTAAGGGGGGGGGAATTATAATCCAATATTTACAGATTTTGCTAGGGGTGGGATGTGTAAAGAGGAGGAGGAGCAGGAGGGTAGGGTAGGTGAAAGTTCTAAAATCTAAGTTTGGTCAACCTCTGGATATGCCAATTTAAAGAGCCATGTTTTGAGCCCTTTTTTAAATTTACAAAGACTAGGTTCTAGGTGGAGAGCAGTGGGCATGGTGTTCCATAGGGAAGGGCCAGCAATAAAGAATGCTCTTTCTCTGGTGGAAGTGTGGTGTGCAGTTTTTAGGGGTGGGGTGGGGTGGGGTGTAGAGTTCCAGCAAGGTTGGGTCTGGAGGGGCAGGTGGATGAGCGGAAATGTGGAGCACTCTCGAGCCAGTTATGATTGTGGTTGTACAAAAGATTGTGTAGAATGGTAAGTGTTTTGTATTTTATGCAGGAGGCAATGGGTAACCAGTGGAGGTCTTTTAGGATAGGGGTAATGTGATCGGATTTACGTGTGTTATGAGAATTCTGGCCATTGCATTTTGTAATAGTTGGAGGGGTTTAATAGTGGAGAGAGGGAGGCCCAGGAATAAGGAGTTGCAATATTCGAGTTTAGATAAGACTCAAACCCCTCCTTTACACTCATGTGCGGAGGTCATGAGTGTAAAGGAGGGATTTGAGTTTCTTTAGGATGTGCAGTTTGAAAAAACCTGTTTTTATGGTGTTGTGGATGTGAGATTTGAAATTTGGATGTTGATCAAGAAAGACACCAAGATCTCTCACATTGTTGGTGATTGCATCAGGGGGAGGGGGTGGAGATTCTTAAGGCTGGGAGTGTGCGAGCTGAGGGATTGGATATTGAAAGGAGCTCCGTTTTAGTTACATTTAAGGCAAGATGTAGGTTAGAAAGAAGGATGTTGATTGAGGTAAGGCAAGAATCCCAGAACTGTATTGTTTTGGGGAGTGATCCTTGAAAAGGGATGAGGATTTGAACGTCGTCAGCATACATGAAAAACTTTAGGCCAAGGTCAGAGAGAAGGTTGCAGAGGGGAAGAAGATAAATATTGAAAAGCGTGGATGAGAGGGAGGAGCCCTGTGGGACACCCTGGGTGAGGGGAATGTGGGAAGATTCATAGTTGGCTATTTTTACGGTGTAGTTTCTATTGTTGAGATAAGAGGAGAACCATTGCAGCGCTGCACCTGTGACACCAATCTCAGAAAGGCAGGTGAGGAGTATGGTGTGATTGACGGTGTCGACGGCTGCGGATATGTCAAGAAGGGCAAGGATGTATGAGTTACCATGGTCCAATCCCTTGAGTATAATGTCATTGAGGGTAAGAAGGAGGCTTTCAGTATTTCGGGCTTTATGAAAACCAAATTGAGCTGGGTGAAGGGTGCTGTGCTCTTCAAGTAATTCAGTAAGTTGGGTATTGATTATTTTCTCTATGAAAGGCAGATTAGATATAGGGCAATAGTTAGCTGGAATACTAGGGTCGAGGTTGGGTTTTTTTTTTTAGGAGGGGTTTGATTACTGCGTGTTTAAAGGGGTTGGGTACTTTGCCTTGTGAGATGGAACAGTTGATTGTATCAGCCAGAGGATTGGAAATGGTAGCGGGGATAGTAAGTAGAGTCTTAGTAGGGATTGTGTCGGTAGAGTGTGTGGTAGGTTTAGCCTTTTGAAGGATGCGTTCAATCTGTTTAGGAGAGGTGAGTTCAAGGGACTCAAGGCTAGTGTTCGATTGTTGGGGAGGGGGTTGACAGGAGAGGGATTATTGGAGAAACATTTGAGGACATTTGTGATTTTGTTTTTAAAATATAAGGCAAGTTCCTCACATTTAGAACTGGCATTTATTTATCCTTTTATTTCGACTGGTGACATAAGCGATAAGGTCTCCCCAGAGACAGCTTTCCCTGTCTCCCAGAAAAGGAGGGGAGAATCTGTATGTTGTGCATTGAAAGATAATTATCCCATTTTTCCTGCAAGTAAGATTGAAAATCAATATCCTTTTTTAAATAACCGAGGAATTTCCAGATACAATCTCCTGGGTCCCACACACCAAATAGTAGGTCTAACCAGATTATGGAATGGTCAGAGATCCCCTGGGGGCCAATTTCGACTTGGACCACAATTGGAAAGTTGACATGATTTATGAGTAGGTAGTTTATTCTGGAGAGAGAGGAGTGGGCTCAAGAGATGTGTGTGAAATATTTTTCTTCAGGATGTAGAGTTCTCCAAGGGTCAAGTTGATTATGTTCTTTGCATAGGTAAGCAACCCCTTTATCATAGTTCAGGTTTGAATGAGGTTCTGGAAGGTTCTTATCTAAAGAGGGGTCTAGAACTTGATTGAAATCGCCAGTCACAAGTAGCGATCCTTGGGCATAACAATACCAGCTGATTAAGGACATATTTGAAAAAGGAATGGGAATAATTGTTTGGGGCATATAAGGAGCAGACCGAAATTAGTCTTCCATTAAGGGAGCCCATGATTAACAAAAATCTGCCCTCCAAATCTGTGTGTTCTGTGAAGCTGAAAGTGGAGGTTTTTATGAATGAGTATAGCTACTCCCCCTTTTTTGCCTTTCGCTTTTGAATAATAGCAAACCCCCACCCAACCTTTGTAACTTTTTGGACTCTGAGTCAGATAAGTGGGTCTCTTGAAAACAAGCTACAGCAGCTTTATACTTTTTTTTTAGATGTTGTAAAACTCTCTTTTTTTATGGGGGAACCTAAGCCATTAACGTTCCAGGAAATTAGTCAAGTAGTTTCACTTTGCATTAGGGGTATTCATAGATTTCCGTTAGGGAAAAAGTTAGCAGATGGTGTGACAATCGAATGTGAGGCCCCCAGCCAGCCCTTAATGCATATATAAGAGAGGAAGCTGTCCCTAAGAGAGCCACTAGTTGCCCGAATAAGAAATTGACTGCAGGGGTCATGTAACCTAATTGTGAGTAATGAGATATCTTCCATTTAAAGACAAAGCAGATTAAAGTTTCTGTTAATTCAACCCATAAAAGTACATATCTCCTGAGATAACTGGCTAAGACAATTATTTTAAGAGAGACTTCAATCTTCATGTTGACGCTCCTAATTTATCTCTTGCTGTGGCAACAGATTATTTCTGTTCCCACCCCCAAAGCTGGACATTCACTTGACTTGGTCTTTATAAATAATTCTGTGTTCTCAACATGTCATGCAGATGTCTGCTAAAAAAAAAAAAAAAAAAAAAAAATGTTCCATGGAGTGATCATTTCCTAGTTTCCTTCTTGCTAACCTCTTGTTTTTCAAAATCTTGAACCTCTTGTCACAAGCCACTTCTCTGAAGCGAGGTTTTATGAACTCAGATGACCTTTGATCTAAATTTATAACAATGCTGGAATCTGCTAATAGTGATTCTCTGGACAAACTGTTGGCTTTATGGGATACTTCAGTGAACCCTGTCCTTGACATTTTAGTGCCAAAGAAGGTGTTCAAACATTAACCTATGGTTCAACTCCTCACTACAGCAAAGAAAAAAAAAAAAAAAGATCTGAGAAGGAATGATTGAAAATGGAGACTATATCCTACCACATCAAATCTGTGCATCTATCAATCCTCTCTGTTGAATTATCAAGATGCTATTACTGTTGCTCAAAAGACATTTACTTTAAACTATTCATGTTATTTAATAACCCAAGAGAGCTCTCATTCTGTTAAAAAAAAAAATCATAAATCCAATTTCAGTACCCTCCAACACCCCTCCCGCTGGCTCCTGGACAAAATTTAGCAGAGACTTTTGCAACCTATTATAATGAAAAAGTAATTACCATCATGCAAACTTTCCAGGATTCTAAGGGGAACAAGATGGGAACGTTTTGAAGCTCATGCCCTCGGGCAACGTAGGCCGAGCAGATAGCCTCCTTAATCCAGCGTGAAATAGTAGCCTTAGAAGCCTTGTCACCCTTCTTAGGCCCGCCGAACAAGACAAACATGATCTGACCACTGGAAGTCATTGGTAACCTCCAAATAGCGCAAAAGAGCGCAACACATCCAAGAGATGAAGATTCCTCTCCTGAGGGGAATCCCGGGACCACTGCGGAAATCCTGGCATATCCACTGCCTGATTGACATGAAAGGCAAACACCACCTTGGGAACAAAAGAAGGAACCATGCGCAGTGAAACTATCATCGTAAATCCAAAGTAAAGGATCCCGACATGACAAAGCCTGCAACTCTGAAACCTGTCGAGCAGAACAAATGGCTACTAGGAAAATGGTCTTCAAGGTCAAATCTTTAATTGGAGCCCTGCGTAAAGGCTCAAAGGGAGCTCCACAAAGCATACAAAGCACCAGGTTCAAGCTCCAATCTGGACATAACGGGCCGACTGGAGAGCGTACTCCCTTGACGAATCAGTAAATATCTGGGTGAACTGCCAGCTAATGACCATGAAACCTGCCCCTTAAGGCACCTAAGGCTGTTACCTGGACCCGAAGGGAATTGAAAACCAAACCTTTAGCCAACACCTGTTGAAGGAAATCCAACACCTGGGGAACCTCCATTGACAATGGATCCAAGGAGCGCTAGAGGCACCATGCCTCAAACAGCTTCCAGACCCTAACATAGGCCAGAGAAGTAGCCGGTCGTCACGCCTGAAGAAGAGTGGAAATGAACTGCTCTGAATATCCTCTCGATCGCAATCGTCGCCTCTCAAAAGCCAAGCTGTGAGAGAAGTGATCCTCCCAATCCAAAAATATGGGCCCCTGACGGAGAAGTTGCGGGAGATGAGCCAGCTGCAGGGGACCTTCCAGCGCTATTCGCACCAGGTCCGCAAACCATGGATGACACGGCCACTCCGGAGCCATCAGCACTATGCTACCTGGATGTCCCTCTATGTGACGGAGAAGCAGACCGATGAGAAGCCGGGGGGGGGGGGGGGGGTGAAGGCGTAGAGAATTCCCGTGGGCCAAGACACACTAGGGCATCTAATCCTACCGAGTCCACCTCGCGACGATGACTGAAGAAGCATTCTGTCTTCGCATAGGCCCGAGTTGCCATCAGATCCAACTGAGGCATGCTCCACCTGGAGCAAATGAGATTCCAAGCTTCGGGAGCTAGCTCCCACTCCCCCAGATCAAGCTGCTGCCTGCAGAGGAAGTCCACCTGAAAATTTTCCACCCCTGCAACATGAGACGCTGCGATTCCTTTCAGATGACGCTCCACCCAAGCGAACAAAAGCCGTGCTTCCAGCGCCACCGTGAGACTCCTTGTCCCGCCTTTCCGGTTGATGTAAGCTACCGTTGTCACGTTGTCTGAGAACACTCGAACCATTCTGTTCTTGACTAGGGGCAGAAATGCTCGCAGGGCCAATCAGACAGCCCTCATCTCAAGGCGGTTGATGGACCAGGATCTCTCCGTTGGCGACCAGAGACCTTGAGCGGATTTGTTTAGACAAATCCACCCCAAATTCCAGGTTGCTGTGCAAAGGCCACCACGACAAACTGACTCTGGAAGTAGAGGCAAGAGGACTTAGAACTGTTCAGACACCGGGCTCCACCTAGACAACAGCGCACGCTGCAATGGCCGCAAATGAGCGAATGCCCATGGGACCAAATCCAAGGTGGAGGCCATGGATCCCACGACCTTGTAAGAGATGCCAAACTGTTGGATCCTTCCTCTTAAGAAGGGCCTTGACCTGCTCTTGCAACTTTGTCACACGTTCCGATGCAAGAAAAACCTTGCCTTGGGAGGTATAGAAAAGCGCTGCCAAGTAAACCAGTGACTGAATGGGCTCCAAGTGACTCTTGTGGTCATTTATGACCCAGCCAAACGACTGCAAGGTGAGCATCACCTTCTGGACCGATCTCTCGCAGTCCTCCTGTGACTTCACTCGAATCAACCAGTCGTCTAGATACGGGTGCACTGGGGCTCCCTCCTTGCGCAGGAACACTGCCACGACCACCATGACCTTCGTGCAGGTATGTGAAGCCGTCGTCAGGCCGAAAGGAAGAGCTTGAAACTGGAAATGTTGACCCAGCACCTTAAACCGGAGATACCGCTGGAGCTCCAGGCGGATCGGGATGTGGAGATACGCCTCGGTGAGGTCTAAAGACGCGAGAAACTCCCCTTTGCACACTGCAGCCACCACCATTCTCAAGGTTTCCATATGAAAGCGGGGGACTCTACATCGGTTCACCTCTTTCTTGGGAACCACAAAGTACACCGAATACCATCCCTGGCCCTATTTCACTAGGGGAACTGGAACAATGGCCCTGAGGTCAAGAAGCCGTTGTAGGGTTCCCTGCACTGCCTCACGTTTGGCCCGCGAAGCTACGCAAGACTCCACAAAGGCCTCTCACACCGGGCGCCTAAACTCGAGAGCGTAACCATCCCGTATCACTTCCAAGACCCAGCGGTCCAAGGTAATCCTTGCCCACTCTGCATAAAAGCTTGACAATCTGCCTCAGACAGATTCTCCGATTGAATGGGTGCCCTTGGTTCATTGGGAGGGTTTCCCACGTCCAGGATCCTGGCTCGTGGCCTCTCTGCCGGGGCGACGACCTCCTCGAAAGGACTGCTGATGCCCCCAAAGGAGCTGAAGACCTACCTGCGCAAAATCTGCGAGAGTCCCAAAAATGAGCTCGAGGAGGAAAAACCTTCCCTGAAGGTTTCCTATCCTCCGGAAGCCGGTTGTCCTTGGACTCCCCAAGTAATTTTACCAGTTGGTCCAGGTCCTCCCTGAAGATAAGCTTGCCCTTAAAGGGGAGTTTACAGAGCTGAGACTTGGAAGACAAATCTGCCGACCAATTCTGCAACCAGAGGAGTCTACGAGCCTTGACAGCGGATACCATACTATGCGCCTAGGTCCAAACCAATTCATACAAAGCATCTGCAACATAAGCAACTCCTGCTTCCAATCGCGCGGCCTGCAAGGGCCCACCACCGTCAGCACTCGGAGCCGTGGACGCCTCCTAGACCCAACAAAGGCAGGCTCTCTGCATGAGGCTGGCACAAATAGCCGCCCGGAGACTCAGAGCAGAGACCTCGAAGACTCACTTAAGCTGAATCTCCAGTTTGCGGTCTTGTATGTCCTTCAGCGCAGCAGCCCCGGCCACGGGAATGGTCATCTTCTTAGTCACGGCAGACACCGCCGCGTCCACCTTCGGCACCTTCAGAAGATCCAAAACATCTTGCAATAAGCAGATAAAGCTTCGCCATCGCTCTAGTCACTTTCAAGCTTGCATCTGGCGAGTCCCACTCCCAGGTCACCAGCTTGCGGACCTTCTTTGGCAACAGGAACGATGTCATCTGTCCTCTAATCCCATCCAGGACCGGGTTAACTCCTTCACTGTCGGACTCTCTTTGCGACACCTTGATCCCCAGGACCTCCAAAGATCTGAGGGATGAGAGGTCGGAGCTCCTCATGCTTAAACGATCGTCGCCCTCAGAAGGTGGCAGCTCATCCAGGTCTGGGTCGTCCTGGTTCCCATCGCCCATGTCCTGGGTGAGCCCCAGATCCTGATCCACTCTGGAGACAGTGGTATCGCCGAGCGGGGGCAGCAGCCTATCCTTGACTCAGGTCCCCTCCGGACCCCTGAATGTTGCTGCAGGTCAGAGGTCCCCGTGAACACCCGCTTGGGTGGAGGTTCCGCAGGAACGTCCGGCCGTGCTGCTCTCTTCAGAACTGCCTGCTTCCTAGCCAGCAAAGCCTGGTGCAGCAGCAGCACAAACTCCGGGCAGAACTCTCCCGAGTACTCACCCCCCTCAGCTGGGGAGGGTCCAGTAGCAGAGTCATCCCCAAAGGAGGAAACCTGCTCCACGGGGGATAGAATGGGAGGGGCATCCTCCTCCTGCGACACCCGCCGCGAGCCACCCTCCCCCGCTGAAGAGGACCTTGGCCCCGAGGAACAGAGCCCATCTGCCACATTTCTCCCCCGAGGAAATTCCCTCCTGCCCTGTGGTACAGGGAGAACAGAGGGAATTAGAATCTAGGGCCTGCCCTGACGTGCCACACACGCGGCAGGTACCCATTTTGGCTCGGGGTGCCATAATCTGGACCATGCAGCCACGCGGTTTTCAGCAACTGAAAACAATTCGAGCCCGGAAACTTTTGCGCGGCTGCAGGAGCTAAAAATAAACTCACTGCAGGCGCGAAACTCCTCAGTTAAGGGCTGCCGGCATGAGAAAACGTGTCCTACCACACGCGCGAAAGCCTTCCCCCCCCCCCCCCCCCCCCCCACCGACCTACCCGGAGCCCTGGGACGTCGGCGAGACCCGCGGGGTCTAGCTTCCCAATCCAACTGGCCTGCCGGCAAAACAGCACGGCCCTCCCCAGAGCAGACACTGCCTACCTTGAAGAGGATCCTTGCTTCAGTTTTTGTTTTTTTTTTTAAGAAAAAAAAAACAAACAACTTTACACAGCTACTCCTGGAATCTGAGAGAAACAGAGTAAAGGGAGCCACTTCAGTGGTCGAGGGAACCAGGAGCCCCTGGTTGTCGAAGCCACTGGACCGTTGCAGGCAAGACTCAGGCAGGGATATCCAACCCCCCGGTCGCCCGGCTTCCACTGAGGGATGGCCCATGAAGGTGCCCAACACCTTAGGAAGCTATACACTAACTAACCTAACCTAATAAAAAAAAAAAAAAAGTGGTAGGGAAAGTTTTTTCCTAACTGCAGGATTGCACCTCTGCCATCTGCTGGAGTCCGAGAAATACTGAGGGACTGCAGGTGGCACTATATCAGGCCGATACAGTACAGTGCGCTCCGATGGAGAGCACTGTTAACCTGCCCTTGGACACGCGTTTTCCCTTACCCCTTATTCAGTAAGGGGCGGAAAACGCGCGTCCAACCCGCGGAACCTAATATCGCCCTCAACATGCAAATGCATGTTGAGGGCCCTATTAGGTATTCCCGCGCGATACAGAAAGTAAAATGTGCAGCCAAGCCGCACATTTACTTTAAGAAATTAACGCCTACCCAAAAGGTAGACGCTAGTTTCTGCCAGCACCGGGAAAGTGCACAGAAAAGCAGTAAAAACTGCTTTTCTGTGCACCCTCCGACTTAATATCATGGCGATATTAAGTCGGAGATCCCGAAGGGTAAAAAAAAGTAAGAAAAAACAAAAAGAAAAAAAATTTTTTAAATGGGCCGGCGGCTGTCGGGTCGAAAACCGGATGCTCAATTTTGCCAGCGTCCGGTTTCCGAGCCCGTGGCTGTCAGCGGGCTCAAGAACAGACGCCGGCAAAATTGAGCGTCGGCTGTCAAACCTGCTGACAGCCACCGCTCCTGTCAAAAAGGAGGCGCTAAGGATGCGCTATTGTCCCTAGCGCCTCCTTTTGCCCGTTTCTACTGCCGGGCCTCATTTAAATAGAGAATCGCGCGCACAGGCGAGTGGCCTGTCCGCTCTCCCGCGGACTTTACTGAATCGGCCTGAAAGTTATGTAGTAGTGCCCAATGTTTTGTTCTCTGACTCCATCTGCTGGTAGGAATGTACAACCCACTGGGGTCTGGACTGATCTGGATATGTTCAGGAACCCAAGTTCTTCCGTAAAGCCCTCAAGACTTACCTATTTCAAAAGCATACTTAATTTGAGTACAATTTAAGTCTGCCATATGAAGAACAGGTAGGCCTAGTACGTCTGCTAACACTTTTTAATTTTTTATTTTTATTTGAAGCCTTTTATGTAATTTTATTATATATATTTTTTGTACCCCGCTCTGAACATAGGAAGTGCGAGTAATAAATATTTTTAAATAAATCATTGCTCAGATTGCTTCCTTTGAGCTGTAAATATTTTACACAGATAAATAGCAAAACACACAAGTTAGGGATTATACTGCAATGAGAGCATATGCTAGTTGCCCATGACATCACCAGTAAGCAAACTTGCTGCCTCAAGCCCAGGTATCTGTCTCAAGCCCAGGTATCTCATCCCTGTCTCCCCTCCTTTCCCCCCCAACACATGGCACATACCTTGAAACATGATTTTCGTCCTGTCCAGTGGTGCCACAGCTGTCTTGGCAAAAGCGCCAGCCAGTGCCCCTGACATCAGGGAGTGGACCACATGCCTGCCATCCTTGGTTCCCTATAAACAAAAGAGGCATTGTACAGTTCAGTCATCTGCTCAAGTGCCCCTCTTCCTGCCAGGCAGCTCTGTCAACTAGACTGGAGACACCATCACCAAGCCAAAAGGATGAGAGGTGCTAGGAAAGAAAAAGATATTTTTATCCTGTTCCTTCTGCCAGTGCTGTGTTGGTTTGCTGGGGAGAACAGGAGTGCTGCGAGCGGTACTTTGATTACAATTGGGCTGATGTAATAAAACCTGCACTGAGCTGGTGTTAAATTTTAGCAGCAGTTTTACTTTGTGCGAGATAACCCATGAAGAAAAAAAAAAAAAAAGTGCATGAAATGTGAAAAGCACACTTTTTATACTCAGGGGTCATTTGCATACCCATAAAACTGCAAATCCATGCAAAATAAATGACGAGGAATGACATCTAATGCCGGTACAGCTGAGTGCTGTACCAGCAGCCCAGAAAGAGGCAAAGGGACTGGAAGCTGAGAGTTGGGAACTTGGGTGTCCTGCCCACTAATTTGCTGGGAGGGAAGGGGTTTGCCCACTCTTCCTCCCACTCAGCCAGCTCAGGCCGAAATTAAAATTGGGGGAGGAAAGGCTTGGAAATTTACGCTCTCTGGGCCTGATTTTAGAAAGCATTTACTCGAGTAAAACAGGGTTTTACTCGAGTAAATGCACTTTACTTGAGTAAGTGGGCTTTTGAAAATTGCTATAATATATGCCATTGAATTGTCCATAGGATTTACTTGTGTAAGTGCACTTTACTCCAGTAAATGGCTTTTGAAAATTGCTACAATAGTAGTTACATTTACATGTATAACTCCTTTTGAAAATTACCCCCTCTGTCATTATGTACCAACCTTGTAGCATCTTTTTTGTATTTAAGTATGTTTTTTTTGTTGTTTTTTTGATTATTGTCTTTGTATTATATCTTCATTTGCCCTTGTATGTTTGACTGTTGATTTTATGGTATAACCTTCGTATTATAACCTGTGTGTGTGTGTGTTGTGCTTGGTGTGGCTTAGCTGCGGTACTGTATCTGTGGATGTCACTTGTGTTTTGTGGATGTTGATGTTTATTTATATTGTCTGCTCAGTTATGGTTACAGTTTAGTGTTTAATGTAAACTGTCTAATTTGCCCTTTTAAGCATTTATCCGATAGAATATTTTTAAACTGATATTTTGCATTTGTGTGCACTTTATTTTATGTTGGATTGTTATTTGCTGTGTATTATGTGGTAAAACTAAATTTGGGAAGAATTTCCCCCTCCCCCCCTATAGTGTTTTAAATGTATCAAAATTGTTTGTAAAAAAATCTCTCTCTCTAGATATATCTCTCTCTCGTCATATATCTATATCTATATCTATCTATCTCTGGGCAATAGAACTAGGATTTGAATACAGGACTTAAGTAAAGACTGCTAAAAATTGTTGCTCCTGTGTCCCATATTCACTTTTATATGAAGGTTGTGGGATCACAAAAGGTTGCAAATACAACAGATATAAATATATGCAGTGAAATTTGATATGGATGTTATATTTTTCATACAATAGACTTTTTTTTTTAATGTGCCATAAATGTTTCAAACGAATACCAGCCTTGCTTAGCATGAGAACAGGACAGTTTTGGCAAATTCCTGGGCTAAAGGATCCTCAGAGCCATGGAGCAACAAACTGCTTTGCATATCCACATTTCGTGTACACCTGAAGCGTTTTCACATTTTAAAAAAAGTCTGCCACTGAGCCAAACCATAGCTCAGTAGCATATCCATCCGAGAACTGTATAGGACTCAGATTCCCCATTTCTGGTGGTGAGACTATCCTCACCCCAGAGGCAAAGGTGCGAAACTGTATGGCATATTCACCAAGGGTTCTGGAGACCTGTCAGATCTGAAGTAACTCAGCTGCCAAGGAGGACGTTTGGCCTGGTTCTCTGAAAAGGAGTTGAAATTGTTGAAGGAACTCCAGGAGGGTCTGGAGCAGAGGGTCATCATACTCCCAAGAGGAGAGACCCAAGCCAGGACTGTGCCGCTCAATAGGGACAGGATGTAGGTCACTTTAGAACGATCAGTGGGAAAGAGAGCACTGAAGCTCAAAATGCATATGGCATTGGTTTATGAAGCTGTGGCATTCTTTGGGATCCCCATGGTAGTGGGGTGAGGATAGAAGCTGGAGAAATGGTCTGTTTAGGAGAGCAGGACTAGCAAAGCCAAATGGGCTGGTGCAGGAGTCAGGGCATCCATAAGGAGCGCAAGTTGTTCAAGCATGGCAATCACCTGGTTAAGAATCCCCTGCTACTCTTAGACATGTTGAGCTAGGCCTGGTATAGACTGGAGCGAGGTCAGGTCTGCCAAGTCTATGGCCTCAGTAATAAGGAAGGTTTGTGGACTCTTGATGCTGTGGCGAAGTTGGCTCAGCCTATGGGGAAGGCCACGTAGATCCTCACTAACTGAGCTACACAGGGAAAGGCCTGAGCAGGAACTTCACTTATACCAACCCCTTTCCCTGTGGGTTGAGCCCTTGGACTCTGGGGGCCAGCAGGTCTTAGGCGAGAGTATCTGTGGAAGTGACATATGCATAGGTCCAGAGCCAGGCTAGGGTCAGAGGCAGGAGGCAAATAATAATGGTCAATGTGCAGGCTAAGGTCAGAGCCAGAGGTCAGTCAGAGGGAAGGCTAGCAGATGAGAGCAGGTCTGACACAGGAGGGTAGATAGGTAGGCATAAGGAACTGGATACGAGTAGGCTGGAAAGACTGGAGAGACTAGGTAAGGCAGCAGGAAACAAAGTAGCAACACACACTACTCCAGGAGACCCATTGCTAAGGAACGTAGGGACATCAAGAAGGCCCTTTTACAGGGCTGAAGCAGTGATGTTATCAAGAGGCCCATAACCAGTTTCCTGCCATGGGCCCTTTAAAAGACGTGGCTGGCACTCATGCGCCTACGGAGGGCCATTAGAGGCAGCAGTTCTAGCGGCAAACTTGCCACACAAGAGAGGAGGGATCCGGATGCTGCTGGCATCAGGGTAAGTGCAGCGGCTTGTGGGGATGTCCTGCAAACCACCAAACATAAGTCGACTAGCACCCTGCTCCATAGATAGTGCTGGTAGTTCTTTTCATGCCACAACAGTCATCAAGGGGCTCTGACACATAAGCTGAAGTGCTCCGCTCTGACTTCACTGATGGCACCATGGTCTACCACATCAAGCATGTTTGCCTTAGAATGCTAGCTCTGTGCCAAGGATTTGGACAGAAACCTTGTGTGCAATTCCAGAAAGGAGTTTGGTAGCATTGGGTGGATTCGGGACTGGTCTGACTGGACTCAAGGAAAGTAAATCATCATGCAAGACCTAGTTTCCTCCTCTCTTATCATCCAGTCAAGACAATTCCAGACGAATGGAATGTACCCAAACTACTCCTGAACAAGGCAGGTCGCTGCCAAACCCAATTTCAAAATGCCAGCAACAAATTCTGTTTCTTGTTTGGCCCTCACATCTAATCTACAGTGTTTAGAAAAAGAATTTAAGGAAGACCAAGTTACTGCTTTACAGATCTCCACCAGAGAAACTAAACACAGCACTACCTAGGATGCTGCTTGAGCCTTTATCTGTTTAGGTTAGACCCTACCACTATCCACATACATTGCTGTAATAATCTTTAATCCATCAAGCTAGGGAAGCCTTTGATGCTGCCTCTTCACTTCATGCTCCATTCTAGAGAACAAATTGATCTAATTTTCTGAAGGCAATTGTGACCTTGAGATACCACCATAATCACTCTGCTCACATCCAAGCGGTTCAGCAAGCTGTCATTCACCTTGTCCACACTCCTCTTGAACGAAAGCAAACAGACTGATTCAAGCCAAAGATGGAGACTACTTTTGGGAGAAAAGAAGCTACTGTCCGAATCCTAACCATATCCCGAGATGATTAAAAAAAAAAAAAAAATTCAAGCCAACACCTGCAATTCTGAAATCCTCCTGGCTGAACAAATTGCCAAACACATAGTTTTCAAGGTGAGTAGTCTGAGTGAAATCTATGAGAGGCTCAAACTGCTGCCCTGCTAACAAAGTCAAAACCAAACTGAGATCCCAATAAGAGACTGACGGCCTAACTAGAGGCTTAAATGTGCTTCACCCCTCCATCAGGAAACGGGACACATTAGGATGAGAGGACAACAGCTTCCCTCAAATCCATCCCCAAAAACACATAAGCTGCTACCTGAACTTTCCAGGAATTAAGAGCCAAAACCTTGGAAAGTACGCCCTGCAAAAACTCTAGGAGCTCCTGAACCAAAGTTTCAGAAGATTTAACCATTTCGCGGCATACCAATGCTCAAAAATCCTCCAGATCTGAATGTAAACTAAGGAAGTAGACAACTTTCTAGCCTTTAGAAGAGTATTCACACTAAGAATAACCTACTTAGTTGACCCTTTTCAAAGGCCAAGCCGTATGACAAACTCAATCTGAATCTTGGTGAAGAACTGGACCCAGGAATAAAAGATCTTGCTGCTGAGGGAGACTCAAAGAATGGTCATGTAACATTCTCAGCAGGTCCACATACCAAGATCATCTTGGCCAATCTGGAGCCACAAGAATTACTATACCCAGATATCCTCTGGATTAGTCACCCTATCAACAACCACAAGGGAAATATGTACAAGGGCACCTCTGTCAGCTAAAGCTATACCAAAGCATCCAGGCCGGAAGATTTTGTCTTTCTTCTGCTGCAAAACCTAATGACCTTTGCCTTTTTGAAGGTTGCCATCAAGTCCATCAGCGGAATTCTCCAATCTGTACACTATTTCGAATGCTGTCTGAATTAACCAGTCCTCTGTGTCCACCGCATGCAGATTGAGAAGGTCCATCTGAATATTCTCACTACATGAGGCCAATATATTTAGATGATTTTCTGCCCAAGCCAATAAGAAGCCTACCTCTTTTGCTATGTGATTTCTTGTGCTTCCTTGATTTACATATGCAATCGCCATGGTATTATAGGACATTATCCTGACCGCTTGTCCTTGCAACAGTGGTGCAAAGTGCAGAAGAGCTAGACAAATAGCTTTGGTTCCAAACAATTGAGGGACTATTGTGATGACTCTTGACCACCCAAAAGTGAGTTCCTCATCCCTGTAGACTGGCATCCATCATCAATGAAACCCAGGCTGGGGACTCAAGCTTCACTCCCAGAACTAAATTGTTGGACTTCGGCCTGTCTCACCACCACATTGTTCAAAGATGGCCACTACACCTCTACCCCCCCCCCCCCCCCCCCCACCTGCTGAGCCTACTCCATCACTGCAGCACCCCTGAGGTGGTCAAATCATTGCCCTGCAGCTGCTCTTTCCCATTTAGACAGGCAGGGCCTGAAATTAATAAGGATGTCCCAGAACAGAACACCGCAGGAACCATAGATGTTCCCAACAAATGGGAATTTGTAGAAACGCCTCTGTCAGATCTAGAGACAGGAGAATTCCCCTGATTGCACTGCCATTGTTATGGTGCATAGAGGTTCCATACGGAAATGAGTCACCCGCAAATGTCACTTGTGGAAAGCATCCCATATTTTCTTGTGATCCAAGAACATGAACTACAGCCTTCAAGTCCAACAGCCTCCTTAAAGAAGTCTCCACTGCAGTCTTCTTCCATTGGGAGTTGCAAGGTGAGACCACAAGACATCTGGAGGAACGAGAAGACGACAGAGCATAGCCTTCTCTAAACACTTCCAGACATGATCCAGACCCAGTGCTCCACTCCCAGAGCCTGCCTTCTTCAGAGGCTTTCTGGATCAAAAAGGACCAAGAAATATCAAGAGGATGAGAACTCTGAGTAGTCACTCCCCTATAGGGACAACGGCTGCGGTCCCTAGTATGGCCTCTTACCCAAAAAGGATGCAATGCTGACTTGACTGCTCCTCTAGCAAATGAGGGACCTGTACTCCAACTCACTTCCAAATAAAAAAGGAACCTTTAAAGGGTACCTCATGAGACTGGACATAGAAATTGTATCTGCCAACCAATTTTGCAACCACCTCTGACATCTAGTAGTTCTCAAGTCACAGCCCGTGTCAACTAAGAAAGCGGCCCCAGTTGAAACAACGCTCTGCAGTTTGATCCCGCTCCTCCAGGTTCCTGAGAGAGGCATAGACTCACCTGAGCTACCAGGGAGCAACAAGAGGCAATTTGCAAATTCATCACCATGGTCTCAAGGCCTGCTTAAGGATAGCTTCAATTCTCCTATCCTGAGCATCTTTCAGAGCTGCCCCTCCTACTGGAAGGGTGGTCTGCTTAGATACAGAACACAGCAGCACTTCCACTTTTGGAAAATGTAACTGTTCACCTCACCACCGGTACCAAAGGTGTCCCTCTTTAAGGTTTGCTTCTAGAGCATCCCATACAAAGGCAACCAGCTCTTGAATTGTATCCAGCAGAGAAAAGAAACAAGATATCTGCGCAAAGTGAGCAAAAAGGGATTCATCTTTTGCGCACCTGTAGAGTCATCCCAGTCACACCAAGCAGCTTCAGAGTCTGAGACAACCAACTCGGTAACTCATCAGCATAAAAGAAACAGAGCAGAGTTCTATGTGGTTCCAATTCTGGAGGGGATTTCCCCTTCAGCTAGAGGGGGAAAAAAAAACAAACCAAATCTTCACCAGAAGCACTTGTATCCACATCCTTCTGCATAGCCTCAGAGACTCCTGAATCCCGCAGTGCTTGCACGCAGTAGCAACCACTGGGTATGTGACCTACTGGACATCCCTGCAGAAATAACTGTATTCCCTGGAAAATCCCACTCAGGAAAGGAGGATGGGCCTTATACGCTTCAAATCTGAAACCCTCAGATCGAACATCTTCTGAAGACATTTCCATCCTAGGGTCAACCAAAGAAGGGGACACCCGCAATGAGTCACCTTCAGCTCAGGACCCCCTGACTGAGGGGACGGTGCAGCAGCCAGGCAGCGAAGGCATAAACTCTCAGAAATCCTTGGCTGTACTACCCATATATGGTAAGCAGCATAGATCACTAGGCACTTAGATTTGTCACTGGCGCCCTATCACCTCGCTTCACTTGTGCGCCCAAATAAGAAACACATTCAAGCACAGTCATAGCATGTTCATGCTCAAGTAGAAGCCCAGTACGCATTCAAGTCAGCACGCACTCAGGTAGGTCCTCCATACGCGCTCATGTAGGCATTCAGTGCGCGCAAGTTGGAGCTCAGAACGTGGTCAATACATGCTCAAGTCGCCACTCAGTCTCAGAAGCCACACCAAAACATAAGTTGCGAATATAGGCCGCAATCTTGTGCGCATCTACTTCACCACACCACCACATGGCAATCATGCCCACAAATAAGCGCGCAAAAGTACTGCTGTGGCCTACCATGTGGCTCGAAAAATCAAGCCTGGGAGCAAGGGCCTAGCCAGAGGTTGCTCAACCTGCCACGCCTATGCTGCCACCGCACCTTCCTATACTCCCCAGAGAATCAAGATGGAAGAAGGAAAGGATGCCGACCACTCACACAGAGGGAAGAAGAGCCGGTAAGAAAGCAATAGGGAATAAAACCTCCCTACTGCTTGTCTTCATTTATTTTTACTATTTTTTTTTTTTAAGCTGAGTTCAGCCGGTCCTGGATGACAGTATGACCAGGTCTCTGGCTATGAGGGCACAGGACGAAAGCCTTCACTGCCAAGCCTCCCTCGTCCAATCACTTTACCTATTTGCAAGTACGACATGGTCTCCAGCTACAGGGGTAGAGGGCAAAAGCCTTCACTGACAAGCCTCCCTTGTTTGTCAGTTGCTTCACCTTTTATTTTATTTATTTTTTAAAATAAATCTACCCCTGAAAAAGGCTTCTGGAATAAAGGCGCTCAGCTGAGGAAGGGACCCACTGGTGTCACCTCGAGCGTACAAGTAGTGCGATAATCTTTTCTTTTCTTAAACTACAGGCAATCCCCAATAGAGAAATGCATGTCCACCATCTGCTGGAGACAGAATACTGGCGGGCTGTCATTGGGGCAGAGCTATATATCCGTGACTTCTGCTTTTACTCAGTATATCTCTGGTAGAGGTGCATAACACTTGTGGGGATTGGCCTGCCTGGATCCAGAGGGAATGCTGCTTGCATAAGTATTCAATCTCTGTGCTGTGGAAGCTCCAAGTTTACATAGATGAAAGATATTGCCCTAACAACTGATTTACAATTGGCTTTTCCTTGTGAATTGTTAAAGAGTTATCTTTTCTGGATAAAAAGACCCCCCTAATTCCATTATCATTGGTCAGACTGTGAATCTAAAGGAAAGCTGTGAAAATGAAGACCAAAGCACATTCTAAGGAAATTAAAGATAAAGTTATAGGCATGCCCAAGATAGGAAAAGGCTACAAAATAATATCCAAGTGCTCGGATATCCCAGTGAGCACTGTTGGATCAATTGCGAGGAAATGGAAGCTGCATCATATCACCAAACACTGCCTAGACAAGGCAGTCACTCAAAACTCAGTGTCAGAGCAAGAGGAAAGACTTGTAAAGCAAGCCACAGAGGCACCAACAGTCACTTTGAAGGAACTACAGAGTTCAGTGGCTGAGAATGGAGTGGAGGTGCACCAGTCAGCCATATCATGAGCTCTGCATACAAATGGCCTGCCTGGGAGGGTTGCTAGAACGAAGCCATTACTGAAGAAAAACCACATCAAAACACATCTGGAGTTTGCCAGAAAGCATCAGAGTGACCCAACTAAAATGCAGGATAAGGTTTTGAGGGCAGATGAGACAAAAATGGAGCTTGCTGGCCAAAATCAAAACACTGTGTGGTGCAAACCTAACACTGCCCATTCCTCAGAAAACACTGGGGCGGATTTTCAAAGGGTTACGCACGTATATTACGCGCGTAACCCCGAAAACCTGCTCCTGCGTGCGCTGAGCCTTGGGACGCGCGTACGTCCAGGGGCTTGGCCAGAGAGCTCCAAAGACCCTTTCGGCTGGCGCGCACAACCTACACCTGCCCAGAGGCAGGCGCAACTTATCTAACAAAGGGAAGAGAAGGGGACGCGGAAGGAAAGTTCCCTCCGAGGCTGCTCCCATTTCGGAGCGGCCTCTGAGGGAACGGGGAAAGCCATCGGATTTTATAATCTGCGCGCGCAAGTTATAAAATCGGGTGTAGATTTGTGCGCGCCGGGTTACACGCACAAATCTACGCCCGTGCGTACATTCGAAAATCTAGCCCACTATGTCAAGGGTAAAGCATGGGAATGGCAGCATTGTGTTGTGGGGATGCTTTTCTTCAGTGGAGACTGGGCATCTTGTTAAAACTGAAGGACGGATGAATAGTGCAGCATACAGGGAGAAACCGCAACACAACCATGCTATAGTTACACAATTCATCTTTCAGCAGGACAATAATCCCAAGCACAAGGCCAAAGCAACACAGAAGTGGTTGAACAAAAAGGTGAATATTCTACAATAGTCAAGTCAAAGTCCAGAGCTTAATCCGCTCGAAAATCTGTGGCACTATTTGAAAATTACAGTCCATAAGCATCATCCAACCAACCTGATCAACGTGGAGCAAATCTGCCAGGCAGAATGGGCAAAAATCACTCCCAAACCATGTGCAAAGCTGGTAGAAACTTACCCCAGATTTAAAGCTGTTATTGCAGCAAAATGTGGTTCTACCAAGTACTAGTCTGAAGGGGTTGAATACTTATGCAAGCAGCATTTTTCAGTTTTTAAATGTTATTTTACAAAAAAAATGCAGAGAAATCACGAATTGTGACTTTGAACATTTACTTTAAGACCATACTTGTTTGCAATAAACATACTGTCTGGAACAATCTGTCTGTCTAAGTATCATTTGTAATCCACACAAATCTACTGACATTTTAGGGAGTTAAATGTTTGCAAGCCACTGTATATCTTACACACTTTCCCACAAAAGGTGTAAGATCAGTTGTGTATTATTCAGTTTCTATAGTACTGCCCATCTTAAGATCTCAAAGTCAAAACACTATACTCTGTGATGCAAACTGGAATTCAGGCCAACACTGCTGGGCTGGTGGTTTCCAGTGATTGGCAAGATGCAGAGGTAGGCTTTTACATATTCAGAATTCTGCTATGGTTTCCACCTCTAACCCCAACAGAGCTCGGTACATGGAAAAATCCTCATTTTGCTCTTATCTGAGCCTGCTCTGGGCGAGATAGGCTTGGAAATACAGGTGAAGAGTTGTCTGTGCCTCCGAGCTACAAAATCCACATGGATAAAAACAAAACTTCTCAAAGATTATTTGTTCGTCTCCCCAGTTAACTGTAATAGAGAACAGGTACTCCGCAATCAGCAGCACGCTTTTTATGCAGTTCAGAATCATCTTTCAGAAAAGCCACAGAACCTAAAATGACACTTCAGAGTGATTTACAAAAGCTGGTAGCTTGCACCTTGCATTTCATCCTTCATGGAGTTCTCCCTGGATTCCCTCACACAATTACGCAATCATTCTTTGCATGATAAGTCCTTCACACATGTACACAAACTAGGAGCATTAGTAGCTACCTAACTTCAAGTTGCAAATTTAGGGCCCTATTTACTAAGCATTTTCCCCCAAAGACACCAATGGGAGAAAACTTAGTAAACAGGCCCCTGAACTTGAAAAACATCTGCCTTGCATGCTTTTGTAGCAGTGACTTGGCAAATTGCCCACATCCCTCCTGTTGCTGCACTGCTTGTTCCAAGGCCACTGAAAAGAGGGAAAACAGATTTGTAGGTTTTGACTCCCATTTCTCAAAGTGCCAAGGTGTGGCAGAAAAAGCAGGTCTGCTTACCGTAAACGGTGTTTTTCATTAGATAGCAGGATGAATTAGCCATGCTGTCATGTTAGGGTCATCCCTCCGGGGCAGCTAGGTGGAGCTTCTCAAAGAGCTTTGCTCTGTGTGCTGTTGCGTGTCCTTTTCCGCAAGGCTCCATTTTCTCCTCAGGTCTATTCCAAAGCATGTCTGCGAGGCGTGAAGTGGAGACTGTCCGGGGAGGTGGGCAGGTCAGCATGGCTAATTCATCCTATGTACGGAAAACACCATTTACGGTAAGAAAACTAGCTTTTTTTCCCCCGCAGATAAGTAGGCTGAATTAGCCATGCTGTCTGGGAGTCCTCAGCTGAAGTTTGTGAGCGCAGTATGAAGGGTCCCTGTGGGAAAGTGGTGCAGTTCCCGAGGCTAAGTAGGACATGCTGCGCCCAACCTGGTCCAGAGTAACGGACAGTCTCTTTATGTGGTCTTTGATTGGAGAATTGCTCTGCCCATCACTGCATCTGCAGCGGCTTGCTGGTAGAGAAAGTAATGGGAAGTGAAAGCATAGAGTGAGGACCATGTAGCAGCTTTACATATGTTCATTACTGAAACCTCACGTAGGTGAGCTACTGACACTGCCATCGCTCTCACCTGATGGGCCTTTGGCAAACTGGTCAGGGTCTCTGATCTTTTATTGTGACACAACTGAATGCACTGCGAAATCCAAGAAAGTCCTCTTGGAGACCAGCAGACCCAGGGTATTCAGGTTGACGGAAACAAATAACTGTGAGGTTCTAGATTCAGAGTGTGTTCTACGCTTACAATAGGCCGAGGCTCGCTTGCAGTCTAACGTGTGGAACAGTCTCTCACCCTCGTTTTTTGTGTGGCTTTGGAAAGAAGGTTGGCAGGGTAATGGTTTGATTGATGTGGAAAGCCAAAATTACCTTGGGCAAGAATGAGGGTTGTGTCCACAGAGTCACCTTGTTGAGATGAAATTCAAGATATGGTGAATAGTGAACCAGAGTCCGCAACTTGCTGACTCTTCTTGCGAAGGTCAGAATGACCAAAAACAGAACTTTCCACAATAGATATCTCATATGAATACTTTCCAGAGGTTTGAAGAGTGGAAGCGTCAGCTGTTCCAGAACTAGGCTGAGATCCCATGGAACAGGTGGTCTCTGTGAACCAGTGTTCACAGTCGTATAATGCCCTTCAAGAATTGGGAGACTAGTGGGTGGTTGGACGCCAGTAGGCTATTGTAGGGATGATGGTAGGCTGTAATGGCACGGACGTGGGACCCTCACCGAAGCGGTCAACAGTCCCACCTGATAAAGGGAATGGAGATACTCTAAAAAGGAGTTACGGTGACCAGGAGAAGGGGTCTATGCCCTTGTTGTCGCCAAGCCAAGTATCTAAGCCACTTGCCCTGATAGTTCCTTCTGGTAGAAGATTTCCTGGTTGACACCAGAACCTCTTGGATCTCTGAAGCAAGTGCAGGTGACTTAATACTGTCCTTTCAACATCCACACTGTGCGATGAAGCAAGGAATGCATGGCGTGAAGCAGGGTGCCGCTGTCCTGCGTCAACAGATCCGCACTGTGGCTGAAGGGAATAAGTGGTTCGATGGAGAGATGCACTAGATAGGCGTACCATGGTTGTCTCAGCCAAGCTAGAGTTATCAGGATGAGGTTGACAACGTCTGCGATACACTTCTGTATTGTTCTCGAGATGAGCAGGATTGCGGGGTAAGTGTAGAGAAGCCCTCCTGTCCATGATATGAGGAACATGTCTTGCACTAGTCTCTTTCTGCTGGGGTAAATGGAGCAGAACGTCTGTATCTTCCTTTTGTGCTCCATAACGAAAAGATCCATGTGTGGGAGGTCCCAAGCCTGGAAGAGGTGCTCCGCCACGTCCTGGCGAAGTTCCCATTCATGTGTATGGAAGATCCTGCTTAGTTTGTCTGCTCTGGAGTTCTCCACCCCGCCCAAGTAGGTCACCTGAAGAATGATGGAGCGCTCCTCTGCCCATTCCAGGATGTGCACCGCTTCCCTGCACAACATCCAGGAACCGGACCCTCCTTCCTCATTTATGTAGATCACAACCTGATTGTCCATGTGGACCATGATGGTTCTCCCTCATAGAAACCCCTCAAACGTGCAATTGGCATTTCCAATCGCTCTGGGCTCTAGGAGAGCTATCTGTTGGACTCTTTCCCAGTGGCACCAGAGTCTTGTGTGTTTGCACTTGGTCCAAATGGGCTCCCCACCTTGGTGCCTGAGGCATCTGTGGCGAGGATCAGCTGATGAGTCAGGGGGAGAAGCGGTGCCCCAGAGAGAGCTCTCATGCTTCGGGTCAGACTTACTCGCCAGGACAGCAGATGTGAAAGCTATGTTCATTACACTTTTTTTTCTATACCTCGATCAGACTCCAACCTCAACTCAAGACCCTCTTTCCAATACAGAAAACCTTGCTCCTCAGAACACCTCAGCAAACTTCTAACCTCTGATCTACCACTCATTGATGTATCTACACCCAACTCTGCCCTCCAATCTTGGTCCAAAATAACTAATTCTATTGCAAACACTCTCTGCCCACTGACAACCAAAACAAGGTCTTCCAATGCATCCAAACGACAACCCTGGTTTAACGATCAACTACGAAAGCTCAAACAACTACTTCGGCAAAAAGAAAGAAAATGGTGTAAAGCCCCTTCACCGGCCTCACTCTCTGACTACAAACGATCACTCCATCTATACAAAAGTACCACGTTGAAAACCAAAAGAGACTACTATGCCCGGAAGATTCATCACCTCAGCTTTGACTCAAAGGCTTTATTCGCTTTCGTTTCAAGCCTCACTAAACCGATCTCTCCAGATATCCCACCCGAACAAGCCCAGACTAAAGCAGACGAACTGGCTCTTCATTTCAACAAAAAAAATATCGGATCTCCTTAATCAGCTGACTCCAAACACCACTTCTCCAGATAACACATACTTTCCCCAAAACAAAGAGATACAGCTTATTGACTTCGAACCCATCACAATCACAATCACAGAGATACAAACGGTATTAAAAAGAATGAAACCATCATCTCACCCATTTGATCAAATCCCTTCCAAAATGCTCCTTCTCATCCCGGACACAATAGCAAAAACCTTAGCAGATATCATAAACTGCTCTCTATCACATGGTATTTACCCGGAAGACCTAAAAACTGCCTCAATCAAGCCACTGTTAAAAAAACCAAATCTAAATGCATGTGATCCCAACAACTTCCGCCCTATTTCCAACCTCCCATTCATAGCGAAAATCATGGAAAAATTGGTAAACACCCAACTATCCAACTACCTAGAGGACCACAGTATTCTGTCCCCTAACCAATATGGTTTTCGCAAAGCCGCAAGCACTGAAACGCTATTACTCTCACTCACGGACTTCCTCCTTTCTGGAATTGATAAAGGCCAAGCATATTTACTAATTCTTCTTGACTTTTCGGCGGCCTTCGACACCGTCAATCACGCCCTCCTTCTAAAACAGCTGGCAAACATTGGTTTAACAGGTGCCACACTTAACTGGTTCAAAACATTTCTAGAAAATAGAGGATATAGAGTCAAAATTCACAATAAAGAATCCCAATACCACCATTCCAATAGAGGGGTGCCGCAGGGTTCATCACTTTCACCCACACTATTCAATGTCTACCTCCTACCACTATGTCAACTTCTTACAAAACTAAGCCTGAAACACTTCCTTTTCGCTGACGACGTACAGATCGTGATCCCCATAGAAGAATCTATATCAAAAACAATGGAATATTGGGACAGTTGCTTATCAGAAATTAAACTCCTCCTCACCAGTCTAAACCTTGTACTTAATGCTTCTAAAACAGAATTCCTGCTCATATCACCGGAAAACAATAATACACTCCCAAAACCACCCACACTCCTTCAAACAGCCCACGTAAGAGATTTAGGAGCCATCCTGGACAATCGACTCAACCTCAAACCATTCATTAACCAAACCACCAAGGACTGCTTCTACAAATTACATATTCTGAAAAGAATCAAACCACTTTTCCACGCCCAGGACTTTAGAACAATACTACAAGCAATAATCTTTTCCAAATTAGATTATTGCAACTCATTACTACTAGGCCTCCCAGCTTCCTATACCAAACCGCTACAAATGGTTCAGAACTCTGCAGCCAGAGTCCTTACAAACTCCAGGAAAATGGACCACATCTCACCTATCCTCAAAAACCTCCACTGGCTACCGATCCACTATAGAATCATGTACAAAACCATCAACATCATATACAAAACTATCAACCAAAACACGCACCTCGACCTACAAATACCTCTTAAAAAATACACTTCCGCCAGACCCATCAGGGAATACTACAAAGAGTCACTCCAAATTCCAAAGGCCAAAACCTACCAACATAAATCATTGAGTCTTAGAGCCTTCTCTTCAGCAGGTCCAACTCTCTGGAACTCTATCCCACCTGATTTGAGACAGGAGCCATGCTCTCTAACATTTAGGAAAAGACTAAAAACCTGGCTTTTCAAAAAAGCATTTCCAAGCATTGAATAAAATCCTCCATTAAATAGCACAAACTCTTATTCTATAACTGGACCTAATACAAATCAACCAACCTTAAATTGACACTCATCAATACCTTCTGAGCTTTTATCATACCATTATCGTATTTATGCATCCGGCTATTTATGTACCGTCTCATAGTGATGTACCGCCACAGTTACTCACATATTCTTATTTAATCACTTTGCTACTCTATTACATTAATAGGCCAAAATGTAAATATTGCTCTGTACAATCTCTCCCCTTTTCCAGTTCCAAGTTGATTTCCCTGATTTTTTGTAACTTTCTCACATCCTTTATTTGATTCACTGTATTTAAAGTTCAAGGTTCTTACTGAGAACATTGTTTTAAGTTATGTTATGCTTTACACACTCTGTTAATTGTAAACCGGGTTGATGTGATGCCTGTCATGAAACTCGGTATAACAAAAACAATAAATAAATAAATAAATAAACTTTCAGCCCCCATTGCAGGCACTTGTTGTGCAAATGGGTATGCGGCACCACAAGATGGCTGCTGCCATATGGCCCAGCAGGGTCAAGATCTGGCAGGCCAAGGTGCGAGTAGAGTCTCTTAACTGAATGGCCCATGTAAGCCCTGTGCGGTACTTACATGGGCCCCAATAAATTTCAGGTTCTGTGTTGGTTGAAGACTGGATTTCTCGTGATTGATAACCAAGCCAAGCCTTCCAGGCATTTGATTGTAGCCTGCTCTGAAGGACTGCCGGTTGTGGTGCCACTATCAACCAGTCGTCTAGGTAAGGTAACAACTAAATTTCCTGCTTCCTGAGGTGGGCCACTACTACCACTAAGCACTTGGTGAAGACTCTCGAGGCAGACGAGAGACCAAAAGGGAGCACCTTGTACTGGAAGTGGTGTTTGTTAACCTGAAAACACAGGTATCACCAGGAGGAACAGTGCATAGGGATGTGAGAGTTTGCATCCTTGAAGTCCAGCGAATGCATTCAATCATTGGGTTGTAGAAAAGGAAGGATGGTCTTGAGAGATGTCATCTTGACCTTCTCCCTTTTCAGGAATTTATTGAGAACTTGTAAGTCCAGGATTGGGCAGAATCCTCCCTATCTGTTGGGAATAAGGAAGTATTAGGAGTAGAATCCCTAGTTCAGTTGAGTGCTGGGAACCCGCTGGATAGAACGTTGTTGGAATAGATTGTGACTTCCTCTTGTAGCCAGCAACAGTTCTCTGAGATGGGCCGATTCGGCCTTACTCTGTGGGGGAGATTTGGTGTGTTCTTGAAGTCCTGACAATATTGAGTACCTAACAGTCGGAGGTGAGCGCTTCCCAAGAGTGGCAGAAATGGGAAATTCTCCCTCTTACTTGTAGTGATAAGCGTGGCCCAGGTACCTCTAAAAACCTGCTGGGTTTGGAGGAAGTGACATCACCTAACCGAATGGCGGCTTGAGGTGCGAGCTCCCCGCTCATCAAGAAATAAATCCCCCTCTAAGCGCACCATCCGTGGGTCTTTTGCTATTAAAATCGCAGGAATTACAAGAACAACTGCAGAGATATCGGTAAGGAAGAAAATCGCAGATCTCCGCCAGTTTTCTTTCGAAGGGGAACCCGATAAGCATAAGGAAGGCCTTGTACAAACCGGGCAGGGAGAGGCCGCGATCTACCCCGAAAGTCAGCGAGCGAGCTCTCCGGCGGCAGGAGGCAGCACAGTAGACCCCGAGATTTCTAGAGCAGATTTCCAGGCTTGGTTTAAGGAAATCCGGGATGGTATGGGAGCACTCAAGACTGAATTTCAGCAACTAGCAGCGGATCTGCGACGCGAGCATGAGAAGCTGGGAGAGCGGGTGGCCTCTGTGGAGAGTCAGGTGACAGAGCAGGAGACAGCTTTAAAGGCAGCGAGCTCCAAAATCACTATGCTCAAACAAACAGGAAGATCAAAATATATGGCTTGAGGACCTGGAGAATAGGTCGCGGCGGCGGGGAAACCTGTGCTTTCGCGGTATCCCAGAGGGAGACGCAAATGCGGACTGTGCAAAAGTGGTGAAAGATATTTGTCTACTGATCCTGCATGAAGACCAGGCAGCAGAACCACAGGAGGCACCCAAAATCCAGCTAGATAGAGCACACTGATCACTTGCTAAACCGAGGGGCAATGTCCCCAGAGACATTGTAGTAAGTTTTCATGAATTTCAACTCAAGGAAAAAATACTGCGGTGCGCGAGAAGACGTACTGATTTTTAATGGCATGGCAACCAAGTTGAAATTTTCCAAGATCTGTCCCCCATAACCATACGGAAACGGAGGGAATTTCGGGACTTACTTCAAGTGTTAAGAGCTGGAGAACACAGATATAAATGACTTTTCCCATTCGGCTTGCAATTCACCATTAACGGAATCACTTCAAGAGTGCAGACAGTGGAGGAGGCAACAACTATCATGCAAGCAGCTGGGATTTTGAAGGAAGCGATGCAACACCCTAAAAAAGCTAGAGCAGACCGGATTTTCACAAGCAGCTCAGCAAAGATGGCAGAGAGTACCACATGGAGGAAAGTGCTTGTGACGCCATTCAGGAGGAGAGATGAGCACTAGAAGAGCGGATACCTGAGACAAGGCAGTCTGGGTTTACATAATTCTTGCTGTTGGTTTTGGCAGTGCGTGGACGGAGTGTAGAGTCCGCGGACTTCACCATGATTTCTTTTATCACACTGGATGCGAATGATCGACGGATTAATCAAGTCACCAGTATCCTGTGGAAATCTCATTTCGCCTTTGGAGCGACTGGTTTAACTAAGACACTGGTTGAAGGGGGGGATGTTTTGTTTGCATTTGTTTCTATATAAGAGGGAGGCCTCATGTGGCTATGAGATGGGTGTCTATATTCCTTGGAGAGCTGGGGGGGGGGGGGGGGGGGGTTGGGGGCTCCATGGGTGTAAGTGGTTGGAGCAATGTTTATCTGATGTATGTAGTTTAACAGTTTATTTACTGATGGACAATGGTAGATGGAGGTGGATAATTATATGCCCAACACTTTTTTTGGAGTTGTTGTGCACTAAGTCCAAGTTGTCTAGATTAAAATGATGGGAACGCTTAAAATGATGTCCTGGAACGTTAAGGGGTTAAATACATACCATAAAAGGAAAAGATTATTACAGGATGCCCTTAACACCCAAGTGGATATATTATTCTGCCAAGAGACACACTTAAAAACAAGGTATGAAAGGTTATTAGCATCATATAATTTTTCTATACAGTACTTCGCAGCAACTACAAGCAAAGGCAAATATAGCGGGGTGGGAATTCTTTTCTCCAAAAATTTGACAGTGGACGTGCAGTCTGTGATCCGGGACCAGGAAGGTAGATATCTACTTTTCAAAATAAAAATAGGTACACAGGTATATACATTAGTGAATATATATGCCCCCGATGCTGGTCAAGGATCCTTTGTAAATTAGGATTCTGAGGTCATGCAACAATGGGCAGAGGGATTGTTGATTGTGGAAGGAGATTATAATCTAACCTGTTACCCATACTTAGATAACAGTACGGGAGCTGCAACCCATTCCAAGGTGCACAGGAAATGTTTGAAAGCGTTTATGCGAGACTGGAACCTCGTTGAAATCTGGCGCCACCTACACGCTTCAGAACGGGATTTCACTTTTTACTCTCAGGCTCATGGGACTTATTCTAGGATAGATATGTTCTTAGTAGATAAAGCACTGGTTAATTATGTACAAGATGCTAACATAGATGTGCTTACTTGGTCAGATCATGCCGCTATTAGGCTTACCTTGATGGATCTGTGAGGTCAGGGGGGTGAGAGGTATTGGCAGCTCAATGAAAGTCTACTCGACGACACTCAATATGAAATACAACTCAAAAAAGAGATGGAACAATATCTAGTGGAGAATGATACTGGGGATGTATCTCCCAATACCATCTGGGATTGTTTTAAAGCGGTAGCCAGAGGCAAGCTTATCGCTAGGGCTGCTTTTGTGAAAAAGGAGAGAGCGAGTCAAAGATTTAACATCTTGTGATAATTAGGAGCCTTGGAAATTAAGAATATGCGAGGACCAGGCCCACCATAGTGCGCTCACAACTGGAAAAATTACAGGCTGACCTGGAAAAGTTAGATTTGGGGAATATTGCTCATCAGTTAGATAAAGTGAAACAAGAATATTATGAGAGTGGTAACAAGGCGGGAAGGCTACTAGCTCACCGCCTCAAACCTAGGCTGAGTCTTAACCAAATGCTAAAAATAAAAAATGAGATGGGGAAATAGTCTCCGAGAATGCTGCTATCAGAGAGAGAATTTTTGAAGTTTCCCTGAAGAAGCCTATTTGTATAGGCGAAACGAGCAGTCTCGTTGGAATATTTCAATGGTTGTTAATGGGAATATTTCAATGTTTGTTAATGAGTCATTTTTCAAGCCCTAAATGATGTATATTCTCATATAATGCATATGTATATGTATTGTGTTTTTATGAATGTATGGAATGTATGAGGTATGAATGGGTGATTAATAAGTTATAGTATGGATAAGTTATAGTATGGATTTTAAAATTTTGTATATGCATATAGTGTTCTCTACATGCCTGGATTATAGATATTGACAATGTTTGTATACATAGTATTATAAATAAAAAATGTATTGGCATTGGATTTTGCCTAGTTTCCTCTGGCATATGTCATTGCTATCAGAGAAAGATTCACTCAGTTTTATCAAACATTGTACTCTAGGAGAACGGATATCTCGCAAGAGAAAATACGGGACTACTTAACAGATATTGCCCTTCCACAGCTGCAGGCCTCACAGCAGGACATTTTAAATAGGGACATTTCAGAACTTGAGGTCGCTCGAACGATTCAGGGTCTAAAACTAGGCAAATCTCCCGGGGTAGAAGGATACACAACCGGGTTCTATAAGAAATTAACTAATATAATCACTAGCCCCCTCACCAAAGCTTTCACAACCTTCTGAAGGACGGGTTAACCACTGAAGAGGCTAACAAAGCGGGGATTACGATTTTGGCAAAGCTGGGTAGGGATATGACGCAGTGCAGGTCCTGCAGACCTATATCCCTTATAAATCTAGACCTAAAAATTCTAGCCAAGGTGCTAGCAAATCGCTTAGGCAGAGTGGCTACTTGTTTGATCCACCCGGATCTGGACGGGGTTCGTACCTAGCAGGCTTGCTGCAGATAATGTGAGAAGGGTAATAGATCTGATTTGGTGGGGACAAAAGGCTAAAATCCCCTTAGTTCTTCTTATGGTCGATGCCGAAAAGGCATTCATGGTCCACTGGGACTTCCTGCTTGCAGTGATAGAAAAGATGGGAATGGGAGGGAATTTTTCTACACGGATCATAATCCTAATGCTTGCATTAAAGTCAACGGGGGCTACTCTAAAACTTTTAGGATTGAACGCGGTGCCAGACAAGGCTGTCCTCTACTTGGAGCCATTGGCGGCAGCTATCAGGGCTGAGACAGCGGTTCAAGGGGTGCGGGTGGGGAGCAGGAATATAAACTCTCAATGTTCGCGGACGATATTCTATTCACCATAACCAGTCTCGAGGAGTCACTGGTGCCTCTGGTCCTCGAGTTAACTAGATTTAGTGCAGTTTCTGGATACCAACTAAACACGGACAAATCTGAGCTTTTAAACATAACAGTACCGATATCCCAATTTGAGGGAGTGAAAAAGAATTTCCCCTTTAAAGTAGTTCATAAACATCTAAAATATCTTGGAGTGAAAATAGGCCCCAAATTAGACCACTTGTTCAAGATCAACTATGGGGGACTGTGGTCTAAGGATTTGCAGATATGGGATAGAAAGGGACTGTCTTGATTGGGGAGAATATCCACGGTTAAAATAAATATCTTATCCAGATTTAACTATCTATTTCAAACATTGCCTGTTGGGATACCTGTCATAACCATCAAACAATGGGAGAGGAGACACAGAGCCACCCCCCCCCCCCCGAGTCGGCAGTAGTGTATTATGTTTATCAAAACTAAGAGATGGCCTCGGGGTTCTGTGCTTGCTGTGGTACTACGTAGCAGCACAACTACGGTCTGCAGTACACTGGCACACGACAGGGGCCAACAAGAGATGGGTTAGTTTGGAAAGAGACATGTTACAAGGGTTAGTACCCTAATCACTGATGTGGCTGAGAAAAGCAGATCGTAGTGTGTGTATTGCTGTCCCACCTTCGGTCCAGCTTAAAGATCTAGGACCTATGGAAACAAACAACAGGAGATAGGGCTTTCTTCTACAGAACACCGATTTTTGACAATCCGGGGTTTGCTCCTGGTCAGGCTAAATCCTTGGCCAAAGATGGGTGAAGGGAGGATGCTCTAGACTGGAACATATGTTAAAGGAAGGGGTAATAAGGGAATTTCCAGAACTAATGGTACAATTTGGTGTTCCATCAACTGATCAATACTTTTACCTGCAGATCCAACACTATATGTCCCAATCTCAGCTCAAAAGTGACCTCCTGAAGGGCAAGACACTGTATGAGGGCTTCAGTGACAAAGCAGAGAATCTTCCTAAGGTCATATCAAAGATTTACCAGTTGTTGAACAGTGACGTGATAACTCTACCAACCCACATACGGCGATGGGAGATTGATATCCCTGAACTTTGCAGCTCACAGTGCTGGACAGAGTGTTTCCTTCCGACCAAACAGAGCTCTATCTCTGCATCTCTAGAAGAACAGGGTTACAAGGTTCTATACAGTTGGCACATTACACTTTCTATATTGTATAACTTTAAGCCTAAGCTAGATAACCTCTGTTGGTGGAAGTGTGGCGAGACTGGTACCTATTTTCACATGTGGTGGACATGTCCCAAAATTGCTGTCTTTTGGACAGATAGCGAACCTTGTTTTAGAAATAACGGCAACACAGGTGGCGCTGAATCCAGCTCTGTTTTTATTAAATATACAGACATCAGATACAACCATAGACCAGCTTTATTTAATTACACATATATTCATAGCGGCAAAGACAGAAATAGAACGTTGCTGGAAACAGGTTGATGCACCCACCAGGCAAAATGTCATTCAGAAAATAGTAAAGATTTATTATTTAGAACATTTGATGGCCATTAAACAAACAAATGGACCGTTTTAAGAAACGGCACACTTGCACAACTTGGCTGACTAGCAAGAAGCTGAATCCTCAAAAACCCTCCGGGGTATAGGTATAAGGAATCCATTTATACACGCTTCCAGTGATGGCGCCTCTTATAACATATCAACTCATATATATACTAAATGAAAAGTAGAATAGTAGAACAGAGAACGTTGCTCTCTTCACGCAAACAAGGCATGGGGAAGGAGGCGGGGGGGAGGGTTGGAAGGGTAATATCTTGTTAAAAATGTGGGATACCAAAGTGAGATTTATGGATCCTGGTTTAATGGATAATTTAGAATATACATGTATATTTGTTTTCATTTGTGATCCCTAGAATGTTATAGGCTTCAGCCTCACTGTTGTACTTTGGTTATCTTGAAAATTATAAATAAATAAATAAATAAAAACCTGCTGGGTCTGCGTGTTGTTATTGGGGGGTAGTCACTGTTGTCTCCGATTCCTTCGCCTGCCGCGACTCTTGCTGTGGTTGTGATGGATGTGGCCGGGTTTGTGGATAAGGCGGTGGATGGTATGATGATTGTAGCCTGTACGGCCATCTTTGGAAATAGGTCTTTCTGTATGATGGGTAATACTTCTTATCCGAGGATTACTCGGTGGGAAACACCAGGGACAAGACCACTATATTCTGCTTCTTTAACTGGCACACAGTTTCACGCAGCTTGTCTCCAAAGAGGTTGTCCGGGAGACAGAGGAGGTCGACCAATTTTTCATGGATGCCCTCTTGAATGGCGCTGGCCTGAAGCCACCCCATCTGCCAAGCAGCTATGGCTCCCAGTGTGATATGAGCGGAGGTTTCGAAGGCCTCATATATTGTAAGCAGTAAATGCCTTAGCCACTCCTCCAGGTCGTGAAATTGTTGTGGTGGGGTCTCATCAGGTGAAGCGGTGATAAAGTGGGGCTTGAGCGACTGAAGGCACTCAAAGATACTAAGTGATACAGAATTGGTGCTACTGGATCTTTGTGTTCAGCATAGCGCCTGGAACGCTCTTCTGCCAAAGTCGTCCAGGTACTTAAGTTCGTGCCCCTGGAGAGCCGTTCGAATGAAGGTGTGATTTTTTAGTCCTCTTCATGGCTGACTTGACCACTACTGAGGCATGTGGTAGTTGGACCACACTGCAGAACAGAGATAGACGCATCCAAAACTTGAGGTCTGTCATCCATGAGGTCGCTTGCCCTGAGAAGGGGGGACTCTCAACCCTTTGTCATGACTGCATCTAGCACCGTGTGAGAAGGCAAGGCAGTTGGCTCAGCCAGTGCTTTGAAGATCTTTAGAATCCCTTAAAGCTCAGCATGAGGGTCTGGCATCTTTCATGTTTCAAGGTTCAGTCTGGTGCCCACCTTCTCCACAAAATTTGAATAGAAAAGATCTTCCAGAGGGGAGGCCAGTTCAGGGTGTTCCTCCAGCGGGTCAGACGAATACCCCATCGAGGAACCCAGCAAGGTATACTCCTGGGGGAATTCTGCGCTACTGTGGAATGCAGAATTTGCGCAGAATTCCCCCTTCCCACAGATTTCCTCCCTCGTCACTATCCCGCAGATTTCCACCATTGCCGCGTGATTTACTCCTGCGCCGGAAAAGGATTAAAAAATCCGGAAGCATGCTGCACACGGACAATGGCCAATCCGGGACAGCGAAGTCAGGTTGCGCACAGAGAGTGGGGGCATCACAGCACGGCAGGCTCGAGGTTAGCAAGCCTCACCTGTCCCCCACCAGATCCAGGCAGTGAAACTCTAGAAATCTTTGTGCACATCGCTGTTACCCATGCAGCGCGAGTGCTGGGATACATCTCTGCAGCAGTCAGTGAGCACATTTACGATTTCATCTTACACTGATATCACAGTCAGGGAGAGGTGGGTAACAGACGAATAGTGAAAATGTGTGCTTTTTATTTATTTTATTTAAAAACTTTTCTATACCGTCGTTTAGTAGTATACCATCACAATGGTTTACAGATAGGCACATAAATAAGTCTGGTTAGGATTATAAATTAGCTAGTAGGTGCCAATAAAGTTTCGGTTACATGATTCAAATAATACACGCCATCTGGATCGTGGATTGGAAATTCCATTTATATGAATATTAGGATATCCATATATGAGAATACTGTACTCTTAAATTAATCTTTAGGTATGAGAAAAAATAATAAAGGAGGGATAACTGCTATTTGTTGACTTTTAACAGTGTGTCGGAGTTCTCTTTCTTGTCCGCTAGTATTCCTTACTCCGCACTCTCATTGTGAAAAGCTTTTTTGAAGAGCCATGTTTAAACTTTTTTTTTTTTTTAAAGAGTTTTAGATCTTTCATTATAAACCTGATAAAATTTATGAGTGATATGGAACAAGTTAATAGGGAGCAACTGCTTAACTTTTTAAATAGTATTAGGGTGAAGGGGAGGGGGGAATGGAGAAAGGGGGAAAGGGGGAAAGAGAAAGAAGAAGAGGAGGAAAAAAGGAGGGAGAAGAGGGAGAGAGAGAAGGGAGGGGAACAGAGGGGAGGGAGAAAGAGAGAAAGAAGGAGAAAGGGGGAAGAGAGAGAGGGGCTAAAGAAGGGGCCCTGGTATGGATACTCAGGTGGAGGTTAGCAACAACTGCAGCAGTCCCTGCCAGCTTGGCTCATCTGCCAGCAGTAGCAATTGACACTGCTGCCATTGCTGACAAACAAGCCCAGTGTCACCGAGGGTGATTGGTGCTGGGCTGAGATCTTTCCTTCAGCTGCCAGGGCCAGTGAGATGGGGTGGAAGGCTGGGAGTGTCCTTTCTGCCACTCCTTTATTTAAATGTGATTTGCTCTGCTACTTAATAACTGACTTAACTAGCTGGGTCCTTCCAATTCCTTCATCTATTCCTTATTTGTAATTAGCCTTGTTTGTGTTTTGTTTCTAGTCTATCTAGTTCAATTGTAAAGCACTGTTGCTATTCTTTATGTTAACAGTAAACAGATGTGATGTTACTAAACGAATGTCGGTATATAAAAGCTGCAAACAAATAAAAAATAAATAAGGAAATCACTAAGGGAGAAAAACGTGAAGGCTCTTTGTTTTCTGTACTATTATTTAAATGAAAATACTGGATTGCACTGAAATGCAGAATAATTTGCAAAAAATTGTGTTATTTTGAAAAATAAATGTGCAGAATTTAGAAAATGTGTGCGCAGAATTCCCCCAGGAGTAAAGGTAGGAGGTGAGAGCTGTGGGAAGACATCAGGTTGTGGAGAGTGCCCAGGAGCCGGGCTGCTGGACAGAGGCTCAGGACTGATGTCACCTTGCGGAGGCGAAAGTGATCTGTCTTGGGGGAGTCTTCGCATGGGGGGGAAATGTGCTACTTCCCTGATCCTCCACGGATGATCTCCACAGTCAAGATCTTGGATATTTGTGACATCACCTGTGAGACCAAGGCCCCGCGACCCAGACAAGGTGACGAGTCATCTGCCGAGAGATTCCCTAGTGGCGGTGTTGCGAGCAAGTTGCCCAAGTCAGAACCCTTGGGCCGGATTTTCACCCATTCCGTTGAGGAAGACCTCTTCTGTTGCTTTCGGAGGGGCTCCTACAACTGCCCCACCAACTTCTTTTGTCTGGAGTCTGATGACAAATCGGAGTAGACACACTCCGAGGAGCCTGTGGATGCATAGTCAGATGCTGGTTCATCACCAGAAAAAATTAGATCCACTAAGTCAGGGGTGAAGGCCCCTTGTGAGTCCACAGGCAAAGGTGGTTTCTGGGAGGAAGGCAGGTGGATCCCGGCTATCTGTAGACGCTTTATGCATCGAGGTATGCGGCGTTTCGTGGGCTGGCGTCAGCACCCGCGTCAACGGGCTGTCCAGCATCGATCCCAATGACTTTTGACGTTGGTACGTCGATGCATCGAGCAGAGAATCTCCCTTGTGCATCGACGGCGCTTCACACACGTGGCTCTTTGTGGAGTGCGGCGCATCAGCACGGCACTGTGCGTTGGCCGGCTGTGTTGGGGCTTCGACTCCAGATGCCGCCGATTGCTTCCGTGGTTGGGTCGGCACATCCCCCGAAGCTTCACATGCCTGGATAGTCTGGGGCGCTGAGGGACGAGGGGGGCTGGCCCAGCTGATCCCGTTGTTTGTTCGGCAGTCCCATGGATGAGGCCCTCTAGGATTTTTTAGGGTGATCCAGATAGGGCCCCGGAAACGAGTGGGCCGACAGGCACTCCGAGCTGGGGACATAAGACCCAGAGTTTCCCTCACACAGCCAGGCAACTGTGGCGGCGCATTGGCGCTGGGCCTAGGGGGACATATGGCCACAGTTCCTGCAAGCCGCCTGGTCAGGGTCTGGGCCGAGGCATAAATAACAGTAATTATGCCCGGTGGCGGACATAATCTTACCACACTGGCAGAATTTAAAGCTAGGCGGTCTCTGAGGCAATTCCCTTTTTTTTTTTTTTTTTTTTAATATAAACTCAACAGATTCTCTGAGGAGAGAAGAAAAGCTCCACATGCAGCCTGCAGCACAGAAAGAACAGACTGAGGAGAAAATGGAGCCACGCGGGAAGGGATGTGCAGCTGCACAGAGGAAAGCTCTGTCATCTTTGAGAAGCTCCGCCTAGCCACCATGGACGGACGTCCCAGACAGACAGCATGGCTAATTCAGCCTGCTTATTGGAGGGGGGGGGACGGGGGGGGGGGACGGACGGACGGACACACAACATGTGCTGTTCTGCTGGCACTCAGACTTCACAGCTGGATTAACACAGCACTGCTAGCAGAAAAAAGTTCTGTTAATAAGTGAGTTGTCAGAGCAGATAAAAATGAGATTTTGCTTCTATGGCTCAGTTCTCATTCCAAGGCAGAAAGAAGTGCTTAGGCAGCTTGAAAGTTTACTCCCACCCATCACTACAGATCTAATGGAAGACAACTGCCTGTACAGATCCTTGCTGGAACCTCTGTAAGGTCATGCTGATGTGGACACACATTAGAAGACTGGACTGGACGTAAAGTAAAACTGAAGAAGTGGCCATTGCAAAACATGTGCATTATTTATTAGAAACAAATGAGTCCAAAAAAAATGCTACATGACTGGAAAAAGAAAGAGCGAGAACACCAAGAGACAAGGAGCAGGTATTCTATAACGTCAGTAACCTCCGAACCTTGTGACTCAGGACACCGGAACTATCTGGCTCGTCTGTCATGCTCTAGCACACCGTTAATGTAGTCAAACATGCTGAATAATATTTCAGGTGACTAACATTCAAGACTAGGCCTGGCCTGCTAGAAAAGTGATGGCGCAGGATTAAGCTGAGGGCTGGGGCAGGGTGCAAATATGCAAGGCTAATTGGCTATAAAGGGCCTAAGGTGGAATCCTGGACAGTCGCAATAATCTGATCTTTTGTTTTTATGAAACAGTATATAATCTCATAGGAAGGAAACAATTAAAGGAAATAAGGGGGTGGGGGTGGAATATGCTTCATTCTTTCCTAGGAAACTTTGATCACATCTGCAGCACAAGTTCTCTCCTCCCATTATGTTCTAACTTTGTTCTAATTAGTATTAATTCTAATTTTGTTTGCGCTTGGAGTGAACAAAATCTGTCTTTCCATTACAGTCACCAAGCAGAACATGGACGCAGCAGCAGCAGCAGCACCCAGTCTACATTTCTACCCTGAGAATGTTATTTAGACCACAGTGCATGTGTGTTATTTAAAAACAACTTTCATACTAGCTACAGAAATATTCTTGTACCCAGCCAAGGCACATATTTTTCTAGTTGGACTCAAGTTTAAAAAAAAAAATCAAGTTACAATCTGCCAAATAACCAGCAATACAGAACGCCCTTCCTATCTAATGGCTACACAGCTACGAAACAGGAATTCAGGAGACGTAAGATAAGATTCTGTTGCATACTTCGTCTGCTGCTGAATGGACCCAGGAACTGAGGAGCTGAATCTTCAAACTGGCTCACTTTTTAATTTTAAAACAAGTGGTTCACTCAAAGACTCTCACACCTGCTGCTGCCAGGGGCACTCTCTCCCCCCTCCCCAGGCACAGCACAGGTCCCCCCCTTGTAGTCTGGTCCTTTTGGTAATTGGAAATGCTGAAGGAAGAGGAAGGCAGGGCTCATTGTTCCCAAGGAGTGGCAGATAAGAGAGTCAGTGATAATACTTCTAGGAAGCTGGCAACTCTAGCACCTGCTCATTGTTTCCCCAGCATTTGCCCCCTGAAAAAAAGTGGGAGATGGGTAAATAGTGGGAGTCTGGGCGTGGCACACTCTCCCCAGTGAGGTGCAATGGTATTAGGCGCACTAGGCGAATTTTACAGCCTTGTACTCCCATCTGCCCAGCCCTCAGACAATGAAAAACTGTGCATTTATAATACCAGATTTTACACAAAGACCATCATAATCTTTGGAGATAAAAATATCACAACATGTAAATTTTTTTTTATATACACTGCTGTGGTACCAGCCAGAAAACCCTGCAAAAAAAGACATTTGGAGCCCATATGGTATTAGGCCTATTGTAAAGTATGTTAGAATGGGCTTAGCTCTCAGAAAGCCATCAGTAAACAATTACAGTAGATCTCCCATACCGAGACAGCACTAACTTGCCAGCACTCAAAACAGTAACAATCCTACCTATGAAAAGGCAACACCACAAATATTATACCAGGGCCCAACACACCTCCTATTAGGAAAACAGAATAAGCCAGGCTGTGTTAGATCCCTACACAGAAATTACACATCAGCAGAATACTTCACATCAATCATACATTCAGCACACAGATAGATACCAAATACAGAATAAAGTATAAACAGAAATGCGCAGTCAAAAACAGAACTGGAAACCACAAAAAAACCCCACACTCTGTATGGAAAATCAAACATCATCATTCCTCATAAAAAAATAACATAATCAAGAAATATCTCATCAATTATAGTAAAACTATATTAATAGAAAGAATAAATATTTCAGAACAGTTGCACTGATATCATTCAATAATTTTAAAAGTTTTTAAGAAGTTCTGAAATAAACAAAATATTTCAAAACAGACACAAACACCCAACAGTTAAATCTAACAAGAATGAAAAAAAAAATCTCCCACTCTCCCATACCTGGGATTTTTTGATCTACAATCACACTGAAATTGTTGTGGATTCGGGGAAGGGAACACAATTTATTCTCACACACACGTTCTCATGTACACGACATCCTGAAACATGCACAAAGGCTTTCATGCACCCCCACAAATGCACACAGGTCTACAGGCTCTCACTTTCTCAAACATGTGCACACACACGCATACAAGCTCTCTCACACACACTATCAGAGCCTCCCCGCCGTGGTCCTGCTGTGCCTGCTTTTTCTTTGGACCATGGAAGGACGGGATCCACTGCGGTTTCACAGGCACTTTAATCATATTTTTGCAGCAAGTTGAGATAGCTGCTGGAGTGTTTTAAGGGAGTACTTTTTGCCATTCCCAAAATCTGGCCACTTGAGGTGGCCACCTCACCCTGTCTCATGATAGAACTGCCCTTGGCTGCTGCTCTCTGAAGCACCGGGATAGCTATTTTTTTTTAATGTACTCAAAAGAATCTGTGAAAACTGCCTGTTTTTTTTCTATTGTCTGCAAAAAAAAAACAAAAAATTACCCTACTGTGCATTCTGAAGGTTCAGGACAAAAGGGTCAGAGAGCACAGGAAGATTTACATGCAATGGAATATTTAACGTTGTGTAATTAAGGTTTTCAAAAGAGAAAACCAAATATTGACATAACACTATCTATCGATCAAAAATGTGGGCCCCCTACAGTACTTACCTCCGTCTGTAGTGTGGCAGAGGGTACGGGGGTCCGAAGCTCATTCTGTTTTAAACCCACTTGACTTTCCTTCACACCATTACCCATACCAGATTTGCTCACTTAGGCAGAAAAGACAGGATTACTACAAAAACAAGGAGACATGCAATCAGTACACAACTTCTAAAAATAAGAGTGGCAAGATGTTAATAGATGTGTTTTGAATAAAGTTGCTGACATTATCTTACTGTCAAACCAAAAGGAGTGTGCAGTTCTTTATACATTATAGAAGCATTTCAAAAGGAGAAAAACCCCCCACATGACTTACTGGAAAACTAAGAAAATCCCTTGCAGATTCATCACAGATTTACAGTTCAACACTGTTAATTTTACAGAGTAACAATGCCAAAAGAGCTGTTTGCTCACTTGCTAAGTATCATGGGCCTATGTCCTAGAGGGTTTTCCCCATTTCGTGTCTATAAGGAAACTGCTTAGTATTGCAGGCCCTAAGACTAAACAGGCCAATATTATCTCTATAGGAGACTGAAATGCTCCAAAACATTCTTAGGAAGCAAATAGCAAAATTTCGAGGGAATATACACACATGCATACAGAAAGCACCTGCTGTTTCTGAACTCATGGGAGCAGGACATATAGTAAAGGCTTGATTTATGAATTGTTTTTGTCCATGAGAGCTTCTGCATGCCACACAGATCCGAGATGGCCCAGAAGGCTTGGCCGTTTCATTGACTGGCATCATATTAAGTTCCTTTATCAAGGTCAGTTAAAGGTTTAAATCTGAATAGGGTTTTAGTGAAGTCTACATCCAGACATGGTAAATCTTTGGCAAGAGCAGAGCTAAACACAATGTTCTGTGCTTATCTGCAAGGGAATGAAGCATTAAAAAAAAAAAAAAAAAATACCAGGCGGTTCCTACCTTGATTAATGTGAAACATGTTTGGTCTGGTACATAGCAAAGATATTAATCTGCTAAAACTAACTCCTGAAGCTTTTCTCACACTGTACCTTGTTAAGTTGTAACAAGTTATCATAATCAGGGGGCTCAATAGCTTCATCTTATCTCTTCCCTTTCTCCTGCCTTCTGGCAAAGCTCAGATTTTACCTCTGCTGATCTATCATCCAGCAAAGTAACAGATTTCTACACGGATACAAAAATCTGAGCTCTGCAAACATGCTTATCAAAGTGCCCTAGCGCAGTCATCAGAAAGCAAAAGGCCCAGCCTGTACATAAATCCTGAATAGCGTATGTTGAAAAACTATTGGATGAACCCGTGCCCATGGATTGTGCCACTTCCAACCGTGAACTGTTACTCTGCCGTACTACTTTACAATGTAGCCAATACATTAAGGGCTTCAGGACATTTCAAGTACCCTGTACACCCAATGTTTAGGAACAAGCATGGCTCTAGAAACTTAGCACATAATTTACTTTTTCCCATTCTGTGTCTATGGGGCAAAAACTTAGTAACTCAGGCATAGCATTTACCATGATATAGGAGTTAAATGTCTTAGGTTTTGCCTGGGGCCTGCAACATCATGGGAGAGAGGCTGCTAGACGCTAATAGTAAATGGCTTGTCTTTGGGAGTTACAGTTTTAGCTGACAAGCTATTAGCTTTGCTCTATGACACTAAACATGCAGATCCAGAGACAGCAAGAATTCTATTTACTACAGCTCACTTTAGCGATGCATTTTTTTAAATAGGGAAACAACTTCAAAAAAGCCTCAAGAAGGGTGTTTCAATGTGTCCTTCAAGAACCCTCCATCATTGCCTCCCCATCAAATTCAGAAGCAGGAGTGAGGCTTTCAACTTGCAGGCTGAACACTAATCTACAATTGAACACATGTCAGAAGGTCTCATGACAGAAAGGATAGGATCTTATCATGCCTAAGGCAGGCTACAGGCAAATAGTGAAATATCAAAAGAAACAATGGAGACCACAACATGAAATGACAAAAACAAAAGCCATAGGAAGGGGGTGGGGGGGGGGAAAGAATCCCATGCTGACCTTTGACCCAAATACCAACTCACCATGACAAATTAGCACGTGCTTCTGAAGAGCATATCATTGTCAAACATTATATTTAGGAACACACTATGCAGTCTTCCTGCTGACAGAAGCAAGGAAGGGGAGAGGGCTGTCTTTTTAACTTGGAAAGAATATTTTTGGTGACACACAGACACATGCAGACACCCCCCTCCCCCTCCCCAAGAGGGCACATTAACATTGAATACAACGCAGACCTGCCGAGGTTTGAATGCAATTTCAGGGCACAGAATGTATGTTCTGACAGAGGTTTCTTTGCAGTTGCTTTTGGGGAGCGAGGTTTGGAATCTGAATCTTCTTCCCCGGTTATCCAGTTTTTAATGCTTTCTTTCTTTTATAATTACTTTTTTTCTGCGTACTTCGTCTTCAGCACTATAGTGGAAGGTGAGTAATAAATCGAAATAAAAAAAAATCAACCGTTAGCAACACTAAATTTGGAATGTGTGAGGGGAGGAGCTTTTAATGGATTTTAACTTGCCTATGCAACACAACCTCTTCAATTATCCCTTCCCATTCCCTAGATCTAAGATTATTTGATGTCTCTCCCTCCCCTCTTCTCCTTGCAGAACATTGCACGTGCTAGTGATATTTTCCTCTCTTTAAATTTACTGAAAGTGCAAAACCATTATCACAAGGCTTCGGAAGTTTAATTTTCGTAGGAAAAAAAAAATTATAGTTCAACTTTAGCAAGCCGCGTTTGTATAACCACTACCGTCCATCCCCGCCGGGTCCGAGAATGAATGCCAACCGCCTGGGCCCGTCTCGTCAAGCGGCCCAGTTTCTTCCTCCCACTACATTCTGGGACTTGTAGTCACCGGGAAGCAGTTTACGGCCCACCGTAATAAAGCAAAAGCCGACACCTGCCTGCACATACCGAGCGCACACGTCCAACCCTTCCCTCCCACCGCACTAGGCGCGTCCGCCGCCTTAGCCAGCTCCGGTACACTCGGTAAAGGCCGTGAAGCACTAGTCCGGCCTCCAACCCGCACCACCCCCATTATTGCTCTCCCTCATTGGTTCCCGGACTTCTGATGGACAAGAGCTAAGCCAATGAGAGGAGAGGAGGTGTGGTTGGGCGGGGCAGAGAAAACGCCTTAAACCGTAAGTGGTTGGATACTGCGAGGGGGCCGAAGCTGCTTGCGCAACCAACCGAAACGGAGAGGAGGTGGAGCCTTTGCTACAGCTGCTGCGACCAAGGTGGACGAAATGCTGGCACCAGGCGCGATTTTTAGCCGCTGTGGCAGTAAAACTACAGCTCCCAAGCCAGCTGAACCCTGCCGTGCGGCTCTCTTAGCGAACGAGCTGCGTCCGTTACAGTGATTAAAGCCCTCAGTGCAAATATAATGGGAGTGGGAGTCACTTCCAAAACTACTTAATTCGACATTGATACTCAAGCCTATATTCATTTTGATAACTCGAGTGCTACCTTTTAGCTGTAAAATCTAAGTCTAGACCATGAAACTGCTGATGGTCCATTCTTGACCTTTTGACCAAGAATGAGACCCTATACAATACATGGAAGGGAGTGGAGGATGAAAGGGAGAACAGGAAGGCACAAACAATTTGGATACTGGTTAAAACCAGGATTACATCTCCCTTTTAAAAAATTCCCACTAGCTCTATGATGTTACCACTGCAGGTTGAGTTCTCTGGGCTGTATGGGACCTGCTTCCACTGAGGTAGCTTAACCATACTACTTATTTCAATGTTAAAAAAAATCATGTTCATCCCTAATTATAAGCCACCAGGGTCACTTCAAAGCAAGCTGCTGCCTAAGGCAAGCTCCTCTCCCCAGCCCCAAAAGGGATACACCCACAACGGGGTGACTTACTAAAACCCATGCTAAATTGTAGTTAAATAAAATCTGTACTAAAATTTAAGAGGGATCCCTGCTGGCTGCAGTAAACTAATAGGATGCAAATCAAACAGGTATTTAAAAAGCATGCCAAAATGTGAGTTAAACTGAAAAGCCACACTAATGCAGAAAACTGCTTTAAAAAGTACTTCACAACAGGAGTAAGGAGGTAAGTGCTTGAAGTTGGAAGGAGTATGACCAAAATTACCTTGCATGCAAGCAATATTGGCACTGGGCACCCTGACATGGACACAATCTCGCATGCAAGACTATTTGGGCAAGGCATGCCAAGTGATATCAAAGGTTAAGCTCTACATGGAAAGCACCTACTGCTAAATAGTATGCATTTTGGTGCTGTGCATCTCAAATGGCTGTAGATTTGTAGTCCAGAGAGTTTACCCTTTGATTTCACTTTGCAAAATGGCTTTGCATGCAAGATTGACACTGGGTATCCCAACTTGGGCACAATCTTGCATGCAAGACCATTTTGGGCACACTCCTTTCAACTTCATGTGCTTACCTCCATACTCCTGGTTTAATGCACTTAAGTAGAGTTTCAGTTTAACTCCTTGGCCTGATATGGAGAAATGTTAACTCACATTTCTGGTGGTCATAATATTCTACTGTAGTGCTCATGTGGTAGTGTCTTTCTATCAGACTGGGCACAGCAATAGAATAACTTTGGACACCAGAAATGTGAGTTCACTTCACTTTACACCACAGAAGGTGTAAGCTTTCTGGGGCTTGCACCTATAACTGAACAAAACAAACTTTCTTGGGAAGGCACCTTCAGTTGAATGGTATGCACTTGAAGTTGTGCACCCTGACTTTGAAGTACTGTTCAGTGGTAGGTGCCTAACCCAGACAGCTTACAGTGGAAATATAAATCCTCCTGGGCCTGAGTTGAAGTCCACACCGGGCATAACACCAGACATTTGCCACCAGAAGTGTGAGTTTAGTCCATCTCAGACCCCAGGAGTTAAATTTCCAATGTAAGCTCTCTAAGGCAGGCACCAGTCACAGGTTTTCTTTGTTTTCCTGAACAGCTGGATAGCACACACACATGTAGTGCTAAAGTGTGTACTGTTCAACAGTTGGAGCCCACCCAAACAGCCTATGTTTTGTTCATCTAGCTGTAGGTGCATTCCCCAGAGAGCTTATTCTGTAGGTGCCCTCCCGAGAGCACCGGAAATTAAACTCACATTTCTAGTGGCCAAAATTATTCTATTGCTGCGCTCAATATGGTAGAAGCAGCTAGACACTACCACAGTGGGTTCAGAGATAGTATAATATGGCTATTAAAATTCAAGTTAAATTTTACTCCACCTCTGACCCAGGAGTTAAATTTCCAGTGTTAAGAAAATGTGCTTTAAGCTGCCTGCCCTTTAATGCACCTTCAGCATTGCTGGGGAATAGCTAATGCCTTCTTTTACATTGGGATTTGCATGCGTGCTAATACAGGAGTAAAAACCTACGCTAACTTTAGCGCCCATTATTACATTAGTACCAAAGGGATTTACTTATTTATGTAACACTTGATTACACCCTAAAACATCAAGCGAGATACAAACTTAAAATATGGGCATCCTGTACTACCAGGCCATTCGCACCTTCTCTCCCCAAACAGAATGAACTCCATACAACCAACAAATCAACAAACAAATGTTGGAATCCAAAGGCTGCAAATTTATTATGCAACATTTATATGCCCAAGAGTAATAATATCAAACACCCAATTCATTGAACCGGTGAGCATCTGCCATGTCCCCTAGCAACATGTCCATCCCCAGGCTCCCCAGCTGCGGGCATCCAGCAGTACCGAAGCTGTGAGGTGCCCACCACATCCCAGCAAGGCACCCACAAAGGTGCCGCTATGCTCAGCCACACCCCTCCTGAATGTTAGCCCACTCGGCCAATCCATCAAACATCTCCCCCATAGAAATCCAGCTGTGACAAGCAAAAAAATAACAACAATATAACCCCCAAACACTGAACCTGTTTCAGGGAACCTGAAAAATAAGGACAGGGAAAAAAACAAACCAGGTCCACAGGACTTCTGTTTTTATACCCTTATCTCCATGATCCACTTCCTATCCCAATGTTATCATTTGCTGCACCCACCAGTCTCCCTTTCTCTCCCTATCCTCCCACTCTTCCCCCTCTCCTGTCCCCACCAGTCTTCCTTTCTCATCCCCCCTCACTGTCCCATGCAGAAGCTATAAAATAAAAAGCAGGTCTTTCTGCTATTGCTGTCAAGCTCCCCCCAGGATTACCGCTACTGTCTGAAATTATCACACTGACCTGGCAAGGAACTGCTGTTCCTGCACTGCCCAAACTGAGTTCTGGCACGAGGCGGTTATGTGGTGCGTCTGTCCTGCACTACTTTCAGACATGAAGCTGGTGTGCCTGTGTTTCCAGGGCTAGAACTTATGCCGCTGGCTGCTTTCACTTCCAGCCCAAGGGCTGTAACTCAGTACAGTTGTCCATCCTTTTTTACAGCTGGTCCGGATGTTAAGCTAGCGTGAAGCAGCCACTGCCGAGACATTTTAGAGGCACTTGCTGCTGCCCCAAAAGTTTGCTTCCTGAAGCCATTGCCTCACCCCTGTTGTCAGTAGCAGCGCTGATTGTCAAAGCTTCAGCCATGGATATTAACCATTTGCACATCTTTTAAAACCATTCGTACTTCAACCACTTTCTTAAAATACTCCTGTATTCACTCACCTCATGATAGCAGAGGCTGGTCAAAGATTAGGAAATGCCATCTCTGTTCTTTTGCTCAAATTTTTATTTATTTATTTATTTTTGCAACCAGTGCATGGAAAATTCCACTGTTCTTCAGCAGCTGCATTCCTAATACTAACCCTTAGGTAATGTTGTCACCACCTACAGGAGACGGATCAGAAGCAAAGCAATATTTGTTCTGCTGCTTAATACACGCTTGGCACTGTTGCAAGTCATGTTTGTTACTGAATTACATCCACTACTTAACTTGCACAGGAGGATAATTGGTCAGGTTAATATCTGGAATTCTCTTTTAACTGAAGAATGCAAAGAAGAGTTCACAATCATGAACATTAATCAGTTGGCTGTATTTGCAAAAGCCTACGCATTTGCTGAGAGATTGCATGTGAAACTGATCTAGAAGACATTGTGTACACACATGCTAATGAAGAAATATCACATACTAATTTGGCTTTAGTAGGTGCAAGTAAATTGTCTGGCATGCACACTAAGACCTAAAGTTTACACATGTTTCAGACCAAGTGTTAACTTTTTAGCTCACATATTATTTCAAGGGCTCAGGTAACAAGGTGGATTGTGGGATTCTGATGGAGACAATGGGGATATTAAAGCAGGAAATGGTGGGAGAGGTATACAATAGAGGACAGAGTGAGAGCAAGGAAATGCCAACACATACCTGAGCACTTCTAAAAATACTCATTTATTTAGACAAGAAAACTAATTTTTTCAATCATTGTCACTATTGCAAATAAAGGTCCATCCCATAAGTTCCAATTCAATGCTATGACTGGGCTGAAAAATTGCATTTCATGCATTCTGTCCTACATCATACGTGTCCGACCCCAGGAGCCACAAAACAGGCTATGGTTTTCAGGATATGCAGAATGAATATGCATGATAGATTTGCATGCACTGACCTCATTGTATGCAAATCTATTTCATGCATATTCATCATAGGTATCCTAAAAACTTGGCCTGTTTGTGAATTCAGGACCAGAGCTGGCCACCCCTGTCCTACATGATCTCAGATGGTACAAACAGCATACAAAATTTGTTGCAGTAGAGACAAAGTGGCAGCTACTGAGCCACAAGTCTCTTGCAGAAGGCAGAGAATGGGGACTAAGAGGGATGCTCACAAAATAGTCTAATCCCACTGCAGGCTAGATGCCCCTCTCCAGCCTTTCCACCTCTAGTCCATGGCCATTTTAGATGGTCACACCTGCATGACATGGATGGTATGGATACCCTCGAAGGGTTTGGAGGGACATGATGGTGATCAGTCACCAGAATTCTCTTTGCGAGGGCATAACGATGACCAGTAGTCATTGCTGTCATTAGTTTGTTGTAAAACCACTGCACATACAGGTGTCAGGGAATCTATAACTGTTTTTTATTTATTTATTTATTTATTTGTGTTTTTCTATACCGGCATTCACGGGAGTACGTATCATGTCGGTTTACATAAAACAAGGGGTGATCAATACATTATAACTACATAACTAAAACATAAGAGTATACATTACAGGAGTATAAACAAGTGCACGGAAGAGAAAGTTACAATAAAACAGGGGTTATTCTAACTGGGATTAGAGTTAAAGGAAAGATAAACAAGTTTAACAAGAAGTAAAACATTGTAGTGATTGGTTTGTAGTGTCTGATTCAGTTAGAAGAGAATGTTCAATTAAATAATTGTTCTTTTAAATAAATATTTTATTTGATAGAAAATGTTCAGTATTGCTGTATTTGATTTTGCTGCAATTGATGGAAGTGAATCCTTAAGGGTCTGGAAATGCTTTCATGAGCAGCCATGTTTTCAGTCTCTTTCTGAAGGTTAGGAGACATGGTTCCTGTCTTAATTCTAAGGGGATTGAGTTCCATAGTGGGGGACCTGCTGTGGAGAAGGCCCGATCTCTCAATGTTATATGTTGGGTGGTATTGTTGTGTGGTACCTGTAGATATTCTCTATAAGCTTCTCTGATGGGTCTGTTGGAGGAGTGTTTTTTGAGAGCTATTTGTAGATGGAGTGGAGCCAGTCCATGGATATTCTTGTAGATTGTGGTGAGGGACTTATGAATTATTCTATAATGGATTGGTAACCAGTGAAGGTCTTTGAGGACTGGTGTAGTGATCTCTTCTCCTTTTGTTTGTTAGTATTCTTGCTGCCGTGTTCTGTATCAATTGGAGAGGTTTAGTATGTGTTGATGGGAGGCCTAGAAGAATCGAGTTGCAGTAATCAATTTTCGCAAATATTATTGCTTGGAGCACTGTTCTATAGTCATGGAAGTGAAATAGGGGTTTTATTCTTTTTAATACGTGCAGTTTGTGGAAGCAGTCTTTGGTTGTTTGGTTGATAAATGATTTTAAATTTAACCGGTTGTCTATGGAAACTCCTAAATCTCTTACTTTTGAGGTTTGCAAGTTGGCTGGAGGGTTTGTAGTGATTTTGCAATTGTCTGGAGAGATTAGAATGAATTCGCTTTTTGTTTGGTTTAGAATTAAATTTAAGCTGGATAAGCGATCATTGATTTCATGAGAACAATTTTCCCAAAGTTCTAGAGCTTTAGTGATGGATTCTTTAATGGGGATCACAATTTGGACATCGTCGGCAAATATGAAGTGTTTAAGGTTCAATTTGTTTAGCAATTGGCAAAGCGGGAGAAGGTATAAGTTGAAAAGTGTCGGTGAGAGGGAGGAACCCTGAGGAACTCCTTGCGAAGATGGGTATCTGGTTTTGATACCAATCATTCTTTTTGTTTAAATCTGTAGTGTTTAATAGCTTGAGGTCTTCACAGACTGTCATTATGCTGTTACTATCCTCAACACCACAGGCTTCTGACAGAGGGAAGATGTTCATATACTAGTGCCTCCTGATTCAGGGAAATCAGATTCCTCACAGATGTGCATGGGATGGATCAGATGAGGCTTCATCTAAGGCCAGTCCTATGCTCAGTCATCTATGGCGTGTGTGTGGCACAGCCTCCGGGCTGGACTGTCACATACCTGCTCAAATTCCTCACATAGAAATGACAACAGAAAAGGACCAAATGATCCACTCAGTCTGCCCAGCAAGCTTAAGTCAGTATCTGCTGCCCTGTGCAGGTTATCCCCATGCTTATCAGTTTACCAGACCGTAAAAGTCAGGGCCTTCGGATGCTGTTTGAATCCAGTTTCCCTTAACCGTTGGCGTGAAAGCAGAGAGCAATGTTGGTGTTATGTTTTTGTAAGAATGTGAACCCTGGGCTGAGATGAGAGGAGTCTCCACCCACAGGGAGGAGCCCTGTGAGCCTCACTGTCAGCAGGCACAGTCTCAGTGGCATGGGACACAGCTAGAAGTAGAGACTTTATGATGAAGGAAGGAAAAAGTAATGTCCACAAAGCTGGAGATGTAAAAGTACAGTCCTGAGCAATGGGGAATACCCACAGTGAGGTCACAGATGAGAAGATCCGGTAGTACCCACGGAGCAGAGTACGCCGGGGATCCCCTCTGACGAGTGTAGGCACCTCAGGAATACAGATCCAGTAGTGGCCTGCAGAGTGGGGTATGCCGAGGATGTCTGTACAGTAGATGTTCAAGAACTGGTAGAGATGCCAGAACCCGGAAGTGGCTCCCGTAGATGGTGTGTCAATATTCTGCAGTGCAGGAAAGCTGAATAGCTTCTGCTGAAGAAAGGCGGTAGTGGCTCGAGGCACACCACGAGAAATCCTCAGTACAGTTTGTATAATAGAAGTCAGTAGAGGTACTCACAAGAGATGGTTCCAGGAGAGAGAGACCTGAGAAGCAGGTCTGGTAGTAGTCAGGCAGGTAGGCCCTCCGAGGAGCGGATAGCCGGGAAAGCAGGGGAGCCTCCGAGGAGCAGGTACTCAGAGCGTTGGATGCCAAGACCAAAGTCAGGAACAGGAAGTCCTCAAATGAGGCTGATTCAGCAAGACGGAACTCCTTGCTAACTCATAGAAGGCAAGGGCTGGTCAGGTTAAATATAATAGTGGACTGACGTCATCGGGAGGGGTCACCCCAGAGGTTTCTGCCATGACATTTACAAAGGAGGCCCTTGTGCACGCACCTAAGTAATTCTGGATCCAAGATGGCTGTCGGCAGCATCCATGCCACCCCGGGAACGCTGGAGAGGGCGGCGGGGTGTTATGGTTTGAGGTGTTTGAGTGGATTCTTGGGTACTGTGGCCGATGACCACACCCACAGGGAGCCACAGTACTGGGCTAGACTCAGGACACACAAACACAGAGTTATGTCTTTTATTGTACAGCTGATGTATACCACCAGAGGTGGCAATAGTAAGGTGATCCAGAGGTAGCAGTCCAGGGACCCTAGGCAGAGGGCACCCATCTCACCCAGATGGTATAGGGATATCCAGATGAAGGTTGCCCAGCACGGCAGAGCTGTAGATGAGAGTGACTGAGAATAGATTACTCACTAGATGGTAGTTGTAAGGTTGATTATTCCACCAGGCAGAAGTTGATGGTAACAGGCACAGAGGCAGGGAGAGCAGGCCCTCGAGGAGCAAGTACCTGATCCCAGTAAGGCACCTGAAAGAAAGCAGAGGGCGCGGGTACCCAGGTTAGAGAATACCCCGAAGGGCAGAGAGAGCTTCCAGCAGCAGAGTAGCTTAGACCAGACGAGACCAATCCAATCCTTGTCTTTGTCCTTGCTAACTCAATGAGCTAGCAAACAAGCGTAGGCTAAATACCCGGATGGCGTGATGTCACTTGAGGGGGACGCTGCGGAGGTTGCCACCGTGATGTGGATAAAGACGTGGGTGGCATGTGCGCACACCCTAGGAGGCCCTTAGGAATAGATTTTAGAATACCCCGTGAGGCTTTGCCATAGCCATTCCGGGAACACCGGAGAACGCAGCTTGCAGACGAGGCGGTAGCCATCTTCCTCAGGCTAGCGGGGAGAGCAGAGAAAAAGGTGAGGCACAAGGGTCAAAGCAGTCTGAGACCGACAGATGCAACAGTACCCCCCTTCAAAGGACCCCCTCCAGACCTCCTACTTGCTCTTGGTTTCTGAGGATGCAGTATGTGGTATTGCTGAAGCATCTTTATCCATGATATTTGCCAAAGGTTCCCAAGAGTTTTTTTCAGGTCCATAACCTTCCCAGGACAGAGGGTATTCCCATTCTCTGCCTCTCTCTCTCACATCAAGGATAGCGTCTACCTTGTATTCGCTGTCTTCTCCTGCATCAATAGGTGTAGGTTTAGGTGTCTTTTTTGAGAACTCGCTAAGGGCCAGCAGTTTCAGTAGTGAGACATGGAACGCATTATGAATCTTCAATGCTGGTGGATGTTTCAGACTGTACATAAGAGTACCTAGTCATCAGAGAATAGGAAAGGGTTTGACGAAGTGTGGAGCAAAACGAGCTGATGGTAGCTTGAGTCTTAGCTGTTTTGTAGACAGCCAGACTTTGTCACCAGGCTAGAATTCTGGAGCCTTGCAGTGATGAGCATCGTAGCCTTTCTTTGCTCTTTGCCCTGCTTTATGGAGCATCTCTTTGGTTTTAGTCCATAGTTGTTGGATATCTTTGGCAGTAGATTGAGCTGCTGGGGACGGCACTGAAAGTGGAAGTGGTAAGGGTGGTAATTTTAGTCGTCCATAGACCATTTCAAATGGTGTTGATCCAGCTGCTGTTGCTGGATGAGAGTTGATGGCAAATTCAGCCCAGGGCAACAGTACAGCCCAGTCATTTTGACGAGTACCAACATAGGCACGAATGAACTGCTTGAGTGTCTTATTCATTCTCTCCGTTTGCCCGTTTGACTGAGGATGGTATGCAGAGGTGAAGTCGAGAGAGATATCAAACTTCTTGCACAATGCTTTCCAGAATTTAGCTGTGAATTGGGTTCCTCTGTCAGAGACAATGTGCTTTGGCATGCCATGTAGGCGAAAGATGTGAGTGATGAAAAGCTTTGCAAGCTCTGTGGCTGAGGGCAAGCCCGGGAGAGCCATGAAGTGAGCCATCTTCGAGAAATGATCCACTCTTACCCAGATGGTGTTGTTACCTCCCGAGAGTGGTAAATCTACCACAAAGTCTGTAGCAATGTGAGTCCAGGGCTCATCTGGCACTGGCAAGGGTTGGAGTAGGCCCCAAGGACGACCAGGCGGCGGTTTCTGTTTGGCACAATTGGAACAAGAAGCAATGTAGGAGAACGTGTTTTCCTTCATAGTGAGCCACCAGTAGTACTTCTGTAGTTTAGCCAGAGTTCTGCGTTGACTAGGGTGTCCAGCCAGTTTAGAATCGTGAGCCCATGCTAATAGCTTTTTCCTTAGGTTCTTGGGTACAACGGTCTTACCCGCAGGTACGGGGTGAGTAGCTGATAACTCTTTTCGGGTCAATGATATGTTGGGGTTCATCAGGTATGTCCTCAGAATGAGCGAGATAAGAACGTCAGAGCAGATGCCCTATCTCCAGGGCAGTATTTCAGCACAAAGTCAAATCTGTTGAAGAACAGGGACCATCTCACCTGCCTATGGTTTAGGTGCTGAGCGTGACAGATACTCCAGATTTTTATGATCTGTGAAAACTGATCTGATGTTGTGCACCTTCAAGCCAGGGGCGCCACTCTTCGAATGCCATCTTTATTGCCAGTAGTTCTTTATCTCCTATGCCGTAGTTCTTCTCTGCTGGCGAGAAGCGTCGGGAGAAAAAAGAACAAGGGTGTAAGGCCTTGGAGTCACCGGACTGGCTTAGCACGGCCCCTACGCCTACGTCTGAGGCATCGACCTCTATGATGAAGGGCTGGATCCAGATGTCTGAGGCAAGACTTGCTCGAGAAGGCGTCCTTCAGTTTCTGGAATGCTGTTACTGCCTCCATTGACCAATTGGCGACGTTGGCCCCCTTCTTGGTCATAGCTGTAAGCGGAACAGTTAGTGAGGAGTAGTTCTTAATGAATGTTCTGTAGTAGTTGGTAAATCCCAGAAATTGTCTAAGAGCCTTTAGACCTGTGGATTGTGTCCATTTCTGAATGCTCTCCAGCTTCTGTGGGTCCATCTGGAAACCTTGGTTGGAAACAATGTACCCTAAAGAAAGGCACTTATTCCTTGTGGAACTCGCATTTTGACAACTTGGCGTATAGGCGGTTCTCGCGGAGTCTTAGCAGCACTCTTTTGACATCTTCCAAATGAGTGTTCATATCCTGGGAAAATATCAAGATGTCATCCAAATACACGACGACACATTTGTAGAGTGGATCACGCAGAATGTCATTCATCATGGTTTGGAAGGCAGCCAGGGCGTTGCACAGGCCCAAAGGCATCACTAGATGTTCAAAGTGCCCATCCTGGGTATTGAAGGCTGTCTTCCATTCATTGCCAGAGCGAATGCGAACTAGATTGTAGGCTCCCTTGAGATCAAGCTTGGAGAATATCTTGGCTCCCTGTAGTCTATCAAATAGTTCTCAGATGAGTGGTAAGGGATAGCGGTCTTTCACAGTGATCTAGTTTAGATCTCTGTAGTCAATGCATGGACGCAATGTTCCGTCCTTCTTCCTCACAAATAAAAAGCCTGCGCCAGCAGGAGACTTGGAGGGTCTTATGAAGCCTTTCTGATGGTTCTCCTGTATGTATTCAGACATAGCTTTATTTTCTACCACGGAGAGAGGGTAAACCCTTCCTTTGGGTGGTTCAGTGTTTGGCTTCAAATTGATGGCACAGTCTTGGATTTGTGTGGAGGTAGTATGTCTGCAGCTTCTTTGGAAAATACATCTTGAAAAGATGCATACTGAAGCGACAACCCGGGCATCAATGGGGTAGTTGGCATGCAGGATATAGGAGAGACCTCCATCAGACATTTACCATGGCAATCTGGACCCCAACGTGAAAGCTCCAGAGTGGCCCAATTGAATTGAGGCATATGCTGCTGCAGCCACGGAAGCCCCAGTACTACAGGGTGCATGGCCTTCTCTAGTACAAAGGAGGAGATAGTCTCTGAATGGAGAGCACCGGTCCGTAAACTCACTGGTTCAGTGAGCTGGGTTACTTCGCCCAGTAAGGGCTCCCCGTCAATTGAAGATAGGAGTAATGGAGACGCATGGTGGTGGTGGGAACCGCAAGTGCACCACTAATCATTTCAAAATGAAGTTGCCTCCTGCCCCTGAGTCCAGTAGGGCAAGAGTCTGATATTCTAAGGGTCCGCAGATTAAGGATACAGGAAGAGAGAATGGAGGAGAGGGTGCAGTTAGACCTAAGAAGAGTCCTCCAGCAGGACTTAGGTCTGCCAGTTTTCCGGACATATAGGGCATGTTTGAACAGCATGGCCAGCTTGCCACAATACATACATAAGCCCAACCTCTTTCCGCGTTCTTCTTTTTGACGTCAGGTGACTGCGGCCTAATTGCATTGGTTCTTCGCCAGCAACTGGACCCGAGGGACCAGGCCTGGGTGTAGCCTTAACTCGAGTTTCACCCTGAAGGGGTCTTCGGGGAGTCTTGGTCTCTTGAACCTTGTCATGAAGTCGGCGATCAATTCTTGTTGCTAACTTCACCGGTTCAGCCAAGGTCTCAGGCATCTCGCGAGCTGCCAGCTCGTCTTTCAAACGAGAGTTCACTCCCTCAAAGAAGAGAGTCCTCAGGCATTTAGGGTCCCAATGTAAGTCAGATGCCAGTGTCTTGAATTCTATGGCAAAGTCTGATAAAGGTTTATTACCTTGCTTCAGGAGAACCAATGAAGATCCTGCAGTTGTGTGCTGGGCAGGGTCATCAAAAACTGATCTGAAAAGTTCAAGGAACCCGGCAAGATCATGTAGGATAGGATTATCGCGCTCCCACAGCGAAGAGGCCCAAGCCAACGCTCTTCCGTCCAGATAAGACAAGATGTAGGTGGTCTTGGCATAGGCTGTAGGAAAATGATTAGGTTGCAGGGAAAAGTGCATGCAACATTGGTTGATAAATCCTCTACATTTCCAAACTTCCCCAGAGAAGCATATAGAGGTACAATTGTCTTGACCATCACTTCTGGCGGTGTAACTTCTTTACCTGTGGTGGTTGGTGAATTCGTCTGTGCGTGCAGCTGGTTAAATGAGGCAGTCAAATTCTCCAGCGTGTTCTGCTGTTCAGCGATTCGCTGGGCCAGGCCTGGAATGGCCTGCAATGCGGTGAGTTGAGCCGAATCCATGGAGTTAGCAATCTGTTATGGTTTGAGGTGTTTGAGTGGATTCTTGGATACTGTGGCAGATGACCACGCCCACAGGGAGCCACAGTACTGGGCTAGACTCAGGATGCACAAACACAGAGTTATGTCTTTTATTGTACAGCTGATGTACACCACCAGAGGTGGCAGTAGTGAGGTGATCCAGAGGTAGCAGTACTGGGACCCTCGGCAGAGGGAACCCGTCTCACCAAGATGGTATAAGGATATCCAGGTGAAGGTTTCCCAGCACGGCAGAGCTGTAGATGAGACAGACTGAGAATAGATTACTCACTAGATGGTAGCTGTAAGGTTGATGATTCCACCAGGCAGAAGTTGATGGTAACAGGCACCGAGGCGGGGAGAGCAGGCCCTCAAGGAGGAGTACCTGATCCCAGTAAGGCACCTGAAAGAAAGCAGAGGGCCCCCGAGGAGTGGGTACCCAGGTTAGAGAATACCCGAAGGGCAGAGAGAGCTTCCAGCGGCAGCAAGGAAACGGCAGAGTAGCTTAGACCAGACGAGACCAATCCAATTCTAGTCCTTGTCCTTGCTAATTCAATGAGCTAGCAAACAAGCGTAGGCTAAATACCCGGATGGCGTGATGTCACTCGAGGGGGACGACCCCGAGGTTCCTGTCATGACGTGGATAAAGATGTGGGTGGCGTGCGCGCGCGTACCCTAGGAGGCCCTTAGGAAAAACATGGCATGAGGCTTTGCCATAGCCGTTCCGGGGACGCTGGAGAACATGGCTTGCAGATGCGACGGTAGCCATCTTCCCAAGGCTAGTGGGGAGTAGAGAGAAAAAGGTGAGGCACAAGGGTAGAAGCCTTCTGAGACCGACGGACGCAACACGGGGATTAGCAGAGACCGCCATTCTTCCCAGACTTGACGATGCAGGGAGAAAAGAGGTGAGCATGAGAGGTCGCAGCCGCCTGTGACCGACAGGCGTAACAGTTGGAGTTGTAACAAAAGTATCAAACTGTAAAATTCAGGGCGCTTAAGAACATAAGAAATTGCCATGCTGGGTCAGACCAAGGGTCCATCAAGCCCTGCATCCTGTTTCCAATAGAGGCCAAACCAAGTCGCAAGAACCTGGCAAGTACCCAAACACCAAGAAGATCCCATGCTACTGATGGATAAAAGGAAAATCTCCCCGAGGTCCCTGAAGCAGGCAGACAACTGCCGAAACATGGCCAATGTCGGGCAGGCGGCCCCAACCCCACAACAGCAGCAGGAATCAATCTGGATCAAGAAGAATTGATAAGTACTAACAAATTAAGCGGGCACGCTAAGGAAGGGCCGGGACACCCACCAGGGAGAGAACACTAAGCACAAAGAAATTAAATAAAAGAAAATTAAAAATAAAAATAACAAAGCATTTCAAGAATAAACACGGGAGCTATAAAAAGAGACAATCACAAAGTGGTTGCCTTAAACATAGCACCCACACATCGAGGAGTTCCCTTGATGGCTGGCTGTTAATGAACTGATGCCAGTAATAGCAGAGGTCATTCCCTAAGTCAACTTGATTAATAACAGTTCGCCTCCAAGAACTTATCCAAACCTTTTTTAAACCCAGCTACACTAACTGCACTAACCACATCCTCTGGTAACAAATTCCAGAGCTTAATTGTGCATTGAGTGAAAAAGAATTTTCTCCAATTAGTCTTAAATATGGATCCAAGGAAGGAAGTAACAGCCTTACCTCAACTGGAGACCGAACGGCGCCTGTAGAAGAGTGAAGAGGCTTGGCACACAATCCAGTTCCATGGTTCTGACAGAATGAGCCTTGACATGGCCCGCAAGCTGCAGTCCTGCCTGAGCATAGCAGAAGGAAATGCAATCTTTCAGCCAGTTATATAGGGTCTGCTTAGCAAGTGCAACTCCTAATCTATTCCTGTCAAAAGAGATGAAGAGTTGCGTAGACTGACTATGGCCTGCTGTGCGCTCCAAGTAGAAAGCTAAAGCTCTCTTGCAATCCAGACTGTGCAGAGTCCATTTGCCCTGGTGCAAATGAGGCTTGGAAAAAAGATGGGCAGGATGATTGACTAGTTAAGATGGAAATCCATCACCACCTTAGGCAGGAACTTAGGATGCATGCACAGAACCACCCTATCATGGAAGAACTTTGTGTAGGGTGGATAAGTCAATAAGGCCTGAAGCTCACGGACTCTGTGCGCTGACGTGACTGCGACCAAAAACATGACCTTCCAGGTTAGGTACTTGAGGTCACAAGAAGACAACAGCTCGAAAGGAGCTTTCATGAACTGAGCCAACACCTCATTGAAGTCCCAGGACACAGCGAAAGGCTGCAGGGGAGGCTTCAACTGAAGTACCCCTCGCATAAAGCGACCCACAATGGGTTGCACAGAGATGAGCAAACTATCCACCCCCCAATGCTAAGCACCGATAGCACTCAGGTGTACCCTAATGGAGATGGTCTTTAAGTCAGCGTCCGAAAGGTGCAGGAGGCAATCAAGCAGCTTCGGTGTGAAGCAGGAGAACGGATATAGGCCACAGTGCTCAAACCATACAGAAAACCTCTTCCATTTCAGGCCATAAGACTTCCTAGTGGAAGGCTTCCTTGAAGTCACCAGGACGTAAGATACATCAGAGGCAAGGTCGAGGGTTGCAGAATTAACCTCTCAACATCCAGACAGTCAGGGACAAAGCCTGAAGTATGGGATGGTGCAGCCTGCTCAAATTCTGAGTGGTGAGAATTGGGGAAGTCCTCAGGTTGATCGGTTCCTGGAGGGAGCGGGAACCAGAACTGCCTCGACCAATGAGGGGCTATGAGGATCATAGTCCCCCTGTCCTGTCGAAGCTTCAGGAGAGTCTTTGTCACCAGGGGAAATGGAGGATACGCTTACAGAGGCCCTTGCCCCAATGGCGAGCAAAGGCATCTGAGGCTAGTTTGCTGTACCCTCTGTACAGGGAGCAGACCTGAACCACCTTCTTCTTGCAGGGGAATGACAATAGCTCCAAGTCTGGGGTCCCCCAGAGGCGGAAGATCCAATTCACCACTTCCTGTTTCAGGGACCACTCGTGGGGTCAGAAGGCTTGACTCAGCCTATCCGCCACCACATTCTCTGTCCCGGCCAGATACATGGCTCGGAGCACCATACCCTGGGACAGAGCCCAAGCTCAGATCTGAACTGCTTTTTGGCACAGAAAGAAAGACTTGTACCTCTCTGTTTGTTGATGTACCACATCGCCACTTGGTTGTCAGTTTGGATCAGAACCACTTTGTTGATCAGCTGATCCCTGAACACTCAGAGTGCATACTGGATCATGTGGAGCTCCAGGAAGTTGATCTGACACAGCTTCCTGGGCGGAGCCCCTCCACATGGGTACCCCACTCCAGATTGGATGCATCCGTGGTGAGCACAATCTGAGCAGGGGGATTTTGAAAAGGCATCCCCTGCTCTAAACTGGCGAGACTCTCCCACCAGGACAAGGAGTCCTGGAGAGGCGGAGTAATGCGGATGCGGACGTAGTGGATCCGTAAGGACATAGGACGAGGGAACTGGGGGCACAGACGAAAATCTGATGCCATGACAAAACATAGTGATACTCTATATATATTTGTAAATTTTGCTCATAAGTTTTGTTTAATTAGTTCCCTCCTTTTTTCCCCCTTCCTCATTTGTTCATATGTTAATTCGTTATATCTGTTCGATGTAAACCGCCATCCCAGGCGCCTGTTTCAGTTACACTGTAAACCGATGTGATATCCCGGATGAACGTCGGTATATAAAAATTTTAAATAAATAAATAAATAAAAACAGCTGGCGAGTGGTCGATGACCGGCAGACGCCAAAGGATACCGCCCACTGGGAACCGACCGCACAGAAGCAAAAACTAACCATGCCACAGCTAATCTAAAGCCGGGAAGAATGGAGAGGGACCCAGCACAAGAAAAAGCATTTTCCCAAAGAAAAAAAGCACAAGCTCCACAACCGCAAGATGATAGCTCCGCAGAAAAGAAGAGACTGAAGAAGGACCCTGCGCGGACGTGTAGATATTGGCATGCTGGGCATGCTCAGTATGCCCGTGCCAGGCTCCATCCGATGATGTCACCCATGTGTGAGGACTATCATTCTGCTTGTCCTGGAGAAATGATAAAAGGCAGGTGGCAACTTATAGACTAACCAATTTATTGAGGCATGAGCTTTCAACGACAGAGTCCACTTCATGAAAAGCATGAAGTACAGAAGTGGGCAAAATATATGGCGATAGGGGGGATATAAAACAGAGAAAACATTGAATAAGCAGGCAGGGTTTAGAAACAAAGTGATAATAGCATTGTAGTCCAACTGAGGTTAAGTGTGAAGAGACAGAATGATCTAAGAATGGTTAAGATCAAAGACAGTGATAGTGTGCTCTGAAGCCATTGTCTCTGTTCAGACCTAGGGGGATGGTGTTAATTATTTTAATAATTTCCAATTCAGCAGTTTCAGTTTGGAGTGTTCCTTTTTAGGACCTTAAAGCTGCCACACACCTAAAACGGAACTTCAAAGGGACACTCCAGCATGACACTGCCATCCCGTGTCATTTTTATTTAGCAATCAGGTGAAGACAGTGCAGAGACTTTCTACCTTTTTGGGTTGGTATGCACATTAATGGCATTCACATACTATTGAGGCTTTTTTTTTTTTCTTTTAGCATGCATGCTAAAAGGTTTGTGCATCATCCATTAAAATTTTCCACACCAAGTTTTACTACACAGGCTCTACAGAGTATACTTCCCAGAAAATCCCTGTGACAGATCCCATAAATAATCCCCATTTAAACTTGGGCCCAGTATTTAGCATGATTAAGGTAAAACATTCATTATACACGCAGCTATACACAAACACTGTATTCAGAAATGCCATAAAGCACAGCTCATACTGTTTTACTGTCATTTACAATTAATTTTAAGGAAATGCTACTGTACTGATATACCCCAAATAAATTACCAGCTCCCTTGGTTTACAATCAGAAAGTGTTTCAACAAATCTAGGACATTTATAATACCTGTTTCCACAAGACAGATTATATACTGCTATGGAATAAAACGGTATGCAGCAAAGGATACTGAACAAGAACTGGGCCATAGCTGACCTGCTAGTCCATCTTATAGCATTCTGCACCCCAGAATGCTATAAACACCCCAGAGATGGGATAGGTTGCAATTCAGAGCTTCAAAAGAAGCATTTGCCATCTCTGGCGTTGGAAGGGGAAATCTCTTACTCTCAAAATGGCACGCTAGAGAGGGTGAAGCCTGATCTGTCACAAGCAGAAGCTGTTCTGGTTGACCTATCTATAGAAAGGGGCCTATAAGAAAACAGGGGAAATAACAGAGGCTGTGTACAATTGCGTAGTGATGAGAAGCAGACAGAATACAAATAACAGCCATCATGCAAAGGAGAATAAGACAAGACGACAACTGGCAAAACTATTCTGCAGTATTGCTATACACAAAGCACAGGCGGCATTATATGTGCTCTTGGTCAAGCTGAAGAACACAGTACATGTACAGATAAGTCAGCTCTCAAGAAGTAAAGATATCCTGGTACTTTTGTACAGGACTCGGTGCTTCTCACTGTTGGGCTTTGTCCCCCATTCTCAAATATATTCCAGAGGACAAGTAAACAACTCTGGGCCAAATGGAGGCAGAATGCCTGCAAATCACCAGTACTTTGCTGCCACTTTTTTTTTTTTTTTTTTTAAACAGCCTCTCTTTAGCCTACAAATTTCATTTCCTGAAACTCCCAGAAGGAAAACTAATTTCAGAGAAACAAAATTGTGCAATTTATTTTTGCCCTGTGGGTATTTTTCCTTTCCTTAAGATGCAGGAAACTAAATTCTTGTGAAAACAGTGTGTGCTACTTTGAAGTCGTGGAAGCCAACTGACTTGCAGGCTTTTTTGTCCAAAGCTCAGGCTGGCTCCATGCTCAGTGCACTCCCATGTAACTTCCAGGGCATCCTGAGATTCAGATTTGGTCAGCATTTCCGATTCTCACCTCCAAACAATTCTGCTACTTAGTGTCTGGATGACACTTCTTGACAGGAAGTAGGGAACTGGAAGAGGTCCTGAATCTCTTGCTGATGTGGAAGTGAGTGGACAGCCCGGTGGACTTTCTGTGCATTTATTCTGTACCTGAGATTTCTGGCCAGAAAAGTCAGTTCTGTCCATTTTTGTGTCAGTCACAGTGATTGTAAAATATTTTAGAACAAAATTAACTGGATTATCTAAGAGACCTCCAGATTATTTCCTTAGCATCAGGAATGTGATATGTCTTTATTTCGTTCATCACAATATCACAACCAGATTAATGTCTTGATGGTTTCATTCCTGCAATGAGGCTGGGGGCATATAAACATTTATCTGAGAATTGTAAAGTTTCTACTTGTCCAGTGGCAAATACAACAGCCAAGCTGTATTTATCTGTGTTTTTTGCAATAATTTACCAATAATTTGCCCTCCTGCGACTCCACAGTTAACATTTACTGGCTGTGTTTTATTGAACTTGGTGTAAAGATTTTTCCAATGTGTATTTTCAGATTCACTTGCCCCTAAGTCCAAAACATCATAAATATCAAATGGTTCACTGAGCCAGGCTCCCTTTCTGTCCAGTCCAAAGCTCCCGAAACTCCACTTTACAGCCTAGATCCCTCAGGGCTGCTTTGGCCACATCGTCACAGTCTCTGTGTGCAGCTTGGGCTTCCAGAATCAAGGTCTCGGCTCCCATCTCCAGAATAGGTTGAGAAAAGTCCCGCATTCGAGAGACAAGATTACGAATCAGCATGCAGGCCTGTTTCTGGGGGGGGGGGGGGGGGGGGGGGGGGGGGGGGGGGGAGGAGAGAGAAGAAAAGAAACACAGATCTGTGCAATTGATATTAACAGAATCACCTCTTGCTCACACAAAGGGTTGCGATTTCCAATACACGCTCAGTAGGATCTTCTGCACATCATCATCTACTGAAGAGGTTAAGATGGTTGAGCATGCCAAATAAATTATTTAAACACAAAAATCCTCGCTCTTCGTGAGGTGAAAAATATCTCAAAAAAACAACTTAATTTACCTCACTCATATATAAAAATTAATGAGGTTTTCTGTAACATGCCTGCCACGGCCTTGTACACAGAATCTTACTATATTGTAATCATAAACTCCCCTCCATCCTCCTTTAATATTTTTCAAAAAACTTTTATGTGAAAAATTGTGAAAATAAAATCGTGTATAGGTGCTTAAAATCGGCTAAAAAGCTCAATCTTGTTCAAGTTTTTAATCTTATTCAAATTTGTATAATGAGTGCTAACATCTTCAACGCTTACTGCGTCTGAATGACAGTTAGTTATCCTCTTATTTTCTCTTTTAACAAAAAAGGCATCTTCTTCGTTATTGTTGTTAATCCCCGGTTCCATGTAAACCGATTTGATATGATTGTATCATGAAAGTCGGTATATAAAAGGTATAAATAAATAAATAAAGGTGGCGTGAAAAAAAAAGCTGTGGCTGAGAGTTTATTTATTTATTTATTTTATTTAGTATTTTTCTATACAGACCTTCATGGTTAAATACCATATCAGATCGGTTTACATCGAACAGGGGGACTGTAACAGAAAATAAACTTTTTTTAAACAAGTAAATAAACAGAAGAATCAAAGTTACATTCAACAGGGATGGAAACTCGGAGGCTTAAGCAGCTGGAAAGAAAGGCCTAAGAGGGCAGAAAGGTTAAGAAACATAAAACCAACATGGTAACATGGCTAGTGCTTGTTAAGTGGTTAGCAGAAACTAGCGCTTGTAAAGAGGTTGGAGGAGGACAAAGTCCATAGTGCTCGGGAAGTGTTAATCATCTAATGTGTATCCGAGGGATCCGGGAAGGCTTGTCGGAACAGCCAAGTCTTGAGTTTTTTCTTGAATGTAAGTAGGCAGGGTTAAAAGAGAAAAAAAAGAGGATACTATAATTGTCATTCAGATGCAGTAAGCGTTGAAGATGTTAGCACTCATTATACAAATTTGAA